>NC_090924.1:925843374-926468374 GCF_040938575.1 Ambystoma mexicanum
CCTTTGCTTCCTGTAGTTATGTGGACAGAGCAGCAGAGAAAAAGAAAAAAAAATGAATGTGCGTTTAAAAGTTCACTTTCAGAGTAGGCCTAATTCTGCAGTGGAGACACGTTTTTATTAGTGGGTTATGTTAAATGCCGTTTTATTAGTCAGGTTAGTTATTAATAAGGTTAGTTATTAATTTTCAAATGTGTCTCTTGCACCATAGGCATTTCAAGTGAAAAATAGTGTGCATTTTTCAATGTGCACGTGTGCTTTTAACTGTAAAAATAGATTTGCATCTTATATGTAAAAATCGTTTTTGACTGAATAGCCTGTCTTTACTTATATGTCCATGTTAATCTGGCAACACATATAGCAATGCACCTATTGGACTCAATGGGAATGGGGATCAGGGAAACACCGGCAGCATCTCGTAATGCTGCCGGTGTTTCCTCGTCTGCCTGCAGGCGGGTGGTGTTAAACCCGCCAGGTCAGACCTGGCGGGAACATCACCTCCCGCCTGCAGGAGTTGTGATCGCCCGGCATGGAAACAACGGTGGCGGTGGGTTTACCGCCACCATTGTTTCCATACCCGGCGATTTGTAATGAGGCCCTATACGTGTTATCAGGATTGTTTGTTGCATTTCTGTGAAGTACTAACATTTGCAAACACAATTGGTCTGTACTGTGTAAGTAAATGTTGTCAATAATTGGTGCTAATTGAAATAGAATATTCATTGCTACATTTGCGCAGCAACTAGAGAGACCTCAGGCTTGCATTTCAGGAACACCACATTTTCATTTTTAGTGTGCCACCATGGGCAATTTCTCTGTCTTATCTACGGCAGCGAGCTATCATGTGGTATTTTCACTATCTTATATACGGTAGTGAACTATGTCCCGGGCCTCCCTTTTTGCCGACTCATAGACCTCCGACAAACTACAACACACACAGTTAGTTATAATTGCTCATACTGAATTACATTGTGCACACGGCTGCAGCCAAATTTGATGTTTAGCTACCTTGAAAATGACAATTGCACTGTCTAAACATCTCCCCACATCATCAGCACTGTATTGGTAAATATAAAACACACCACCCGTCTGCTTTCAAATATTTTTGTGTATTATAAAAGTTGCATTTAAACACGATCTCACTCTTTACAGAAATAAATAAAATAGCACAGTAACAGCATTATCTGTGATACACTGAAAAGAGAGTGGCGGAGACAAGAACTCAATTTGCAACATTAAACATGTGAGTAAAGCACAGGAATCTCCTTTCCTACACTGACTGAATATTCTCGTACACACTCAGCCCCCACACTTCTGTAATTACCTTATCTGTTCAGCATGAGTTTTCTCCGGCTGTTCTCTTTCTGAATTTGGCTCCCTTGAATATTAACCCCAGTGAAAACAAGCGTCTTTCGTTCTCAAACCGGGGTTATTGCCTGGAATTCTCAGCTTTTGCATATTGGTTTTTAATCCTAAATTTCAGGATTTCTTCCCTCTCCATTATTTTTTGCAACAATTTCTCATTAATGAAACACCTTTCTGTCCAAGCGCTAAAGTGGCTTTTATTGTTTTAAAATAGTCATTTATACCAACATGAACCCATGGTTGCTCATCGCCCATGTGTATTTCTGCCAGAGTGGTAATGTGTTTTTCTGAATCTGTTTTAGGAGCAATATTCTGTTTGCATGTTTTCTCTTTTAAATAAAAACGTAATGTGTGCTCATCTATGGCAGTCTGCCAATTTTTCCTCGGGTCCAAGTATATTTGTACAGGTAGTTTTTCATTGTCGCTCTGCATTTTGTCTTGACACATTAATATAACAGTGACACTAGGTATGCAGCTATTCTGGAGATATACCTCCACAGCATCATTTGTTTTGGCAACGGTGTGACATTCATTTATATTGCTGTTTTGTGATTTTAGTTTCTTAGGCCTCAATGGTTTTTTGGTTAAGGACCACAGCACTCCATTCACCCCATCTATGAGAGGAGACAATCTTTTCAGGCAATCTGTCCCCATCAGAAATGGAATTTCACAAATAGATGTGATCAATGCCTATTGTTTCATTCTGTGCTTTCCTATTTTTATGTCAACCTCAGTTACACCTATGATGGGCACCTCCTCCCCATTAAAGTTATGCACTGGGCCTTGATTTTCCTTCACTGTGATCTGACTCTGTGGGGGTCCCCCTTCATTGATACTCTTTACCAGCTCCTTGGACATAATTGTGGCCTGTGCGCCAGAGTCAATCATAGCAAAGGTGTGGCATTTTTCTTCTACAGTGATGGGTGCATAATATCTGTCCTCAACTTCCTCTAATACACATAAGAAATGTGAATTCTTACTGATTTCAGGGCTCACCTTTCTCAGGTCTTTTTCACTTTTGGCTAAACACATTGGTAAATGGAAAGACATTTTTTCCTCCTTTTTACCCATTTCTGCGCGAGAGACTTTATTCATTTCTCCATGATCAGAGGTTTTTTGGAGTGTGGCCACTGTTCGCCCATCCATCTGGGTAACATCAGAGACCACATTACAACCTTCCAACTGAACATGTGTAACAACATCATTCAGCAATTTGTCATTTTTTAATTCTGTGCATTTGTGATCATTTAGTGTGATACCAGCCCTTTCAGCCTCTTCAATGCAAATAGACTATGTAGGTCCTTTAAAAAGGTCGAGCAGGGGAAACAGTTATATTTTGAGTGTGGTATGTTTGATGTCGAAGTGGATTGAATGCATTCCTGCACCAGATTGTAGTGCGCAAACCGCAGCCACATTGCTGGTGAACCATGTGTTCTCAAGGTTTGGGTTGCCACAAAGAATTGAGTCAGACAGAGGAAGTCATTTCCCAAGTACTCTAATGAGTAAGGTATGGCAAATACTAGGTGTGAAAAAGAAACTACATATCGCATATCGGGCAGCGTATTCAGGTACAGTTGAAAGAAGCAATAGGTCTGTTGTGGATATTTTAAAGAAATTTGTGGCAGAAGCGGGTTCCAGCTGGGATTTACGTTTACCCTTGGTTTTGATGGCAATCAGATCAACTCCTGCCAAAGCAACAGGTGTTAGCCCCCATGAGGTCTTGGCAGGTAGGGAAATGGTGTTACCACAACACCTACTATACAGAACACATGAGCAGACACTTGTGAGTGCATCCAAAGTTCATGAATATATTGATGAACTGAGGAGGCATTTGCAACATGCATTTGCTTTTGTGCAGAGAAATCTGGAAAGAGCTGCTGACAGTGCAAAGTCTTATTATGACAAAAAGACATTGGTAAAGGAATACAGTGTAGGGGATCAGGTGTACAAGTTTCATTTTGGAAAAAGTAAACAGAAAAATTCTAAATTTCTAGCAGCCTGGCAGGGGCCATTTCGAATTATAGATGAGGTCTCTCCTGTAGTTTATAAAATTTTGAAAAATGAAGGTGAAACGGCAATAGAGCAGTTTGCCCATGTAAATCAAATCAAACCATGCCATCCCAGACATGAGATCAGGCAGCTTGAGCATGTAGAAACAGATAAAGTCCATTGAACACAAAAAGAGAAAATAAATGGGTACAATCAGGAGGCTCATAAACACTGTAATATATGTAAAAATATATAATATAAAATAAATAAATAAATAAATAAATAAATATATATAATGGAAGCTCATGGTTGGTGTGCAGAGAGAAAATGTATTAAATATTGAATGCTGTTTTATATGTGCTTGTTTTCTTTTTAACTTGTGTTTAATTTCAGAAAAAAAAGAAAAAAAAACGAAATATTTTTACCAAGCATGTTTTATTTTTGGCAAAAGGGTGAAGTTAGTATTGTGCTATGTACTTAATTTGTTTATTTTCTATTTGATTTAGAAAATTAACATTATTTGGTCGGAGGTTCCGGGATCAGAGCCCACGGGAGACGATGGAGTCCTGGAGCCCACGTGGACTAAGCAGTCAATAAGAGATATATTAATGCAATTGGAAAAAACATTTGTGAATTCAGCAGACATTAAGAAGAGGAGAGGAAAGAGAGGTGCGGTGATGCTCGCGATTTCATTGGTAATGTCTATAGTCGGAGCCATAATAGGTACCACAATATCAACAGCCAATTCTATTTCGGTAGGAACACCGAGTACTAAAGCGCAACAACTGAGTATTGACCTAGAAATAATACAAAAAACATTAGATGGAATTAGAGGGGGACTGGATGAACAAGTAAGATTCATAAATCAAACTGAAATCATTCTAAATGAACAAGCGGATGTAATGCAACGGGCGACTAAAATAATACTTAAGCATGACAGAACTTTAAATGAAATATTGAACATAATGAGTCCTGTTGATAGACTATTAACGAATTATATGAGAGAAGTTCAAACTGCAGTTTCACAATTGATTCAAGGACATATTCCCTTGTATTTTGTTTCGCAGGATATTATTCGTCAAATGATAGAAAGATTGACCAGGAGGGAAATTGATATAATACAGGTAAAAATTGCATTCGAAATGGGTAATGCAATGCCGTTTTATGTGGACTTGGAAAGACTAGATATCGGATTTTTGCTATGCATCCCATATGTAGCCCCTGAACTTATTTATCAAACGAAGTGGGTACACAACATGGGATTTTGGCAAGAGGACAAATTTATTAAGATTAAGACTCCAGAAGTGGTGGCATTTCAGTCATGGGAACCTGAAGTTTATTTAATACCAAACCTGGAAACATGTGTAAAACTTAAAGAACAAAATTATATGTGTCCAGGTAAACCGTTTGTTCCTGATGCCACAGATGCTATTTGTGGTTTTAAATCTGACCCAAGTATATCAGAAGGATGTGAAGTGATTATTAGCAATATGGGGAGTGAAGAAATGGCACAGGCTAAGATGGTCAGAGGTAAATGGTTGGTCAGCACCTGTTTAAAGAACATGACGGTAGTACATTTAAACCATGGAACATACGTGGTTAAACAGGTGAAATATAATGTTTTTTATTTACAGGTTCCAAAGGATACAATTGTGTCAATTGGGGGGTTAACATTGTTTCATGTAACAAATGATGTTTGGGAAAGCCAAGTGGAAAATATCGATTTTTTTCAAAGGGATACTTTTCCAATAGATCCGGATGTGGAATATTTATTGAATCACAAAGAAAGACATGTTATAAAAATGAATTTGAGAAAAAACAATATTACAATTAGTAATCTGGGGATAATAGAAGTGGAGAGATTTAATTGTGGAACCTGGGGGGAACGCTCAATAGTGGGTTTGGCTGTCCTGGTGCTAATCATGGGTGGATGGTTGATTGTGCTATCAGTAAAAATGAAAATGTTACTGATTTTACTAGCTACGTCAGGAAGAGAAAGATATCCCAATACACATGCATTTTAAAAGAAAAAAAAGAACAAGTTGTTTTTAGGAATTGGCTTGGATCGTAGCCAAGTTCTAAAAACAAAAGGAGGGTATGTAAGGATATTTGGCGTGTTACAGCACAGAGTACAGCACTACTGCACAGGTAGCAATTTTTTTTTTTTGATGCAGCACCACCACATGGGTGTGGTGCATTGCTATATGTGTTGCCAGATTAACATGGACATGTAAGGAAAGACAGGCTATTCAGTCAAAAACGATTTTTACATATAAGATGCAAATCTATTTTTACAGTTAAAAGCACACGTGCATATTGAAAAATGCACACTATTTTTCATCTGAAATGCCTATGGTGCAAGAGACACATTTGAAAATGAATAACTAACCTTATTAATAACTAACCTGACTAATAAAACTGCATTTAACATAACCCACTAATAAAAATGTGTCTCCACTGCAGAATTAGGCCTACTCTGAAAGTGAACTTTTAAACGCACATTTATTTTTTTTTCTTTTTCTCTCCTGCTCTGTCCACATAACTACAGGAAGCAAAGGACTCGAAGGAACAGGAAATAAGTTGGTTACAAATGGTTACTGTAGAAATGAGCCATTGTGTAGTGAGGGAGGAGATGGCATGATTGATTCTGATTGGAGCAGCATCATAGCAAGTATCATGTTAGAGGCAGTGATTAGAGTTTTGCTGGGGAAGCTTGAGGAGAGGGGGAGGACAATCGAGATTTGGCAGAGCAGGGAGAAGGACCTGTTTCCTGGCTGAAGCATTCCTGCTGCAAAAGCTGAGAATTCCAGGCAATAACCCCGGTTTGAGAACGAAAGACGCTTGTTTTCACTGGGGTTAATCTTCAAGGGAGCCAAATTCAGAAAGAGAACAGCCGGAGAAAACTCATGCTGAACAGATAAGGTAATTACAGAAGTGTGGGGGCTGAGTGTGTACGAGAATATTCAGTCAGTGTAGGAAAGGAGATTCCTGTGCTTTACTCACGTGTTTAATGTTGCAAATTGAGTTCTTGTCTCCGCCACTCTCTTTTCAGTGTATCACAGATAATGCTGTTACTGTGCTATTTTATTTATTTCTGTAAAGAGTGAGATCGTGTTTAAATGCAACTTTTATAATACACAAAAATATTTGAAAGCAGACGGGTGGTGTGTTTTATATTTACCAATACAGTGCTGATGATGTGGGGAGAAGTTTAGACAGTGCAATTGTCATTTTCAAGGTAGTTAAACATCAAATTTGGCTGCAGCCGTGTGCACAATGTAATTCAGGGTTCATAGACATAATTTCGAATACAAAATATTCGAAAGTCAAAAAGTCGAAAAAAAAATGTCGAAAAAAAAATGTCGAATTTTTTTTTCGAAATGGGGGGGATTCCCCCCAACCCCCTTTTTTTATTTTTACCTATTTTTTTCACAGAAACTAGAGCCAAAAAAAAATATCGAAAAAAAAACAATTCAACATTTTTTTTTTCGACATTTTTGATTCGACTTTTTTTACTTTCGAAATTATGTTTTCGAAATTATGACTGGACACCGTAATTCAGTATGAGCAATTATAACTAACTGTGTGTGTTGTAGTTTGTCGGAGGTCTATGAGTCGGCAAAAAGGCAGGCCCGGATCATAGTTCACTACCGTATATAATATAGTGAAAATACCACATGATAGCTCGCTGCCGTAGATAAGACAGAGAGAAATTGCCCGTGGTGGCACACTAAAAATGAAAATGTGGTGTTCCTGAAATGCAAGCCTGAGGTCTCTCTAGTGATTACACGAAAAATCTAAACAAAAATAAGGGGTTCTGGATATTGGGGCCACAAATAACACAAGGGAATTATGCTCACCAAAATACTACCAACCACGCATACCAACCACACATACCAAATACGCATGTCTGTGTGCTGAAATAATGCATGTCCACTGTATTATTGTTCTACATGGCCCAATCTAAATATAAGGAGTGATTGTTGCTAAGTTATTTTTCTGCGGTAAGAAAATACCGTCAGGCCCCAAATCTCCACAAAATACCCTACAGGCCCTATACGTGTTATCAGGATTGTTTGTTGCATTTCTGTGAAGTACTAACATTTGCAAACACAATTGGTCTGCACTGTGTAAGTAAATGTTGTCAATAATTGGTGCTAATTGAAATAGAATATTCATTGCTACATTTGCGCAGCAACTTACTCCAACTAACTATATTTGAGAGTTTAAATGGACCAGGTAGTTCTGTATCTGATTGATTTTTTTTTAGTTTGTCTTCCTTCTTTGACGAAGTACCTGGTTTTCTTTCCATAATTGGTTCTTTTATGCTTGTGGTACTTGATGAAGTTTTAGTTTCTTTTACTCTCTTTGGAGGATTTGCAGTGACATCCTGTTGTATTTCTGTTTGATTTAGTTTTCTTTTACAACGTTTTACTTTTTGTGGAACAGAATATGTGTTTAGATGGGGGTGTACAGTGAGCGAAGTCTATTGTATTCTTAAATGCATTTACTTTACTTGCATCAAGGTTGATTAGAAATAGACCGTCAAGTGTACGTAAGCTTGATAGTGCTATGTAGCTCATGCCTTCTTTAAAGACTGTGTTACCAATGTCTATCATTGCTTTGTCTAGGGTAAGACCTTGTGATTTATGAATGGTGACTGCGTATGCAAGAGTTAGAGAAAATTGTTCTCTGCGTACATACATGTCTTTGAAGAGAAGGATCGAGCTGTTGAGCATCCTATCCTTTTTACTTCTGAAAGTTTGTCAAAGAGAATATTGACAAACTGAATTTTGTTGTCACGTGGGTATGTTTGAAAGTCAACAACTGTACCCAGTGCTCCATTAATTAGTCCTTGGTCCACGTCAAGGTTACGTTTCACCATTAATCTGCAATTTAAGGATTATTTTAATATCTTTTCCAACCCAGCTGTGTTGGAGATTGAATTTTCTAAGCTATTTAGTCTTGTTGTGGCTTGCTCACACATGGGTAGTGTCATACCATGTACATCTAGTTTGTTTGTGGCGCTAATTTCCATTATTGGTTGCATTTCTTTATTTAACATTATTTAATTGAATTTGAAACAGCTTGCAAGAGTTGGCATTAAGGCCATACAATTGACATTTTTGTGGGCTAATTGTTCTATAACATCTGTAGCACATGCATTATCGCCATAAAGTGCATGAATGTGCTGGGTTTTGAATATTGCTTGTGCTTCTTTAGATAGTATACAACTCTAATACTTTTTAAGATGTTGGCATAAGTGAGATCTGCAGATTGCTGCATATTTTCTGTCAGTTCTCTGTATTGGAAATGTTGCCAAAGGTTGACATTTCCAATGCTGCCAACAGTGTTACAGCAGAGCTTGTGTCCTAATGTTTTAAAAATAGGCTCACCTTTTACTGGTGTCAATTGAAGAAGATCTCCGAAAACAATAATGTGTTTTCCTGCAAAGAGCTCTTCGTAGTTTGTTTTGAGTACTTCTTGTAATCTGAGGTGAATCAAAGCCAACATTAGGTTGGACACCATTCTCACTTCATCTATTAGTAGCATTTTCATTTGTTATAATACTCTGCGTAGTTCCATTGCAGCTTCTGTAGAAAGTTTGTAATAGTCTAATTTGTTTTGGTGTTCTACTGGCAGGAATAGTAATCGATGTAAAGTAACACCGCCTATGTTGTAGGCAGCTAAACCTGTGGGGGCAGTGACAACAGTTGACGGTTTGTTGTTTGTCAATTTTTGAAGGAACTTACTGATGATTTTGATTAGGAATGTTTTGCCAGAACCAGCTTCACCACTGACGTACAGTAGTATAGGTTTGTAATTTTGGCAGGTACATTCTTTGTTTTCATGTTGTACACCATGTGCAATTTCTTTTGTTACTTCTTGAAAAATGCTACATTGCTCATTGTTTAGTTTTGATTGTAGTGTAGTTATGTCTTCTTTATCTTCATACTGACACATGGTGTTTTCTACTTTTGTCATAGCTAATTCTGCCTCATTTGTTATTAGTGGTTCTACCAGTGGTTCTTGGCTTCCTGTTACAGAAGGTTGACTACTGTCAGGAGTGTCCTTATCTAGTTGGGCCTAGAGTTCTTCTTCATGTTGTTGTTCATTGTGCAACATTGTTTTGTACTGTGTAAAGTTTACATCAGTTATAGTGCTTTCATTTGCTTTGAAAGCGTCTTCATATGAGTCATAGTTATCTAGTAATTCTTCTTTTCTCCATGGTTTAAAGAGTTGTAGCAGGGACATGTAATATAGTTCTTTATGTTGAGGAGTCTTTAATAACAATTTGATATGATGAATTAAATGTGTTTTGGTGAGTTTTACTAAGCTGCCTTCACAGTTTGTCACTCTGTATTTACCTTTTTTTTCATCGGGTTTTATATTATTTTTGTATGTGAAGTTTTGCGCAATGTGGTATAGACACATGGTTTCCAAAGTATTAGGTCTGTTTGGGTAGTATGTGTCCAATACATTGTTTTTTAAAATGTCTTGGCTGTTGGGATCATGTTTGGCTATTGTTTCTATAACTTCATATGATTTTAGAACTCTTTTTCTAGATTTAGCAGAACCAAGACTTAGCCATACTATATTTTCAGATTTACCATACAATGCAGTACCAGTTAAACGATCTGCTGCTTCATAGGATCCACATTCTCTATGGGAGAGCATTTTTATGCCCGAGCTGTATAATTTCTGAGACACTGTTTTGTCTGATGACAGGTCATTCCAGAGGTCTTGGAGCTCTGTTTTTTCTGCTTTGGTTAAGTATGCTGTAACATATCGTGCAACTGCAGTGGAATTGTCTGCAATGTACTGCACATCTATGGTTGCATTCCATAAGTGGGCAATGATTCCATTGTAATCATTGATATATTTTTCTTCTTCTGTTCTTTTTATGTTATATGTATTTTTAGGTGACTTACCTTTAACATTATGTCTAACTGAAGACATGAGGTTGTTCACTGGACCTGTATTTGTAACCGGTGTAGGGAAACTAAAGCAGCATTTGGTGTAGTATTTCCCTTTGTTTTTGTATTTGCGACGATAATATTTGCCACATTCGTGTCTTTGAAATTGTAAAATATGTGCATGAAGATCACTATTTGTGGCTTCTGATGGAATTTCACAAGTGACATATTTTTCAATAAACTGTAAAACAGTGGCATCACTGTCTTGACTATATTTAGGAGCATCTTTAATCCATAAAAGCATGTGGATATGTGGTGCTCCTCTGGCTTGGTATTGTTTTCTCCAAAAGAAGTGTTGCACTTCTCCAGGGGGAGGAAAAGTTTTATTACAAATTAAAGCGTAGCATACCAATGAAGCAATGGTGAAAATATCTTGAAACATTAACAGGATCCAGAGAACAAAGTTCTCCAGGTGTTAGTATATCTATGTTTGTTTTGTTTTTGTTTGATATGCGTAGGAAATCATGTAAATCTTCCCATGCATATTCTGCACAACTTAATGTAACAAACCAAGTGGGTGGTGCCAAGGTTTCTGATCATACAACGTACATCTCCATGACGTCAAAACCAGTACACTTTAGTACCAGGCATATTTGCAAGTAGATTTGTAATATTTGATTTTGAAACCTCATCTTTTTGTTGCACTTTTTGTAATAATTGTGTAGCTGACATATTTTGAAAGTGGGATCCTGATTTTAATGTGTGTGCAACTCTGTAACATAAAGTTGCTAGTTCACTTTCAAAGAGTGGGTGGAATATGTATTCCACATTTTGTCTAAATCTGGGATCTTCAGAATACATCCGTAATGAGCAGTATTCTGATGCTGATATTTGAATAGGTCTATCATCGTACCTTCCTCCTTTACCAGTAGGAAAGAGTAGAGTAAAAGCATGTGCTTCTATACTTTTTCCCATATGCTGATTGGTGATCCTTTTGTTTAACACATTTGGTACGTTTCTAGTGCATCTTCTATGGTGTCATTAGAGTGCAATGGATGAATTGTATAATGGTCCAAAGTATTTGATATTGTATCAGGATCTAGGAGCTCAAATTGACCAGCTTCTTGTGTCTCTTGAATTATTTCAGTTGTATCCTTCAAGTTTTCTTCAATATTAATTTTTTGTGTTATTCATTTTTCTCTTTAAGATATTGCAAGGCTTGTCTAACTTTATGTAAATCTACCAGCTGTTGCCATATTTTTTTGTCTTTTGTAGGTACTCCATTTACTAAGATAATGAAAGATTGCTCCATTGGACGTTGCACTCCTAGAGCGTGCACATTTTCTTTTAGATCTAATGGTAAATACACTACCTTTCCATGAATTCCTTTCACTAATTCAGAGGGAGGTAATATTGCTGTTTTTGGTTGAAGGTGTATTATTGCTTGAAATGGGTGCGCTGTTTGAATTATGATGCTCTCATATAAATTAAGTTGTTGTAGGGGTTTTGGGAGTAGATATAATTCCAAATTATTTGTGATAGCACATGAAGGAGTTTTGTTGTTTTCAAGTTTTGTAGTGCAGTAACTGCAAAGTATTAAGGGGTCAGTTATTTCGTATTTGTTTTCTGCTGTAAGGTAGAGAGCTAATTCAAACCATTTAGAATCTTCATTGTCTTCTATTTTGTATGATAGGTCTACAGTTTTTGTGTTACTTTTATAAAAAGTTCTGCGGCAACATACACACACATGGTTTGGTACTTCAGCTGATGTACTTTTAAATTTTAGTATTTCTTTTTTGTATGTGTGTAGTAAAAGGTTGCTATGCATAGAATTGTTGGTAATTTGGTTTAAAGCTATTTCATTCTGTAAGAGGCTTTCACTTCCAAAATATTTTTTCTGGATATAGTCGATTTCTTCAAGTAGGTCTTTTGCTGTACCATGTAGAAGAATGTTATTTAAATTGGCTAGTGCTAAAGCAGGACTTTTAGCATAGTACAGTTTAAAGACTAGATTTCTTATAGTTGAATGATGTGTTGATATCCTTTTGATATCATGGAAGGTGGTTTTGCAAGTAGGTCCTGTGATGCAGGCCAATGAATGTCCTTGTTGTCCTGTGTACTTGCGTACTGGACAGGTATCCATATTTTGCAGTAGTTTAATTTTGATTTTGTCTTTGCCTTTCACATATTGATTGAGGAATTGGCGTAAAGACTTGACATTTTTTTGGGGAATGTTACACATTGATGTGCATGGCCATTTGCATACTAGACATTTTGATTCAGTTAAATGGAGAGGTAATTCTAAATCTTCAGGGCATATTTTTGTAAGCAGCATTTCTTGGTCCATTATGGTATTATTAACTTTTTCATAACCTCGACCACTGCTATGTATGGCAATTGTATTTGTTTGCTTTTGTTTGCATGCTTCTTCATTAAAGTATGGTTCTGTGCTTGTAGTGTGACTCCATTCACCTCTGCAGATATTTAAGAAGTTATTTCTGTTGACATTTCATTTATTGAGAGGTTTTTTTGTAATTTAGTCATTAGTTTTGTTAGTGGTTTCATTTTGTTTAACACTAAAATAAATAACTTTCTTTTGAGAAGAATTGCACTGTCTATCAACGCTTCTAAGATTAATTTCCTACGATAAGTTTTAAGGGTTGAACCTGGTTTCTCTCCTGTTTTTATAAGATTTTGAAGGACTCTGTGACGGAACATTTTGGCTAAAATACTTTTTTGGTATGCTTACTTTGCACTATAGCAAGATTTCTAGAAGCAGTTTTATCTGTAGTGATAGCTGATTTTTCGTTAATTGTTTTCTGGTTTGTTTTACATTTTGACAGAGGAGGCAACGTTTCTGTACTTGAAACTTCTTTTGTTTCACTAAATGACTGTATTAGCTGTTTTGTTTCAACTTTTTTTACAAATTCTGCTAGAGATGGATGCTTATGTTGGACGCTTTTATTTTCATTTGCTCTACTTCTGCGTTGCTTTCTATGGACTTGATTTTTGGTAGGCATTCTTTAGGGTCTGTTGAAAAAAATAAAGAAGGTATGGGTTGGGGTGTTCTGCAATGTATGTGTGCTGTGTGCATGAGTGTTTGAGCAAGATGATAAAGATGTATGTAATGGTGTATGATTGTGCATTGGGCAACTACAACTAGTAGGGATGGGTATTTTTGAATTAATGTGCTACTAAACTGGGGTTCAGATGACAGAAAAAAGTAAGCTAGTGGTGTGGAGAAGTACAAATAGTAAATATAATGCTATACAATTAAACCAGTTGTTTGTTCTATAACATCAACATTCTAGCGGCTGAGTTGGGTCATTTGTGTGTTGAAAAATAGGAATTTGTGGGCCATTCTGGCTGTAAATAGCTGTTTAAGAAATGGGGATTGTTGGACAGAATGGTGCACAATCTCTATTTTTAGGCACAGAAATAGCATGAATTAACCTTGCAGTGTGTTTGAGTAATAATACAAATATTATGGTGGTATTCAACTTACTTTTTTTCTAAAATTAGCAGGTTTCTTCTTAGTTGTTCTTTATACTTCAAATTCGGCTGCTTCTTTTCAAGAGAATGGTCTTCACTGCAATTGTAAAAGAAACAAATTAGTAATTTTGTTTGTATATAGCACTGTTTTGAATTTAGACATTGAATTTTTTAATTGACATCCTCAGCGCTTTCCTGAAAACCATCAAAACTATCTTATTCACATAAGATAGGTCGCACCAGTTCAATACATATCATATGTTCTTAATAAATAAACTGTATTGCAATGACTAACTGTAGCAAACAAAATATCAGTTCTATGCTTTGTGAAATTCGTAATGCACCACTGAATACCACTATTCCTGTAACTAAGCTCTTGCAAGTAATAGTGCCTCAATGTCATGGGCTGCTTGTGCTATATAAATATAAGTAAGTAAATAAATAAATAAATACATGTTTATTTTATTGTACAAGTATTGTTGTTTGAGATTTGAACATAGTGTGTGCATGCAATTTTGTTTGACTATATGCACTCTATATATTTTATTTAAAATATGTTAGTTCAACATGCTTTGAATATGTGTGTGTAAAAAGAAATTAAATGGTATAAAGGTTTGTAAGTGACACTTGATTTTAGGAGATGGAAAAAAGACAGTAAGTTCATTTTACAGATTATACAAGCTAAAAGTCAGTTAATCGGTTTATATGAAACTAGAAGAATTGTTCATGTATTTTACAGAGAATATGCATACCGGTAGTTTGTGTTCATGCATATGGATATGCATGGAGCTGCAAGTAGAAATCTTGGAGACTTGTACAAGGTGCTTTCCAATGAAATGACACTTGTACTCAGAGAGATTAACAGTACATTTGCAGTGCTGATCTATGATGATGCAGTTAGATGTAGAGGTCTTTTATGTGATTGGTGGATGGTCATGTGACTTCTTAGCTACATCCAATGAGGGAATGGCATAGAGAGTGAAGTGGAAATGGTAGAAGGGCTGTCCATGTTACGATATGTCCGCGGACATGGCGGTAGTTCGCGGACATCGGGTGTTACATCCGGGGATTTTTGGGCTGGGAAGCCATGCAAATGAGAATGAGCATAGAAAGGGATTGGTCAGGAAAGTTTGGTGGGTGTGTTGTGCCAGGAGAGAGTTTCTCAGATACTCTTTTTGCTGAGAGAAGAACAGATAGCTATGGCTGTGTGTTTCAGAAAACAGATTGTTTGGATTTTGGGAGACTCGTGGATACATTGTTTGAAGGTGCATGCAGAAAGCTGTGGAGTAGCTGTAGATCTTGGATTCCGACATGTGGAAGTACACTGGCATGGAGTACGTGGAATGAAATGGTTGGACTTGATACCTCGCTGTGCTACTTTGGAGACAGAGCAACATCCAGATATAATTATAATTAATTGTGGAGGGAACAGTTTAGGACATGTGTCTGGAATTTCTTTGCAATTTGCAATGAAAGAAGGACTTGGGAAGGTCATGGACATGTTTCCAAATTTTCAAGTAATTTTTTCACGGATTGCGCAGAGACAAATGTGGCTTTGTTCTTCTTCATTTGGTCCACAAATGGAGAAAGCAAGGCGCAATGTCAATAAGGCTATTTGTTCCTTTCTAAGAGATTTTGGCATGTCCTCTTTTCACAATGAAAATGTTATGTTTCGTAGTACATACATTTTTCGCAGAGATGGAGTCCATCTTACTTATGCTGGCAATCAGATTTTTCTGAGAAATGTACAAAATGCATTGCGACCTATTTTAGAATTACAGCATCCATTTTGTAGTAGGTGTTGAGTAGTTCTAATTTTTCAAACACAAACACCACCAAAAGGCTCTTTTCAGAGCCACCACTTCCTCCCAGAGAAAATTGCAATGGTTATGATGGGGCAGCAACCCAAAATTTTAGATGTCCGCGGACTTCTAAAAAATACACAGGGCCCTGCTTCATTGTGAAAGGCGGCTCTGAAAAGAGCCTTATTTTTCTTTTTTTTTGTTGTTTTATTTTTTTTTGGTTTTTTATACAAGACACACTAGGAGAGGAGGGGAAAGGAGGGTAAGGGGGGGACACCTACCACGGGGATAAGAAAGGGTGAGCTGAGAGAGGAAGATGCAGAGTGGGTTTTATTTGGGTAGTGAGCAGATCTTCTCGGGCTCTGAGACGATAGTCTCAAAAGCACTTCGAACTCGCTCCCCCTGCAGAGTACTGCGTCGCAGTACATATACACAACTGTGACCCTCAAAAGATAAGGGTCATCAGCATTGTGTATGGCCTGTGAGGCAGGTTCAGGAACACGCTGTCCCACAGGAGTGTTCCTTGTGGTGACAGGATCAGAAACGGAGGATGAAGTAGAGGAAGTCAACCTGCTACGCTCTTCGCAAGGTACAACCTTGCGAATGGCCCCAGTGTGGAGTGACTTTAGGTGTCGCTTCATGGTAGTGGTCCCAAAGCTGCACGAACCAAGCCTCCCACGACTGAGTATCATTTAGCACTCGTTGCAGGTGACTTGGTTCGCACGAGCCTTAGGACCATTCCCACAAATGGTAAATAACCGCCACACCCAAGACTCACGCTGAGTACGGTTAGTAGGGAGTTCAACTACCTCATCCTCATCATCCTCTTCTTCCTCCTCTACATCCTGACTCCTGTTCCCCTCTTCAGGCCCTTGGGGAGGTGGTGGAGGGGGTGAGGGTGGTGCTGAGGCAGATGCAGCACCAGGTGGCAGCAGTGCAGCCATGGATGCCATCAAGTTCTTGATGGAAATCTGCAGTTGGCAGTAAAATTCGCTGTGAAGAAACACAATGAGAAAAAGCTCTAGGGCGTGGTCTTTTATAGGGGTGCTTGTACGCGGTTCACGGACAGATTGAACACAAAAAAAGTTTCAAAAAGTTTCAAAAGGTATGTAGAAACTCAGGATTAGTATGTGGGACTTGTGCTAGGGTGAGTTTTTATTGAAAAATATTGTGGATTACTTGAAAATGTACTTTTAAGTTGTTCGGGGACACGAACAGTGTCCGCATTCAGAACACGCAATCAGCGTGGGCACGGTCACATGATAGTTTCGCGAACATGTCCGCGAAGGGAGCACCTGTCCGCAGGACACCAAATGCACAGACAGTGCTTTGCGCATGCGCGTTGATGTTCTACGGACACTGTTCGGGTCCTGAAGTAATTAAAAGTGCGTTACACGTCAAACGAACAGTTACGGACAGGTGTTTTTTCTTAGAACAGTTACAACTTCCTTGCAAACAATACGGACAGACATAGCGTCCTCAGGACACCCCCATTTTGTTTATTTACGCACATTTGAGGACACCACGTGTGTTCTTAGAACAGTTTCAACTTGGTTGCAAACAATATGGACAGGCATAGCGTCCTCAGGACATCCCTATTTTGTTTATTTATGAACATTTCAGGACACCGCAAGTGTTCGTAGAACACTTTCAACTTGCCAGCGAACAATACGGACAGCGTCCTCAGTACACCCTCATTTTGTTTATTTGCGAAAATTTAGGAGACACCACAAGTGTTCTTAGAACAGTTTCAACTTGCTAGCGAACTATACGGACAGGTATAGTGTTCTTCAGGACACCTCCATTTTCGTTTCTTTATGGACATTCCGGACACCCGCACTGTCCGCGGACACCTAAATTCCTTTTTTTTTAAAAAAAATATGAAATGAATTAAAACACAATATAAAAATGTCACTTTATTTAACATGAATGATTAATTTATGACAGAGAAGGTGAGGCAGAAACTGAAACAAAAACAGGAGAATTAGGGGTTTCCACAGGATTTGTATGAGGTGAAGAAGGGATGGAAGTCTCATCAAAACGATTTGGTTCATGGAGAGGGTTTGGGGATAATTGACTGGGATATGGTGAGGGGGGACATGTACATGTGGGACAATGGTACATGGTTTTTTGTTTAAAATGATCTTCCACAAAGTTTTTTAAATTATTAAAATTAGCCCACAGTAGATACATTTTTTCTTGTATGCTGTGAAGAGTCTTATCCATAACAGCTTTTTCTGTAGTACTTTCTATTTTTGTATGCTCTGTACAAAACAAAATGTATATGTTAAATGTATATAAAATAATAATAATTAAATTGTTTATATTGCAAAGTGTCTACCATTAGATTCACTATCTTCTGACATTTCCTCATGTGGGAAATGCTCCTCTAGCCACTCCGTATAGAGCAACTTCCGAAACTGCATTTTGTAAGAAGCACATAAAGCAATTTCAAGGATACCATGTGAAAGGCCTTGTGGGGATCTAGGAACACCGCCACAGCCTTGGCCTCAGGAATAGCCTGTAACATTATGTTAGACACCATGTGAATTTTCAATACCGTTGAGCGACCCCGGGATGAACCCCACCTGATCTGAGTGTACTATGTGACACATAAGTGGAAGCAGCCTGCTGAAGATAACCACGGCACATATTTTAGTGTCAATCTTAATGAGTGGCAAGGGCCTGTACAAACCACATTCCTCTGCTGGTTTCTCAGGCTTGAGGAGCAAAATTATAATTTCTTCCCTGAGGTTAGTGGGTAATTGCTTAGTATGAAGGGCTTCATCCCATACGGCTAACAGATGTGTGTGGGGACAGGGTGGTGTTAATAGGCTTTGTACATTTCTGAGCCAAGACCATCTGGGCGAGGGGGCTTGTTCCTTGGTAAGTCTTCTATTGCTTTTAAAATGTCCTCAATGGAGAATGGAACATCCAATTGCTTCCTTGCATTGTATGAAAGCGTGCTTATAGGAAGTTCACAGAGTAATACATATATATCCTCTATGCTAGTATTGTCTCATGTACGGTTAGGTTCAGTGTGGAAGTCTCAGAAGACCGTATTTACACCTTTATCAGTGTGATACAGGGATTCAAAGTTCTCCAGTCATCATGAATGACCAGAATGCACCACTCACATTCTCAAGACGGATCAGGCGAGACAAGATTCTACCAGGGTGCTCACCTTCCCCTTATATACTAGATCCCAGAGGCTTGGAAAAGTATTTCAATTCCCTATCAGCATTTTCTCAAAATTAATCGCGTGCAGCTTTAATTTCCGTTAAACAGGTACTGCTTGGACAGTTTGTGTGTAGGTTTTCCAATTTGTGCAGTTTGGTTTTGCCAGCAGCGAGTTCATGCCTGATAGCCTTCTGCACCCCCAGTTCTGCTGATATAACCATGCTTCTGAAGCATGAAATGCCTGCCACAGTGTTGCTATTGACAAGACTCGGCCTGTATTGAAGGCAAAGTTTTGCTGTTTATGCTCCTTCGGTGTTGCCTCAAACACAATATCCTGCAGTGCCACTGGTTTAAATTTGCACATGTAAAGGATTCCTCAATATTCACCCATTTCCATTTCGACCACCACAGGAGAGTGGTCAGAGTATTTTGTTTAGGAGAACATAGTGCAGTAACATTTTCAATATTTATATTAGTTCTGTCCTAGAGGCCATGTCATGCACTGTGGAATAGTGCATACACTCCCGCTCTAGAGGATGCAAGGCCCTCCATGCATCACATATCTCAAAGTTCTCCATGCCCCACAGCATGCTAAATGCAGCCTTGATCATTCGTCTGGTAGATCAACCGGTGCGATCAGCAGTTAGGTCTATTACGATGTTTTTTATGCTGGAAATGCCTTTTGGAGGTACAGGGCCTCCTAGTACTTGTCCTACCACTTCTGTGTGTGTGTGTGTGTTTTCCTTATGTTTTCTGCCACTGAGGTCAAGCCTGGACCTCTGGCAGTGCAGCTCTTCATGTTTTTCTTTTGGTGAAAAACACCCATGGGATAGTCTTATGGCACCTATGGGTGGGGTACTCCCTAGTACCATTTATGTGTGGTTTTGGGCACCTGTGTGTTGCTGATCCTGGACTCAGATCCTGTGATTCTAGCACTCTCCTTGTCTGGTGTGTCTCTCCCTGAGCTAATACTGGCTGTGATATCATTAACTTTCACATTTACTGATGAGAACCCATCTTACATATGATTCAGTAATTGTTGCATGTCAGGGGGATCTCGTGTGGTCTGCTGCGCCTCCTCACCCATTGCACTGTTCGACTCCACCCTTAGCTTGGGCATTTGTTTGGTATAGACATTCATATTTCCCTGATTCTTAGAAACTCTCTTCTCTTTGTCTCTTCCACACGACCTCCTCTAGGCCTTTAGCATCCCAGTCCTCTTTTCTCTCCTTTATGGGAGCGGGCGTGAGACGGTGGAAAATAGTGGACACCACCGCACCCAGCACTTACAGTAAAGCAGCAATCTCGCCAGCTCCACGGCAGCGCCCACCGAGTTTAACATTTCTGAGTAAGAGAATAGTAGAGGTAGATGGGAGGAAAATAAGAACGGAAGAATACAAGTTGTTGCAAACAGAAGAAAGTGGTCCAGATAGCCTGTATATACTGAAGAAAGTGATGGAGTAAAGTTTGGAAAATGCTGCATGGTGAAATTCGAAAGAAGTAAAATAAGGTAAGGGAAAAGAAACAATACGAGTATCCCAGCCTTTGTCAGAAAGCTGGGGAGAGGGAGAAAAGCAGCAGCTGAAGATGAAATAAACATAGAAGTAGCTGTGTTTACTGGGGGGATCTAAGTTTCAGTGACACCTAACAAATGCATTTTCAGTGAAAGAAAAATATTTCAAATAAAAAGAGCCTTGGTGCATGACGAGCATGTGTTCCAAACTTGCATCGCGATAATGGGGGTAAAAAAGGGGAAAAGGGTATATAGGAAAGATTCGCCAGAATGTGGGTACTAGCAGTATGGCGGTGACAATGGGGAGCACAGTGAAATTGAATAGTTCCAGTCGTTACAACAAACATTATGGAAGAAATACATAGAAAGAAATAGAAGTAGCTGACAAGGTTTAGATACACAGACCAGCTTCATGTCCCTACATCCGATGCAGTGAGGCAAAAAAGTGCCCTGAAATAAACCCAACTATGCCTCCATGCTATTGGTGCAGTAAGCAAGTCTCACTGGGTTATCTGATTTATTTTGCCCTAACTTGGCTCTAGAGTGCTCGAGCTCCTAACATTAGTCAACTGTGAGTAGTTGTCATCATTGAAGTTCTGCTGAAAGGTGTCATTCTTGGTACTTCTTTCTTCTGCTAGCAATGATGAAGAATGTCAATGACATTCTCCATGGCCAGTCATGTTTTGTTAGGCTCTGATTAGCCAACATTTCATTATTTCTCTTTAGATTGAGGGTAGCAGGATTCACCTTTCGCCAGTTTCCAGCTAGAGCTGACTTCCTCCGTAGAACACACAGTTGTGCTGGTATCTCTAACAGAGAAACAGAAATGCAATGCTTTCCCTAGGTCACCACCACCTGGCTACATTACTTGTTATAGTAAGGCAGGCTACTAATATGTTAACTAAGGACTGGAGCCTTCTATACTCAGATCCCAATCTCGCTGAGCTGCTGAATAAACGCCCTTCAGTCCCATGTTGCAGATAACCCACCACAGGAAATTTAGTTAGTCATGGTTTGTTTTCCATGTACTCCCAAGATTTTCCAGGGCAGATTCGATGCATTTGAATATAGTGTAAGATTTCAAACAATGCCACGTGTGTTATCTTGCAGACCAGCTCAAACTAACAGTAAAATATTAGACTGCGACCTGGTTTAACACAGCAGTCACTGAGAGAGACATCTTAGACAACCCGAGGAAGATGGAAGCAAAAACGCTGTAGGGTAAATACATTTTGTGTTCACAGTTCATTTATCATTTTGAGTCAGGACCAAACAACCATAGATCCATCCAGCGGTTTTTGCTGTTGGAGAATGAATGTGAAAGCTCACATTTTGGGCTCTCCCATAATTGGTGATAGCGACCATTAGTTATGGGGGGACCCAACATGTAAGTTTTCCAAGTCATTCTGCATAGACACAAGTTTGGTCTCATGAACAACATTAACCACTAGATGGATGTGTGGGTGTTTGGTCCTGAATTAGTGCTTTTACACAGGTAACATAAATCTGTCCACTGTATTTGTTTAAGTATACCTTAATGTTGAGGGATCTGCATCCTATTTCTGGGGACTCAAGGCCTAGGTCAATTGACATATTTTTGAGGGGATAGCTGTTATGCTTTGAGGATGGGGCCGAACTGAAATCTGCATTTGGAAATATTTTGAAGAGGTATATTACAGCCCTCTTGGTGTCACCCCAACCCATTCAGTGAAAGGGGGCCAAGAGGAGCAAAATATGCCACAGAAATTAGCAAATAAGGCTGTTTGACTGTGGTCTCAGTTCCAGAAAGCAACCAGCAGACCAAAGTGGTGTCCCACGGCCCACTATTACACTGAATGGGGACACTAGGATCAGTCTTAGGACAGGCTCAGTGGACACTTTCTAGGCCTTGGAAGCACACAGTGACTGGCCATGGTCACGTGCCATCGCCAGTTGCCATTTCAGGCACACAATGGGCAGTCACCATGGGTGAAAGCTGTGGTCACTGCCAATGTTGGGAGCCCATGCAGGCCAGGGCATGGATGAAGGATATAATCATGGTCCGCCACACTCCATGGCCACTAGAATAGCCTGGAGGTTTGAGGATACAGTGTCACATAGCTGCTCCGATATTGGGGCCTCCCTTAACTGCTCCAAGGTATTCCTATTATCCACTTTCCAAGAAAACTTGGCATCCTGTAGGAGTGTTGATATAGTGACTCTGGTGGTTGTAGTTGATGATTTTGCAATTCCCGCTGGAGGTTATCTAGACCGTGGCCAAGCTTTTCCGGGATCCTTTGAGTCAACTTGTCATAGGGAGCATCCAGTGAGGGTTATGATATGATATGATATGGCTTTTATAACGCGCTTATGCACAAGTGTTTCAAGGTGCGACGAGGCAAGGGGGAGGAACAGAGGGAGGACAGACAACGATGCTACTAGGCCAGGTGTCATTCAGATCGTGCAAGGGCATGGGAAGGGGGGAAAGGAGAAGTGCGCGGGTGGGAAGGGAGAGGGGAAAGTACAGTATATGGGAAAGCGGAATAAATAGGATAAATAAGACAAATAAAACAGCCAGCTAGTGGCAAGTGCAAGGAAGTGCAGACATAAGTGCTGGTAGGGGGACTGAAGGGATACAGAAAAACGGTCCCCAAGTGCAGGGGTTGCCAGAGAGGCAGTGCAGGTGGGCAATTGACAGGGCCTGGGCCAGAGATCAGAAAGGGTGGTCAGGTAACCAGTGCAGATTCAGTCAGGAATTCAGCAGGGGAGGGTTGTGGAGAAAGCAGAAGCAAAGAGAAAGATTTTGAGGTGTTATCGGAACTGGAGATGGTTCTCCTCGAGTTTCAGGGATGCAGGAAGGCTGTTCCAGAGAGAGGCCCCTGCCGAAGAGAGTGATCTGCCACCAACTCGTTGCTTGGAGAAGCGACTGACCCGGAGGGAATTGGAGGCAGATGAGGGAAGAGCTTGAGAAGGAAGATATTTAGGGAGAGAGAGTTGAAGGTACTGTGGCCCCAGACCCCAGAAGGCCTTGTGTACAATGCAGAGGGTTTAGAACTTAATCCTTGCAGCCACTAGGAGCCAGTGCAGAGATTTCAGTCCTGGAGAGATACGATCCCTGGGCTTGAGGCCAAGGACAAGTCTCGCAGTCCTGTTCTGGATAAGTTGTAGAGGGCGGAGAGTGGAGGCAGGCAGATTTAGATAGAGGCTGTTACAGTAGTCCAGCTTAGATAGGACCAGGGCTCTGGAGACAGAGAACTTCTGGGGGAAGGAGAGGAAAGGAAGAATACCTCTAAGGAGGTGCAGCTGGTAGTGTGACTTTTTAGAGACATCAGAGATGTGAGGGGAGAAGGAGAGTGCAGAGTCGAAGATGACCCCGAGGTTTTTAGCCTTGCACGTGGGAGTGGGAGGAGGGCCAAGAGAGGCCGACCAGAGAGCTGTAGGGAAGGAGGGAGTGGAATCTCAGTCTTACTGGCATTAAGGCAGAGGTCGTTGGCAGAGGGTTTCTTAAGAAGAGGGTGCAGAAGAGAGTGATTCAGGGGGGAGGGGAAGACACCAGTGGTGAAGGAGTGGTTGCAGAAATCCACCTGGGCAGGGGCAAGGGAGTCAATGTGATCCTTGATAGTTTTGGAGGAACAGGGGTGAACCTGTTTCGACGAGACTTTCATAGAACAGACTTGTCTAGAAACCTCGTCTGGAGAGAAAAGGGGAAAGGCAGAAAAGGAGGGGTGGTTTCAGAAGGGCCAGAGGAAGAGCAGGGAATAGCAGGAGGGGTATAAGAGGAGGAGAGTGAGGACAGGATGTCCTGAGTTTTTGAGATGAAGTGAGAAGCCAGTGCCGTGCAGAGGGCCTGGGAAGGGACAGCAGAGGTAGAGACTGCGGCAGGATTGGCCAGTTCCTTGCAGATTTTAAAGAGTTCTGCCGAGTGGTAAGATGCCGCAGAGACGCGGACTTGGATATGAGCTCTCTTCTTGGTGGGAACGGAGAGCCAGTATTGCCTTTGTAGCAGGCGTCAGGCCAGTTTGTCAGAGGATGAACTTGAGGCACGCCATTTCCTCTCGGCAACCCTACACTTGCGTTTTAGGGTGACAAGGTCAGAGTCATACCAGGAGTTACACTTGGCTTTGGGCTTCAGGCGGATTCTCGTGACAGGGGCAAGGATATCCAGAGTATCAGATATAGAAGAGTGGAGTGTGGAGAGGGCTGTGTCAGGGTGAGAGTCAGCCAGGGGGGAAGGAGGGGGTGAGAAGGTGGCGGCAAAAGCCTCAACTGACACGCGCTTCGTGGGTCAGATGACCGAGAAGATGGGTGGCAGTGACGGAGGTGGCTTGACCTGCAGGGTAGGGAGGGTGAGGAGGGAGGATAGGAGAAAGTGGTCACTCCAGGAGAGAGGAGTGGAGAAAGGGACAGAGAGGGGAAGGTCTGAAGAGATCAGAAAATCGAGAGTGTGCCCTGCAGAATGAGTCGGGCCAGAGGGGAGAATGGTGAGTGAGAGTCGCAGAGGTCGCGAAAGAGTTCAGAGGGGGTTGAAGAGTCGATATTCTGTATGGGATTCACCTGTCATTAGAGGGGCAATGCCTCTTTTGCCAATGTTCCGTCTTCTGTTTTGCAGCAGGTGTCACTCGCTCTAAATTTGTGAAGTCATTCTCTGTTTTTTCTCTTTGGCAATATTTCTAAAGGTCCCATGGTGGGCATTATAAACTGGGGCACAGCAGCCTTATGCTGACTATATTCCACAGATGTCACCACCACAATCCAGCACAGAGCACCTGGGCACTTCCGGCCTGCACTCATCAACACCACAAAACTTAGATCAGCCACAAAAGCAATACTCTATCAGTGTCACTCAGAGACAGAAATAAGTCAGGCATTAGAATTGCATTCATGAAAATAAACACATATAAACTATACCATTTCTGATTAGGGGCTTCAATATAAGAATGGTGGTAACAATAAAACGTGGTATTTTAAATAAATCTTATTTACTAAATACCACCTAATTATGCATTGGAATTGCATGGGATTTGTATGGCTTGATGTACATTGAATGTATGGTTTGGAGTACAAAACCCATATGTAGCCCAAACTGCACCTATGTGCACACCATGCTGCTGTACATATTCCATGCGATCCCAACTCATAAATAGGTGTTAAAATAGGAGATCTTGAAAATACCAAATATGTTTGCCATCATCACAATACTCCTAAGAGGAGAATATCTCATTTAATTTAACAAACTGCACATACAAGAGCACCAACTTGTAGCCATAGTTGGAAGCTCTCTTCCAGTTCAGAGGCACAGAGCAATGCATTGTGGTTATGCAAATTACACTAAATGCTTGCATTTTAGCTACATGGCTGATAATTGTCAATGGGGGTCATTCCGAGTTGGGCGGTAAGGGTTTACGGGCACCGGTAAGGTAAACCCTTACCGCCCTATTCCGAGGTCCCTTAGCAGGTCCCAGCAGGAATGGCTGGTCTGACCAACCGTTCTTTACGGGACCTGTTAAGGGACCTTGGAGCTAATAACGGGCCCGCAATTTGCTGAATGGGGACTTACCGGGTCCTCCAAGGTCAGAATGGCCCGTTAAGTCCCCATTCAGTGAGCCCGGACCCGGACCTGGGTTTGGAGGCAGCCATGGCGCTAATAGCCATGGCTACCTCCAAACTCGTAATGACCCCCAATGTTTTTTTAGGGCAACACTATTTTATTGTGTGTCGTTTTTTAGCCTACTGACACCTCTACCTTTCAGGCAGCATGGCCCAGGGCCTTCCTTTGACTGGAGAGAGAGATCAAAAGCCATCATCATTTGAGAATGTCTGTAGTTCTTCCAGCTTTTCCTGACTACAACTGACTACTGAACCTGATCATTCATAGCATTGGGAGTACGAGTATGTACTAAACTGTCCTCGTGGGCACCAGTTGAACACACCTAGGCAGTGCAGGAAGGCTTCAAAACTGCAGCTAAGGTGACAGACTCACAGGCCCTATAGGAAGTTGCCCATCGAAGGTGAAGCCCTCAATGTCAATGTTTCCGATGACATAGCTAGTCTGTCATGCATTATTTTACAACCTTACCGCTAATGAAATTATCTCCTACATTCCTGTGGCTAAATTCCCCACCACTACATACAGCGGTGAAACTCTTTTTGTTCTCCATGGGAGGCCAATCTGATATGTCTTGGGCTGGGGGAGAGTATTTATCAAGCTCTTCTTCTGTGTCCCTCAACACTCGTTCTGCACACAGCCAATTCTTGGCTCTAACTCCTCTGTCAGTTGGATCTGGCTATCACCATGAGGGAGTAAACCCACAACTAGGTACCCTTGAGTCCACAACAAGGTCATCACGAACCCACAACATCACTTAATGTAATATCACCACCAGACTAGTAAATGCCTCCATGAAAGATCTTCGAACCAAAAAGGGACGCTCTCATTACTTCTGTTCATTGCATATTCTTCTGCTAAACCACCAAAAACCATAGATACATCACAACAATCACTATCACACATCCTTATGCTTTCCTTTCCCTACATGTTTTGAGTTAAGTCTGTACGTTTTTGTCTCCCTTTTTTCCACTCTTCCCTTTTCTGCTCGCCTTTCCCCTCTACTCGTCGCATTAAGACCACTAACTTGGTGATGTGCGCAGTATGAAATATTAATAACATATGTTACCTTCTTTAGCAGGCAATACTTTGCCTCTTTTAGTCGTGCAGGCCTAACAGTTCTGGAGGCATTCGATTGTCGTATGTTTATATTGGAAAATATATGTTTTATGCTGATGTTCTGACATGTCCATAACGTTTTCCTAAATTGTTGCAGTATTGTGCCTTCAACAATGTCTTCCCTGAATTTAATGGAAGGGGCTATTCATTACTTTTAAAATGCTACATAAGGACTATTGGTCCCATAACCCCATGTTGGCAGTGTATAATATAGGGAATGCGTTATTTCACAGGTGCCTTCTCACTGAAACAACACGAAGTAGTGGAAGCTGTCCACATATGATAACATGTGGAAAACAAATGGTGGAACAGAGATGCCTGTACATACGGCGGCACAACCAACCAATCATTACAGTATTTCCTATCCCGTTGAAATCACTGTACTCAAATCATCTAACATCACTGTACTCAAATCATCTAACATTAACTCTACCTCAAAGAAAAATACCACGTGATGATTCAGCGCAATGTTCTAGGTGAGACATCAGAGGACAGGAGCCATATAATACCTTCTTTAACATGCGATTAGTAGGCATGTCTAGTCAACGGAAAGAAAGAGCTGAAACAAAGAGGAAACATTTAGCCAAAAGTCACTAAAACAGGAAAATTGCATTGAATCAAATAAGATACCATCAATGAAAAGAACTGAAAAGACTCAAGGCAAAAAAAGCCAGATTGAATTATATGTGCATAACTCACTCATCCCAATTCTTATGCGAGTTCAACTACAGAAAGAGATGAGGGGCTTCCCCCATGTTCTGGCGCGTCTGAGTCCTTCAGATCCATCCCATAATCATTTGCTCTTCTAGTTGCCTGCCGACGTGTTCCCTTTTCCCTCTAATAACCTACAGTAATACAGGGCTCAGCTCCTCGTCTCAATCATTTCGGTTTGTACTAGTGTTCTAGTGATGGTCTTCAAAATGTACTGGCACTAGCTACGCAGGGTTTACGTTTTTATTGCCCTGATAGGTTCCAAATGTATCAATTTCAGTTTCGTGACAGTACTACCAATGTATATTGTTTCACATGTGTAGATGAGGACATACACTGCAAATTCTGAAATGCAGTTAATTAGGTTTTGGATTGTAACATTAATATGTGTGATGACTTAAAATATTATTGTTATTGAGACTCAATTTGCATCTGTAAAATGTAAATACGTAAATAGCACTTTGGGCTTGCCTAGCCAGGGATTAATCTCTCTAGGTTCTTCATCACAGGGAATGGGAATAGGAATATCTTTGACATTGCTTGATCTTTTGAAGGTCGGGATGGTTAATCACTTGGGCAATATGTCAAATCCAGATCTGCCTTGACATAACGGCAATGGTTTGGAAGAGGTTTTCTAATCTAGTAATGAAACTGGGACATGGAGAAACTCTCTGTTGTGAAGACATACTCTTTACAAAGCATGATTGATACTCAGGCTAGTAAAGCCCACTTTCCTAAATCTCAACCTCCTGCTAGTTTACACTTTCTTGAGATCCATGTAACAGGGGACCTGCTGCCCACACTCCAGTCGCACCTGGAGAGGTGCCCATTCCTGCAATTCTTGAGGCTGTCACATTGTGATAAGGTGAACTGCATCAAGATGAAAGTGGCACAGAAACTGAATTACCTACTAACAATGCTGCTTCTGAGAACCCTACAAAACCTGGCCAGAGACCTGGACTTGCTCGATACAGGCATGTCTATGAACAGGAAGCCTCCCCATCTTGCTTTGTGGAAGTTACAACTCTCCTCCTGAATGTGCATGAAGTATTCTCCTGGTCAGATCAGGTGTAGGAGAGAGGTAACAAGCATCCTTCTAATTTCTCTGTCTCTCAGTGTACCAACCGTCACTCCAGGAATCCTCAGCACACTGCTTGAGGATGCAAGGAGTGCCTTCTGCAGCCACGACTATCACCAGGTGTTTTAAAAAATGTCGCCCAAAGTATAGCTCTAGATCTGCAGTCCCTTTGATGGACATCTCATTCCCATCGCAATTCTGGAGTTGCCTGGGAAGAGGTACAAGGGGAATCTGGTCACTCTCCCCCTTCCTAAATTCAGTTGTTCGAAAGGCTTTTTGGACAGAAGAGTAGCTTGAGATCCAGTATCCACCAGAGCCGATAATTCAAACTGACCCTGTACCTTGACCAGGGCATAAAATCTGCCCTCTTTTTCCTCAAGAGTACAAAGAAAGTGCAAGTTATTTGCCAGCTCAGCTGTAATTTCCTTAAAGTGGACCTCAGTGACTGTGTGATCATGGGCGATTTTCCGTGTCGGCGATTGGGAATCTGTAGGAATTTAACAGCATTTTGAAATCATGTGTGTTGTAGGGAAATCCTCTTTCTTCCCAGATTCTTGACTGTCTCATGGTATTTGAAGACAGTTCTCTGAACCTGTTTGGTGAGAGGATACCCCTATGGTCTCTGTATGATCTGGCTTGCATGGTTGAGGTCTATGAAATTCTTGATCTGGGTTGTTCTCCATACCTACCCAGCCGGACCCAGGTTCTCTTGGGACCCATTTTTCTTTGTGAGGATCCCTCCATTCCTGAAAGAGAAGATTTCCTTACCTGAATCCTCTGGGGATACTTCACTTTTAAAGTGGACAAGTCTATTACCCTCATCCACAAAATGGGGTTTTCTTTGACCTCTTCTACTTACCCTTTGCTCTTTGGGTTCTAACTTCCTAGGAGTAAAAAAAAGTCACTATTAGGCTGAGAGGTTTCCAGGGGTACTGTTCTGGTAAGAAAGGAAGCAGCCTCAAGGGCTTGGCATCTCCCTTCCACCGGGGCCCATCGGGAACCTGTTGATTGTCGGGATTTTCCTTCAATCATTTCCATCGCTCGAGGCATCACAGCCAGGTGTTAGGGATTTCTGGGAAGCAAGGTAAGGTTAAGGGCTTGACTGAGCACTCAGCATGCGCCCCAGGTCATCGATCAATTGTTGGATCTGTCTCTCCAGTTAAGTAACTTAATCTTGGTTGTATGGAGGACTCAGCTCACACCTTTGGAGCTCCCTAAAGCGTAACTGTCCCTTCAAGCAAAGTAGCTTGCTCATTGGAAATGTCCCCCATAATTTTCAGTCCTGACTCTCCTGTCTCCTTTTTTCAGGGATCTATTGTCCTGGAACGAGGGAGAAGGAGGAGGATTGTTTTGGAAGTGAGGATTTTGAGGGTACCTATTTAAAAAAAATAGGTTGGGATGTGGTGCAGTACTTCTCTCCTGTGAGAAATTTGGAGGGAAGTTTACCGGTGAAGGTACTGACCTGATCTGACCCCTGGCCCTTTGTGCCAGTGAAGTGTACACATACCCCAGGATTTGTTTTGTACCCTTGTCTAAAGGACTTAAGTAGGTGGCAGGGTCAGAGGGGTCATTTTGTGGATACCTTGCCTGGCTACCACCCAATTGCGCCTGGGTGGAGGGCCTCCTCTTCCAACTCTCTGATTTTCTCATCATTTCAGTTTTCAGGGTCAGAAGTACTCACAGGACTATTTTTGGTGTCCCATGACATGCTGGTCTAGCCAACTTTCCTTCTGTTTGGTAGAGATGAATATTCATTAATGTCAGATAAGGACTGGCCTTCCTGACCAGGTTGGCTAGGAATAGATAAGGCCCATTCCTCATGTTTCCCTATTCTCTATAAGTGATATGCATGAGTTCAGTTCCAGTCTGTACCTGGGAGTTTGCAGGTAACTGGCATGAGGGCCATGATAGGAGGTTTATCACTCCTTGTTTATAGGGCCCTATTGCATGCACTGATTGGTCAGGATGTCTCAGTGCCTCTTTATATTTTCAGATTTCAGTATTTAATTTCTCACAGGTGGTTCTCTCTGCCAGGATTTCCTGCCTACATTCAGAAAGTTGAGCATTTAACTCTGACACTAATGAATGACTGACTTCAAAAACACTGCTCTGAGCCACCAATCAATCCTTTATTTTCTGTACTCCGTCTTGAAGGATTTCATATTCTCTCTGAGAGTCTTGCGTTATGCATGTATATTCCTGGCACTTTTCTTTTAAAATGTCAAGTTCTCTCACTTGAGCGTTTCTACTATGCGCTGCCTGTAATAGGTCAGCTTCTGCTTGTATGAAACGCTCCATAAACTCTATATTTTCTTCCCTGATTCTGGTCGGTTCCTGAGAACCTGACTGACCCATTTCTTCATCCATTTTCAACTGATTAACTTTTTGTGATAGGACACTTTTATCCTGGTTTGAAAGGTATTTTTCCCTAATCAGTTGCATTGTATGCTGTTTCAGAATATTTAAATCCTGGTGCATCTGATCAAAATACTTTTGGGAGTAAACCCCTTTTATAATTAACTGGCTGTTTTCTTGTTTAAGCTCTTTTATGAGCTGTTTAAAAGCCATAACTTCATCCAACAACACTCTATTGTGAATAGTTTGATCATTCAATTAATGTTGAAGGTGGTGTGATGAATCTAATTGAGCCATCACAGATTCCCCACCAGTGACCTCTTCCCATTTGGCCAGCGGATGGCAGCCACTACCTGATGGGTGGTTACATGAGGGAGGATCACAAGGGAGGAGACAACTATCGGGGGATGTCATGACTTCATTAGAGGAGTCACAGTGTTCCCCCCTTCCCCATGAGGAAGACCCTCTGATACCAGAATTCTTAATGGACTTTTGCCATTCTAGGCAGGCCTGCACCTTTCACCCTAACACACATAACTCACACCTAGCACCTTTTGTTCTGGATGTGCCTTTTTATGAAACCCATTAGAAAAACCACCCTGGAGTTAAAAGCTCAAAGAAAGTTATGGACTTCAACTGCCATTACCACTCAGGTACTCTGAAGAAGAGGAGGATAAGTTTGTGCACAGTGACAAAAACACAAGAACCCAATATACAACATGCAGATGAGTTGTTTTTCAAACCTGCAATGAGCGGGACATTTAAAAATGGCAACTGTATTATGCAAGGGAGAGATGCAGCAAGCAGTGCAGAAGAGGATGTTACTTTCCACGCTAGTGCTGCAAAGCACAAGGCTCACAAAGAAAGCTGGGGAAGCAGAGAAGACTGTTGGGACAGGGAGAGATACCCTGCTAGCTGAGCAAGAAGATCTGCTCAGACATCAGGAGCAGTGCAGAGGTACGGTCACTCAACGAGGCAGCAGACTCCCTCCTGGGCCGAGCAAGAGATCTGGCGTGTGACCGCAGAGCCACATCAGGTGCTGGGGGAGCATCCGCACACACCAACTTGAAAGGCAGAAGAAGAAGCTATAATGCAGAAGTGCGATCATCATCAGAGATGCTGGAAAAGATTGGTGAGTCTGCCCAAAGCAGATGGGGACCACGGGGTGTTGCAACAACCGCAACAAGTGATTGAATGGTAGACGTTTGCTAATACAGAAAATACACAAAGGCAAACATTGTTTGAATGGAGTCAAGGCAAAGTACAGATTGAACACTTACTAAAAAGGATGTTTGATGCAGAAATTACACAAAGGTAATGTTTGTTTGAATGCAGCCCATGCAAAGTATAAAGACGAAGTTTATTTAAATGCAGCCAAGGAAAAGTGTAAAGGCCAGGTGCTATAAGAAGAATGTTTGAATGCAGAGAAGACAAAGTATAAAAGCCAACCTAAATCAATTACAGAAGCATGAGATGCCAATATGGGGGAGACGATTTGAGCAAGCATTTTTGAGAAAAGATTACCACAAATATATATACCAAGCAGCAGATGATATGTGCTATTGTGGTGCACTTAAGAACTGTAAAACACGTAAGAAGTCCTGGCAGGTGAGTATTAGAGGCGGTTGAAGTTGTACAAAGATTCCTGGCAGAAGAATACACCAGGGGATCTAGAAACCTTAAAGAGAAGTCCTGGCAGGCGAGTACACCAGGCAGCAAGAAATTGTTTAAAGATTCCGTGCAGGGGAGTATACAAGGTAATCTGTCAAGATACAAGAATCTTTACAAGAAAGACTATTACTAAATGTTTTGCTTGGAAAGGAAATTTGTGAGTCCGTTGAAGACACCAAGGAACTGTTTGCTAAAGAGACATTTTGCCATCCTGTTTAAAAATCAGCAGAAGGGACCCCTTCTTGATACAAGGTTCTTTACCTTGGAGAACATTTTTGTTACAGTCATTTTTACACTTTTGGTGTTGGACACTTTTTCTAACAACAAGTTAAAGACATTGGGGGTCATTCCGAGGTTGGAGGTAAGGGAAAAGCGATGCCGGTAAAGGATTACCGGCATCGCTTACCGCTCTGGGCTATTCTGAACTGCCAACCCGCTATTAGCGGCACCGTAAATAACGGTGCCTCTAATAGCGGCATGGCCGCGAGCACGTAACCCTTCATGTTGGCAACACCAGCATGCCGTAAACTGGAGGACATCACAAGTTAGGCGGACATGCAAATACCGGCATCATGAAGGCACTAAAAGTGGATACCAGCATGCCGTAAATACCGGCACCACGGACCAACCGTAAAACGCTATGTGCAGTGTTCCCAACTGCCACAGGTGCACACCATCAGCACAGGTGGAGGCAATGGAGTCTGGGCCTGTACAAAAGGAGCACACCAACACACCACACCCCTTTCCACACCAAGATTAATACAATAGTAGCATCAATACCTGAGCTGGAGACATGCTTGCATTGCAACACCAGCAACAACACCAACAGCAACAGCAGGCACCACAGAGGAGATGCAGCAGGAGAAGGAGGGTGAGACAGGCCCAGCATGCCCCACCAATGGGGTCAGCATAACCATGCAGGCAGCCCCCAATACCACATATCAGCACCAGTCCTTTGAACCCAACCCCGGAGCAGAACCACACCCTGTACCGTCTGGACTGGGACACTGGGACACCATCAACACCATCGTGGTCATGATACACAACAACATTGTCAGCCTCATTGAAATACGCACCGCCAACCCCCTCTACTGAAGGTAGTGTCAGTGCTCCACTTCCTTGCCACAGGCACCTACCAGCACACAGTGGGGAACATGCATGGCATATCAAAACCCTTATTTACTTGCATCCTGAAGCAAGTGCTGGATGCCCTCCTCAAACACACAACGGAATAGATATCCCTACCACAGACTCCCCAAGAGATCCTTGAAACAAAAGGTGGCCTCCATGCACTGGCAGGCATGCCAAATTGTATAGGTGCCCTTGACTGCACCCACATGGAGTTGGTAGCCCTGCATGCCATGGAGGTGGTGTACCGCAATCGCAAGCAATACCACTCCAACAAGGTGCAGTTTCTATGCGATGCCAGCAAGATCATCACACATTGTTGTGCCCGATATCCCGGATCAACTACAGGAATGCTGCATGTCACCATGGGAAAAATCAGTGCTGAATGCCTAACATTGCTGAGCCTACAGCCAACGCTCCCCACCAGAAAATCCTACAGAACGCTACACATCACTTAATGGACCTGGACACAGCTGTATGCGTACACAATGCATGAGCAACAAGACGGCAGAGCACACCGTGTATCATCTTGAAGATGCAACCCACACCATTATTCCACGGCACAGGACACATTGAGGGCACACAAATGGCATGCATACAACCAGGGACATGTGCATGTGGCCAACAATAATCTGCCTGCATGTGTGACTAGTACAGCTGTCCATCAGGAATCGACTGACATACACCTTTTTTATCTGCCTCCCATGTAGGTGACAGTGGCTATCCCTTGATGACGTGGCTCCTCACCCCTGCCCGAAAACCCACATAACAGGCACGAGGAGGACTACTATCGATCCCACGCCCATACCCGTGTGGTCATTGAGCAGATCTCCGGCCTGTTGAGTGCATGGTTTTGCTGCCTTAGCCCCTCAGTTGGGGCACTCCTCGAGAAGGTGGCCAAAATGATCATGGCATGTGTCATGCTGCACGACATGTATATCCGACGCAACGTGCCCCTGCCCCCTGACATTGGACTGCAACCACCTGGTGATGATGAAGAAGAAGTGGCAGCACATCATTGAGGTGCCGATGCACAGGAGGGACGTGCAGTGGGTCAGTCAGTGATTGCACAATATTACTGACACACATGGCTGCAGAGGGTGACATGATAGTTTGACAGAGGGCACTGGGTGTGGGGGTACATGCACACTATGCACTGTATATGAATAAATGACGCATGCGCAATGATGAATGTCAACTCAGGCCTTGCTTTTGACACAACGGGTGTATTGAAATTAACAATGAGTGCAATAACCCTCCACCACCCTCACCGCCCTACCCCTCCCCCCACAACTCCTCCACAAACCCTCCCCCTCCCCCTCCCCCACAACTCCCCCACACACCCTCACCCCCCTCGCCCTCCCCACACAACTCCCCACACATGTTCCAACAAGTCTCTAATGCCTTCATCAGGCTGGCCAGACTATTCTTTTGCACTCCCTGGACCTGGTGGCAGCATGTCTGTCCGGCGCAGGGTGCGCAACAACCGACGGAGTGGGCTGGTCTGGGTAGAGCTTGATGAGGATGGTGTGGCCTCCTCCTCAAACTGGGTTGCCGGACGTACTGACTCCATGGCATCGGCAATGCGGCTGAGTACCTGCCGCAGGGCGGATACCTCCTTGCACAGGCGGCTAGTATTCGCCGCCAATATCTTGCCCATGGAGGCGGTGTTGTCTGTGATTGTCTTGCCTAGAGAGGCGATGTTCTCCCGCCACTCCTGCCTTGCCTGGGCGTTGTCCTCCACGAACTGCCGCATAAGGGCAGTCAGCTGCTCAGAACGCAGCGGCCCTGCAGGTGCACCTGTGGAGGTCGACGGTGCCTGGGTATCATGATCGGCCTCACTGCTCTCCACTATGGGACTAATGGCCCCTTGAATTAACTCCCCCCAGACTGCTCCGGGGTGGTGCCGTGTCTGACTCAAGTGATGTGATTTGGGGGGATGGCAGTGGACTGGGCGAGCGGGGCAGTTCTGAGGAATCATCCTCCACAAGCACCCATACGTCTTCCTGTGCCTCCTCCTCAGCCTGGGGTGCTGTGGCTGCCACCTCTCCAGCCAGACTGGACTCTGCCAAGTGTGGAGCCTCGGCTGTTTCCTGCAGCTGTGCAACAGGTGTTGGCGCTTCTGCCTCAACGGCCCTTGGCAGCACTGGTGCCCTGGCAACCTGAGGTGTTTTCGATGGTGGTGCGCAGCGGCCCTTGGGTTGGCCCTTTCGAGGTTGAAGTCCGGTTGGCCTCATCCTGGGCCCTCTTCCGGGGTGTGATTTGCTGTGGGGTTGAGTCCTGGGCATCGCTGTCATGGTCTGAGCCTGTGGGGGTCGAAGAGCGGGACGTCATGAATGCTGTTTTGATAGGCATCATACATACATTTGTACAGTTGATCATCCACACAATCGAGGGTAATAGGCATTTGAGTTTGGATGATCACGTTGTTTGATACATGGGTGGGTGAGGCAGGCATACGTCGGGGTCACTCATGTTGGGTAAGACCTATGGTATGTGTCATGCATATTTGTTGGGGCCTGCATGCAGTGTGATTTATGGCATTTACATTTTGTGTGGTATGTGTCAGGTACGGCATTGCCTTGCTGCAGGCATCTGCATGTGTCTGTGATGCGTCCGACAACTTTGCTGGGAGTGTGTGTGTGTTGGGTCATGGCTTGCCTCTTTGGACAGGCATATTGGTTAACTTTCCTCAGACTCTGCATTACAGTGTTTTCTTAGGACTCTCACCTCCATCCGCCGATGTTGTGGCGCCACAGTCCATATCTCCGACACCTTCTATGTCCTCAATGCCAATCAGGCTGGCACAGATGTCCTCCCTCGGGACAGCTTGATGGGGGAGCTGGCTCCTCCGCCTGTTGCCATTGCCTGGCTCCTGTTGGCAGAGAGTATGTTCCGTACTCGCAGCCGCAAGTCGTCCCACCACTTCCTGCAGTCTTTTATGGCACGTGGGGTGTTCCCAACTGCGCTCACTTTCTGCGCCACAAGTGCCCAGATCACTTTTTTCCTAATGATGGCCGCCCTCTTCATGCTCTGCGCGAACATGATGTCAGCATGTCCCTGCAGGGTCCCAGCTAGCATCTCCAACTCGTCTTCATTGGAGCGCTCCTTGCACTGGCAGGAGGCGCCCTTCTTAATAGCCTTTGGCATTGTGGCGTGTTGGAGGATGAGATTCCATGAACAGCAGTGTCCCACAGGTCCTGTGTGCTGAGGATGGCAATGGATTGTGCTTTTAAAGATGGCCGCCGTGCTCCTTCCCGTTCCTGTGCGATGACGCTACTTCTGGTTCTGCTTATTTACAGTGACCATTATTAACGGTCACCGCTAATAGCGGTGACCGATATTAGCGGTGACCGCTAATGCCGCATTGGTTCATGCTGGTAGTGCAATCTGCGCTATGCATGATGCCTCTAAGAGCATTTTTCGTGCCTTTAATGGCATGGCGGCAATGCCCTTACCGGCATGGCGCAAAGCTTGTGCCCGCAAAGTCGTTATAGCCCTCTATTAGCAGGCTCTTGACTACACAGACACGCTATTTGCGCCATGCCGGTAAGGACAGTTATTTACCTCCAAACTCGTAATGACCCCCATTTACTGTTACCTTTTTGTTTGGTCATAAGCGTGAGGGTCAAGATAGGTTGTTTTTGACACAAGGACAGCTTTGGAGTTAATGACATCCTGATACAGACAGATATTTCATTTTAGTTTCTAGGTAGCTAAGCTCCTCTTTAGAATAGGGCAAGATAGCTGTTTTTCCAACCCATTTGTGTTTAATAAAAATGTATTTACTTAAGAAAAGAACAACCTTTGTCCGTCTCTCCTTTCTGACCCCTCTGATATGGTGTCAGAATGGGATGGGGCTTAGTTGACATAAACCTGTGAACCCTTAAGTTTGAGAAACTCATTAACCAAGCTTCCGATCCAACCATTGCCACTGAAAACTCTATCAGATTTGATTTGTACAGTAGTAGGGAAGAATTAATTTAACCTTCGTCCTCATTCCCCCTCCTGGAAGCTACATTAGGCTTGCCTCTATCTAAGTCAGGCTTAGCCTGGTGATATGCTTTAGATGTATTAGTCGGCGTTATGGACCCAGACTACAGTAGAGATATAAAAGTACTGATGCAAAATAATGTCAAAGAGGCCTACCAAATCAAGGCAGGGGACAGAATAGCCCAAGGGATTTTGGAGAAGGACTGTTCCCTAAACCCGAAGAAGTTAAGACCTCTAGTGAAATCGAAAGCAGAACCAAGGGTTTTAGGGAGGCAGATATAGAGCCTAAAGCTACACCTGAGGCGGCACCACCTCTGGTGGCAGAGGAGGATCCTGAAGCTATCCCGATTTAGCCTTTGCCAAAAGGAATGATCCATTGCTTGCCAAGCCTTTTCTTCAGGTATTAATCGAGGAGGAGGGAACGAAGATAGGTGGACCATTTTTTCTTGAAGAATGGGCTATTGTATAGGGGGGATATTGGACCTAATGCTATCCTTAGGTCACATGTTGTGCTACCTAAAATCCATAAGAAAATAGTGTTGACTATTGCCCATTCCCCACAGGCAGACTTCTAGGGACAGCCAAAACCCAGGCCCAGATCCTAAACTGGTTCTATTGGCCATGGTTAATTGCAGCTGTAAAGAACTTTATGATTACTTGTACCCTTTGTCAGAAGAACAGTACCCAGATGCCACCTCCAGCTCCCTTGCAGCCTTTACCCATCATAGATATACCTTTTTCCCGCATAGGTATGGATATAGTAGGACCTTTAGAACCCTCAAAGTTGGGAAACTGATACATATTAGTGATATGCAATTCGTAACTCTGAAGCCTTTAATTTACGGAACAACACAACACAACACAACAGAACAGATTCTCGAGCATTCAATTCCCTTTTATTTCAAGAGTTGGCTTTCCAAAGGAGATCTAAAGAGATCAATGATCTACCTTTATGAGTAAACACAACTCTGAGATAAAGGAAATCAAGCCAATCAGGTTTCAAACTGGGGCGAGCATTAAACTGGGTCAACCATACCTCCAGTCCTCCTCTACCGATACCCTCCACACAAGGCGAAAGATTTATTCGGTTTGAAGAGAAACCAGAGTAAATTCTCAGATTAAAACTTTGCGTACTTCTCTATACCATTCTCAAACGAATAGTTTAGATGAGCAATTCAACAAAACCCTAAAACATATCTTAAAGAAACTGGTTGAGGTTGATCGAAAGAATCAGGATGTTATGACACAATGGGCCCTTTTTGCCATTAGGAAAACACCACAATCCTCCATAGAACTTTCCCCATTCAGATGTTTATATGGGAGAGAACCACAAGATGTCTTAGATTTGTTTTGTGAAACCTGGGAGGAATGAGAGAAAGCCACCTTACCACTATCACAAACTGCCCAGAAACTGAATGAGCAAATGGCAGCAGATCTATAGTGCAGACTACCATGATATAATTTGATAAGATATGATAGGTTATTTATAACACACATAATACCCAGAGGTTTCTAAGCACGGACCCGGGGATCAAACCTGTGGACCTCTGTTTCATCTTGCTTCCAAGGTGAGCATGTTGCCCCTGAGGTATCCTCCCGAGATGACTAAGACCCAGGAACAACAGAAAGGCTATCATGATTGAAAATCTGTATTATCTATTGGAGAAAGAGTCCTAGTCCTTCTCCCCTCTTCTGAAAACAAAATGCTATCTAGGTGGCATGGTTCCTGTGAAATGATAGATTAGACAGGCCCTTACAATTATCGAGTCTCGCAACCAAACAGAAAAACCAATACTTACATTTATCATGTACGTCGCCTCAAGCAATGGAAAGAAAATCCCATTGAAGACACTACTGTGGCATCAATCAGTTTTGTATCTGATGAAACCAATATCAATACTTTGATTACCTCTGATTTAGCTCATAATCAGAAGGAGGACCTAATGGACCCCTTAGAACAGTTCCCTGATGTTTTCGGAACAGAACCTGGCAGAGTTAATGGGATATATCATTACATCCATACCCTTCCAGGAAAAGTATATCATCTGAAGCCATACAACATACCTGAGAGTAGAAAGAAAATAATTGAATAGGAATTGGAAAATATGTTAAGGGCTGATGTTATCAAGCCCTCAGAGAGTCCCTGGTGCTCCCTGATTGTGTTAGTCACTAAACCAGATTAATCGTGGAGGTTCTGCATTGATTTCAGGAAGGTAAACGTGGTGTCCCAATTTGATAGTTATCTCATTCCCAGAATTGATAACCTCATTGATCAATTGGGGTCTTCTGTTTACCTCTCCATGACTGATCTGATGAAGGGGTACTGGCAAGTCCCTGTTAATCCAGCAGACAAACAAAAGGCAGCCTTTTCAACTCCTATAGGGCTTTTCCACTTCAAAGTATTGCCTTCTGGCTTACATTGGGAACTGGCTACCTTTCAAAGGTTAATGGATGAAATTCTGCAACCCTATGCCTCTTTCTGTAGAACATATATCGATAATATCATCATCCACACTAAGTCTTGGAAGGAGAATGTTTACCACTTACGGCAAACCCAAAGAAATGCCATTTAGATAGATCAGCAGTAAACTATCTTGGGATTTTTTAAGGAAATGGGCTGGTTCAGCCCTGAACAGGAAAGGTCTGAGCGATTAAAGAAACCCTCACTCCAAAACCATAGAAAGACGTAAGAGTCATTTTGGATTAAGTGGGAATTTATAGAGTTTTTATCCCTATTTTTTCATCTATAACTTCTTTTCTTACGGATAAACTAAAAAATTCTGAGCCCCAGAAAGTAAAAGGCATCCTGAAGATCAATTGTGTTTCGACATACTCAAACACATTTTGTGTAGTGATCCTGCGTTGAAGGTGGCAGATTTCAACTGGGAATTTATCCTACAAATAGACGCATCACATATTGATCTAGGTGCAGTACTTTCACAAGATCATAAGAGTATAGAGTATCCCATCCTATATATAAGTAGGACATTATTTCCAAGAGAGCAAAAATATGTGACTCTTGAACTGGAAGCCTTGGCCATAAAATGGGCTATAACCTATCTCAAACACTATCTGACAGGCAGGAAATTCAGACTTGTCACAGACCATGCCCCATTGACATGGATAAGCCTCTGAAAAGCAACTAATGCAAGAGTCATGCACTGGTTCTTAGATTTACAGTCCTTTTGCTTTTTCATGGTGCACAGGAAAGGAAAGTAACAGGGTAATGTGGACTTCCTTTCCTGTTTTCGGATAGGAGCTGAGAGAACCAGCAACATTAAGGGAAGGGTATGTGATGAATCCAATGGAGCCATCACAAATTCTCCAGTGGTGACCTCATCCCAGTTGGCCAGGGGATGGCAGCCACTACCTGATCCTGACCCAGGGGGTGGTTACATGAGGGAGGATAACATGTGAGGAGACAACTACTGGGGTGATGTCATGACTTCATGGGAGGAGTCACAGTGATCCCCCTTCCCAATGAGGAAGACCGTCTGATACCTGAATTCTTCATGACCTATTGTGAGGAAATGGGGTGTCAGGTACAGTATACAGTAAGAAATGCTGTGTATGGGTTGGGAGGCTCTAGGACTGCAATTCCCATGATCCTCACGGGCGTTTGGAGTGTGTGTGTGTGTGCACAATGCTGATGCCTATAAAACTCCTCCCCGGCCTCTGCTGCATGTTGGTGATTTTGGCGTCTGCAGGCATGTGTCAGAGGAGAGCAGGAAGGAGTGCTAGAGGACTACAGAGACTGGAAGAGGTGAGAGGCTCTGCGGGTTGAGTGGTGGAGGACATCACAGCTTTCGCTCCCTCGCCGCATGAGAGGCAAGCGTCCTTCATCATTGCTTGGGGAGGTGCCATCTGGCACCCTCAGGCCTCAGTTAAGTGCCTCATTGGGTGGTTTTCAATTAAAGTGAACGGGGGAGGAAAACGAGACACATGAGCACTGTTCGTGAAGAATGTTATTACAGTACATGAACGCTAATTAGTGGAAGCTGTGTTGAAAGCGTGTGAACGCTACTAAGGACATGTTGTGCGAGAACATTTGTCTCGAGGGCATGCTATGTTTGTCACTGCTTGCTCAAGGAGGCACATGTGGAGTCATGCAGTCAGCATGCTGTGTTTTCTGGGGATAATTGAACTGTGGAAACAAGTCCTTGTGAAAGGCATTTAATAGCTCAAAGGGGGTCATGCATTCAGCCTGTGTTCAAAGGCTAAAATGTTATGTTGATGTTCCTTTTGTTTTCTGTCTGTACTACTTGTCCAGGAGTCTCCTGGAAGCTATGTGCTCATGCTGGTCATTCACAACTAGGGTATAAATGTTTTATAGGTACAAGTACTACGGGAGCATATTCCTAATCAAGAAGGATTGTGCTCTTCTGAGTAGGAGAGAGGTCAGGAAGAAAAGAACCCCAGGAACAAGAGGGTTAATACTGTTTTCTGATGGACAATGTTGTATGTGCCTTTCCCTTACAACCCCCACTGTCCATCCTTTACATGAACCCCAACCTTCTATCCAGTTACCCTAAATACCCCCTTCCCTATCCACAACTTCTCCCTAACCCTCTTCCCTCCATTGGCTGCCTCAAGGTTAGCTGTTAGTAAGAATCAGGAGCCCGTGCCAACCAAGGTGGGAAGGGTCAACTACATTTGGCTTCCGTGGTCAGGAAGGCGTTGTGAGATACTCCAGGGGTGTGACATAATCACCAACCCCCAAATTGGGATTATAATACCACCAAAGACACATGGAGTCCCCTCCACTCTTGACAGGGGTGCACAAGGTACTACAGGATATTCAAAGCAACAACAAAGAGGTGATGGCTGGAAGGTTTAGACTGAATCTTAACCACTGGCATTGCTCGGGGTAACCCTCCAGACCATCGTTCTTCACCTGCCAAGCCATTACAGAAGGGGAAAGACCATATGCAAATCAGGCTTGGCCCTACCCCAAAAGGGGCAGTCCAGCCCGAACTGCTAGGTCACATCCCTTCTGCACGAGACCACAAGCATCCCCAAACATGTTTCGCCCTTGTTGGGGCTCATCAGTGAGGAGTAGCTTGGGTCTCTAGGCCCAGCAGGCACGGGACCCACGCCTGGGCATACCGTCCCACTCGGGGTGACAAAGCAACAACAAAGAGGTGATGGCTGGAAGGTTTAGACTGAATCTTAACCACTGGCATTGCTCGGGGTAACCCTCCAGACCATCGTTCTTCACCTGCCAAGCCATTACAGAAGGGGAAAGACCATATGCAAATCAGGCTTGGCCCTACCCCAAAAGGGGCAGTCCAGCCCGAACTGCTAGGTCACATCCCTTCTGCACGAGACCACAAGCATCCCCAAACATGTTTCGCCCTTGTTGGGGCTCATCAGTGAGGAGTAGCTTGGGTCTCTAGGCCCAGCAGGCACGGGACCCACGTCTGGGCATACCCATCCCACTCGGGGTGACAAAGCAACAACAAAGAGGTGATGGCTGGAAGGTTTAGACTGAATCTTAACCACTGGCATTGCTCGGGGTAACCCTCCAGACCATCGTTCTTCACCTGCCAAGCCATTACAGAAGGGGAAAGACCATATGCAAATCAGGCTTGGCCCTACCCCAAAAGGGGCAGTCCAGCCCGAACTGCTAGGTCACATCCCTTCTGCACGAGACCACAAGCATCCCCAAACATGTTTCGCCCTTGTTGGGGCTCATCAGTGAGGAGTAGCTTGGGTCTCTAGGCCCAGCAGGCACGGGACCCACGTCTGGGCATACCCGTCCCACTCGGGGTGACAAAGCAACAACAAAGAGGTGATGGCTGGAAGGTTTAGACTGAATCTTAACCACTGGCATTGCTCGGGGTAACCCTCCAGACCATCGTTCTTCACCTTCCAAGCCATTACAGAAGGGGAAAGACCATATGCAAATCAGGCTTGGCCCTACCCCAAAAGGGGCAGTCCAGCCCGAACTGCTAGGTCACATCCCTTCTGCACAAGACCACAAGCATCCCCAAACATGTTTCGCCCTTGTTGGGGCTCATCAGTGAGGAGTAGCTTGGGTCTCTAGGCCCAGCAGGCACGGGACCCACGTCTGGGCATACCCGTCCCACTCGGGGTGACAAAGCAACAACAAAGAGGTGATGGCTGGAAGGTTTAGACTGAATCTTAACCACTGGCATTGCTCGGGGTAACCCTCCAGACCATCGTTCTTCACCTGCCAAGCCATTACAGAAGGGGAAAGACCATATGCAAATCAGGCTTGGCCCTACCCCAAAAGGGGCAGTCCAGCCCGAACTGCTAGGTCACATCCCTTCTGCACGAGACCACAACCATCCCCAAACATGTTTCGCCCTTGTTGGGGCTCATCAGTGAGGAGTAGCTTGGGTCTCTAGGCCCAGCAGGCACGGGACCCACGTCTGGGCATACCCGTCCCACTCGGGGTGACAAAGCAACAACAAAGAGGTGATGGCTGGAAGGTTTAGACTGAATCTTAACCACTGGCATTGCTCGGGGTAACCCTCCAGACCATCGTTCTTCACCTGCCAAGCCATTACAGAAGGGGAAAGACCATATGCAAATCAGGCTTGGCCCTACCCCAAAAGGGGCAGTCCAGCCCGAACTGCTAGGTCACATCCCTTCTGCACGAGACCACAAGCATCCCCAAACATTTTTCGCCCTTGTTGGGGCTCATCAGTGAGGAGTAGCTTGGGTCTCTAGGCCCAGCAGGCACGGGACCCACGTCTGGGCATACCCGTCCCACTCGGGGTGACAAAGCAACAACAAAGAGGTGATGGCTGGAAGGTTTAGACTGAATCTTAACCACTGGCATTGCTCGGGGTAACCCTCCAGACCATCGTTCTTCACCTGCCAAGCCATTACAGAAGGGGAAAGACCATATGCAAATCAGGCTTGGCCCTACCCCAAAAGGGGCAGTCCAGCCCGAACTGCTAGGTCACATCCCTTCTGCACGAGACCACAAACATCCCCAAACATGTTTCGCCCTTGTTGGGGCTCATCAGTGAGGAGTAGCTTGGGTCTCTAGGCCCAGCAGGCACGGGACCCACGTCTGGGCATACCCGTCCCACTCGGGGTGACAAAGCAACAACAAAGAGGTGATGGCTGGAAGGTTTAGACTGAATCTTAACCACTGGCATTGCTCGGGGTAACCCTCCAGACCATCGTTCTTCACCTGCCAAGCCATTACAGAAGGGGAAAGACCATATGCAAATCAGGCTTGGCCCTACCCCAAAAGGGGCAGTCCAGCCCGAACTGCTAGGTCACATCCCTTCTGCACGAGACCACAAGCATCCCCAAACATGTTTCGCCCTTGTTGGGGCTCATCAGTGAGGAGTAGCTTGGGTCTCTAGGCCCAGCAGGGGTAGTAAGGGGTAGTCCAGCCCGAACTGCTAGGTCACATCCCTTTTGCACCTGATTTGCATATGGTTTTTCACCTTTTGTAATGGCTTGGCAGGCGAAGAACGATGGTCTGGAGGGTTGCCCAGAGCAATGCCAGAGGTCAAGATTTATTCTAATCCTTCCAGCCATCAACTCCTTTGTTTTGCTATTGTCACCCCGAGTGGGAAGGGTATGCCCAGACGTGGGTCCCTTGCCTGCTGGGCCTAGAGACACAAGCTACTCCTCACTAATGACGCCCAACAAGGCTGAAACATGTCTGGGGATGCTTGTGGTCTCGTGCAAAAGGGATGTGACCTAGCAGTTCGGGCTGGACTACCCCTTTGGGGGTGGGACCAAGCCTGATTTGCATATGGTTTATCACCTTTTGTAATGGCTTGGCAGGCGAAGAACGATGGTCTGGAGGGTTGCCCAGAGCAATGCCAGAGGTCAAGATTTATTCTAATCCTTCCAGCCATCAACTCCTTTGTTTTGCTATTGTCACCCCGAGTGGGAAGGGTATGCCCAGACGTGGGTCCCTTGCCTGCTGGGCCTAGAGACCCAAGCTACTCCTCACTGATGACGCCCAACAAGGCTGAAACATGTCTGGGGATGCTTGTGGTCTCGTGCAAAAGGGATGTGACCTAGCAGTTCGGGCTGGACTATCCCTTTGGGGGTGGGACCAAGCCTGATTTGCATATGGTTTTTCACCTTTTTTAATGGCTTGGCAGGCGAAGAACGATGGTCTGGAGGGTTGCCCAGAGCAATGCCAGAGGTCATGATTTATTCTAATCCTTCCACCATCAACTCCTTTGTTTTGCTATTGTCACCCCGAGTGGGAAGGGTATGCCCAGACGTGGGTCCCTTGCCTGCTGGGCCTAGAGACCGAAGCTACTCCTCACTGATGACGCCCAACAAGGCTGAAACATGTCTGGGGATGCTTGTGGTCTCGTGCAAACGGGATGTGACCTAGCAGTTCGGGCTGGACTACCCCTTTGGGGGTGGGACCAAGCCTGATTTGCATATGGTTTTTCACCTTTTGTAATGGCTTGGCAGGCGAAGAACGATGGTCTGGAGGGTTGCCCAGAGCAATGCCAGAGGTCAAGATTTATTCTAATCCTTCCAGCCATCAACTCCTTTGTTTTGCTATTGTCACCCCGAGTGGGAAGGGTATGCCCAGACGTGGGTCCCTTGCCTGCTGGGCCTAGAGACCCAAGCTACTCCTCACTGATGACGCCCAACAAGGCTGAAACATGTCTGGGGATGCTTGTGGTCTCGTGCAAAAGGGATGTGACCTAGCAGTTCGGGCTGGACTACCCCTTTGGGGGTGGGACCAAGCCTGATTTGCCCATGGTTTTTCACCTTTTGTAATGGCTTGGCAGGCGAAGAACGATGGTCTGGAGGGTTGCCCAGAGCAATGCCAGAGGTCAAGATTTATTCTAATCCTTGAAGCCATCAACTCCTTTGTTTTGCTACAGGATATTCAGGCAGAATTGGTGCAGTCTCGGCAGGAGACAGCCACATTAAAGATGCAAGCTAGTGGGTTAATCGCTCAGTGAACACCACTCCAGGGGAGCACAGCGGCGGCCTCTGCTTCTGGCTCCGGAGGGCGATCCAATACTGTGGTGCTGCAGCAATGCTTAGGTGTCCCTCTGGCGGTGCCAGAGCGGTTTTTAGTTGATCCCAGGAGATTTTCCACCTTTTTGACGCAGTGTAAATTACATTTCTTCTGTAAGCTCTCCGTGTTTGTGTCCGCCCAAGCACGCACACCATTTGTCATTTCATAGTTGTTGGGGAACACAGCAGCCTGGGCAATCCCGTTGGTGCAGAATGACAAACTCATACTTTATGATTGGGGAGTATTTTCAGTTGAACTTGCATGTTTGTTTGATCGATGCAATGTGTCCTTGATGCAAGATAAGGAACTGCTGGCCCTTAGATAGGGTACTACAGATTTGGTGACATATGTAGCGCAGTTTAACTGGTTAGTGGTGGAGACTGCTTGGATCGAACCAAAACAGATGGTTTTGTTCTATCAGAGCTTGAGAGATGAATTAGAAAATGCAATTGCTCATGTGGAACCTCACCAGACTCATGTAGCGCTTTAATTGACCTGGCCCTGAGGTTAGATCATAGATTTAGTGACCATAGGGGAGAAAGAAGGAGGACAGAAGGGGTGCCATTTGTATGTCTAGATAGGACTAAGGAGGTTGGGGGATATCCGGGGGGCGATCAGGGGGAGTCCATACAAATTGGTAGCATACAGGAACCACTATCTTCAGAGGAGAAAGAAAAGAGGAGAGCTAACAATCTCTGTCTATATTGTGGAAAGGTGGGCCATTATATATCAGGAACTGTCCTAATACCCTGGTACGAAATTTGGAAAAGAAGAAGATGGAGGCGGGAAAAGAGTGGGCTCAGTAGCTGGGGGAACAACTACACCAAGCCTTAGGGAAGAAGAGTTCCCATCATAAGTGGCTAATACAATACCGCTGAAGGCAGGACACTTATATCTGCTGGTAGCCTTGACTTTTGTCAATATGGCAGAGATTGCTTCGACAATGGTGGATTCTGGGGGTATGGGGAATTTCCGTGATAATTCATTAGCAGCCAAGCTGTGAATACCTATTGTGTTGAAGGAGAAAAGTGAGCCGGTAAAAGCAGTAGGTGGGTCATGTTTGATTTCTGGTCCCATAACCACACAGACCCAAGGAATGTTGATGAGCTGTGGGGCGGGACATGAGGAGACTATTGGATTTGATTTGATTGCCACTCCCCAATTCAGGGTTATTTTGGTGATGCTGTGGTTAGTGACACATAACCCAAACATTGACTGGGAAAAGAGGACAGTGACATTCCAGACTCAGCTATGCAGATCCCACTTAACTAACAATGGGGGTCCCACACATTTTTTGGTGGAAGGGGTATGTCCTCAGTCCAATATCGGTGTGGTGGCTACTATTCTGCCTGAGTAGTATCGAGAATGTGCAGGGATGTTTGATAAGGGAAGTGGATCACAGTTACTCCCTCATTGTCATATATGCTGGGGAACAGGCAGGAGCAAGATGGGTTAGAGCCTGGCAGACTAAACATGCCTTGCAGGCATCCAACATCCATTAGCCAGACTCTTGCACTCAGGTGCATTTCACAGTTAGCCCCGGCCCCCTTTAGGGACTCTGATTGGCTCAGGCACTCTTCCTGCACACTCAAGATGGCCCCAAGGAGACTTCCTGTGAATCCTGTGAATACCAGGGCACGTTCTACCCTCTGGGCATGGTAGGCTATATAAGCCACACCCAAAGGCAGATCCGTGCTTCGTGTTGCAACTGTGGCTTCGATCAACACGATTACCGCAATCCTCGACTCGTTCCTTCCTCGGCTTCTTCCGTACGCACGTCCTGGATCTCAGCATCTGGAAGAGAAAGACAGCATAAGAAAAGCCGTACCTGTAAGCGCCTTCGCTGCTATCCACCTTCTTCAGCGAGCGTGCGTGCCGACAGCAGCATCACTTACCCGAATCTTGGAAAACTCTAAGGTAGCGTTCAGAGTTCTTGCGCGCACCTCCTTCGTCAGATCCCTCCGAGAACCACCAAAGGTCACCTATGAAGAAAGAAAAAAACAGGATTAGAACTAGTAATCATCTTGTCTAACGCGCGCAGAACTCGCTGCATAGCAAGGTCTCTCAGTGACGCGCTGAATAACCAGAACCAGTGAAGCAACTGGAACCAGAACCTACCTGCAATCTGGAACTAGAACCTACCCGCAAATATAACCCAAACCAGTGAAGCAACTGGAACTAGAACTTACCTGCAATCTGGAACTAGAACTTACCTGCAAATATAGAACCAGTGAAGCAACTGGAACTAGAACTTACCAGCAAGTACCCCAAACCTAATGAAGTTCCAAGGGTCTCAGAGATACAGCGCCCCTGCCTATTTCAGGATGGAGAGCTCACCCAATCTATCCTAAAGATAACAGTAGTACCACTCCACTACTCCGGGTAAAAGGTCTGGAAGACTTCATCGCTCCTTCAGAGACTCAGGTGAGTCTGACACTCATAGACCATTTGATTGTGTGATTGATGTGGAAGCTAATATTAGACTTCCTTGTAGCTGGATTTATGTACTCTCAGAAAAAGAAACTCAACATCTACTAGAGTACATAGACGAAATGATGGTCTGTGGGTTTATTCGCCATTCCAAGTCGCCTATTTCTTACCCTTCATTCTTCGTGCCCAAGAAGGAGGGAATCATGAGAACCTGTATTGATGATAGGGCACTGAATAAGATCACCATCAAGAATAGGTCTCCACTGCCATTAATTTCTGTTTTGTTAGACCAGGTAAAGTCGACTGAGATATATACAATATTGGACCGGAGGGCTGCTTACCATCTTATCAGTGTAAAGGAGGGCGATGAATGGAAGACTGCCTTTCATACTAAATTTGGTCTGTTTGAATATTTGGTTATGCCTTTTGGCCTATTTAATGCTCTAGCAGCATTTCAACATTTCATGCAGGAGGTGTTGCGCGAGTATTTGGATTTATTTGCGATTGTCTATATTGATGACATTTTGATTTATTCAGAGTCTGTCGAACAGCATATGCAACATGTAAAGACAGCGTTGACAAGGTTGCAGGAGTAACATTTGTTTGCAAAGTTGGAAAAATGAAAGTTCCATAATACTAGAGTAGAATTTCGAAGAATCCATTTTAACTGCCTCTGGTGTTATGGATGACAGGAAAGTTCAGGCTGCAGCGAAATGGCCGTCCCCTCAGTATGTGAAGGACATCCAGTCGTTCCTGGGGTTCGCTAACTTTTATTGCAGGTTTAACAACCTTTTGGCCAATATTACACCCATCATGCGCCTCTTAAGGAAGGCAAACAAATTCAACTGGGAAGGAGGCAGAAGAAGCATTTGGAAGGTTACAGGTAGCTTTTACGGAAGCACTGACCTTGCGTCATCCTGATTCTGAGAACCCGTTTCAATTGGAAATGGATGCCTCCAACATGGCGATTGGGGCAATCTTGTCAAAGGCAAATGAGGAGGGAATTATGCATCCTGTGGTATATGTTTCATGCAAATTGACAAGTTGTGAACAGAACTCTGCTATTAAGGATAAGGAGCTACTAACCATCAGAGCTTCCTTCCTGGAATGGTGACACTATTTGATGGGGGCCTGACACTCTGTAGTTGTTACAGATCACAGGAATTTGCAATATGTGAGATCGGCCAAGACCTTAAGTCCCTGGCAATTACGATGGTCACAATTCTTTGAAGAATGTGTCTTTGTGGTCATGGATCGCCTGGTACGAGTAATGGAAATGCAGATGCACGGCCAAGACAGGAGAATATTGGTGGCCAGTGTCAGGTGGAGTGAAGCATCATACATGTAGAGAAAATTGTGGGAGCAGTAACTAAGGATATGCTTAATGAAGTGTGCAAAGGTTTCCCTAAGAAGGAATGGCAGGAATGGGTGAAGGAAAACAGAGCGAGGAGCATTTTTGGGGTGGGGTTGCCCTATCAGGAGAGGAAGTTGTTTTGCCCTGCTGAGACTTTGAGAAGGAAGACTTTGTTTTGGTGCCACAAGTCCCCATTCGCAGGCCATGCATGGGTAAGGAAAACTCGAGACATGGTGCAGCGTTAAACAGAATCGGAATGCAACTCTTCAGAACAGAAACTGGTGATTTTAAATGTTACAATTTCATTTACACATGAGGCCTTTCACTATCTTGCATTTTGCCTTCAATGTTCATTTTTGCATCCTAATATATATTCACATGACTCTAGCAATGTAGATTCGTTTTCCAGTGTGTTCATTGTTCTAAACTGCAAATGCACAGTTTTCAATGGTACATTTTTTCTATTTTTGCAAAGTTACCCTTTATTCGTTGCTCTCTTTATCAAAAAGGCTTCACTTTAGAGATCATCCCCATATGATGGAAAGAAGTTTCAGGCCTCTGGCCTAGTCACTCGAATATAGGGCCCATTTAATTGTATTTCTCTGGAAACAACATTTTGTTGTGGCAGTTGAGATTGAAGTGTTGCCCTTTCAGTTTGGCAGTCATCTTTGTGTGTTTTGAATGCTCTGCATTTTAGGCCAAACATAGTCAAATGCAGTTTCACTTTGTCCTGGGGCTGAATCTGAACCCCACACACCTCCAGAGAGAACATTCTATCAAGTCTCCTAAAATCGGGACACAACATTCTAATACCAATTGGGTGAACCATGGTGGTCACTCTTCAAAGGTGTCTGACCATGCTCTTCTTACGTTGTACCACATTACTCGCAAGCCAATACAAAAACTGTGAAATGACACATGGTGTGCAAAAGATTAAGACAGAATGTTCTGGAAAACATACCATATAGTGGAAGACCATGAAGACGACCTCAACACTAAAAAAAACTATCTGTGCCAGAGGCCCAGAAAACTCCACTTGTGAATAAGACAGAAAGCCATAAAAGAGGCGCAAAACAGTTCACTCAAATATGGTAATACTAAAGAGGCATTGAAAATTTACTGAAGGAGGACATGATGGAAATGAGTGCTAGAAGATGCATTGTGAGGCAACAAGGATCAGCACTGAGATGCAACTTAGTGCTGCAAGGCCCCATGATATCGAAGAGTCACACGGCACATAAACAGCTCAGGCCACAAAAGGCACACAAGACGCCCATAAAGGTGGCAACACCTAGATGGATTATGGCAGCAAGGATCACACAAAGTAACCAAAGCTTGTACTTCAAGATACTAAAAAGTTAACAGAATGATCAAATTTCGGGTTGGCATATGCAGCTTCTGCAGTTCAGCAGTTTTTCCTTAATAATCTCTCTGCCGCTCTGCCACTTTCGTGCATGCATACCCCTTCTCTCTTTCTCTGACCTCTCTACCCACTTCCTTCCCTCTTCCTGAGGCAGCCTTTCTCCTGTGGTGTTTCCCATAGCCTCCATCACGACCTGTGGATATATTATTACTGTGGTCGACCTTCTTTGATCACCACCCCATCTGGTTCTTTCTGTTCCAATTCCCTTTGTTCTGTAGTCTCAACATGGCGCCCCTGTGACTAATTTTCTGTCTCCACACTTCTCACAGCCAATCATGTCTCAACATGTATACCTCGGTTTAGCATGACTTTGTTTAGCACTATCCTGGTTCCTTTGTCTGGTTTCATCTCTTTCACACTCCCAGATGGTCCATTCCCTCCCTTTAAAGGGGTAGTCCAGCTAAAAAATGTATTTAAAAAATAGATAGGCAACATTAAAAAAAAATACTAGCACTTTTTTTTTAAAACTTCCTATGTACAATTTTGAGCTATTCAAGCTCAAAATTCGCAAAAGCAAGCACATGGGCACATCCATTTTGTGAAATGGATGCCCGCCTGTGCTGGCTTTTGCTTTTGCGGCACTAATGAAGAAAAGCCAGCCAGCTGTAGTAAACAAAAGCTACCGCTGGGTGGCTTTTCCTTCATTGGTGCTGTACGCGGAGGACGGGGACCGGAGAACAGAGCAGGAAAGTTGCAGCTGAATCTCGGTAAGTGCTATTTTTTTTTTTTTAAATAAGCACTAGCTGCGTTTTTTTTTCTAAGTTTTCTGGGCTGGAGGAGCCCGGAAAACTTAGAAATAAAACCGCAGCTTTAAAAATGTTGTATTTATGTTTGCGGTCGCTTTTGAAGCTACCGCACACATAAATACAACGTTATTGTGTTGGAAAACGCTGCAGTTTTTCTTTCCGAGTTTCTCAGGCTCCTCCGGCTCGAAGGAGCCTGAGAAACTCGGAAAGAAAAACCGCAGCGTTTTCAAACACAACCACGTTGTGTTTCTGCCTGCTGTGGCTATCACTTTGGGTCTCCGGTGCTCCTCCAGAGGAGCACCGGAGACCCAAAGTGAAAGCCAAGGCAGGCAGAAACACAACACGGTTGTGTTTACATGCCGCGGTGTTTCTGCCTACAGCTGATTTCCCATTTGGGGCTCTCGGGCTCCCCACGGGGGGCCCGAGAGCCCCAAATGGGAAATGCTAAATGCTGCAGTGTTTATGCCTAAATCTGCTTTCCCATTTGGGGCTCTCGGGGAGCCCGAGAGCCCCAAATGGGAAAGCAGATTTAGACAGAAACACAACTGCGTTGTGTTTCTGCCTGCCTTAGCTTTCACTTTGGGTCTCCGGTGCTCCCCTCGGGGAGCACCGGAGACCCAAAGTGATAGGCACAGCAGGCAGAAACACAACGCGGTTGTGTTTGAAAATGCTGTGGTTTTTCTTTCCGAGTTTCTCAGGCTCCTCCGAGCCGGAGGAGCCTGAGAAACTTGGAAAGAAAAACTGCAGCGTTTTCAAACACAACAACGTTGTATTTATGTGTGCGGTAGCTTCAAAAGCGACCGCAAACATAAATACAACGTTTTTAAAGCTGCAGTTTTATTTCTAAGTTTTCCGGGCTCCTCCAGCTAGTGCTTATTTAAAAAAATAAATAAATAGCACTTACCGAGATTCAGCTGCAGCTTTCCTGATCTGGTCTCCGGTCCCTGTTCTCCGCGTACAGCACCAATGAAGGAAACGCCAACCAGCGGTAGCTTTTGTTTACTACAGCTGGCTGGCTTTTCCTTCATTAGTGCCGCAAAAGCAAAAGCCAGCACAGGCGGGCATCCATTTCTCAAAATGGATGTGCCCATGTACTTGCTTTTGCGAATTTTGAGCTTGAATAGCTCAAAATTTTACATAGGAAGTTTAAAAAAAAAGTGCTAGTATTTATTTTTTAATGTTGCCTATCTATTTTTTAAATAAATCTTTTTAGCTGGACTACCCCTTTAAGCCCCCTCTACAGAACATCAATTGGAACCTGCATCCTACCACTCATTTATCCAAGACAACATAGTCTTGTGTCAGACATCAATTCCTCTACATTAGTGAATCGCCATCGTCATGAGCTGTCAAACAACATGTGATGTTTCTGCTAGCAACTCCACTCCAATGTTAGTACTCTGTCTGCTCTACTGCCAAACAGGCGATGACTAACCACATTAGCCCAGAACAAAACCACTTTCATGCCAAGCCATTTCCTCCACAACACCTCATCTGAGCTCCTAATTGCAGCTAAGGAACTGTCTGGGAAGAAACGATCAGACAATGTGGTGTAAAAGATGCACAACGCAACGGGTCAGCGACAAAACACAGACAAAACATACTTTGAAGAGACAGTGTGCCTAAGGGTGAAAGGCATGACTTCAAAAGAGCAAGCCAACCCTCATAGCCCAATACTTAGCTAAGGTAAGTGCGCAATGACTTTGTCCACACAATTTTCCCACTGACACTGCCTGACCCCACATAGAGTCGCTAGTAAAACCATGCAGCTCTACAGCAGGTCCTGCATGATGGGCAGGCCAGTGAGGGGACCTGAGGCTACCTCTACCACAACAAGGTCCCACATATGCAAAGGACCATTTATTAACATATAATGTCCCCTTTTTACTGCAGTGTGCTGTATCTTGGTCTACCTGCGTTGTCACCCGTTCTGCTTCCCCTGTAGTGCAGCTTGCCTTGCAATGTTGTGAGGGGCTGACCTCGTGGTAATGTCCTGAGCTGGGGATTCTATCATGGTCAGTTGGAGAGAGCCTGGTCTAGTAGTAGGGGGGGCTGCTGGATGTTTCCCTCCCTGTATCTTATTTACCTGTTTTCCTGTATATCCTGAACGTGTACTTGTAACGTGAACCTAAATAAAGGACTTACCTTCACACGTGGCCGCCGACTCCATTGTCCACGCCTTATCAAGTGCAGTGTTGTCATTTATGACTCTGACTGCATCACAAAGTTATTTGTATATTGTATGGAGTGTATCCTTGTTAATTACAGATCCCTTAACTGCAATCATTTGCTTATACGTCATTATATATCAACTTTTAGCAAAGGTAATTACAGTACATAAGCCTTCTCTGCCAACATAATTATTTTCTTGCAGTGTAATGTAATTGCAATATAATGTGCAGTTGCTAATGCAATCTCATAGCTCACAACTGAAATCATATGCTTCATCACAGATAGTCATGTCTCAACCCACTTTGCTTGCCCCACCTTTTAGCACAGTGTCCTCATTTTAGGAGGAAGAGTGCAAAAAAACGAATGTTGGCTTCATGCCAGCAAGCACTAATTTACAAAGTGAAAAGTGCAGCACTCTGCATCCAACAAATAACAAAAGTTAAAGATAATGTTGCAGTACCAGTCATCTCTGCTAAAACTGTTGTTATTTTACGAAAATGGCATGCACTTATTTATTTGTCGGAAATGCAAGGTACGCAACTGCAATAGGTTCATCTGTATAGATTCATTTCAAACTTTAGCACGCATTGTTACAGTACTAACCATCTCCGCCAAAACAACTGCTATTTGCCTGCAATATAATGTCCTGAAACATTTATCTTGCTATTTGCATGTAATGTAAAGTACTACGAAGGGACGTCATTTGGGAGTCGCCAGAGGTCGCAACTGTGACCTTTGAGGTCTCCCTTGCGACCTCTAAAAAATAAACAAAAACATTTTTTATTTTTTTATTTTGTAATGCAAGCTCCTGGGCTGTAGCCAGCACCATGTGGCTCTTTACTTCTGTAGCGGCTGGCTTTCTTGTTCAGGCCCCTTAAAAAGAAGAAAAAGAAGAACAGGAGTGCCACAAGTCCAACACTTGCAGCACTGACCCTAAATAAGAAAGAATAGGGATACCAAATAATGTGTCTTTCTGGAATTCTATACAATAATTGCTAGACTCACTGATTTAGTCTCTTCTTAAACGCCTCAAATCAGCCTTTCATCCTTCTGAGGTAGATAAATGAGTACCAAGACAGGTTGGGTGATATTGGGTGTATATTTTTTCAATTGAAAGCGCTTAAGAGTAAGTGCTTTACAATAACACATCATTAACACATCATTATTATTTGGTCATGGACGTCTGCTTGCATTCACAGTGATTTGGTAATATGGGACTATACACACTGATCTTAACGATACATATGGCGATCCATTCATGTATGAAATGTACATCATATTATAGAGATAGCGTAACCATATTTTTCGTAGTTTACAATGCTATGTGATGCCACTTCCTGTTTTGTCAATGGGTGAAAGGTTGTGTTCCATCGTTTCCCGCGATATCACTTCGGGGTGGGGTCAAATGACATCGATGTCATCAGGGGTCAAGGGGCATGTGATGTCACTTCCGCTACCCCTGGCATTTTGGTGAAAAGACGTCCCTGGTACTACGTTTTTCGAGTAATCACTGAGACCAATACAGCAGTCAGTTGCTTCATGTTAGATAGTTGTTATCATGACAGTATTCACTAATTCAATGACAGAGTTAAGCACACAGTGCTCCCCACTGAAAACCTAACGGAGCTCATTTTCAATTAAACTGTAACATTAATGGAAGGAGCAAAATCCTTGAGTAAAGCTTTAATGTTTGTTTGTTTGTTTGTTTGTTTGTTTTATTTAGTATAGCGCTCCAGATCCAGGGGTAAATGGGCGCTTAAGGACAGGTTACATAGTTACAGTAAATAATCAGTTATACAATTGTGGCGTTAAGATGCCAAATGTAATATGTACAGGCAGGTAGTAGGAACATTTCAAAGTATGTACAATATATACAGTTGGTACTGATCTTAGTCAATCTATTCAAAGTATGTACAATAAATGCAGTAGGGACTGAGCTTAGTTTATCTGAGGATTTCCTTCTCCAGAAGCCAACTAATGCCTTCGATTCATGCCACAGCTCATATTCTTGCATTTGTATGGCGTAGATGGAGGGGAGGAATGCAACTTGCAATTCTGACACCTCTTTCCTCGCCACCATACAAATGCTCCCGCATCTGCGCCATCATGCATTCCTATAGGGTCCGTCTGCTTTATGCACCCACCAGCATAAAACAGGCGGACCCATTGTGATCCATTGTACATGCTGCTCGCCATTGAAATTAGTCCCTCTCTGACATACCTCAATGACCCTGCAGTGCAAATGACGAAGATTTGGTGGCCAGGAGCCATCAAATACTCATTTATAGATCATTAGTAACAACAAGTATTAAAGATAATGTTTTACTAATAGTCAACACTACTAAAGCAATTGCTATTTTCATTTAAAGCAATGTGCAGTTTATCATGTTATTTGACTGAAATGCAATATACAGTTTATGATGTCATTGTTGAGCCCACAACTGTAATTGTAATTATTTTAGCCCAGATAGTCATAATACAAGCAATCTCTGCCAAAGCAAGTTATTTTCCTTAAAACTCATATACCCAATAACGCAGCATTTTATTTGCCAGCAATGTCATATACAATACAGACGATGGCTAACCGCATTCCCAGACAACCTATCATGACAATGCACGTTAGGTGCTACACAAATGTCACATAACATGTGATCGTAAATGCAGTCTTAGTAAACACTACTTTACTGTGGGTATTTTTTTATGAAAGGAAAGTTTGATGGTATTACCGTCACTAAAAATTGCTGCATTAATATTGCTGCCATGACACAGCAGTGTGATCAACATGCATCATGTTTGGTTGCTTTTTCGTGGCGGTGATTGGCCCTCCTGTAATTGCTGCTTCTTTTCCATGCACCTACATTAACCCGCTTTGCATAAGGAGCCTAGAGGAGCAGCCACAATCAGATCTATGTCCACAGTGGTTCATATGGTGACACCTCTTCGATTGGCACTATTTGCACAGAGGAAGACGGGCAAAAGAGTGCCTGGTGCAATCTTGTCGGATGTCACATTCATGGCTTTCTGCAGAGGATAAACCTGTTAAGCTACTTCGCTTGCCTGGTAGCTGAAGGAAGAGGGCATTCAGCTCCCCATTCATTTTGCCACTTTAGTTGTTAATTTATGGGCATAAAGGAACATTCCTGTACTCATTACTATAAAAACATATATTAAAATGGTCCATAGCCGTAATTAAATGCCTATACTTGAAGAAAAAAAACAATTAAATTACTTTGTTTAAAGTCACAGTTCATGATTGAAAGACTAACATATTAATTGAAATCATTGATCATTTTAGACGTGCTTCATAAGTTCCATAGTACATACATAAATAAAAACAATTAATTTAATGACATACTCTTTTAGTTAGTTTAGTCGAGTTGGTCGATTCCCAAAGCTATAAAATAAAGTAGAGAAGGCAGCAATGCCACGCTAGGTCTCATCAAATTATTTTCTGCTAATAGCACATGACATGGCAGCAGCATCAATTATATCGAAGATTAAATCACTCATATCAATGAATACTACTTAAGTATTCAGCTATTTACATGTAGAGACACACACGCATACAAATGCATAATATAAATATAGTATTTAATACAAAAACTGTAGTTGGGGTAATAGGAGAGTTGTCATGTGTACTCATTCAATCCATTGACTTTAAGGGGCAGCACAAATTAATCTCCCACTTAAAAATGGCATATATACATTTTCCTTACGTTGCTACTGAAATCCTAGCATGCTGGCGCCGCAGTACCTGACTCCCCTTAAGGACGCTCAACACAGCACAGCACAACTTATCATTTGATAAGGGCCGAGACCTCCTTCACTGCTTACCGCAAACGTCTCAAAACCATGTTGTTTAACTAACCACTTACTCCCCCCTCTACGAGTTTCACTTTGACTGTAACAGCGCCACGATGCCTCTGGGCTGATGCGCGCTTTATAAATGTTAATAAATAAATAAAAAATAAATACATTTGAAACAAGAAATCTGATTGCATTTCTTGCATTCTAAGGGAGCTGCACTGGGTTCATACCCCAGCCAGAACATTGTTTAAGACTGTCTACATTACCTAACAGTCAATATTGGCTCGCACATCTGCCTACCTAGCTACACAACTCTGTAGCACAGGTGGGTTGTGCTCCTCCACGAGTCAGACAATCACTAGGCTTGGGACAAAAATGACCCGTAAGTTCAAAAACAGGCCCTTGCCTACTAGTACACCATACCTATAGCAGTTAAACTGTTCGAAACCTTACAGTTCAGAAAGGCACCCAACACCTTACACTTCAGTCACTAAGTAAGTGCAACCTAGCCTCCGTGTGTTCTTGCATGACAGCCCATCCCCATGCCCAGAACCTTACATACATGTAACATATTGTAATTTCCACCCTTAACTTATATGTTACCTTTAATGGCATGTACAGCACTCTGTAGCTAGCCAATCGGCACTATATAAATACCCACATACAAAACAAATACGATAGCAATCAATGAGATCGCTTATGAAGTCACTTGTGACGTATGTGACTTCACCAGTAACATTACCAGTGACATCATTTGTTACCAAGAATCAGAAACAATGTATAGATGTCAGATAAGAGCAGGTAGTATAAGAAGGAGCATGCCCAGAGTGATATTGTCTTGTCAAGTTTTTTAGAATCGTCACTGCTGTATTTGCATTTACACTTCTCCACTCCCATAGTTGAAATGTCTTGCGATGTAATTGTAAGCATGTGTCCTGTACATTTTTACATGCGTCTGCAATCAATTTTAAAAATCACATTTCAATAGATGTTTATGATTGTTGAAGACTTTAGTAGAATGTGTGCACTTATACTCCTATTTGCCACCTCTGCACCTTGTAACCAACCAAATAAATTGGCTTAGATTTAAAGTCGGCACAACTTTCTGCTTATATAATGATGGCCACTCTTTTATTCCTTATCATGTCCTGCTATACAAGTTTGTACATTGGTCCACATGCCCAGTATGGCGGTAAATACTAAGGAGCTCATGTTGCTCCTGAGCATTTGCACTCAGGTGTACCCAGGCCCCTGCCGCCAAATGTTCATAATTTGCACTGCAGAGTGCAAATGTAAAGGGCAAAAAGTGGCGTACAAATATGCCTTTCGCATTTGCATAGTGTTTGCCAGAAATGTCTGTCCAATTGGTCCAAATGTATTAATAATTAGCATATTTAAACAATGGGCATAGTGTGAGTAACTGTGGGGTACATTTAAGGCCCATGACAAAAATCCCTTTACCTCAAAACCGCATGGAAATATTGCTGAAAAACGGCTGCGGTTTTCTTTCCATTGTGCACATAGGTGGCGTGCACTAAAAAGACAAGAAGGCCACCAAAAGAAGTGCTCTGCATTATTTTACCTCCATTTGAAATCATCTGAAAATAACCTGCACGCAGAACAGCACCAGATTTGCTGTTCTATTTTCTGAATACTGAAGCTGCCCACATGACATCCAAGACGGCTTGCAATTTGCTTTTGAGTTCATTTTGAAACATCACAAAATTGTGCCCTTCATGGAAACCCACCCTGGCATGCTTTACTTCTGCTGAGTACCAGGTTGTGAGGCAATACATTTCCAGACAGCTGATGTAGTGGGAAATCACTTTAAAGGCAAAGAATTACGATTTTCAGCTGTGTTTTCTTTTTCTATAAATCATTGTGCAGAAACTGCTGTAAATGAAAGAAATTGTGCAGTGTTTCTTTTCCCATGTCAGTTTCAAAGAGATGCTTGGAAATATATCTCTCTGTGTTCAGAAACTGACCATATCTGTAAAAGCTTTCCTGAAGATTGAGTGCAGTGAAACTGTGTGCGGCAAAAACTGCATTTGGAAAGTGACATACAAGAAAAATTAACCCATGTGTAAAACGGTGCTTTAGCAAAGCAGGGGAATGCTGTTTCAAAATGAAAGACAATTACAGCCTGTACTCACATAGAAATGGGATTAAATATGTGGGGATGTGGTCTTGCCCTAAAATGTACATTATATTTATGCCCAAAAATAATTGGTTTCTGTTGAAAGAAAGAAAAGAGAAAAAAACCGAGTGAAACCAGCAGAACACGTTTGGCCTAAGCATTCACTTCAAAGGTGCTCTGCCCCCATGGGAAAAGAATTACCTTCACAAGTGGACCAGCCCCCATGGGCATATGCAAGGGCCAAAGTGTGGAAGTTTGCAGCCTCATCAGACTGACCCGGAGCCTTGCAAGAATGAACAAAGGAGGCCGGTTGGGTTGGGCATAAGAGGGAGGTGCGATTTCATCAAGAATCCCTCTGAAGGGGGAACTGCAAAGAACTTCAAAAGACATCATAAAAGTTCTTTGTTGCCAGCCAAGCTTGACAGAGACAGTTGCTGTGGGGATTTGTAGTACCGCCCACATCAAGGGAAAATCTACCTCATTGACAATAAAGGACATTATACTTTAAGACATTTTTCCCCGCCATATGAATAAGCAGTAATGTGATATTATGACAGTGTTCATGTGATTTTTAAACAAGTAAAATGAGACACAACACATCTTGCTGGCACATTGGGAACTGGAATGGCAGAAAACATGTATTTCTGGGTGAAGTATAAATGGCACAGACATTAAACTTGGGCAAAATAGGCCAAATACTAGTATGTGTATGTGTAGCCATTTGCAGAATTGTAAATATTATATGTTTTTCCTAAAAACGACAAAATTGTGCCCAAAAGCGATGCTAGCTCACCCAGAGTTGGCGATTGGACGATTTGATTCCCTGTGAAATATGAGCTCTGCTTATCTGATTTTTATGATGATGACTAGTGTAAATATGGAACTTTTGTTCCATAACTCATTTTTGTAAAAAATAGGATTGTGAGACAAAGGAAGTAATAAAATGCACACACATAAGGTAATGTCACTTCCCTTTAACCAATCAGCCCGGAGGGCAGTGAGAGAACCGATAGGCTGACCTATCCTAGGATAGGACTCATTCTTGGTCGCTTCCCTCCCAGATTGTAAAATTGTCTGATGTCACTTTGCCTATATAAGAGAGAGACAGAGACAAACACTGGATTCACTTATTTACCTGCTTCCTGACTGACTGACTGCCTGATTTCCTGACCTGCTGACTCAGACCCAAAACCAGATCTAGAGACAAACCACTAATCCAGATCCAGGCAGAGCCATCCCATTTAAGAGGGCCAGTGACCAGACCCTTTGCCCAGCTGACCCATCCTGCTGTGCACAGTGACCAGATCTTGCCCAGCTGTTTCCATTCTGGAGAGCCCAGCTGTCACAGTGACCAGATTCCTTGGCCCACTGTCCAGAGACCCCTCTGGCTGTCCAATCCCCAAACTCAAGCATACCTTGTAAGTATCACCTCACCCAGTACCCAACAACTGCATATCCCGCTTTTTTCCCCTTGCTTTCTACTCACATCCTATAAAAATCCCACTCATTTTCCAAATTGCCAGTATCATCTGTTTACCCTTTCCTTCGGTTTTAGTCCATATCTGTGAGCATATTCCTTTCATAATTATTTCAATTATCTCTGTAAAACCTTAGTACCATTTTGAGATAAATTAATTGATTCCCCTACAAGGAGCTACATAGTGCAAGCTGGTTAAATTTCAAAATTAATCCCCTTGACCGCAGCGTCTTTCCTTAAGAATATAGTCATTAAAACATGGCATCAGTAGAACCTGTCATTGTGCAACCAAAACTGAATTTGCCTGTGTACTTTGCTTTTCTTTAAAAAAAAGATTTGCATTTCCTATAGAAAAACCCATACTATCATCCTATAAAGTGTCAGCCCTTCCCCTGTAACGCTTACCTTGGGCTCCGCGGGAACATCGCTCCTTATAGCCTCAACTACTCTTCTCTGGGTGCGTGGTTTTCTCACTACCCCTTTTCTTCTTTCAATAAGCAGAAAATCTGTGGAATATGATGAAAACCTAGTCAAAATGTGGATTCTGGTAGGAGCTGTGAAACAGTCTTCTCACTAGTCAACCTCTCCCTCCCTACGGACTTCCCCTTGCTCACCTCTACTTATGTTATTATGGGCTCTCCATCCCGCTTCTGTGCGGGGGCGCAAGTTCTGAAGAGGGGAACAGTTTCTTGCATGGGAAGGAGTGGAAAAGGGACTTTCTTAGGAAAAGGGAGTGCAATGAATACTGCCTAAATATAACGGGCAAGGGATTTTCCACACCTTACCAATCAACACCACAGCCAGAATACAAACAAACTAACCCTAAATACCTAAAAGGTGAGAGGAAAGATATTGAGTGGACAAATATAATCTTTCCCCGCTATGAAAACCTTCCTAATAGCGCTATTCAATCAGGAGATAAATGCGAACTTACATTCCTCACAAGAAAGGCACGGATGCGTACATGGAACGAAAGTGTCAATGCCTTTAATGCCAACAGGTTACCATTATGTGCGTGTGGCGCTCTAAGCTAATGTGACCAAAAATAAATGTGACTGAAGTCAGGTGCCTCCTATTCTCCAAGAAAGGAAACTACTCACAAGCAGTGCAAGGCAATGCGCGGCAAGAACCACTACACGCGCTCTGTGGGAAAACGATGCCGCACACTCGCTAATGTCACAATAAACACAACGCACCAGTGTTATAACATGTGCGATACTTGCGGTCTGTTGGAGATGACAGGAAACCACTCCCAACTAACTCACTCAGAGAAGCGCCAACTCTTGACAGAAAACACACGACAGAATAAGGGCAGGAATATCAAGGGAAATAGGGCCATGGCAGAAGGGAACAATGAAAATAACGTGAACACTGCTATTCGGGGATAACTAGGAATGCTGGGTCTGTGAAGTTTTAGTCAGGAGTTGAATAGCGGTAAGCGTCTGCTTTGACAGCTGAAGACGTGAACCGCAGGACAACAAAGGGGAGGGGCTTAAATACTTGCAGAGCCCAAACCACCAGACTACACTGCAGCATTCAGGGAAGGCCCCCCGGTGGCCATATTGAGTGATGCGGAAATGCCTGAATTACTATTGGCCACAGTAACCTTTCTGCTATTAGCCCGGGAATGGTACGCCGCAGCCCAAGGCCTCCTGGGGGAAATTCCATGGAAAAATCCCGTGGTCATGACAGTATTCCCCCCAAAAACCCCTCCTAAACTGGAGCTTCCCTTCCTAGGTTTGCTCGGGTTATTGCGGTTATAGGCCCTTAACAATCTGCGGGCATGAAGATTTTCCAGGGGCTCCCATGTCCTATCCTGAGGGCCGTACCCTTTCCAACCCACTAAGTAGAATAACTTGTTGCGCATAATCTTAGAGTCCAAAATTGCCTTGACTTCATATTCAAGTTGATCATTTTCTACTTCCACAGGAGCTGGAGCATCATGGATACGAGTGTTAGGATGGACTGGTTTCAAAAGGGAAACATGAAAGACTGAGTGGATCTTCAAGGTTTTTGGAAGTGTTAGTTTCATAGCGACTGGGTTGATTATTTTCTCAATGGCGAATGGCCCCAAAAATTGTGGAAGAAATGTTTGCGACCCTTTTAAGGCCAAATTCTTGGTGGCTAACCACACCAAATCCCCCACCCGATAGTCTGGAGCATCACATCTTTTGCAATCTGCAAATTTCTTTTGAGACTCCTTGGCCAAGGACAATTGTTCTCATGCTTGATCTTCAGCAATAGTAATCTTTTCGTGCAGAGATTTCACGGCTGGCATTTCCAAAGGTTCAAGTGGATCAAAGGCCGACGTGCGTGGGTGCCAGCCATGCAAGGTGTAGAATGGACTAAGTCCAGTGGAGGCATGGACAGAATTATTATATGCGTACTCAGCCTTCCACACAACATTTAGCCATGTGTCCTCCAGTTGGTGCAGCATACATCACAAATACTGTTCCAAGGTTTGGTTGGTTTGCTCGGTTTGACCATCCGTCTGGGGATGATGGCTGGTGGACAGGCGTACATCGATTCTTGCCAACTCGCAACATCTTCTACAGAATTTGGAGACAAACTGACTTCCTCGGTCCGACACCACTACTGAAGGAAAGCCATGCAGTTTCACACAAATGTTTTCCAAAAAGGTTTTTGCCAAGACTGATGCGGTTGGTAATCCTTCAATGCTACAAAATGTACCATTTTGAAAAATAAATCCACTACCACCAAGATATTGTCAAACCCTTCAAATTTAGGTAAGTCCGTAATGAAGTCCATAGAAATGGTATGTCATGGAGCAGGTGGTACATTCAATGGTAAGAGAAGGCCAGCAGGTTTCCTTTTTTGAGTTTTATTTTGGGCGCAATTACCACACGTTTTCAGGAATTGAATGACATCTTTTCGCCAAGTAAGCCACCAGTATGATCTCTTCACCTTCTCCAAAGTTTTGGTGATACCCGGATGGCCTTCCTACAGAGCTCCATGCTAATTAGCAATCACTTGTTCTTGCAGCTGGGGGGTGGGCAAATACAAACGTCCTTGATAAGATGGTAAACCATCTCGTACTGAAAAACATTCTCCCTTTGACTCCCATCTTATCAATTCCTCCTGAGAGATGCTAGATTTAATCTGATTTCTCAGCTCTTCAAAGGTCGGATCTGAAGTATCCATAATTCCAAGCACCTTCTCCCCGGAAATGATCTCCACAGGATTCACAGGCACATAAGCTTCTTCCCCTTTTCCGATACGGGATAGGGCATCTGCCTTCCCATTACGTACACCTGGTCGGAATGTAATGACAAAGTCATATTCTGCAAAAAAGAGGGCCCATCGTAACTGCCTAGAGGATTGTGCTTTTGCAGAGCGGAGATATTGCAAGTTTCGATGGTCGGTGAAGATGGTTACCGTGTGCCTATCTCCTAGCAGGTGATGCCTCCATTCTTTAAGCGCACACTTAATTGCCAACAGCTCTTTGTCAGTAACAGTATAGTTCAATTTTACAGAAGAGAATTTTTTGGACCAGAAGGCCACAGGGTGCAGTTCTTGGGTGTTGGGGTTGTGCTGAGACAAAACAGCTCCCATGGCCACATTTGAGGCATCTGTTTCCACCACGAAAGGAAGATCAGGTTGCGGATGTTGGAGCACAGGTGCAGCGGTAAATCGTTCAGTTAGTTTCTTGAAGGCCTCATTAGCTTCCTTAGTCCACTCAAACTTTCTGTTTTTTCTAAGCAAGAATGTGATGGGATGGACCAAACGAGAAAAGTCAGAGACGAATCGCCGATAAAAATTCGCGAATCCAAGAAAACATTGAATCACTTTGACTGAAGGGGGCGCAGGCCAGGTAAGAATGGCGTCGACCTTTCTGTTATCCATCTTGATTCCATTAGCCGACAGAATGAATCCCAAAAACTTCACTTCAGGAACATGGAACTGACATTTCTCTAACTTGACATACAGAGAGTTGTCCTTGAGAGTTTGAAGTACAGCATTTACGTGCTTTACATGATCTGAAGGGTTTGCGGAGAAGATTAGAATGTCATCCACATAAACCACCACACAGATGTCCAACAATTCTCTGAAGATGTCATTCATAAAGGACTGAAAGGCCGCTGGAGCATTGCAAAGGCCAAAGGGTCTCACTTGGTATGCGAAGAGACTGTACCGCGTTCGAAAGCTGTTTTCCACTCATCTCCCTTCTTGATTCGAATAAGATGATAGGTGCCACGGAGGTCGAGCTTGGTGAATATTCGAGCCTGTTTCACCTGATCCAGCAAGGTGGAGATGAGGGGAAGAGGATATCGATTCTTCACTGTGATCTGATTCAATGCGCGGTAATCAATACAAGTTCTCAATTCTCCTTCTTTTTTGGGCACAAAAAAGAGCGGTGAGGCCACTGGAGCCTTGGATGGCCTGATGAATCCGTTGGCCAGGTACTGATCCAGATAGGACTTCAAATGGACATTTTCTTTTTCGGAAAGGGCATAAATTCTGCTGCACGGAAGCTGTGCTCCGGGAGTGATATCAATTTGACAATCATAAGGCTTGTGTGGGGGCAAAACTTCGGCCTGTTTTTCTTCTTGAAAGATATCCTGGAATCTTTGATACTCACTTGGCAAGGAACCGATGAGACCTAGAGTAATCGGAGTACTTGGATCAGGCTGCAGCAAAGTTACTGGATCTTCTGTTGACATACACATACTCTGACAACTAGAGTAAACGTCAGAGTTCGGGAACACCAATCGATCAGGGGATTATGCTTTTCTAACCAGGGTATTCCCAAGATGATCTGGAATTGTGGGGCTCGAATAAGGTCAAAAGAGATCCTCTCCCTGTGTCCCTTCTGACAAAGCATGATGAGATCATTAGTGCACTGCGTCACGTTACCTGACACCAATGGAGTGCCATTCACCCTGGAGACGTTCTCTGCTTCTAATTTCTCCATTAAAGGGAGTCCCAATTTGCTAGCCAGATTTAGATCCATGTAATTGCCAATGGCTCCACAGTCAATGTATGCAGTCAATGCATGCCTCTTTGAGGGAGTCTCAGGACTAAAAAGGACGATTGGGAACACAAAGTGTGAGGTCAGGGCAACCTTTTCCATGCTCGACAAGCTGACCTCTTTTTTTTTCCGCCACCTGATCCTTCTTATCTTGATTGACACTCCCCAAAGGTTTCCTAGCAGGTTTGACAGGACAATCTTTTAAAAAGTGACTGGCCTTGCCAAAGTACAACACAACTGGAGTTGACGTTGTTTCTCCCTCTCAGCTTGGGATATTGGACCTCAGATTCCCCCCAACTGCATGGGTTCCGGATGAGTGACTGAGCCTGGTTTTAACAATGGTTCTCTTAGGCGAACTACAAAGGCTCAGCTGTCTTGACGAGCTCGATATGTCCTTTGGTCTTGTAAACGGTGATCCAATTGTATGGTTATGTCAATGAATTCTGTGATGTTTTTAGGCGGATTCACAACTTGAGCCAATACATCTTTCAACTCACTGCGCAGTCCACGATAAAATAATGTTGTTCTTTTTTCAGATAGCCAATTTGTATCTGCCACCAGCCTGTTAAAGGTGGCCACATATGTAAGTAGTTCCTGATTACCCTGCTTGAGCGACAGCAGTTCATTGTCCAACGCCTGTGCTTGCGTGTGCCGAGCAAATAGTTTTTCAAACTCTCGTTCGAATTCTGCAAAGTTCTGTAACACTGGGTCATCCCTATTAACCAGGGGAATAGACCAATCGGCCGCATATCCACCCAAATAAGACAAGACAAATGCTACCTTAGATTGGTCAGTGGGAAACACTCCGGGTCTACTGTTACGCTCACCTGGTTCCCACGGGGGCGTCGACCGGAACTGGGCCGCTGTTATTTCCACCAGCGTGACATGTAGCACCGAGATGACTGACTGGACTGGCCCGCTCAGCCTAGTTTGTCTGGCTCGCAAGAATATTCTTCTGCAAAGGAGAAGAGGAATTAACAACCCGTGGAATTGAGTGTCAACCCACCTTCCCCACTCCCGTTGTCTTCCCACAGATCACTCTTGATGTCCCCTCCTTAGTCTCACCTGATGGTTTGGAAGGATGAGCTCTCCATCCTGCGTCGACCGCAGGGGCGCGTTGATGACCAGTTACTTCACTGGCGTAGAGGAATTGGTGAGTTCCAGTATTGACTCTAAAGTCCAATTGTTCATAAGAGTTCAAATGTCTGCTCTTCACTCTGTCCGATTCCTTGCAGGTTGCCGATTAATCCACTCGAAGATTTCCAAATGGCACTCGGTAAGATTCAGGTAAGTTTATTGTGGTTTTCCCCTTAGGGGCCGGGGTACGGCGATGAAGCAGAGTTGACTGCGCCGACCCGAGATGAGGTGAGTACCTCCCGTGGTAAATCAGGTAAGTCCTTGGGGGGTAGCTTGTATAGCCTTAGAGAGTCCCCTTGCTCACCTTGCTGTCTTTGTCTCCTTAGGTGTCGGAGGGCGGCCGCGAGATGGAGAGAGCGTGATGGAATGCTGAAGTACCGAGCAGGTGAGTTCAGCGCGGCGCCGTAGGAATGCAAATCGATGCTTCAAAGACTTCTGTCTTTCAGTTCCGTGGCGAAATGGATCAGGATTCAGGTAAGGATTAAAGTTAAAACTCCTGTTCTAACCTTTATCCTTCTTGTCTTCTTGTTTCAGGAGTCCCAGGACTGAAGCGGGCGTGGCTGAAGACTGGAGCTGCTGAAAACACGGTGAGCGTTACGCTGCAGCAAGCAGAATAACGCGAAGCACGTCTGGCTGGTCGGGCGTGGTTTAAATAGCCTTGGAAGAAGATCCAGGAAAGTATTCTTCCACAGCCCCACCCAAGTAACAAAATAGTCCCTTCAGCCTCATTTGGCTTGAGTCTTCATGCAGCATGGTCTGCCTCAGGTGAGTATGCAGCATGGTCTGCTTCAGGTAAGTTATCAATAATGAGCCTGGCGCCCATGGCGCCAGGACTGACTTTATCTTTATGAGCCTGGCGCCATAGGCGCCAGGACTGTACCCAAACAGCCCCTAACTGGGGCTTTTGGGCATGCTCCAAGTGGCATGATGCCTGCTTCCGGGGCTGCTGGGGTGGGTCTGGTCTTCCGGGGGCAGGCATCATGACAGCACTCCCCCTCAAGGCCCCTCCTAAAGTCGTTCTCCCCCTTGGCCGTGGTTTGTCTGGAAATTCCCGATGGAACCTTTTCACTAAACGAGGTGCATGCACGTGGTCACTAGGTTCCCAAGACCTTTCCTGCGGACCATAACCTTTCCAGTCAATTAGGTAAAAGAGTTTTGATCTCACTCTTTTTGAGTCCAAAATATTCTTGACTTCGAACTCGGGCTCCCCGTCTATGAGGATAGGTTCTGGTGGAGTGGTTAGCCTAGTTCCTGGTTGCACTGGCTTCAAAAGTGACACGTGAAGACGGGATGGATTTGCATATGAGCAGGTAGGTCCAACTTGACGGCCACTGGGTTAATGATTGCCTTGACAGAAAAAGGTCCCAAATACCTGGGGTTAAAGGTCCGAGTCCCCTTGAGTGGTAAGTGCTTAGTGGCTAACCATACTTGGTCCCCTATTTGGTATTGAGGAGCTTCACTTCTGTGCTGATCCGCATCCTTTTTGTATTTTTCCTTAGCCTTTTGCAAATGGATGGTTGCTTCTTTAAAGGCTTGTGTAATAATAGCGTGGAGATGGTCCACTGCGGGCATCTCTAAATGCTGGGGTGAGTCCAAATCCGAGGTTCGAGGATGGTGCCCATAATTGGTAAAAAAAGGACTTTGTCCAGTTCCTGAGTGTACGGAATTATTGTACGCATACTCTGCGATCCACAGGATGTCTTTCCAATTCCCCTCAGACTGATGTAGCATATAACGGAGGTACTGTTCAAGAGTCTGTTTGGTCCTCTCTGTTTGACCGTCGGTCTGAGGGTGGTGACTGGTCGAAAGCCTAACATCAATGTGTGCCAGTTGGCAGCATTTCCTCCAAAAATGTGAAATGAATTGACTGCCCCGATCTGAAATTAACACTGAAGGAAAGCCATGCAGGCGGACAACATTTTCAAGGAATTCCTTGGCCAGGATTGAAGCTGAAGGTATCCCTTTTAAAGGAATGAAGTGGGCCATTTTAGAAAAAAGATCTACAATAACTAGAATGATATTGTAACCTTGGTAAGGGGGTAAATCCGTGATGAAGTCTAATGACAAGGTATGCCAAGGGGTAGGTGGTATGTCTAATGGTTGCAATAATCCAGCAGGTTTTTTCTTTTGCCCTTTATTTTGTGCGCAAATGACACAAGACATGACAAATGACTTGACATCCTTTTGCCAGGTAGGCCACCAAAATCGCTTCCTAATTTTAGCTTCGGTTTTAGCAATACCCGGATGCCCTTCTATTAAGGTGTCATGGTGATGGGAAATGACAAGTTCCTGTAGTTCCTTTTGCGGTAAAAATAGCCGGCCTTGGTAATAAGGTAAATCATCGATGACAGAGTACTCTGGACCTTTCTTTGCCCAGTCCTGTAGGGCAACGGAATCAAAGAGTTGGTGGATATTGTTTTGAATGTCCTCCAGTGTCAGTATGGATGTCAGGCCAAGGATTCTCTGTTCCGGAATTATGGGTACGGGTTCTAAAGTTATTTCTGCTTCTCCCATTCCAATCCGGGACAAGGCGTCTGCTTTACCATTCTTACAACCTGGTCGATAGGTTATTACAAAATCAAACTCGGCGAAGAACAATGCCCAACGGAGTTGGCGCGAAGATTGGGCTTTGGCTGTCTTTAGGTATTGTAAGTTGCAGTGATCGGTGATGACCGTGATGGTATGTCTGGCACCCAGTAGATAGTGCCGCCAAGCCTTGAAGGCGGACTTGATGGCCAGCAGCTCCTTGTCGTTTATGGCATAGTTTAATTCGGGGGATGAAATTTTTCTTGACCAAAACGCCACTGGGTGAAGCTGGTTAGTTTCAGGATCCTTTTGGGAAAGGACTTCTCTCATGGCTGAACTGGATGCATCTGTTTCCACTATGTAGGGAAGCTTGGGGCGCGGGTGTCTTAATATGGGAGCAGATGTGAATTTAGCTTTTAACTCTTGGAAGGCGTTCTCGGCTTCCTCGGTCCACACAAAGCGTTTGTTTTTTCGCAATAGCGTTGTAATGGGATGTACAATGTGCGAGAAGTCCGGGATAAACCTGCGGTAGAAATTGGCAAAGCCAAGCATGCTTTGAACTCCTTTGATTGAACTTGGCGAAGGCCAATTAAGAATGGCATCCACTTTTCGTGTATCCATCCGGATTCCTCTCGGGGTCAGAATAAATCCAAGGAATTCCACTTCCGTAGTGTGGAAGATGCATTTTTCCAGTTTAGCATATAATTTATGCTGCCGTAACTTCTCTAGGACTGCTCGGACGTGTTTTACATGCTCAGATTCTGATAAAGAGATACTAAGATGTGTCGATGTAAACGACCACACAAACGTCGATAAGCTCTCGGAGGACATCGTTCATGAAGAACTGGAAGGCTGCTGGTGCATTGCATAGTCCGAAGGGCATCACCTGGTACTCAAATAGTTCGTACTTGGTGCGAAAAGCAGTCTTCCATTCGTCACCCTCTTTGACACGTACCAGATGATATGCCCCCAAAGGTCTAGTTTTGTGTATATACAAGCGGCCTTCACCTGGTCTAGTAGTTCTGGGATCAAAGGCAGTGGGTATCGATTCTTGATGGTTATCTGATTCAGTGCGCGGTAGTCTATACATGTTCTAAGGTCGCCTTCCTTTTTCAGTACGAAGAACAAAGCTGAAGATGCAGGGGATTTGGATGGCGAATGAAGCCATTAGCAAGGTACTGGTCTAGGTACTGGCGCAAATGAAGATTTTCGGGTTCCTTAAGGGCATAGATTCTGCTGCAAGGTGGTTGTGCTCCAGGTACAAGATCTATTTGACAATCATACGATCTGTGAGGTGGTAAGGTGTTTGCCTTTTCCTTTTGGAAGACATCCTGAAAGTCTTGGTATTCAACAGGTAATTGTATGGCTACTGGAATTACTGGGGCCAGGACTGAGTTTTGAGTTTTCCTTGGGTAGCAGGTGTGAGCACATTCTGGGAAGGTTAGTCTCTTCTCTCGCCAATCAATACAGGGATTATGTTTTTCCAACCAAGGTATCCCCAGTATCAGCTGAAACTGTGGGGCCTTGATTAAGTCAAACATCATAGCCTCTTGATGCCCATCTTGACTCAGCAATGTCATCTCTGCAGTGGAATGAGTTACGGGTCAAGAGGCAATTTCCATTCCATCTACAGTGGTGACAACATCGGCCGTGGTCTTGGGGGTGAGAGATAGATTCATCCTGGTAGCCAATTCCCAGTCCAAGTAATTTCCTATGGCTCCACTGTCTACGTACGCCTTTACCGCGTGCATGCATGATGGCTGCTCTGGATCTACAAGGACCATGGGTATGGTGAAATGCGAGGACAGAGTGTCCTTCTTTAAGCTTGGCAAGCGGACCTCTACGCTTGCCGGGCGTGGTCGTTTCCCGAGTCAGATTTCACATGGTTTTCGTCCGCTGCTCCTATAACTTTCTTGGGTGGTTTTACAGGGCAGTTCCGAAGAAAATGACCAGTAGTTCCGCAATATAAACATAATTGCAGTTGCCGTCTTCTATCTCTATCCTTTTGGGTTAAGGGTCCTTTAACACCCCCGATTTGCATAGGTTCTGAGACATCTACTCCCTTGGAGCTTACGTGGGTTTTAACCAACACCCGGTTCTCAAACTTGGTTCGGTCAGCCTTCCTGGTTTGAAGTCTGTGATCCAGCTGGACCACTAGATCTATACATTCAGCACAGTCTTGAGGCGGGTTCACGATTTGGGCCAAAACATCTTTGAGTTCTCCTCGAAGTCCTCGATGGAATAATGTGATTCGCTTGGCTTCAGGCCATTCGGTTTCCCTACTAATCTATTGAAAGTTGCAATGTAAGATAAAAGATCCTGGTTACCTTGACGTAGGGATAAAAGTTCGTTGTCCAAAGCCTGTCCTCGGGAGTGTCGGGCGAATAGTCTTTCCATGCTTGTTCGAAAACCCTGGAAATCTCGAAGAATCGGGTCATCCTGGTTAACTAGTGGAATGGACCAATCCGCCGCACTGCCGCTGAGATATGGCAGTACAAAGGCTACCTTAGCCTGATCGTTTGGGAAAGCTCCAGGTCTACATAAAAAGTGCAAGCGGCATTGATTCATGAATGTTGCAAACCCTTTTGGGTCTCCGGCAAAGCGTTCAGGCGGAGCCAAAGGGACGGCTCCAGGTAAATTTATCTGCACCGGGTTACTCGATGGTACAGGAGCTGGACTTCCCCCAAGTCCTGGTAGAGGTGTTTGTCCAGCCTGGCTCTGTAATAGTTGTCTGGCCAACTCATCCGTTCGTTCTTTTGACACTATCAGTTCCCTCCTGAGGGCATTGGTTTCTTGGCGGGCGGAATGCACTTCGGCCCTTAATTCCCCTAATAATTGGGCCAACTGATCAGTTTCCGAGGTCTCCATGACGCCCAGGTGGGTATTTGTGGGTAGTCTTTGCGTTCTGTTACGCTCACCTGGTTCCCACGAGGGGGTAGACCGGAACTGGGCCGCTGTTATTTCCACCAGCATGACGTGTAGCGCCGAGATGACTGACTGGACTAGCCCGCTCAGCCTAGTTTGTCTGGCTCGCAAGAATATTCTTCTACAAAGGAGATGAGGAATTAACCACCCGTGGAATTGAGTGTCAACCCACCTTCCCCACTCCCGCTGTCTTCCCACAGATCACTCTTGATGTCCCCTCCTTAGTCTCACCTGATGGTTTGGAAGGATGAGCTCTCCATCCTGCGTCGACCGCAGGGGCGCATTGATGACCAGTTACTTCACTGGCGTAGAGGAATTGGTAAGTTCCATTATTGACTCTAAAGTCCAATTGTTCACAAGAGTTCAAATGTCTGCTCTTCACTCCGTCCGATTCCTTGCAGGTTGCCGATTAATCCAGTCGAAGATTTCCAAATGGCACTCGGTAAGATTCAGGTAAGTCTATTGTGGTTTTCCCCTTAGGGGCTGGGGTACGGCGATGAAGCAGAGTTGACTGTGCCGACCCGAGATGAGGTGAGACCCCCGTGGTAAATCAGGTAAGTTTTGTGGGGGATAACTGGTATTGTCTTTGCTTTCTCCTCTTAGGGGCCGGGGTACGGCGATGAAGCAGAGTTGACTGCGCCGACCCGAGATGAGGTGAGTACCTAGGAGAAACAAAGAGACCAAAAAGACCAATTTTGTGGAGGAAGTCAGTGTCCTCCAGTTTGAAGGGGAAGAATCCTTGGAGTATTCTGGGAAGAAAGCCTTCTCCTTAAAGGATGAAGGAATTCCTCCCAAAGAAAAATGGGTCCCAAGAGACCATAGCCCCGACTGGGTAGAGGTGGGGACTTATTCAGAATCGTCCATCCCTGAACCTCAAAAATGTCATCCTGTGAATGTAACAGTAACTGAAGGGTCCTCCCCACAAACTGGTTCTAGTGACTGTCTCCAGGAAGACGTGGGGTGTAGAGGAGGTCCCATATAAAGCCCGTACTCCCATCGGCCATTTTGAAGTACCAGGAACATTCACACCAAAATATGTGACGTATGATGAGCAAATAAACCAGCAGAGAGCCACAGTAGGGCTCTATCCAGTACCCATCAGGAGAGCAACACCTATTGAAGTACCAATAACCAGACAACCATGGGCAGTTACGTATCCATTGAGAAAACCCTACCAACAAATTAAACGAAATGAAGATTGCCTAAGTACCGTCCCGGAAGAAACCAAAAAAGTCTTAATGGAAGACAAACGGTGACGACATAAGAGCCCGGACGGACTCACAGATAGAACCAATAATGAACCAAGAATGACACAAGGAGACGAAACGCCATGAGAAAAGAGATCGTGAGCTTATAGTGATAGGAAGCTATCAAAATGTCAGAGAGTTAAGCTGTAAGCAAAATGACTACAGTCGATCAGTTTACACCTGTACATATGCTTGAAACACAAGAAAGCTAAGAAAACAGTATGGCTTGCTATGCTTAGTAGAAGAATAGCATGGCAAGCACCATGTTTACATAATTTACCTGAAAACGAAGCACAGTATTATAAGCGCAAGTCCACTTTGCATGAAAAGCAGAATCAATTTAGGTTAGCATAGGCCAAACAAGATAAGATTCATATTCTAGCAAAATGAGAAGAGACGGCTGAATTGAAACTCAGCAGATGCAACTCATGCCAAAGGAGCCAAGGTCATACCAACAGAAGGAATGAACAGTAGCTAAGTATAATTGAAACTTAAGAACAGAATATCCTGCCTCTGAAAGGTCAAGATAAGGAAGCGTAGGCAGGTGGCAAGCCAATAAGAATTAAATGCACAAATCTGGAGAAACTAGACAAATTCACAGTGTCTGCATCACGTGACCATTCAAGCGAAGAGAAGCACGAGTTCACATCTACACGTGGTATCCGCCCAGTAGAAGATAGCAGAAATTTCGCAGGCAGAAGATGCAGGTTCGAGGCCAACCATAGTAATATAATTGACATATTGTTGCTGAAGTGATGATTGATTGTAACCTTAATTGGAGGATGCCGGGTAGCTGAGGGAGCACCCTGCACCTGGCTGTCCATTCTGCTTGCTACTAAGCAAAATGGAAATTTATGCATGGAGTTGGTGCCAACCCAATCACAATGGACCAAATAATCTAGGGTCCCATAGTTAGTAGATGGGACGTCGTACTTTTGGTGACATCCACAATAGTCATTTTGAAGGAAGGGCTTAGATGCCCACCTGACAGTGTTTTACCTAATCCTTCACTCCGTTACTATATACAGATATAGCACCTATATTAAAGTTACCTTTTCCTAACCAATAGAAATGCTTATTAACTTTTGAGTTTCACTTATGACGAATTTTCAGTATAATTTTTCAGTATATGAAATTCAGTGGAGTTGAAGCGAGGCGGACTATCGCATCACTGCTGATTGCCATGACTCTCTGTTTTTTGTACTTGTCATTAAACGGACTCCCTTTGCCAAACCATTGAGTTGTCCTTAATGATTGGTGTTGGAGTAATAAATCTGCACCCCCATCCATCTCAAGGTGCAGCTATCTCATCTTAAAGTACTTTTGGAGCAAATCCCGACTCTATGAGCCGGCCGGGGGTCTCCTCAGTACACTTGGTTGCAGAGATCTGATGGTTATCGATTATCGATTATTGATTTGAATAAGACACCTATTGACCGTCGACATAAAGTAACTCAAGGTCTTCAGCAATATCACGAGTCCTTTGCCATTCGGCCGAGTAGACCATGATGCTCCCCGTAGACAGTGGTAGATTAAAGAGAAATACTGCAGGCGTGGGCCTGAAGGGACCCGTGTTCCCCACGCATCCCTTCCCATTCCTACAGGCAGCTGAGCGGGTGAAAAGTCGAAGAAGGCGGTAACAAAGGCAGTGATCCCCAGGGTCCAGAGAGCAACCATGCGAACGGTGAGTGAAAAAGACTAATGTTCTGGAAAAAGTGCATGCTTTAGAACAAGTAACGGGAAAAGGTAACGGAGGGAGGCGGGAAAAAACTAAATATAGTTAAAAGTAGAGAAGACTGTATAGATAAATATAAAGGGATAATGACTCGAGAGTAATACAAGTAAACAAAAGGTTAACAGGGTAGACACCCAAGAAGAGAGAGGATACCAGGCAGACACCCGAGAAGTGAGAGGATTCGCCTTATACCTACGCTTTAATATAGCGACTAGAAGAAACGTGTACCCAGAGTGCCATATAATAGGGAACAGATAGACTACCATAACGTTTAAAGACGTCGTGAAAGGAGTACCTTTAGACCCCATGAAGGGGTAATTAATAGTGGCAGAGATATCTATGTCCAGCTGGTGTCTGACTAGTCTGTCAAGCGTCTGTCTTACATGTTTTGTTGTGATGTCATATGTAAAAAAACAAATTAAGAAAACAGATTTGAATTTTGTGCAATTGGATAGCTGAGATAAATCGCATATGAATTGATGTTTTTTAAATAAATCAGAAAGTATACAATTTTGTGAAAATTTGGATCGGAGCTTGCAGTGTTTGGTGCTCGCTCATATTGTTAGAAGTTGTTTAAGCCACACAAAAACTTTGACAAGTGTTATATAAGAAGAAAGGGAACAGATTTAAACATGGAAGACATGACTCCATTGGCACACTTATGCAAGCAGTTGCCAAAACACGCACCCAAGCTAAAGAAATACAGTACCGAGTGGGTTAAGGGTACTACCCACAAGATATTTATGCCATGTCCACAAAATGGGCCTTTATCTAAAGCCGTTTTACAACATATGACGACGTATTTGTATGCCACATATACAGGCAAGAAGTTAGAAAAACTCCTTGCTGTTCTCGAGTTGTGGAAAATGTATGAACAGGGAAAGGAGGAGAGCTGCCAACAGATTGGATACTTAATGTATGCACAGAGGGGGGTGAGATGCCTACCGCGCCACCTGCCCCACCCAAAACGAAAGTTGAAGAAAGTAAGGAAGAGAGATTATACCCGCTAAGAGTGCTTAAAGCAGGGTATAGCAACCCTGCATATGAGTCACCTACACATAGTAGTGACGAAAATCAAGGGAAGGATAAGGATAAGAATATTACCTTCACAGTCCCAAGGGACAAGGAGAGACGTGATGACGAAAGACGAGATCAGGCACAGACAAGTACATCTCTCGACAAAGAGAGAGAAGGGAAGTGATGGAAGGGAAGCGAAGATAGAACTGATGAGATAGCATTCGCAAAAGACGAATGGATGGGAGGACACATTTTATTGAAACTCGATGGCAAAGGCATTGATAACGCGAACCAAAAGGAGAGGTTAAATGAGACACGAAGAAAGGGGAAAAAGAAGGAGTTGAGAAATGAAAGGATAAGAAAGAAAGACAGAATAAGGCGAGAACAGCTATATCGCGAAGAGCAAGAGAGACAGCTCGATCGCAACCCAAGAGCAGCCAATGATCAAGACAGACAGAAACAGCAAAGGTTAGAGGAAGAGCAAAGGATACATGATAAAATAATTAAAAGACGAAGAGATGAGGAAATGCAAAGGACAGATGAATGTAGAAATGAAAAGAGAAAGGAAGAAGATAGGGTCAGAGAAGAGGTGCGGAAACGCAAACAATTTGATGACGACGTGGAACGCAAGCGAAGACAGAGAGCACGCGATCTTGAATATTTGGGAAAGAGGTTAAAAAACCCACTCCAGTTGTAGACTGGGAAGACATTGAAGAATTATTTCCTGAGTATGATTCAGTACCAGGCACGTCTAGGGCAAATATTGACGAGAACACCTGCAAATATCCTGAGCGTGCTGCAGACGCGCAGGAGGACGATTGTTCAGAAAACTTTGGATATAGACAACGAATTTGTGTTAAAAAATGAGACGATGAAGGAAATTGATGTAATATCAGAAGCTAGCACTAACAAGGAAATCCTAATATATGAAACTCTAACTAGCATAACTATATGTTAAAAATCCCTCCTGAAGATCCTTGCCAACACAAGCAAGGTGAAACACGTGTAGAGGGTGAACCTTATGAGGGTGAACCCTATAACCCTCATAACTGAGAAACAATGTATTGAATCAACTGTGTAATCAATCAAATAAAATTTATATTTGGAGCGCAAAAGTGGATGTCTGGTATTTTTCCAACAAATATTGACGATGACTGCGACATCAGGAGCATTGGAGAAATGATCGATAGAATATATGAAATGGAGCTAGAACAAATACCCCAAGGGGAGGGAGAGGACGAATGCCTAGAGAGCACTCAGCTGTATGACACTGAGGATGTCTCCTGAAGTAGTGGGAACAGAGAGCTATCCCTGGATAGATTAGAAATAAGTAGGAACAAAAAGGACACAAGAAGTCGCACTAGTTGGGGACAGACAATGTCCGACTCCGAAAGGGAGGAAAGGGAGGAGCGCGAAGAAAATGAGGAAGAGGGAAGGAACAAATGACGACTCTCGAGGGAAAAAAGAATAAGGTAGTCAAGAGCATCATAGTCCTCCACGCAGCCTGACCGATATGAAGAAGTATCTCACGGTCAGAGGGGGGTGTCTTCGCCGCCCATGTGGACAGACTAAGGGCATTTCCAGGTAGACAGCGATGCGGGAATATTACCCCTGCAGTAGACAGGAGAACAATGAGAGAAGAGAGAGGGCTACACGTTCCAATTTCCGTTGATCGAGAAGGGGGGAGTAAAACCGCAATATATACCATGGCCACACATGGATCGAGAACATTTGAAAAACAAGCTTCCAATGCTGACATCGGGAGCTGGAAAGTGGATACATGAGTTAGAAAAAATGACAGGAGGAAACATGTTAGCTATAGAGGATATCAAAGGTCTCTTAATCCCCATACTTGGTGAGAGAGCAGACGATGTGTGGCACAAGCAGGCTACCCTGGTGTAACCACAATTAATACCGCGCATGACGGAGCTCCATTTAACAATTATAGAGCCGCAGTATGGAAAGCGCTGCGAGTACTATACCCAGACTCTTCTGATATGGGAGCTATAATGACGCAAAAGATGAAAGAGTCTGAAGATCTGTTAATTTACATACAGAATTTTCAAGACGCATGGGTGCTCGAGACTCGTGAATCTTGGACGAAATCTATACCTGTGTTTTACCATATATTGTGCCAAGGGTTGCCAGAGCTGATACAGAACCAACTCAGAAATTGGTGGGAATTGAAGCCAATCCTTTGGCTGAAATACAGTTGACCGTTGCACATTATTTTAGATTGCTTCAGGAAAAGATTCGCAAAAGGAAGCAACTCGAAAGGGTGAGGAAGCGAGACTGGTGAAAAAGAAATTGTCAAAGTATGCTCTTGAAGAAGCCATGATAACTAGCACAGCTGAATCAAGCATGCAGCAGGTGGCTACTCCACAGCAAAATAATCAAGACAATTTGGGGTTTTATCCCAGGGGAAGAGGATTTAGGGGAAGAGGATGGCAGAGCAATCAGGGAGGTTTCCAAACAATCAAGGAGGTTTTCAAGTAATCTTATTATGATGGGTAGCATAGAAGATGCAGTGTATTCCTTGTCCTATGGCTCCGGTGCATCAAAGCAGTGTTCCTTGTTCCTTGGTTCCAGGATAGCTGCAAGTCCAGTCATTACCTAATAGATTTAAGAAATGTCGATCTTTATTTCAAGGGTATTTTTAATATTCCATAAACTCTTTTTCTTTGCTCTTGTCTGCACACACTGAACTTCTTCTCTTGCTGCACTGTCAGTATATGAAGGAGGGTTTGAGGTTTCTCCCTTGTACCTTTTGATGTCATGTAGATGAAGCCAGGCTCTCCTTGCTTGCAGCTTAACAGCTGTGGGAATAAATGCTTCCACTGCGGGCATCAGTTTATATACCAGTTGGAGGAGCAAGGGGTGTTCTCATTCGGCGTCCAGTCACCAACTCATGAGGTGTTAGGTGGTGATCTGAGCCAGGCTGATTTCACACTGCATATAGCGCAAGGGGCAAGCAGTGTAACCGCTCCTTCTTCAAGTTATCTTAATCTTTGCTATCATCTCTTTAAGGAGTCTGTTTATTCTCTCCCAAATCCCTTTCTCCTTTGGGTGATAGGCAAAAGAGAACTTATGTTGTATAGCTAATAAAAGAGTTACTTGCTCAAACAGTGCATTTACAAAATGTGGTCCATTGTCAGACTGCAGCACTTTGCAATCACCCTATCCTGGGAACACCTCACGGACAAGGAACTTGGCGGTGCATGTGGCATCGGGTGCGTACATGGATCTGCTTCAATCCATCTAGAAAAGGGACACCCAATACCAGCATCTACCTATAACCGTTGTATGTCTGCAACATATCCAAATAATCGATATGTAGATGCTGAAATGGGCCATGGAGTCTAGGGAGTGCTACTCTCACTGTTTGCAAAGTGTGCCCTGCAATACATTTCTGGCACATGATGCAATTCACAATAAACGGTGCCACATGGTCTAACAAATTTGGAGAAAACCAATCTTCTGCAATTGTAGCAGCAACATTCTCTGGAGTCATATACACGGGGTAGTGAAAGTGCCCAGGGCTTACCTCAATAATTCTAGAGGCGAAACTGTTTTTCCAGTGCTATCCTGCCTCAGTTTGCCTCAGTGGGGGATAAAGAACACCACCGTTTTCTCCATAAATCTTGCTCCTCCTGTGTAGCTTCACCTTGTATTTCAAGTACCTGAACAAAGGACAGCATGTTAAAGCTCTCCTTTACCAACATGCATCGCCTTGCCATTTGCTTAACACTTCTTACTTCAAATTCAGAAATAAGTTGCCGAATATGCTGCCTTTTTGGCTTTTAAGTCTGCGGCTTCATTTCCAGTAGAAATGATGTATGCGCTGTGCATTTTAAGTCTGCGATAGTCAATGAGACTCCTACTGCCTCAATAAGTGTATCCAATAGGGCCGAATATTTCACTGGAGTGCTGTCTTCGCCTTTTCCAGTGTGACAAACCTGTGTGCACAACTGATGTCACATAGGCAGAGTCAGAGTGCACCGTCACTTCCTAATCCTCATATCTTTGGAGTTCCGCAATACATGCCACTAATTCTGCAGCCTGTGCTGAGCAATGTAAAGGCAAACTTGCACTTATAATTATTTAAAATTCACCCTATCAGTTCATTTTTATTCTTGCTGACTCAGTAGTTTGGTAAATTTTTGAAGAACAATCAATTAAGAGAACCCCCCTCTAAAAGAGCATTTTCTCTAATTGTAATTGTAATTGTTTTAATTGTTTATTTATATAGGGCCTATACTCAGCATGTATTTCAATGCGCTGAACACAGGGAATGTCATCAGAACATTCAGTAAATGTTGTACAGTCATGCACATAATCATCCTCCCCTACTGGCACCACCATGAATGTTGCTGAATTCACTATTCTGCATCTAATAATTTTGATTGCAAGGTTCGAGAGAATTACAACATACCCTGATGCTCTTTGTGTGGTCAATGTACTTTTGGGGTTCTCTAGAATGGCAATTAATGTGTGCTCAACAAATAATGTGCTGAACATGCCATTGTAATACTTGAAGCCTTTTTAATTGTAAATGCAGCAGCATCTAAAGCTTGTTCGCAAGGGTAATGCCCCTCCATAACTGTGTCTAAAATCCCACTCATTACGGCAATGGTTTGTGTACATGTCCTAATATCATTTTCTGTGTGAGAACTGATGTCATGACTTCTCCATTTCAATGAGAAAATAAGTACATTTCTTCATGATAGTCTGGAAATCCACGCACAGGGCCTGTACTAATGGCCTTTTTTAATTTTAAATTCCTCAAATCCTTCAGTCATTTCATGTGTCATGTTATCGTACATTTGTCTACCCGTGCTTTTCTCCCTTCATGAGAAATTAGCTCTCATATGTACAGGATCTCTTCTTTACAATATTGTAAATTTTCTTTGTCTACCTTGTATCTGTTCTCTGCTAATATGGTCACGAGTCACACAGAGCCTTTCCTGCACCTTTCCTCTGTCTCACTGCACACCAGTATGTGTTCTACACACTGCATTATTGCACTCTCAAGCTGTACGTTACCCAGGTCCATCTGAAGGACCCTGTTAACAATTGATGGTGACTCACAGTAAACTTGGGGAAAATGCATGTGTTTCAGGTGGATATTTCTATACAGAAAGGAAGTCAAATCTTGTGAGTCCTTATGGGGGGGAATTGTGAAGAACGAGTTTTTTAGTTCTACAACTGTAAAATATTTAGCCTTAGATGGAATATGAATTGTAAATAGGACTCAGCGGGAATGGGGACCATGGAAGCACAGGAACCGTTAATAACGTTAATAACTGGTGTCAAGATGCCATCTCATTTGAATATCTTGTAAAAAGGCAACAGGATCTTCATCCTCCCCCCTCCTTCCTAGCCATGATCACACCCATATCTGATGTACTGGGATATTGTACTCTGAGCGCTCGCCATACATCTGCTCTGCAATTATTAAATGGCGCTCCATTGTGTGTTGTGTTTGGTGCAGTCACACCCGCATATCATGCTCGCTTCCCAATGTCATCAACCCTCTCCTCTAAGGTGGCTGCTAGCAGGCCGTTTAAGTCACCTACAGCTAACGTCATTCCTGATGTCATTCTTTCTAACTCATAAATAAATTTTACCCCACGTGAAGTCAAATTAGGTCATTTACATTTCAAATTATCCTTGTCCGTTTGTGGCCACAGAATATATTGTTGTCATCCTCCCCCTTTCTCTAATAATGGGAATTGTGAAAACCCTGATCCATAATCATACTCACCTATGTTTCGTGTTTTCCAGGGGGTGTTAGTCTTGCCCATTTGTCTCCATCCTGGTAGTTACCTTAATCTGCTTATATAAGGCGGGGATACAACCCCTGCAATGTGCAAACGTGCCTGTGGTCGCTCAGTGTATGGTGTTGGTTCTGGTGTTTTTTCTTTAGGGTCCTCTAAGTCTGACCATTTTACCCCTTTCTCTACACGCAAATCTTTTGAGAAACTTCCTGCACCCTCTCTTTGCGAGTTCTCATTTTCTTCTTTCCCTTCTTCGTCTGACATCATTATGCCTCAGCTTGTGTGACTTTCATCCCTTTCCACATCATCAAAATCTAGTCTACTTAAAGACAGCGCTCTATACTGATCTGTAAATGCATCACCTGACCTTCCTCCTGTTTCACTCAATAAAGATTCTTCAACATCCTCTTGGGGTTTATTCCTAACTTTATCTCTCATGTGCCTATAAAAATCCCAAATCCTCTTCACTATGTTTTCTGCTTCATGCTCGTCAGCCCATGTCTGTATTCTCGCTATGCCATTCAGCTCCCTGCGGGGCTGTAGTGATCCTCTCTCTTCCTCAAATCGCTATCGTGCTTCGATCGGCACTATCATTCTATAAAATGTGTATTTGTATTTGTATTTATTATGTTTATATAGCGCTTTCATCCAAAGCGCTTTACATTATAACAACAGAATATGTAGAAATAGATAATCTATCTCATCATCCTTTAGTCCCCTAATTCTGTTCATCTCATCTTCCCTTCTTCTCATTTCTCTTTCTTTCTCTTGCCTTTTTTGCAACCTGTGTACTTGCATTCTCTGTATTTCTATCTCCTCTCGCTTCTTCACTTCTAGTCTCTCTTTTTCTTTCCTTGCCACTTACCTTCTTCCTTTTGCTTCCTCTCTTTTACCTTCTCTTCTTTGTATTCTCTGTCACATTCTCTTTCTTTCTTATCCCGCTCTTATCTTTCTTCTCTTTCTCGAACCCCATCAATGCCCTTATCATCTAACTTAAATAATATCTGTCCTCCCATCCATCCATTCTGTACTATTGTTACTCCCTTACCTTACTTAGCTTTTTCTCTTCGCTTCTTCCTCTGTCTGTCCTGTCTGTTCTTTCTCTCATCACGCTGTTTACTTTCAATGCGTGTTGGCATATATTTGCCTTCTCTACTTTTTCTCTCTTCCACATTATCCTCACAGTTATAAGTGGGGGGCTTGTATGTCGGATTAACATACCCATCTGCTGTTTTCAATTCCTTTAAAGGATAAAATCCCTGTTCCTCAGTATCCGTGCTCTTGTTTTCAGAAGGGGGAAGAAGAGTTTTTTCGGCAGTGGAAAGACGAGGGGAAGGCAATATACCCTCCTCCTTATGCTGATTTAGCACCCACTCCTTCTCAGGCAGATCTTCTTTCTCGCTCTGATACATTTTCCACAATTCTGAAATAGCCAACCTTTTCTGTAAATTCTGCCCCTTGTGTGTAGCATGTAAATATGTTGTCATATGTTGCATTACTGTTTTTGACAATGAACCCTCCTGAGGCCCCTTGAGTGTTTTATGAGCTGTGCCTCTGACACACTCAGCGTGATACTGTCTTATCTTGGGTGTGTATCTCGGCAGTGTCCTGCATAGGTGTAGAAGAGGAGTGTCCCCAATGATGACAAGTCGATCTCGATTGTCAATACTTAACAGATTTTTTATTCTTTTCTTTATTTTCTCAAGTATACCAGACTGATTAATTTGAGCAGGCACCATTAATCGCTGCTTATTACCAAAAAACTGTTTTAACCACTTTAAACATCTAAGCAATGATGTTAAGAGTTTTAAGAGTCTCTTATTTATTTATTTATTATTCACCTTTGATTTTGACCCTCCCGATTGAAATCAATCTCTTGATTTAAAAATCTGATGATAACCTTAATCTTTAGCTATAATGTTATATCTCCTAATCTAGACACAATACATGTTTTATACTGACACAACCCCATACACATATGCACTCTTACATTTTCTGTGCATGCATTCCTTTACTATCTTTATTAGATGTATCTCATCTCTCTTTTTACCCCATTTTGGAGTTTGATGTGAACTCTTCTTTTTGGCCTTGCCTCAGGAATCCGTAAATAGTATCTCTATTTGGAGTTTAATGCATACCCTCCCACCCCTCTTGGAACCAGGAATCACGGTATTGATTTCTCTTCTTTCTAATCCCCAAAAATCCTGTTACTTCTATACATATATTTCCAATACAGTCACTCCACCTATTTTTGCCACCTTCGATGTACTACTTACACCCATGGCTCAGCTCGAGTCCCTCAGCTTCAACTCTTCCCGAATCGACCAGTGCACCTTCAGTCCGCTGGGCACCCTGGGGATCAGACAGGAATTTTCTCAAAGGGACACCTGCCAACCAATTCTTCTCACACGTGTGTATCTGCACGCCGATCTCCACAGGAAGCTTCACAGTCTTCTGGCTAATGGCAAAAATCAATCGAGAGTCTAGATCTGGGCCTAGGTTGATTAGACCAGAACCATCCTCTGCTACCAAAATGTTCTCTAGCATCTTGGAGCCGGTCTGATAGCTCAGCGAGTAGGAGTTCTCGCTTTGACATCTGTGCAGAGCCTGCTGACACAGGTTAGAATCCCGGCAGGGCCAAACTCAGCCTTTCATCCTTCCGAGGTCGATAAATGAGCACCACACACCATAGGTAATAATAAGCAGCGCTCAGATGCCTGAGGGTTTGTAGCGCTATATAAATGCTAAACTAATTAATTAATTAATTAATTAATCTTGAAGCATCTCATGTGCTGGTCAAGCAATGGTCTCAAACTCAAATAACCGTACTGACTCAAAGAATATGGCAAAGTACTACTTTATTATGAGCATAAAAATAAAGAAGTGCAATCTGGCAAATAACAGCCAGTAATTCACGCACTGACACCCAAGTGTGAGTCTACAAAGGTTTTATACCTCGATATGCGTCATCTAAGTGGCAAACTAAAACCTATTGAAGGGAGGCATTGGTTAAGGGAACATATGTACCTATAGTATGTATAAGTGTTAATAACTTCATTGACTGCCCCTGTTCTAGTGGGCATACCTTGAACTATCTCTAAATACGTATAATACTGATTATCCAGGACAAATGGCAGTGGATTGGTCTTTGCAACATTGTATAGCATATTGCTACATAGTCCCTCTGATTGGTTGTCATGCTTTCCCAGCCTTGGACTCTGGCTTGTTAGCAGCACGTGAGCAAAACGAAACCCAGTTGCCACAAGCAATGTCAGACTTCTCCCTACTTTCCCAATTAGTGTATCATCTCTCATCATCTATCATCACTCAGGCATCAAGGTTTCTCCTTTGTATTTGACCTTGAAGCCTGTTCCATGTTCTGAGACATTCGAGGGAGTGTAGGCATGCCATTATCTTTGTTTGGGCTTAATGAATAGCCCTTGTTCTCAACTTCTGATTCATGTGTGAGGAGACCACAAATGTGTCCCTCTCCACCTTCTATTTACTGCTATTTGATTCAATTGAGCTGGGTGTCATTACCCTTCCTGGCCTCTGGAGACTTTCTCACTCCATTTTACATAGGTTTTCCACATCTTTTATTGTCTAATGCTAGGCTCTTGCAGATGTTTTCTCCTTTGCTTAATCTAAGTTAAATATGTCTTATGTACATGGCTTATCCTTTTGACTCCCCTCGTGCTTTGCAATTATTCCTTGAAGTAGCATCCTTGATCCCAGGCCAAAAGACGCCTCTTTATTCCTCACACAACGCTGTTTTTCCAGCATCTCCTGGCTCTGCTGCCCTGGTCTGTCTCCGAGGTAGCTTTATTGATTTTAATACAAGTCCGATGTTCATCTTTCCATCACGGCTGCTCTAGCCATGTTATGTTTTCCTCTGCAGCAAGCTTCTAAATGTCTCATTTACCTTGCTTGTCTGTGTATATACACTTATTAGTCAGCAGGTTACGTTACTTTTCATTTACAATTTATTCATATTCGATTACATGTTTTTCTTGTTACTTCAGTTACATATTTATTCTTTGAGTATTTGCATATCATTTCAGTGAGTCTCTGTATCTTTCCTCTATGACGTCACTCTGCTCTCGTCAGATTTCACATATAGCTCTATGATGTCTAATGGTGTGTGCAAACATCCTTCCATCCTCTTAGTGTGAGGGTACATTGAAAACGGTTGTCTGAGTGCATATCGTCTCTCATACACTGATACAGTATTGGGATGATACCTGGCATCCCACATAGGGCTCTTCTCCTACTGTTCCAGTATAACGAAGGTGGGGGGGGGGCTGGAGCTATGGATGACATGTCCACCTGCTCCTCTAAAGTATATTTGCAGATTATTCGCTGGGTAGGGTATCTTGGAATCTGGGAAGAACTTGGTTGGATCTTTTGGGTCTCCGCTGTATATGTGATTAGGGGATTAGTCTACCTTGTAGTCTTTAGGTACCACTTCTTGCACTATGCTTGAATTCATTAGGATGCAGAATAATGTAGTGGGTGTTGTTTATCTCAGGATTGACTTGAAGATATCTGGAGGGCATGCAACTGTTGTTGATCCTCCTTTATTACATGTGGTCATTACCTTAAAAACTTCTGGTTTACTAATGGGTTTGAAGCTGTTCTTTTTAGGTGTTTTTGCAGTGCTAGCATTCAGGGGAGAGGCATCGGACAATCAGATTGCCTACAATGTAGTCTGGAATCTGGTGTGTATGCCCACATTCCTATGTGGTCAGCTAGTGCTTCTCCCTGTCCATCATTTCTTTTTCTCTGCAGGGGTAATCACCTTAACCTAAATCAGGTCCACCACCTAAGAAGCGGGTCCACGTTTTGTGCGAAAAGCAAGTTTATTGTACAATCATCTGGGGAGGAGCTAGGTGACTCTGTAGAGTCAAACTAACTGAAGTCTCATCGAACGACGTAAGCTGACACATGATATACATTTTGCAATAGTTAAAATACTCCCATATATTTTAGTAAAGCCCACCCCGCATATATGGTTGGTCAAGACCTATACAAAGAAATCCCATCTTTCTCCAATTCTCCCACTCTCATTGGTCATCGATATCTTAACTACCATCTTCAGATCATATTCATAGCACACCCCTTTTGGGATTTATCTGTGGTATGTGGTGACATCATCACACAGTTAGACATTTGTATACAAACATAATTCATTACAAGTCCCAGCTGGTCTGAGACCTCTTAATCCTAAATATAATTTGCAGCTGGTTTGAATGGAAACTTCAAATGACATGATAGGGAGCAGAATAAACAGTTTCCATTTGAACTGTGATATCCATCTGATCCACCCCGGTTTTACTGGTGTCCGCAAACATTGGTATCTAAATGACTACCATTTCAGCATGCAGGGCACATCTTGAGAAAACAATAAATCTCTTGAGTATTCGTCACCCTGGCATTGAGCATCTCCTCAACCCATGTTTATTGTTGGTCAAAACAAATGGCTGGGCCCCTCTGCAAGCTCTCATGCACCTAAAAGAGATGACATCTGCTTTCTGTGAAACGACCAGGCCATAAACCCTTGGTCAGTTTCTAGCTGCCCATCTGCTTGGTTAATCATTACTCCTCCTCCAGGCTCTAACCTTGCAGAGCTAGATGTTCTGTGTCACTTACAATTGACAGCACAAACTGCTGACTGCAGAGTTTCAATCAATTTGTAAAAGCCCACTTCATATGGGTTTATAAACTCCCTGTGTAAGTATCTCAGTATGCATGCATGTTTAATAAATATTGTCTCTTCTTTACAATGGGTCCCCCATGGCCAGTTCCATTTCTCGCATGTGCATTATGAAAACTCCTCACCGCCCAACCGCTAGGCACTTCATTGCACATTTTACGTGGATCATGTTTTATATTTCATTTTGTGGATTTGACATTTGTCTTTCTATGCGTGAGCAAATCTAACATGTGCTAACTTAAACATAAAGTAACACGCAAAGTAACATATCCCATTCACATTTAACTACTCTGGATACACATGAAATTGCAACATTGCACCCATTTCGCTGCACCAACAGTCACAAATATAGCACGCACAACATGAACCCCTCTTCATCATTGGGATTGTTCCTGACCGCTCCAACATCTCCTAGGCCTGTGCCCTTGCTTCTCTTCCTTCCCCTCACCTCCCACTCCTGCAACCACCCAAAACCCTACTTACCTGACCACTTACACCTCCTATTCTAGTTTCGAATACCAGATATGCACCACCTAAGCATTTCTCTCTAGCTGTTTTCGTATTGCTGTGCTTTGTGACTATTTCTAATCCTCAAAAAGGTGTTTGCACCCCAACTTCAGCATTTAATAGAGCTAAAGTATGGCCATATCCTAAGCATCTGCCATTCCAGTGGCGGCCTGGTCAGTGATGATGAATAATTTGTAATTGCACTGCTGTTTTGACTTAATTGAGGCAGGTATTAAAAAGCAATGTATGGTCATCACAGAGAGGATTTTTGCAAGGATAATTCACTGATACTGAGTAGGTGTTGGCTCGAGTTCTATGAAATTAAGCTTCATGGATGCTACACGATATATTATAAAATAAAACAATATTTTTTAGATGTCTTTATAATTAATATCACTGTTTGGATGGAAGTGAAATGTGGATCAGACAATCCTTTTTCAAGGACGTTGTGATGGTAATGATGATGTTGTTATTCAACTATAATGTCAGAGAAAGCCCGCCACAGAGGGTGCAATTTTATAATTGTAGTAGAGCGCTCGCTTTGACATCTATGCAGAGCCTGCTGACACATGTTCGAATCCCGGCAGGGCCAAACTCAGCCTTTCATCCTTCCGAGGTCGATAAATGAGCACCACACACTGTGGGTAATAAGCAGCGCTCAGATACCTGAGGGTTCCTAGCGCTATATAAATGCTAAATTATTATTTATTTTTTATTATTATAACTGAAAGAAACAAGACTGGGAGACAAAAATATGTCGTCTAAAGTTTAGATTAGGATTGAGAGTAGACAGAGGACCCCCAGAAAAGGAAAATGCCAAGAGAAGTGAGTGGTGCAAGCCACATTTGAAAATGTGAAGAAGAAGAGGCAGAAGCTACCAGAAGAAATTCTGTTTTACAGGATTAGTACCCAGCGAGGGATAATCAGATTGTATCAATCGATTCTGCGGTGGGCTGTCCCTGTTGGTAACGGCACTGCCACCTGGACTAAGGGACCGTTGATTTGCTCAGGCCCTTAACCTCTGTGGCGGGCCATTACCGACAGGATCGGTTATCGCCTCAATATTAGGTTTGTTTTATGTCAAACCATGTGCACTGTAATTACATAAAGAGTTTATTTGATAGGGGTTTAGGCTCATTTGATTGTTACTTCATTTATATCTTTTAGTTTAGTAAATACAAAAAGGGCTTTCCATTCAAGAAACAGACGGAGAAAAGTAAAGAAAAAGAAAAATATATATATATTAAAAAAAAAAAAAGATATATATATATATATATATATATATATATATATATATATATATAGCTAGGAATACTTGCCCAAACGCTTTTAAACCATCAGGAGTTCATTCGCATAAGCTTCCATTCTCAAGCAGAGGGGACATCAGATAGCAATTCGGGCTGGATTGTATGGTTCACACTGGTTTGTATATGGTGGATTCACTTCTGTAAGGACAGAGGCAATCAAATAAACAATGGAAATAATTGCTATCAAGTTTGAAGAGTATGTCAAGACAAGAGTATTAAGGTGGTCTTCCCTGATTGGGACCAATAAAGATGGTGTAGTTCTGCTTAGATGTGACACAGAACTGTGACCGATACACATTGTAATACGTATTAAATCTGATGGACTGTTAACTCGTTGTAACATGTGATTGTGTGATGAAGACTCTTCTATAGAACAGAAGGAGAGGAGTTACAAACCAAATGTGGTCTAATTAAATATATTTTTTGAATAAGTGTTTCACTTTATGAAGGAATATATTAATTGGACATGTGATGAATGTTGTCTGTGAATATAGTTGAAATATAGTTTATCTCTGCTTAAATACTTCTAAACCAAATATAAAAAGTACTGCTCAAATTTTATAACCACTTGAGGGAGTGACTGGGTCATTCATAAGCCATGTCTGGTGAATTTTTGTTGTTGGTTTATTATTCCCTCTGTGGTGGGGGTTGAACCATGGGCACCTGAAAATTACATGATAGATTGAACTTTTGCATATCTCAAAATTGAAGTTTGTGAATCATAGTAGTGCACCCTAGGTACACATTTTTTACGACCAATAAAGCAGAAACAAGTCTCGAGTTGTTTGCATGGGTCGGGTTCAAACTTTTGTGAGTAATCTTTCTGCAGTGTTCCATTCTGCGGCAACCAGTTCCCTTCCCCTAACCCTTGCCGTCTTTGTAGGCCAGACTGTGAGCCATTATACAGGGACACCCTGTATTTCCTGTCTGTCCCCATTTTTCTTTTTTTGTAAATCAGCCCTGTGAAAACCTTTACCAGGGAATATTTCCACAATCAACTATTATTATAATTTAATTTCCTGTATCATGCAACAAGCCCGCAGGCCTCAGTGCGCACAGAAAAGATAAGACAAATCACGTACAGAAACAAATGGAAGATTAGATCAATAGCCAGATATCAGACCACAAGGGAGAACGCCTTATCCTTTTAGTTAAAGAGATAAATTGTATTGCTCTCTGAAAGCTAGTGAGGCATGGAATACTACATAAATTATTAGGTAGAGAATTTCACATATTGGTGCGCACACATGAAAACTAGTGCCACCAAATTTTTTTAACTTGTGTCTAGGAATGACTAGTCTGTTGGTTACATTAGAACGTAGTGTTTTCACAACGGAGGTGCTGTGTATACATTGTGTCAGGTACTGTGGTGTCTTACCCTTCAAACAGTTATGGGTCAGAGTGTGAATTTTGTGGGATATTGAATGGCCTACAGCGAGCCAGTGTAAGGATCTCCTGGCCACTGTCAAATGGTCCCTTCTAGTCATCCCACACACTGCTCTCACAGCGCTATTCTGGGCTGCCTGGAAGATTTTCAAATTGTTTTCAGAAGTAGCCATCAATAGACTATTACAGATGTCAAATCGGGTATTGACCAAGGCAAAAGCCATCGCGGTTAATTTCCTAAGGGACCGGTAGGTCTTAATTTGTCTAATCAGGTTACTAATGTAGTCACAAGATGCTTTTACCTGTTGAACGTGTTTGTTCACAGTCTTGTAGAGGAGGTCCCAAATAAAGCCTGCACTCCCATCGCCCGTTTTGAAGTACCAGGAACGTTCACACCAAAATATATGACGTATAATGAGCAAATAAACCAGCAGAGAGCCGCAGTAGGGCTCTGCCCAATACCCATCAGAAGAGCAACACCTATTGAAGTACCAATACCCAGACAACCATGGACAGTAAGGTATCCATTGAGAAAACCCTACCAACAAATGAGACGAAATGAAGATTGCCTAAGTACCGTTCCGGAAGAAACGAAAAAGGCCTTAATGGAAGACGAATGGTGACGTCATGAGAGCCCGGACAGACTCACAGGTAGAAGAAATGACAACCAAAAAATGACACACAGAGATGAAACACCATGAATAAAGATATCGTGAACCCAAAGGAAGAGAACGATGTCAAAACATAAAGAAGCTTAAGCTGGAAGCAGGATGAAGATATTTAACCAGCTAATGCCTGTACATATGCTTGGAACTGCAAGAAAGCTAAGAAAACAGTGCAGCTTGCTATGCTAAGTAGAAGAATAGCGTGACAAGCGCCATTATACATAATCTACCTCAAAATGAAGCACATTATTATAAGTGTTATTCCACTTTGCACGAAAAGCAGAATCAACTCAGGTTACTAGAGGCCAAACAAGACAAGATTCATATTCTAGCAAAATGAGAAGAGACGGCTGAATCGAAGCTCAGCAGATGCAACTCGTGCCAGGAAAGCCAATGTCATACTAACAGGAGGAACGAAGAGTAGCTACATCTAATTGAAACTTAAGAACAGAATATCTTGTCTTTGAAAGGTTAAGATAAGGAAGCGTAGGCTGGTGGCAAGCCGAATAACAATTAAATGCACAAATTGAGAGAAACTAGACAAATTCACGGTGTCTGCATCACATTATCATCCGACCGAGGAGAAGCACGAGTTCACACCTATGCTTGGCATCCGCCCAGGAAGAGATATCGGAACGTTCCCAGACAGAAGATGCAGTTTCGAGGCCAACCACAATAACATAATTGACACATAGTTGTTGAAGTGATGATTGATTGTAACCTTAATTGGAAGAAGGCCGAGTAGCTGAGGGGGCACCCTGCACCTGGCTGACCATTCTGTGTGCTGCTAAGTAAAGTGGAAATGTATGCATGGGGTTGGTGCCAACCCAATGGACCAAATAATTTAGGGATCTATAGTTATAGACCTATAGTTAGTAGAACCAATGGGACATCATACTTTTAGTGACGTCTACAGTAGTCATTTTTGAAGGAAGGGCTTAGACGCCCACTTGATAGTATTTACCCAATCCCCTCACTCCGTTACCATATACAGTTATAGTACCTATATTAAAGTGACCTTTTCCTAGCCAATAGAATTGCCAATAGAATTGCATGTTAACTTTTAAGTGTAACTCATCAATTATGATGAGTTTTGAGTATAAATGTCACTGTTTGTATGAAGTTTGTTGGAGTTGAAGCGAGACAGACTATCGCATCACTGCTGATTGCCATGACTCATTATTAAATGGACTCCCTTTGCCAAACCATTGAGTTGTCGTTATTGATTGGTGTTGGAGTAATAAATCTGCACCCCCATCCATCTCAAGGTGCAGCTATCTCGTCTTAAAGTACTTCGGAGCAAACCTTGGCTCTATGGGCCGGCCGGGGGTCTCCTGAGTACAGTCTGTCTCCTGAGTACAGGGTCTTCACAAAGGGGATGACCTGAATGACACAATTAGAGATTTCAAAATAACTATATTTTGCATCCAGCCCCTTTATCCATTGATCTGAGCCCACAATCAGTAGCTCTGTCTTACTGTTGTTCAGAGCAAGTGAGTTAAAGATAATCGATTTCTGCATAAGATCATATATCCTGTTAACAGTAGTAGTGTCTAGCTTGACGTTCCCTGTCAGCTCGAAGATAAGCTGGGTGTCATCAGAATAATTTGTATACTTAATGACAATGCCATCCAGCAGGTCAAAGAATGGGCATGTGTAAATGTTAAATAAAGTTGGCGTAAAACATGTACCCTAAGGGACACCACATGTCTTGTGGGGCGCTGAAATCCCCCACTGGCCACCCGAGCTGTTTGAGGACCCAAGAAGGATTCCATCCATGCGATGCAGGAATCTGAGCAATTCACAATTCTACCTAACATCTTGAGCAGCAAAGAATGGTCCACCAAGTTGAATGCCGCCGAGAGGTCAAGCAACATAAGCAGAGCAACCATGCCACCATCCACGATCTCAGTCAGGTTAGCTTACTAATTAAGCATAGCGGTCTCTGTACCGTGTCTAGCATGGAAGTCAGACAGATACGTGCCTGATAGGCAGTGTTTATCCAAATGTTCTTGTAACTTAATGTAGGCTAACTTCATTAAAAAAGGAACATTGGTAATGGGGGTAGATAGTTGCCTACAACCTCTGGATCAAGTGATTCCTTTTTTAGTATGGGAGTGATCCATACTTCCTTTAGACATTGAGGATTATCAGAAGGAGCAAAGGAGGAATTAATGATCTCTTTAATCAGAGGTGCAAGACAGTAGATTGAGTCCTTAATAATGGTAGCTGGACAGGCATCACCAGTACAGGTGTTGGGAAGGAAGTGAATCTTTCCCACCCCCCTAGGTGCTTTAGAGTAAGGCAAATCCCATAACCACACTTGCGATGTACCAGGGGGGAGGGGACCCTGATAAGAAACTCTGCACAGACACAATATTCAATATAAAAGCAGAGATGTAGTCTGCCAAAAGCAGACCTCCATCCCCCACCCAACCCACCGGGAGTTATAACACCCACAACTGACCCAGCCCAAGAAACCTGAATTCTGCGATAGTAGGTGACCTCAGACCACCAACCATAAATCCAGTGGTCATAAAAGATCTGAAAGAACACAACCATTTCACCTTATTACATAATGACACACTTTGTAATACGAGGTGCAGGGAGGAATACATTACAGTCCAAAGTGAGGGTGGAAACCTTGCCTGTGAAGAGTGCGACATGAACGGACGGAAAAATGTGTGGGTCAGCATGATCTTGGAGATTTCCCCTGTACCAGTCCCAGAGTTTCCCAGGTGCATGCCATAATGATAAATAGCATTGTCTTGCAATAGTAACTTATGAGGAACATGACCACTGCGTTTGAGTGCACTTGCTTCCAAATGCAACATGCAGGTGTTCACTTTTCACTGTGTTGCGAATCATGTCTGGCCTATGCAAAATTGTCTTTCATTACCAGAGAAGGGTCCTTGTCTTGCTGTCAGGTCCACTGAGTCACATGTTCTGTCTTCATGCTCTCGGCTTTCTCAGCTCTGAATTAGCTGTATTTTATATGAATTAATAATGCTTTCTGCGCTTGTGTTCCTTGTTGTTCAGAGAAAGGAATTTTATCTGTCGCGCAATACCATGGATGAGAGACTGGATTTACGAGGTGAATTCCATTGTTCGCGCAGACCCCAATGCTATGGGACTTCACTGAGACAAAGTGTACTTTGCTGTAATTTTCCTGAGCAGGCATGGGTTCCACTATGCCATTTTATAATGCATTAATTAATTAGTTATAGCGCTGTTAGGTGGTCCAAATACTTCTATGTTTTGCAGGTTTCAGCACTGCTGCAGTCAAGCTAATGAACAAATATAATAAACAATGACAAAGTGTAAATGTATCTGTACTCTAACTACAGAACTACGCATCCATGTTCTTCACGCAATCACGTGTTTGAGCGGTACAGTGTGCGGATGGCATGTGTTTTTCATGTCTAACGTGGCTATGTCATTCTTCTTGTCTTCTTAGCGCTTTTAGTCAAGACTGTCAATTGAGGTATTTCTGCTAGCATCCAGAAGCTCTTCATTCACTATGGGCAAGGTTTGTGTTGCTTTGAGATTTCAGGGTTGGTGAAGTGGGTATCTTTCAGTATATTTTTCACCCATGGGCGTTCTGGGGACTGGTGCAAAATGGTTAGTGCGCTCATTAATCTTTCTGCTCTTCTTCTTGTTCATGCGTCTGAGGGAAAGGGGAGCAGGAGTAGATTTCGGCCCCCCTCTTCAGTGTGAAACCCCGCTCCCCTCCCTGTTGCCTGGGATAGAGAGATCTGGCTGCCTTTATTGTCAGTTCCTCCCTTAAAAATACAAGAAAATAATGACTTTTGAGATCAGATACAAGGTGGACCGGATAAGATTGTGTCTGGTGTGGCAGTACTGATGATCTGCAGGTCACAAACCCCTTAAAAAATACATTAGCTGGTCATTAGCTCTTCAAGTTCAAATGCAGAGGAAATCGAAAACGCCATTCTTAAATTAAAAACTTCAAGAGCCCCGGGTCAGGATGGGCTGACCAATGTCGACTTGAAAAAATCACCAAAAGCATGGGCAGACGTGATCAGCAACATTTTCACCCATTGTAAGAACACTAAGATGATTCCCAAAACTTGGCAGAAGGCGATAATCGTCCCCATCTACAAGAAAGGGGGCAGAGACGACCCAGAAAGCTACAGGCCGATAGCTTTGCTCGACATCGTGGGGAAGATATTCGCATCCCAGCTACTAGTCCATCTTCGAAACTGGGCCAAAACCGCTCGATGCTATGACACCTTCCACACAGGCTTTCAAAAAAACGGAAGCACTTCAATAAACATCTTACTGATCAACATCCTAAAGGCCAAAGTGACAGAAGGAGCCCCAAAAGTGTACCTTACATTTGTAGACCTGTCGAAAGCCTTCGACAAAATCGACAGGGCAAAACTGTGGGCTAAACTAAAACTCTGGGATTGTCCACCGCCAATTCTGAACCTGATAAAAGCCCTGCATGCAGACACGAAAATCAGGGTGAAACTGAACAAACAAGGAGGCCTGTCTAAGGAGATCCCGGTAAAGCGAGGCGTCAAACAAGGATGCCCCTTACCTCCGGCCTTGTTTATCGCTTTTCTAGGGGACTACCAAACTGACGAAGAACAAATCAGAGCCTTTCCACCTAAAATCGGAAATGTTCAAATATCGCGATTACTATATGCAGATGATGTAATTATCATCGATCAGACCCAAATCGGACTCCAACGCAGACTAACTAACCTGGGGAAATACATAGAATTGAACCATCTAGAAATTAATACAGCAAAAACAAAAATGCTAGTATTAGAAAAAACTACAAAGAAATCGATGAAACCGCCAAAATGCTTTCTGAACAAAACAAAAATTGAGGTCGTGAACGAGTTCAAATACCTGGGGGTGATTAATGACGGTTCGGCCAGAGATAAAGCAATGCAAGAGCATCTATGGACCAAGGTCAGAACATTAACAGCACAGACAAGAGCGGTCGATAGGAAATTTGGCAAATTCTCCATGCTGCCGGCCATTAACTTCTATAAAGGGAAGGTGGTCCCAGCAATCATTTATGGCATGGAAGCGTCATTAAACATTCCAAGAACTGTGTGGCAGAAGTTGGAAAGTCATGTTTGGAAGTCGGTTTTGGGTCTACCATGCTCAACCTCCATGCCTGCGATTAGGCGAGAACTGGGCCTTGTTTCCCTAGCTTCACTGGTAGACCAAAGCAAAATGAGGTTATGGAGAAAAATCTTAATGACGGACACACTACCAATCTTCAAAATCATCGCAGAAGAACTCAATACTGGCTCATGCAAGGCTTTCAAGAACTGGGCAGCAAGCCTCCAAAGCATTCTAATAGAAATAGCCTGCACAGAGGAAGATCTGATATCTAACCCAGACCGGGTTAAACTAAAAATGGAATGGAGAGACTGGATCGAAACAACCGAAAAAGCCAGTGCCAACAAACTACTGGCCCACCTCCCACCAACATTTAATGAAGTGAAAAAACCACAAAATTACCTCCTGAAATTTCCGAACAAAGCGATGCGAAACATGATCCCGAGGGCCAGACTCAACTTGCTGAGGACAAAGGAAATTCTAGCCATACGTAATCAGGCAACAGACAACAGCTGTCGGCTATGTAAGAACATTGACCAAGTGGAAACCTTGAAACATTTGACCCTGCAGTGCCCGAATACCAAACAAGGCAGAGTCACATATCTCCAACCTCGTCTGCAAGGTGTAACGCTGGTAGAAGAAGAGGTGCTGTGGCACAGACTAATTTCAGGAGAGACAACACGTTGGTCCCTGTCATTGGTGAAGCTAATAGAAACAGCCTTTAAGAGGATAAACCAGACAGGCACCATTGAGACGGCATCCGAAAACCAGGATATAGCTTGATCTAAACCCGATTACTGAAGAGGGAGACGCTTCCTGCAGCTAAACAAAAAAAAAAACGAATATAACCAGACGGGATCAAAGGACTCCAGAGTCAAGAGTTCATCTCCGCACTTCGGGACTCCTTAAGTTGGGAAAAACCCTTGTAAAAATTGAAAATCTATTTTTTAATTAAAATTCAAGTAAAAAAAAAAAAAAGAAAAATTAGCTCTTCAAGCTAATGCAAACACAGAACCCTCTACTGATGTCATGCCTGAACACAGCAGAGGTGAAACTTAAAAAGAAGGTGGGAGGTCTGAGCAAATGAGTGGTGGAGCTGCCCATTGTTTTAAATTCGAGAATCACATTTTATTGCATAAAATGGACAATGTACATTGCACAATAGTCATTGTAGGATTTTTGGAGAGATGGCAGGAAACCCCTGCTGATCATCCAAAAACAATTTTGGTGGGAGAAACCCAACTGAAGTTATTCATGAAAATGTGATTTGGGCCTCCTTGTGTTTACCAGTGATGTGAAAAATTGATAAAGCATGTAAATGAAGATTATTATGAAGCCCATAAAGAGCCATGTTTTTCAATGATATGGCTCTGGAGTAAATAAAGAAAAACTGTAGCTCTGCACAGGAATGAAATATAGATTTCTGATTAGTGTCATTTGACTCGCAGTGAAATAGAGTTGTCAAAAATGCATTCATACATGGAACGTTTGGGAAGTTAAGGTTACTTGCAAGGTAGTGAGATTTTAAGTCCAAAAACAAAGTGAGATTATGAAGATCTCTCCTCCCTTACCCTTAATGTCCCTACATTCCCTTGTCCTATCAGCATACAGGTGGGAGTGGAGGTAGTGACACTCAACCAATCCCTTCTGCCGGAATTATGACAAGTTAGTGATGTCATTTGCACTATATCTAAGTCAGCCCGCCTCAGAGCTGGACTCTTGCCACGAATCCCATGAGGTGACCTGCTGTCACAATCTGGCGTGAACATCCCAGCAGAGAGAGGCCTTCCTTGCGGAGGAGCCAGGAGATTTAGAAGCTGACCTGGGACCCCTTGAGGACTCAGAAGAGATCTTGACTTACCCTCTGTTGCTTTCCCAGCAGTGCCCTGACGCTCCCTAATGTCCACTCCAGACCTCTCCTGCAAGTAGAACTAAACCCCAAAAGCCATAGAGTGTGTAGGCCCTGTATTCTTTCACCATTGTCTTAGTCATTTCCCCATTGAAAATCCTGTTTGCCTGTGTATGTTATGTTATGTTATGTTACTTTGCATTTATATAGCGCCTTATGTATCATTGGTATGATCTCAAGGTGCTAGTAGGTTGAACGCCCTCGGGAACTGTAGTTCAAGTCAGTAGCGAGAGAGAGAGTCATAAGGTGCGTGGGTGCACCAAATGTATGTGTGCAGCTGGTGTGACATTTGCGTGATAGCTGTAGGTGTGGTGGTTGGGAGGTCAGTAAAATGTGTTTATTCTGGTGGGTTGATACCCAGACTGATTTCTGGCTGTGTTAGGCCTGAGGAGATACATAAGCTAGCAGGTATGCTGAGCTAGCTGTGTTTAATTAGGATGATGAGGAGTATGTGGCGGGTGTTAGTATGAGAACAGCTATACCGAATGTGTCATAGTATCGCTGTGTTCTAGTTGAGTGGTGGTGTATAGGAGAGAGTAAGCATGGTGGTGTGATATGGTGGTTTTCAGTAAGGTGCTTGAGATCGAGCGCACATCTGAACCATCTAGTCTATCCGTTTTATTCACTCTGTCTGTTCAATCAGCTTTGTCTGTTCCGCCCACTCCATCCGTTCCACCCACTCCATCCATTCCACCCACTCCATCCGTTCTTCCATCTCCATCCGTTCCGCCATCTCCATCCGTTCCACCCACTCCATCCGTTCCGCCCACTCCATTCATTCCTTGCACTCCATCCGTCCAATGCACTCCATCCTTCCCATGCACTCCATCTGTCACATGAACTCCATCCATCACATGCACTCCATCCGTTCCATGCACTCTATCTGTTCCATGTACTCCCTCCGTTCCATCCACTCCATCCGTTCCATCAACTCCATTCGTTCCTTTCATTCCATGCACTCTATCCATTCCATGCTCTCCATCCATTCCACCCACTCCATCCGTTCTTCCATCTCCATCCGTTCCGCCATCTCCATCCGTTCCACCCACTCCATCTGTTCCGCCCACTCCATTCATTCCTTGCACTCCATCCGTCCAATGCACTCCATCCATCCCACGCACTTCATCCATCACATGAACTCCATCCATCACATGCACTCCATCCGTTCCATGCACTCTATCTGTTCCATGTACTCCCTCCGTTCCATCCACTCCATCCGTTCCATCAACTCCATTCGTTCCTTTCATTCCATGCACTCTATCCATTCCATGCACTCTATCCATTCCATGCACTCCATCTGTTCCATGCACTCCATCTGTTCCATCCACTTCATCCCTTCCATCCGCTGCAACCATTCCATCCATTCGATTCGTTCCATCCACTCTGTCCGTTCCATCCACTCTGTCTGTTCCATCCACTCCATCTGTTCCATCCACTTCATCCGTTCCATGCACTCCATCCATTCCATGCACTCTATCTATTGGATGCACTCTATCTATTCCATGTACTCTCTCCGTTCTATGCACTCCATCCATTCCATCTGTTCCGTGCACTCCATCTGATACATGCACTTTCAGCCACACTCCAATGGTTCCATCCATTCCATGCATTCTATCATTCCATGCACTCTATCCATTCCATGCACTCAATCCGTTCCATCCACTCCATCCATTCCGTGGACTCCATCCATTCCATCCACTCCATCCGTTCCATCCACTCCATCCGTTCCATCCACTCCATTCGTTCCATCAATTCCATGCACTCTATCATTCCATGCTCTCTATCCATTCCAATCACTCTATCCATTTCATGCACTCCATCCGTGTCATGTACTACCTACGTTCTATGCACTCCATGTACTCCATCTGGTTTATGCACTCCATCTGTTCCATCCACTTCATCCGTTCCATCCACATCATCCGTTCCATCCATTCCATCCGTTCCGTCCACTCCAGTTATTTCCCCATTCAAAACTTCCCCATTTGCAGTGTAGATCCTTAGCATATTGATCAAAGTAAATCAATGAATTCTCCCATTTTTTTCACGGGATCGATATTGTTGGCATTCGAAACCAACCATCTTTTCCCTGTGTATTGTGAGCCGGTATAGTCATAAAGAGTTGCCCAAAAGAATGAATCCCATTTGGATCTGCAAAACATAGTTTTCCCTGTGTTTCATTTGTGCTCAGCAAAATGAATTTTCATATGCATTTCCTTTTCCCATTGCATCTGTCATCCTAACTGAAAACCGATTTCCCACTCTGTTCTGACCATAATTCTAAAGCCTTGTGTGTTATGGTCAGGTGCAGCAAAACCAATGTTCCCTTTAACTTTTTTACTGTCATATTGTTTCTGTGAATCACAACCCAAAACCAATTTTTCCATTGTGTGCTGACTAATATTTCCCAAAGCCCTGCCGGTCCTTTTGGTGTGACAAAACAAATTTCCCATTTCTTTTGAATGTTTTCCCATCGCAACTTTGTTACGTAACTGAAAACCGGTTTTTCCATTCTGTTCTGACCATAATCCTAAAAGCCCTGTGTGTTAATTTCAGTTGTAGCAAAAAGAATGGGTCCCATTGCCTTTCTTTCTTCTTTATTGGTTCTGTGACCCACAATTCCTAAATGCGATTTTCCCCTTGTGTTCCTCACTCTCTGCCACTGCCTTCCATTCAAACAAATCAAGTCATATTGATGTTTGGAGGGTGAGGGTTGCTGGGACAAAAGTATAGTATCACTTTCCTGTCTGTTTGCATTCATTTTCCTGGTGTGCTTTGAACTGTTCTCTGCTTGTATTAGTGGGGTGAAGGAGGTGACGTAAAAGGTAGCTATTGTAACTGGATAGTCTGGTGTCAGCTCTGTGTGATGGTACTCTACTAAAAATGACATTTTCTCTTTGTGTTGCCACAACAATGGTGGCTGCTGTAATCTGTTGGTTCTAATTTGCTTAAATAAATAAATTAATAAATATCTAATGCACACCGGCCTGGTTCCTAGTCCATTTTGGCACTGTGTGTTTGTTGAGGTTGAGTGTGAGGCGGGTTGTCGGATATTTTGTGTAAATTTGGGGTTTGGCGGTATTTTCATACCGTCAAAATATGAGTGGTAGTTTGGTGGTAAATTATCCTTGCATTTAGATTGGGTTTGCCCTCATATCATTCTAGTGACCATACCTTATTATATTACATTGTGGTATCTACAGATAGATTATTTGCGGTATTAAGTTGTGATATATTGTTTGTGGTATTTAGTGGTGAGCATAGTTTTCTTCCCTATATTATAACTCCATCATAAAACAGAACCTTCCTTTCTATTAGAGTACCTCCCAGTGATGTATAGAGAGCCCTGGACCGATACATATGATTGAAACCCAACAATTTTATATAGAGCGCCACCTACAGTTTGTGGCCGGTATCACTGGCTTATCTACACCAGGGATCTATGCGCCCTTAGGCATTACTGGCTCATGGACCTCCAGCAATCTATATCTCATATTAGATTCCTTCCAAACAACATGCAAGGAAGGCACACACACACACACACACAAATCTGCTTTATCACTGAATATTATCAGCTTATTCTGGGTTGTTATTTTACCTGCAGGTGCAAATTGACAAATGCACTACTGAAGAGAAATGGACCTCCCTGTACTGTATTCTTTATAGGTCTATGAGCATGTGAATAAAGTCACAGATGCAAAAAAAAAATAACACTAATCATTTGTTTTTATATTCTCATTATATTATATACAAATAAAATTTCCAATCATCAATTCTTACCATAAACATTGCACCATCACCTGTAATACAAAAGAAAAAGAAACAGAGCAAGCAAGCCTTTTAAAACATAAGTTAATTTAACATTTTAAACATGACGAAGTAAAATGCAGGGGATTTCCTATCCTGTCTTATAATTCAGTCATCCATGCGACCGCACACAGTGACCTCACTTAACTTATCTCCTTACCAAAATTGCTTGTTTGAATCTCCCCAACACAGCCTTGCTTCGCTCGTCTCAGAAAGACAGGTCCAGTCAGTACGAACTGCTCCCATAATCTTAGGTGTCTGGAATGCTTGGCGAGAAACTCTCAAGCCAGCGATCAGTGACACCATGAACTTCTGTCTTCAGAGCCCAGTCAACACGAACTCACTTTCTTTTTCCTCCCTTGTCATCAAGAGAGCTCTCCTCCAGCCCCTTTTTACATAGTTTCATATGCCGACACTTTCCTCCAATCATATTAAAAAGGATGTTTTCAACAGCACCCTTTACTTTTCTAACAATGGGATCCTTGCTCACTGAGCAACTGTATCAATTATTATTTCCTGCTATGCATACTTTCTGCTTTCTGCAAACCAACACAGAAGGAGAGTGAAAGAGAGAAAAAAATGCCAGTGCATTTTTAAAAAAAGAATTATATTTTCACCTCATTTTGCACATGAGACTATATTATAATGTTAAGGAAGTTGGAGCTAATGTTTAGTAAATGTTAAAGTTAGTCAGTTATATATAAATAATGTAGTCTTCTATGTATGAGGTATTAAAAAAAATGGTGCACTTTATTTTCTGCAGTTTCACATTGAGCTTTTGCTATGTTATGAATTCTGTACCTTTCATGCCACCAACAACATATTCACATATTATACTGGCAACATAAAACAACTATATGTGTGTGCCATATTATTGCTGGCAACAACAAAAAAGTGCCATCACATTTAGTGAAACGCTATATATTCTTAGAAAGCGCTATATATATTGCTAGATATATTTCTACATCTTCCCTCCTTTTCCGACAATTTGGCAATACTCAAATCCACAATTGGAGGAAACTCAAATTGTGCTTTCCATTATATGAATCACGGTTGAAATAATGGTGACTTAATAAAATTAACATTGAAATATTTCATAAGAAACCACTGTTTGATCATATTAACAGAAAAACTTATCCCAAATGGGTCCATAAGTCCTCAAACACATGTGCATACGTATATATAACTTTTTTGTTTAACGAAGTGACCATGTGGATTCAAATGTCTTTGTTCAATTGTGAAATCAACATTTTAAGTTACAATAACAAAATAATAAACTAAAATAAATAAATAAAACAAATAACTAACATAACTAATAAAATATTTAAATAAAACAGTAAAGTTGTGGCACTCCATCGCCGATACTTCTAGTCACATAGGATAATCTTCTTCACCCATAAGGCTGCAGAATGAAGTTCCATTTATCACTGTTCCATTAATGATGTTCACTATCTTTATGATCGCATATCCAAGATGTCCTGATCATCAATTCTTTACCATTTGGTTCATTTGATGAAACTCTTTCACCCTGGCGCTCTTGGATTCTTTTCCAAAGACGTCATCTCATAGAGCGTCACGGTTACTTTGTCTTCACCTCCATATTTCTGACAGGAGGCATTACTTGAGCTTCATCCCGTGGACTCCAGGACTCCATCACCTCCTGTGTTTTCTGGTCCTGCGACCTCTGACCTCAAAATATTAGTTGTTCTAAATTAAACAGAAAACAGACAGATTAAGTACATAGCATAATATCAATTTCACCGTTTCTACCAAAAGAATTTTGTCCAAAACATTCCACTTCCTCCTGAAACTAAGCACATGTTCGAGAGAAAACAAACATATATACAACACCATTATACCTTCAAACATATCTCAACATGATATCATAGTAAATCAATCTGCTTCAGCCCCTTTTGTTAATGTTTACCATCTATGATATTTTCTACCTTATCTTTCTAATAATGACCATAATTATGTATATTTTTTTATGATGTGGGGTACTATGAACACAGTCACTGTGTCTTCCCTTTCATGTCTTCAGGGTACTTAAGCTGTTTCTACTTGCTCAAGTCTCCTGACTTCATGTTTGGGGTGATAGGGCTTAATTTGGTTAACATGAACAAACTGCTCTGTTACCGTTTCACCTTCTGTCTTCAATATTTTGTCCACCATTGGAGACACCGTATCTACAATTTGAAAAGGTCCTTGCCAGGCCGCCAGAAATGTAGAATTTTTCTGTTTACCTTTTCCAAAATGAAATTTATATACCTGATCCCCTACATTATACTCTTTCACGGATGTCTTTTATCATAACATGACTTTGCACTGTCAGCAGCCCTTTCCAAATTTCGTTGCACAAAAGCAAATGCATGTTGTAAATGCTTCCTCAGTTCTTCTACATATTCGTGAACTGTATAATAAATGTGGTAATACCATTTTCCTTCCTGTTAACACCTCATTAGGGCTGATACCTGTTGCTTTGGCAGGAGTTGTTCTGTTTGCCATCAAAACCAGGGGTAAACGTAAATCCCAGCTGGAACCTGCTGTTACGCTCACCTGGTATACACAGGGACACCACCCAGCCGGGTTACTCGCTGGTATGCTTCTCAGCTTTGCCCTGATGTGGTCTGCAGTGAAGGTTCTGCCTGAAAATACAGGAGGACTGTGTTCAAGACTGACCAACTGGGGTAAGTATCCTCCCTCCACCCCCATATGCTTTCAGTCCCTCTGGCGCCCTCTCCTCACCTTGTGGTAGAATTAGGCGTGCTCTCCGTCCTGCCTTCTTTGCAGGGGCGTATTGTCTTTCATGGGCGAGTGCGGTCCAGTTACTTCACTGACGCCGGCCCGTTTGATCTTGTTCAGGTAGGTCTTATTGCTGTTCTTTAGTTTTGTTGCTATCCTGCATGCCTTTCTTGTTTAAAATGTCTCTTTTTTCTCCCTTAGGTATAGAGAGCTTCAGTGCGGCGAACTGGCTTGGTTGAGCCCCGTTGGTAAATGATGGCGCATTAAGAGCACTATGATGCGGTAAGTAAGCGCTATGTGCAGCGCTGCGAAGTCTTGCCTTTGCTAACCTGTGTTTTCCTTCCTTGTAGGTCGTGGTGTTCTTCTGCGCAAGTGGAATGTCCGGAGTGGTGCCAGATAAGAGGCGACCAGCCAGGTAAGCCTTTTGAGCAGTTCGTAATTTGTAAATGTCTCTACAGCTTTCTCTAATGTTGCCTCTTCCGCTTTCAGGCCGTTCTGTCCGGGAGGCATGCAGATTCGAAGAAGCTGTTCTCAGTAGCTGCAAGTGTTTAAAGATGAAGACTGCAGGTAAGATGTTGCTGCTAATGATGTTCCTTTTGTATCCTTGCAGGTTCTGCTTCTCCGAGGTTCGAGGGAATAGCTGGACACGGTGAGCGTCATGTTGCAAGCTGCAAAATAACACGAAGCATGTTCTGCAGTCAGGGTGTGGTTTATATAGCCCAGGTAAAGTAGTACCAGGGAAAGTAGTTCCAGGCCTGCCACACCCAAAACACTAGACCGCATAGCTTGGTTCTTAGGGAACCAAGCTATGTGGATGCCTCCATGTTGGCTGACAATACAATAAAGTAGTTCCCCAGCACATTGTTGTTCATGGTGTATGAGCCTCGCACCATAGGCGCCAGGACTGGCCCCATGAGGGCTTTTGAAGAGGATGCCAGGCTCTAGAGGCCCGATTCCTGACTCCACCTGGCCAATGGGTTTGCCAGAGGGGGTATTGGGCGAGGGTCGTGACACCTGCCTCTGCTACAAACTTCTTTAATATCTCCACAACAGACCTGTTGCGACGTCCAATATTCTCAGAAGATGCAGTTCTGTATGCAATATGCAGTTTTCTTTTTCACTCCCAGTATCTGCCACACCTTACTGTTAGGAAAGATTTCGTAATTGTAGGGAATTTTCCTTCCATGTGGCAACCCCTAAACTTTTTGCTATTGTTTTTAACCTTGTTCTTGACTTTGCCAGAGAAGTACAGCCTTCTGCCGCACTTCTCTGGGCTTTCGCTCCTTTTCTTATGGGGAAACTGACATGCCCTTAAGACAGTCAGTACCGGGGAACGCTGTTTCCCGTAGTTTCTTTTATCATGTTGCGGCTTTAGTGCAACATGACACAAGAGGGCACTGTAAGCTAAGTTACAGCTCTCTTGGGTCTCTAGCCTTCTACAGGCCCTAGATACTCTTTTAGGATGGTATTTGATCGGTGCAAGTCATTCAGGGACTGGAATGGTGGCAGCGATCGTTTTGTTTATTTTGAGCTCCTTTTGGCGTTCTGAGGACGTTTTTCGCACTGAACCCAAAATGGTGGCCTGGCTCCCAAAATGGCCAGACCATGAGGCTCCTTTGTCCTGTCCACTGACCGTCTTGCTCCCTTCACCTTCCCCAGGTCGGGCGACCCGGGGCCTTCCTTATTTGGGCATGTACTTTCCCGCGAAACGTGGTTGCTTTCGCGGGCTTCTACATGTCGTTTGTGTGCCTCCAGGGTGTGGGCTGGGATGTCTGGTCCCAATACACATCCTGGGTGCCAGAGAGTCTGGGGTGGTGTGAATGCCTGGGACCACCGTGGTCCGTGATTGGTCCACGTATGGTATGTGTGTTGATGTGCGGATCTCCCATTGGCTCCCCTCCGTTTTGGCGCGAAGGGAACCGTGGATAAGAGGGGGCTGGAAACACCACTACCAGGTCGATCTCCTGAGTTCTCACGAACGAAGGAATACAGGAGCCAAGTATCCTGCAACCAAGAGGCTGGACCGAGGAATCGCTGGTGACCCGCTGAAGGAATCCTCCTTTGCACTGCTGTCGTCCTGTGAAGCCCTTTCCTCCTTGGATCGAACCAGAAGGCCTGTACTGGTGCTTCGACCTTTGGAATAGCAGGAACAGCTATTCCCGGCGACTTCATCATCTCCTGCCAAGTAAGCCTTCGGAAGTGTCTCTGGGCCATCCAGTTGACTGACCAGCTTACAAGGGAGTCCTGCTCTGTAACTGCCGCCAGGTTGTGTTGTATTTCGAGTCCTGGTCACTCTCCCACGCTTCGTACACTTGGCGTTCCCAAGTCTGAAGGGAGGAGTGTACATTTGGCTTGAATACACACGGCCGCTCCGTTGTCCTGCTGCGGCAACGAACTGTGCTGGTTTCGTCGATTGGGACGTCTTTTTGCTCTACACGACTACGAGGCGTTCCCTGCTCTTCTGAACCTGCCAGCTGCTGAATCTACGTGGAGAAGCCTGGGTCTGCTTGCTTCGGGGACCGGTGAGTAGTTTAGCTAGGATCTGGTCGCCCTCCTGCAGTATCCCATTGCTTTTCCCTGCTGTGTAAAAACAGCACCCTTTTGACCGTACTCGCGCTCTGCTTCTGCCCGCTGTGGAGGCTGCGCTTGAGTTGCGGAAGCTGTTCTCCTTCTGCTGTGCACTAACCCGAACTGCCTGACTTCCTCCGAAGAGCTTCCCCTTTTGCCCGTTGGCACCGGCGTGGCAGGTACTTTGAGCACAAGGCTCCACTCTTCGCAGGGCTCAGACTTCCATCTAGTTAGGTGCCTCTGAAGGCGAACTGAGTCTAAAGCGTTATCGCACTGCCTGTTTTCCTTTCCTTTCAGGTGGACTACATATTTCGTGCTTTAAACGCTTGCGACTGTGTATTTGTATATATATTGTGTTGATATGGTATGTGTTGGTTTAATATTGTGATATTGTGATTTTCTCGCTACGGTCATTGTTTTAAAGGCCTTAAAATAAATGTGTATCTATTTTTGATATAACACCTGTTTGGAGTAGTTTGTAAGCGCTCTTGCTTTGTGTGCTCATTGCGGGCTTTCAGTCACCCTCACCCCTCTTGAGACCTAGTCTTGACCGCCGCGATCGCTACCTTGATTGGTCTGGCTTGTCCAGAGGTTACCCTGTTCCAAGTAATTAGGTTGGCCTTCTGAACTTCTGCGCCACCAGGACAGAGTTCAGAAATCCGTCTTAACAAATTGGTGTACAGCGGTGGGATACGACTGAAGGTATCCAGTGTTGCGCTCGAACTAAGGCATTTCAGGTTATTCCAAACAGTACACGTAGTGCATTGTTGTAATATAACTTTAAAAAGGCCATAGTCCTATCAAACAATATGGAAGCAAATACCTTGTTAACTTTAAATGCTTCCAAATCAGAAACGCTGAAAAAGATGTGTACGGAGAGAGGTGTTTCCTCTCAAGGCACAAAATTGGAAATGATCCAGAGAATCGTGGCGTGGCAAGAAGCGCAGCTTGACGCTATAACTTCCGAGGACAGTGCAGAAGGTGGTGGGGCTGCTCTCACTGGTAGAACCGACGGTTCTGCCGCTGCACTGATCCATCGCGACCACGAGGACAGGGAGGATGTGATGTCTAATGTTTCCTCTGCCAGTGTTGATGGGGAGGCTATGCTTGAATTCAAGAAGCAAGAGCTGCGGTTTAGGCAGCAGGAGCTTGAATTCAGCATAGCCAAACTAAAAATCGAACAGGCAGAAAAACAGAAAGACAGGGATCACCAGTTGGAACTGGCCAAGCTTCAGGTTGCAAATGGATCCAAGGGTCCTAGACATGGGTCTGGGGCTTCCTCTCATCCACGGTTTCCAAAAGATCTGCTCAGTGTGTATGAAGAAAGGAATGACATTATGGACTGGCTGAATGCGTTTGAGTATGCATGCGAGGTTCAAGAAGTTGACAATGCTGATAAGATTGCGTGGTTGCTCAGTAGACTGCCCCATTCTGGCTGCAGTGCCATTATGGAAATGTCGAAGGCTGAGCGGGCTGATTTCGCAATGTTAAAGCAAACTCTCATTTTAAAGTTTGGGAAGACTCCGGCCCAATATTTAAAGCGTTTTCGAGAGTATAAGAAAAAGGAAGGTGGTACTTGGGTATCTTATGTCGCTGAATCCTTGAAAAACTTAACTGGCTGGGTCGAAGGTTATAAGGTTTCTACCTTCGAAGGCATGATCAATCTGGTCATGCTGGAACACATTTTTGCTTCTTCTTCCCCGGAGCTTAAGCAGCATTTGGCCGATTCGAAGGAGATAGATCCTAAGAAGCTGGCCATTGCAGCAGACTTATGGGTGTCACAACGAGTGTCCCATAAGGACAAAACTCATCCTGGTAAGCAGGAAGAAGGGAAAAAGTCCAAAGATATGGAGGGTGGGGAATCTGCTAAATCTTCTTCCCATAAGGGCCACAAAAAGAAAAACAAGGGTAAGACACAAGAGAACTCACAGGGTAGTGGAGGTCCGCCTCCAAAACAGAACTCTGGTTACAATAAGCCTCCCTACGTAAACAGACCCACTGGGGCTTGTTTTTCTTGTGGAGCACCTGACCATGTGAAGGGGGATCCCCGTTGTAAGGTTAGACCTTTGGGGGTCCACTCCGCTAATCTGGCCTTCTCCTCCTACGAGGAAGAAGAGATTACAGGAGCATCCTTCTCCTCAGACTCATTTCCCAGCGGAATAGAGGCTGAGGTAGTTTTAGTGTCCCTGGGTTCCTGGGAGCCTAAAGTCGCAGAGGCTTATGCTAGGATTCCGGATAATACCAAGCACTACTTTAAAGACAGTGTGCTGATCAATGGAGTGGATACTCCAGCTCTTAGGGATAGTGGGTGCAGTCGAACTGTAGTGGATTCTACCTTGGTAGACTCAGAGGAAGTTGCCAGAGCTACTCTGATGCCCACTAATTTGGCTGACGGCCCCCTCCGTATGTTTCCCGTGATCCCTGTAAATCTTACTTTAAATGGTACAGCAGTCAGGATTCCAGTGAGCATTCAGAGAAACGTCCCGGGAAAGGTCTTGTTGGGTAATGATCTCAGAGCTTTGGGGCTCGCAGGAGACACTGCCGAAAGACCCTACACACGGTCTCAAGCACGGGCAGCATTGGCCAAGCCCAATACGCCGCCCCAGCCAAAGGGGAAACCCAAGGCGAAAGGAGTCTACAAGTCAAGACGAGGGAAAGAGAATATTCCCCCGAGCTCGCCTACCACTGTGGTGGAGGAAGTTGGTCAATCGCCCGGGCCTGACGAGGAGGTGGCGATGCCTGAAGTTTTCGACCCCAACGATCATCCTGAACTAAAAGACTTGTTAGTTGAAGGAGGTCCTGATAGGGACGAATTCAGTAAAGGCCAACGTGAGTGCCCATCTCTGGAAGGCCTAAGGAGACAGGCCTGCTCCCAGCTTGAGGGTGAACCTCCTGGGAAGCATAGGATTTATTGGGAAGGTGGACTCCTGTATAGTGAGCCCACAGAGTCTACAGAAGGAGACCATAGGAGGTTGGTGGTTCCCCTTGCTGTTAGGCCCTTCCTCCTGCAGTTGGCGCATGAAGTTCCCCTTGCTGGTCACCTTGGTATGAAGAGGACCAAGCAAAGGTTATCCATGCACTTCTACTGGCCCAAGATGGGGGTGCAAGTAGAAAGTCACTGCAGGAGTTGTGCCTCCTGCCAGTTGTCTGGTAAGGTTGGCGCGACAATCCAAGCTCCGTTGGTACCGCTCCCAGTTGTGGGGGTACCATTTGAAAGGGTAGGGATCGACATCGTTGGTCCCCTTGACCCGCAAACATCCTCGGGCAATAGGTTTATCCTGGTGCTGGTCGACCATGCAACCAGATATCCTGAGGCCATCCCATTGAAAACTGTAACTGCCAAGTCAGTTGCAAAAGCTTTACTTGGCATATTTACTAGGGTTGGCTTCCCTAAAGAAGTTGTGTCAGATCGTGGCAGCAACTTTATGTCGAAGTATATGCAGGCTATGTGGAAAGAATGTGGGGTCACCTACAAGTTCTCTTCTGCATACCACCCCCAGACCAATGGTCTGGTGGAACGTTTCAACAGAACGTTAAAGAGCATGATTGGGGCTCTGGAGGAGCCCCAGAGAAGAAAATGGGATCTTCTTTTACCATGCCTACTGTTTGCCTACCGAGAGGTACCACAGGAGGGTGTTGGCTTCAGCCCCTTCGAACTTCTGTTCGGTCATCCCGTACGGGGACCCTTAGCCATCGTCAAAGAGGGATGGGAGATGCCCACTCCCCCTGTTACTACCAATGTAGTTGACTATGTGCTAGGGCTCAGAAAACGGATGGTACTTCTGATGGGCTTGGCTAGTGATAAATTGAAGGCAGGGCAAGCGCTGTTGAAACATTGGTACGACCAGAAAGCTTCCCTCATCAACTTTACACCTGGTCAGCAAGTCCTGATCATGAATCCAATAAGGCCTCGAGCTTTACAGGACAAATGGTCAGGCCCTTACACAGTGGTGGAGCCCCTGGGTGAGGTGAACTATTTAGTGGACCTTGGAAGGCCTGGACAGGCTCCAAAAGTGTTTCACGTGAATAGGCTGAAGGCTTTCGTCCCAAGAGTCGAAATCGCAGCACTGCTACTGGCTTCAGATGTTGAGGAAGAGGAGTCAGAACCTCTCCCCGACCTGTTCCAAAGCGGTCCTTCAGATAGCTCCGTTGAGGGTGTCCGAGTGGCCCCTCACCTGACTTCTGATCAGCAGGCTGAGGTGAAAAGTTTGCTTCGACAGTTTTCCCCCCTGTTTTCACAGTCCCCTGGTTTGACACCTTGGTGCAAACATAACATTGACACAGGAGACAGTGTACCTACCAAAAGTAGGGGATACAGGATGTCAGATAAAGTACGGTCTTATATTAAGACCGAGGTCAACAAGATGTTAGACCTTGAGGTGATTGAACCCTCTAGTAGTCCTTGGTCCAGTCCTGTGGTATTGGTTCCAAAGGCAGGCACTTCTGAATTGAGGTTCTGTGTGGATTACAGGGCTCTGAATGCTGTCACCAAGACAGACGCCCACCCCTTGCCTCGAACAGATGAGCTGGTGGATACTTTGGGTGCCTCCAAGTACCTCAGCACGTTTGACCTCACTGCTGGCTATTGGCAAATAGCTTTAGCAGAACATGCCAAGGAGAAGACAGCATTTTCTACTCCAGACGGCCTTTACCAATTCCGGGTAATGCCGTTCGGGTTGAAGAATGCACCTGCCACTTTCCAGAGGCTTGTGAATCATGTGTTGAATGGGTTGGACGAATTCTGCCTTGCATATCTGGACGATATAGCAGTTTTCAGTGCCACCTGGGAAGACCATGTGAAACACCTCAGGATTGTGCTCCAGGCTCTTCAGAAAGCCCACTTGACCATAAAGGCTAGTAAATGCCAGATTGGACAAGGCTCAGTGGTTTACCTTGGACATGAAGTAGGTGGAGGGAGGATACAGCCTCTACCCAGTAAAGTACAAGCAGTACAAGACTGGCCTACCCCCACTACGCAAACCCAAGTGAGAGCCTTTTTAGGACTCACGGGGTATTACCGCAATTTTGTGGCAGACTATGGCACCATAGCTGCTCCTCTGACTGCCCTCACAACTCCGAAGAAACCCAAGAAGGTAACTTGGACTGACGAGTGTGAGAAGGCCTTCAATGGCTTAAAAGACTCCTTGTGCCAGGCCCCTGTCCTAAGGGCCCCTGATTATTAAAGACCTTTTATCGTGCAGACGGATGCCTCTGACACTGGGATAGGAGCTGTACTATCACAAGTAGATGAGAAGGGTAAGGAACACCCTATCCGTTTTATTAGTCGCCAGTTTAAGGACAGAGAGCTCAGATGGTCCACGGTAGAGAAAGAATGTTTCTCTGTTGTGTGGGCCCTAAGGAAGCTGAGGCCCTACCTCTATGGGACCCACTTCACTGTGCAGACTGACCATAAGCCGTTAAAGTGGCTAATGAACATGAAGGGGGAGAATCCAAAGTTGCTTAGGTTGTCCATAAGTCTACAAGGCTTCGACTTCACTATTGAGCATAGGCCAGGTGTCCAACATAGCAATGCTGATGGGTTGTCCAGAATGTTTAACCGACCTGAACAAGAGACTCATCCAGGGGTGGATTAGTTCCCCCTGTCCATAGTCTGGGAGGGGCGAGTGTTAGGAAAGATTTCGTAATTGTAGGGAATTTTCCTTCCATGTGGCAACCCCTAAACTTTTTGCTATTGTTTTTAACCTTGTTCTTGACTTTGCCAGAGAAGTACAGCCTTCTGCCGCACTTCTCTGGGCTTTCGCTCCTTTTCTTATGGGGAAACTGACATGCCCTTAAGACAGTCAGTACCGGGGAACGCTGTTTCCCGTAGTTTCTTTTATCATGTTGCGGCTTTAGTGCAACATGACACAAGAGGGCACTGTAAGCTAAGTTACAGCTCTCTTGGGTCTCTAGCCTTCTACAGGCCCTAGATACTCTTTTAGGATGGTATTTGATCGGTGCAAGTCATTCAGGGACTGGAATGGTGGCAGCGATCGTTTTGTTTATTTTGAGCTCCTTTTGGCGTTCTGAGCACGTTTTTCGCACTGAACCCAAAATGGTGGCCTGGCTCCCAAAATGGCCAGACCACGAGGCTCCTTTGTCCTGTCCACTGACCGTCTTGCTCCCTTCACCTTCCCCAGGTCGGGCGACCCGGGGCCTTCCTTATTTGGGCATGTACTTTCCCGCGAAACGTGGTTGCTTTCGCGGGCTTCTACATGTCGTTTGTGTGCCTCCAGGGTGTGGGCTGGGATGTCTGGTCCCAATACACATCCTGGGTGCCAGAGAGTCTGGGGTGGTGTGAATGCCTGGGACCACCGTGGTCCGTGATTGGTCCACGTATGGTATGTGTGTTGATGTGCGGATCTCCCATTGGCTCCCCTCCGTTTTGGCGCGAAGGGAACCGTGGATAAGAGGGGGCTGGAAACACCACTACCAGGTCGATCTCCTGAGTTCTCACGAACGAAGGAATACAGGAGCCAAGTATCCTGCAACCAAGAGGCTGGACCGAGGAATCGCTGGTGACCCGCTGAAGGAATCCTCCTTTGCACTGCTGTCGTCCTGTGAAGCCCTTTCCTCCTTGGATCGAACCAGAAGGCCTGTACTGGTGCTTCGACCTTTGGAATAGCAGGAACAGCTATTCCCGGCGACTTCATCATCTCCTGCCAAGTAAGCCTTCGGAAGTGTCTCTGGGCCATCCAGTTGACTGACCAGCTTACAAGGGAGTCCTGCTCTGTAACTGCCGCCAGGTTGTGTTGTATTTCGAGTCCTGGTCACTCTCCCACGCTTCGTACACTTGGCGTTCCCAAGTCTGAAGGGAGGAGTGTACATTTGGCTTGAATACACACGGCCGCTCCGTTGTCCTGCTGCGGCAACGAACTGTGCTGGTTTCGTCGATTGGGACGTCTTTTTGCTCTACACGACTACGAGGCGTTCCCTGCTCTTCTGAACCTGCCAGCTGCTGAATCTACGTGGAGAAGCCTGGGTCTGCTTGCTTCGGGGACCGGTGAGTAGTTTAGCTAGGATCTGGTCGCCCTCCTGCAGTATCCCATTGCTTTTCCCTGCTGTGTAAAAACAGCACCCTTTTGACCGTACTCGCGCTCTGCTTCTGCCCGCTGTGGAGGCTGCGCTTGAGTTGCGGAAGCTGTTCTCCTTCTGCTGTGCACTAACCCGAACTGCCTGACTTCCTCCGAAGAGCTTCCCCTTTTGCCCGTTGGCACCGGCGTGGCAGGTACTTTGAGCACAAGGCTCCACTCTTCGCAGGGCTCGGACTTCCATCTAGTTAGGTGCCTCTGAAGGCGAACTGAGTCTAAAGCGTTATCGCACTGCCTGTTTTCCTTTCCTTTCAGGTGGACTACATATTTCGTGCTTTAAACGCTTGCGACTGTGTATTTGTATATATATTGTGTTGATATGGTATGTGTTGGTTTAATATTGTGATATTGTGATTTTCTCGCTACGGTCATTGTTTTAAAGGCCTTAAAATAAATGTGTATCTATTTTTGATATAACACCTGTTTGGAGTAGTTTGTAAGCGCTCTTGCTTTGTGTGCTCATTGCGGGCTTTCAGTCACCCTCACCCCTCTTGAGACCTAGTCTTGAACGCCGCGATCGCTACCTTGATTGGTCTGGCTTGTCCAGAGGTTACCCTGTTCCAAGTAATTAGGTTGGCCTTCTGAACTTCTGCGCCACCAGGACAGAGTTCAGAAATCCGTCTTAACACTTATTCATTAAAGCGTGCGTTAAATGGCCTCCTCTATCTGATTCTATTATTTGTGGTAAAATATGATTTACCAGTAATGTAGCTGTGGTTTGCGCACTACAATCTGGTGCAGGAATACACTATATCCATTTTAACATCAAACAAACCACACTCAAAATATAACGGCTCCCCCTGCTCGACCTTTTTACAGGCCCTACATATTCTATTTGCAAATCTGACCATGGAAGGGCTAAGCCTCTTTTCATCAGTGGAGCTCTATGCACTGGTGAAGCAGGTTTAAATTGGGCACATACTAGACACCACCTAGTATATAATTCTACATCTTGGGACATATGTGAACAGTAAGCATAATCTTTCAGTATCTCTAATGTTTTTTGTGAACCTCTGTGTCCTGCAATTATTGCATCATGTGCATGGTGTAGCATTAGCCCTCTGAATGAAAGGGGCACCACCCACTGTATTTGTCCTGTTATGGATTCCCTAATCATGAGTCCATCCTGTACTCTGATTAGTTTTTTATTCTTTAATAGCACCCTCAACTCTTCTTTTCCTGCACAATCATTTTCAGTTAAAGGATTTTGTTCGGGGCCTATCAAATGGTTATAATAGATTCCTAAAATTGGATAATCTTTTTGTGCCTTAATCCGGTTTTGATCTGGTGTATCATAACTCCATTGCACTATTGGTTGTTCTACCTCTTTTGCGCCTTTTGCTACCTCTTTTGAGCCTTAGAACGTGTAACTGCATCAATCTGTATATCACCAAGTAAGTGTTCAATAGGTAGCAATTCTCCCATCACAGCCCCAAATTTTGGCTAAGTGATCTGCTTTATCATTTCCCTCCTTATCTTCCCCTGGATTCTTTAACTGTCCACTAATTTTCCTCCAGTATATTGTTAAATCATTCTCTGACACTAATTTGTCTATGGCCTGTATAATGTTTCCATGTTTGAGTGGCCTTTTATTATATGTAAGCATTCCTCTTGTTTTCCAGCCAGGCAAATATTCCAGAAAGCTATTTTGTGCATAATCAGAATCAGTCACCAGGACAATTTCACTGAATTTATTATCAACTGCAGTAGTAATTGCTTTATAAATGGCTGCCAATTCAGCTACCTGACTACTCCTAGCCCCAATTCTCATCCCTATACTAGGAATGTCTTCACATTTCAACCAGACATTTCCTATTCCTGATACCAATTGTTTATTACTGTCATTTTCAATGTGAAAGGCACAAGCGTCAACATATACAGTTGGCAAATCCTTGCATGTCTTTTCATCAAAAGCTTTCTGTGGTGATTGTTGAAACTCCCGCAAGCTAGATTCCACCTCTACTTTGTTTGATACATGTTCAGCTGCGCAGTCATGTAGATCTGCCAATCCTTGAGCAACTGGGCTCTTTTTATTTTGGCCATACCTGACTTCTACAGGAAAGCCTTGCAATGCCAATGTCCATGAAGTAATTCTGGACTGTGCTAGGTTGCCTGACCTAATCCTTTTACTCTCTAAAAACTGCAATGGTTGATGATTTGTCTCAATGATTACCTTTTCTCCCTGAACAATGGGGTGGAAATGCTGTAACACCCACACAGTGGTCAAAAGGGCCTTTTCACATTAACTGAATTTAATTTCAACTTGAGAAAATGCCTTACTTGCATAAGCAATGGTTTTGTGATTCAAATCATGTTTTTGAGATAACACTGCTGACATACATTGTTCAATGAAACCTGTCTCTATAAAGAAATCCCTGTTTTCTATGGGGTATGCTAAACATGGTGCCTTTATGAGGAATTCCTTTAATTTAGCAACTGCCTCTGCTTGCTCCTTTTCCCATTTCCAGGGTGTATTCAACTTCAATAGTTTAGTTAAGGGTTGAGTAATTTCAGCATAATTTTCAATACATTTCCTGTTATATCCCGTCATTCCTAATAAACCTTTTAAATCTTTCACATTTCTAGGGTCTTTTAATTTCTGTATGGCCTCCGCCTTTTTCTTTTGTGGGTTTAGTCCATGTTCAGTCATTTCATGGCCTAGAAAATACACCTTTTTCTTGCACCATTGTGGTTTCTGTAAAGATACTTTGGCACCCGCCTTTTGCAATTGGCCAAGAACATGTCTAATTTCATCAAAATGGCTTTTCAGTTTTTGTTTTTTATCAGGACATCATCCACATAAACTATAGTTCCTCTTTTCGCTGCATCAGGCATAGCCTTTCTCAAAAATATGCCAAATTCACTCCCGCTATTCACAAATGAAAATGAAAATAAATTCTGAATATCCTCTGTCAGTGGCACACACCAAATCCAGATGTGAGATATAATGTAGTAAACACCTTTGAGCCATGCACCTGAGCAAGGCCTTGATCAATGAATGGCAGTGGCCATGTGGACACTGGCACTCTTTTATTTAACTCTCTCAAGTCTGCACACAGATGCCATTGACCATTTGGCTTTAACACACCCAAAATAGGAGTGTTGGATGTACTATGAATGGGCCTGATAATTCCCTGAGACTCCACGTTTTTAATAATCTCTGTCAATGACTCTAAACATGCCAGTGGTAATCTATATTGGTGCACAAACACTGGATTTCTACCACATCCCTCTGGTAATGTGGCAACATGTAAATTAGTTAGGCTACAATCATATGCATACTTAGCAAAAACATCTTTAAATTCCATAAATATTTTCCTCAATTCATTTTTATCCTCATCGCTATCACATGCATCTGCTAACAAAATCTGCTCCTCTACCATTTTTGAAAATTCTGGGAAATCATCCAGTGGAGGAATCTCTGTGCTTTCTTCCAACTGTGTGGCTGTGTCTCTCTTTAAAGCTGCTACTTTTAAATATTTTGGCATATCAGCCTCCATTTGAATGTGCTCATTTTCTATTTCATTTTCATTTGAGTCAAATACTATACAATTCTCTTGGTGACAGTACACTGTCTCATTTGAATCATAAGGGTACACAGATTGAATTTTAAAGATCCCTTTGGGCTGAGAATCCAGATATTCTGGCAACACACCCTGTGCATCTACATATCTCTCAGGAATATTTCCAATTATCATGTTATTGAACTCTGCAGTATAATGGGATTTTTGAATGACAATTCCAAATGAAGAACTTTCCTCTAAATGAATATCCTGATGTCCTTTATTATTCAGCATAATTTTGACAGATCCTTCTCCAACATCTATCAATGAGGTGTATTCATAATCCAGGCCTTGCTGTTTTATGGATTCATTCAGGCACACAAATGCATCAGAATCTTTCATTTGCTGTCCATTCTTGTACTTTAGTGTTATTGCAACCTGCTTGGTGAATGAAGGAACAGTAGTATCCTTCCTCACCTGTAATTCAATTGCATATGGGACCAGTTGTGCGCAATAATAAGCCTTTCTCTTGTCTTCAAATTCAGGTGCAGGCCCACCTAGGCGGGACCATATTTTTTTATTAAGGAAATTTAACACCATACACATTCTGTGTATGATATCATTGCCCATGTAAAAATAATTGTGTGTTCCACTTACTATCCACACATTGTGGTAGATGGTTTTCTGTCCAATGTTAGTCTTTAGCATGCATCTCCCTGCAATTCGGTTTTCAAAATCTGGGTTGTCCAAACCAGAGACATATTGGTTTTTAATTCTAAATTTAGGGATCTTCTCCCTCTCCATTATTTTCTGCAGTAATTTCTCATTAATAAAGCTCCTTTCCTGTTCAAGCGCCAAAGTGGCTTTTATCATTTTAGAATGATCATTTATACCAATGTGAACCCATGGTTGCTCATCTTCCATGTGTATTACAGCAAGAGTGGTAATGTGTTTTTGTCTGTTTTAGGGATAGTATTCTGTTTGCATTTCTTCTCTTTTAAATAGAAGTGCAATGTGTGTTCATCTATTTCAGTTTGTAATTTCTTCCTGGGATCCAAATAAATCTGCACAGATTGTTTTTCTTTTTCGCTTTGCATTTTATCCTGACACATCAAAATGACAGTGACGCTAGGTACACAGCTATTCTGGAGATAAACCTCCACTGCATCATTTGTTTTGGCAACAGTGTGGCATTCATTTATACTGCTGTTCTGTGATTTTATTTTCTTAGGTCTCAACATTTATTTTGTTAATGACTACAGTACTCCATTTACCCCATCTATGAGAGGAGACACTCTTTTCAGGCAATCTGTCCCCATCAGAAATGGAATTTCACAAATAGATGTGATCAATACTTCCTGTTTCATTCTGTGTTTTCCTATCTTTATGTCAACTTCGGTGACACCCACGATATACACCGCCTCACTGTTAAAATTATGCACTGGGCCTTCACTCTGCCGCATTATGATCTGATTCTGTGGAGATCTCCCTTCATTGATACTTTTTACCAATTCTTTGGACATAATTGTGGCCTGTGTGCCTGTGTCAATCATGGCGAACGTATTGCATTTCTCTTCCACAGTGATGGGAGCATAATATCTGTCTTCAACTTCCTCTAATACACACAAAAAGGGTGAATTCTTACTAATTCCAGGATTCACCGTTCTCAGACCTGTCTCACTTTTGGCTAAGTTCTCTATTTGTCCACTTTCATTTGAGAAACCTTACTCATCTCCCCATATTCAGAGGTCCTTTGGAGTGTGGCCACTGTTTGCCCTTCCATCCGGTGATCATAAGAGTTCACACTACAATCCTCCAACTGAATATGCCTAGAAACATTACTTGGTGATTTGTCACTTTCTAATTCTAGGCATTTGTGGATATTTGGCATGATACCAATCTTTTGAACTTCCTCAAAAATCTGTGGCTCAAAGAACTCTTTGGGTGATTGATCTGTACCCTCCTTCTGAGTATTTATTCTTTCTGCCTTTATTTGGTTAGTGTTTTGATTGTCTAGGGAAAGCGTTCTAGCATCCCCACTTACTCCCTGTTCAATTGTATTACCCATGCATGAGTTATCTTTCTTAAATCTATCTCTTTGTTCTTTTGGAATTTCAGGTTTTCCTTTTTCATTTGTACAAATCTCCAACGTTTGATTTAACTCTAGGTTAAACCGAACTTCTATTTTAGATGTATTTGCAATTTCTGTCACATGTTCATTTGTCTGTATTTTCCTTTTTAAATTATTAAGCATCTCAGAGTCATTATACAAAACTAAATCAGGGCAATCTCTCTTTTTAGCATTGCAGGTACCATTAATTTTTAGTCACTTATTATCGGAAACCACCCAGTCATTGCTATGGCCTTCTGCCCCCTCATTTGATTACTGTTTTTGAACTGTACTAGTTTTCCTATTTGTTCAGCCAACATTTTCACTTGGGCCTCGAGACACTGGAATCTTTCCATCTCTCTAGAATTGTCTCTCTGCGGCCTAGGTCGATATTGGTTGTTTTCGCCCTGATTGAATCTATTCTGATATCTCTCAGGAGAATGATTTCTATTGGGATTATTTCTGAACTCTTGATTCATATGTGGAGGAGAGCGGGGTGTACCCATCCTTTGGTTGTAGTCCCCTGGTGGTGGTGATTCGTTGTATTGACATGGGGCATAATTCATATTCTGCCTCATGTCCTGTCTCTCATTTTGTGAGTATTGTCCCATATGCTGATTCCCATTTTCAGTAAATCGATCCACGTATAGGGGTCTATCCTGATTACCATTTATCATGGTGTTAGGATCAAATCTGCTTTGTGTCCCCAATGCATGCTAGAGACCATTATTCCTTTGATCCTGGCTTTGCCTCTGATTATTATTCATACCTGACATGTCAGGCCGATATCCTGCCCGGGGCCTTTCTCCTAAGTACCTAGGGCTAAAATAGCTCTCCCTATTACTAGGATCATGTGATTGAAACATCGGTGCAGGGAGTGACAACCTCTGTTGATAACCCCTTTGTTCAGGTGTCAAATAATTTTTACCTGGACTTTGAGCGGTCTCAAGAGACATTTTGACTGACCTGATCTCCATCACTGTTGCTGAGGATTCTTTAGATGTTGGTCTAGTGTCTTTCATTTTATAATTCTCTCTACCCTGACAATATAGCACATCATATAGTTTTGTACTTTGGTGTATAATCCATTCAAGGGACTTGTCACGGTCAAATTCATGGACTAACTGTGATATGATGTCTTTCTGTAGCCCATAGAACTAGGCAGTTTTAAACTCAATGGAATTGGGGTCAAAAGATACATCAAAGCGAGAAAAAGCTCTTTTTAACTCCTGCAAAAATTTTCGAGTGGACGTATTTGGCCCAGCCGTAATTGTGTATGTAACCTTTTTGGCCTCTTGTAATGGTTGGAAAGGAGAAAAATGATGTCTAATCTCTTTTTCGAACTCTGCCCATGCCATGTTCTGCTGTTCATTTAACCCTCTAATGATACTGGCTGTGGGAGCATCCAGAGTTAAGTGAAAGTATTGCCTGTATTGTTCCTTAGGTATCTGGAGGGCTTTAGATATATCATGCACCGCTTCTAAGTGGTCCTCTTTACAGCACTCCCCTCCTTTTTTAAATGGTTTGATCAGAGCCTTGATTGATTTCATTATTTTGATGGGGCTACTCATTGCTATGCATGGAATTGCACTACTTTGTGATTCAACCCTGGTTTCAGGTGGATGGGATTGGTGGTGGCCCCCAATGGGTGTGTCAAATCCCCCAAGAGTGCTGCAACCAAGTTCAGTCACCGGCCCAGCCACTGGGGCACTAGTTCTCTGTGCAGAAATAGAATTCACTTCAACTCCATTGAATGTGATGCCCTGTCGTCTGTCCTGGGACCTGGAAATGCATATTTGCTGTTCCAAATCCTTGCACTTTTTAAGAAGCCTATCTGCCTCCTTTCGCAAATAATTGTTTTCATCACCCATCTTATTAATTACCTTTTGCATATCGCCCATTTGCATTTGGCATTCATTGAATTCTTTGTTTCTCTTGTCTCTTTCTTGAAACATTTTAACCATTTCCTGTTCGGCATTTTGGAGATCGCTTTCTTTCTCGAAATGTTCTTTTTGCAAAACCTACATTTCCAAAACAACTTCATCTTTATCTTCTCTAATATGATCTACCAACGCTTTCAAATTTGTTTTAATTCTTGCTCACTATCCTCAATCTGTTTCTTGCTTTGAGACAATTGAGTGTCGAGATCTCTATATTTTGACTGCATGTCCTTTTGACATACCTCCAATTCTGCTCTTAACTTTTTCCTCTTTTTGACTTGCTCCATCCAGTTCAACTCTTAATCTGCTAATCAGCTTGGTATCCTTTTCTTGCATTCGCAGAGACCTATTTAGGATAAACCATGTCTTGGCACATAGCCGTATCAGACAATCTTTCTCTTCATGTTTATCAGCTGCATTTAATAGTCTCAAAAGGTAGACCTGAATTATGCTGCCTTCTGCAAAAATGCTGTACAATGGTTCTTTCTATACTTCAACATAGATGCGGTCATGCCACTCTGTGGCATTATTTGATGACCATGTCCCATGTGCATATAGCTTTACCTCCAGATATTGGACTAGCTCTGGGAATGTGGCCTCCATTTGAGACATTCTGAAATTCACTTTTAGGGTCACACTGCTATCATAAAATGGGTTCCCTCTAGTGCACGTATGGTAGTGTGAGACACACTTGACATGCACAATAGGTGCTCTACAGCCTCTTTCCCAGCCAACACACCATATATGTCAGATATTTTGTGTAAATTTGGGGTTTGGCAGTATTTTCCTACCGTCAAAATATGAGTGGTAGTTTGGTGGTAAATTATCCTTGCATTTAGATTGGGTTTGGCCTCATATCATTCTAGTGACCATACCTTATTATATTATATTGTGGAATCTATAGATATATTATTTGCGGTATTTAGTGGTGATATATTGTTTGTGGTATTTATTGGTGAGCATAGTTTTCTTCCCTATATCATAGCCCCATCATAAAACAGAACCTTCCTTTCTATTAGAGTACCTCTCAGTGATCTATAGAGAGCCTTGAACCTATACATATAATGGAAACCCAACAATTTTATATAGAGCACCACCAGCGATCTATGCGCCCTTAGGCATTACTGGCTCATGGCCCTCCAGCAATCTATATCTCATATTAGATTCCTTCCAAACAACATGCAAGGAAGGCACACACACACACACACATAAATCTGCTTTATCACTGAATATTATCAGCTTATTCTGGGTTGTTACTTTACCTGCAGGTGCACATTGACAAATGCACTACTGAAGAGAAATTGACCTCCCCTGTACTGTATACTTTATAGGTATATGAGTATGTGAATAAATTCACAGATGCAAAAAAAATAACACTAATCATTTGTTTTTATATTCTCATTATATTATATACAAATACAATTTACAATCATCAGTTCTTACCATAAACATTGCACCATCATCAGTAATAAAAAAGAAAAAGAAACAGAGCAAGCAGGCCTTTTAAAACATAAGTTAATTTAACATTTAAAACATGACAAAGTAAAATGCAGGGGATTTCCTATCCTTTTTTATAATTCTGTCATCCATTCGACCGCACACAGTGACCTCACTTAACTTATCCCCTTACCAAAAGTGTTTTGCTTCGCTCGTCTCAGAAAGACAGGCCCAGTCAGTACGAACTGCTCCCATAATCTTAGGTGTCTGGAATGCACGGGCGAGAAACTCTCAAGCCAGCGCTCAGTGACACCATGAACTTCTGTCTTCAGAGCCCAGTCAACACAAACTCACTTTCTTTTTCCTCCCTTGTCATCGAGAGAGCTCTCCTCCAGCCCACGTAGTTTCATCTGCCGACACATTCCTCCAACCATATTAAAAGGATTTTTTCAACAGCACCCTTTACTTTTCTAACAATGGGATCCTTGCTCACTGAGCAACTGTATCAATTATTATTTCCTGCTACGCATACTTTCTGCTTTCTGCAAACCAACACAGAAGGAGCGGGAAAGAGAGAAAAAAATGCCAGTGCACTTTTAAAAACAAATTATATTTTCACCTCATTTTGCACTTGAGACTACATTATAATGTTAATGAAGTTAGAGTTCATGTTTAGTAAATGTTAAAGTTAGTCAGTTATATATAAATAATGTAGTCTTCTATGTATGAGGTATTAAAAAAAATGGTGCACTTTATTCTCTGCAGTTTCACATTGAGCTTTTGCTATGTTATGAATTCTGTACCTTGCATGCCGCCAACAACATATTCACATATTATACTGGCAACATAAAACAACTATATGTGTGTGCCATATTATTGCTGGTAACAACAACAAAAAAGTGGCATCACATTTAGTGAAGCGCTATATATTCTTTTAAAGCGCTATATGTATATATATTACTACAGGGTTGTGGCCTCACCACAGTGAACCAAATTAAAACTCATAGTGATTTGTTGTGTGCCACATTCATTGTAAGGGAAGGAGCTCCCTGACTAGATTGTAACCTTACAATAAACCACGACAATGTGCTATTGAGACTTGTTATCCTTGCAAGAAATCTCTTGGCCTTTTTTCCCTAGCGGGTTTTATTTTTTCTGGTGTGAGTGTTCAGGGGCGTGCCTCTACAGGTCGTGGGGTTTAAATCCCTTAACAATACTGAGGAGTTAGTCACAGTAAGTGATCTAAGGCAGAATTCTGGGATAGTATCTGATTTGGATGCCAGTACCTCATCAGCATAAGAAGGGGGTCAGCACAGTCAGCTAGATCTTGTCGGCGGATTTTGATTGCATCTTGATGAGATCTCATTTCTTTTAAAAGAACATCCTGGATTTTTTTACACCAGGTATTGCTTTTATGATCGTCAGAGATTACACCAGTTTTTTTCTCCATTTCATTCAGAATGCAAAACAGATCTCTTAAAGAGACACAATGACACAATCCTACGTGTGTTCCCCTACTGCCTGTGGTCTAGCAGTTCATATTGGACTGATGTCTTTTGAGACAGGCTTAAGATGTGTTGGAATTTGGTTTGTCCCCTTCTGTAATGACACTGACAAGTTACACAGTGGTGCTACCGAGAGTAATTATCCGTGGTTGGTTGCGACGCCTGCCCAACTAATCATGCTACCCCTTGTTGATGAGGCCCAGCAATCCCAAGCATATTATTGTATTCTACATTTGTAAAGCACAACATTTGCCCTTGCCATGGTAACTGCTGTGATAATTGTCTAGAAAGAGCTCTGGCCTTGTTGTGTCCTCCTCGGGTAAAGTACCTGAGTTGGGAGCAGCAAGGCCGTGTCCCTCTAGCCCTAGAGTGGATGGTGAGTGCAACTTTTTGGCTAAGGCTGGCGAGGCTTTTGATGGCTTCGGAGCGGCCTGGGTGTCAGTACTGGTGTCATTTGTTGTTCAGGGTAGTTTGGTTTAGAAAATTCAGAACTTGAGTGTGGCGTATTGTTAAAAATGTAGCAGTCAAGTGTGCTTTTCATGTTTTCTTACATCCTGGTTGCCTGAATGTGGTTGGTAATGTGACTTATTGGCTGATGGTGGACAGGCTTTGAGCCCTTCTGCGACCCGTAGCTGTCAGTGTTGTTGCGGATTTGTTCATCGGGGGGGAGTGTTGCGTTACAAATGTAGAAAATGTGTGTGTTTTCTCTCAGGCAACAGTCCCCTTCTACACTGTTTATGTTACGTCAAGTTTTCTTACTAGACTCTTCTAAAGCACGAACAGCTACCAACAGCGTGGCTTTTTGGTGCTAGAGGAATATCAGGAAAGGGGGATCAGGCAAAGATTAAAGTAATGAAAGTGATAGGACCCGCAAGGGTCTGAAAACAGAAGAGATGCTAATGCTTTCATGAAGCTGAAATGGTCCTCATTATGGTGCAGTCCATGGAGTACTCCATTCCAGAGTGGCAAGAACTGAGAAACGGCAGATGCCCCATCCTTGATTGGCTAACGGTGGGAATTTGGAGCAGCTTTTTCTTAAGAAGAGCTCAGCGAAACAAATCAGAAGTACATTGGGAATATCGACTTGCATAGCATGAAGTACAGTGCATAGAGAGGGAAATTCCATTCTCTGATGGCCCGGGGGAGCATTGCTGTGCAGACATGATCGCTCCCATCAAGTACTATATATGCCTAAACTATATCTGCAGGCAGTGCAATTTCCTTAAAGGATTTTGGGGGAGGGGTGTGCTAGAATAGACATTATCACCATAGTCAAATGGTCTATAAACTGTGCGGCTGGTCCCCAATAGGAGAACCCGGAAGATGGCCAGGGGTGTGTGAGGCTCTTCAAAATGGGAAAAAGGGAGTACAGTGGCTGCTTTTGCTAGAATATATGAGCAGATATGGAATCTGGGGGCCCCTGCAACACTATTGTGCTCGATGAAGCCTAGCCGACCCATAGAACTGGGGGTTTCCAAACAGCACTTTGAGATGAGTAGCAGCACCCGTGAGATGGATGGGGATGCAGATTCGTACTCTTGCATCAAATCAATAATGACAACTCAATGGTTTGGCAAAGGGAGTCCATTTAATGAAAAGTACAAAAAACAGGAGAGTTCTTGAATATTAGCAATCGCTCGATCTTGCTTCTCGCTTCAACTGCAATTAATTTCAGAAAGAACATAACATATATACCAAAAACTCATCATCATTGACGTGTAACTCTTAAAACTTAGCATGTAACTTGATTGGTTCTACGAAGGTAACTTTAACATTGGTATTACATATGTATATGGTAACGGGGAAAGGGGATTGGATAAACAATGTCAGGTGGGGCATCTGAGCCCTTCCTTCAAAATGGCTACTGTAAAAGTCACTAAAAATCCAACGTCTCATTGGTTCTACTAACTATAGGACCGTAGATAAACAGCCCACTATGATTGGGTTGATATCAACCTTACTCATACTTTTCCACTTGCTCTTAGCAGCATGCAGAATAGCCGGCCAGGTACAGGGAGTGTGTCTGCATCCCCAGCTTCCCTCCAATTATTGCTACAATCAATCATCACCTCAGTGGTCATGTGTCAAATATTTCTTTGTGGTTGGCCTCGAGTCTGCTTCTTGGTCTGTGAAAGTTAAGGCATCTGTGCATGGCAAAGGTCCATGCGTAGGTGTGAAAGTTTCATCCCTTCCTGTGGTCTGTTCACGTGATTCTGACACCGTGAAATCGTCCTTTCCTTCATGCAATTTAGTGTATTAGATTTAATTCTGCTAGTCGTCTGCCATCTACGGCTTATCCTGACCTTTCTGCACGGGATACTCTGTTCTTCTTCTCATTAATTGTATCGACTTGTTGGCCTATTTCAGCTGATACAACCATGGCTTCTTGGCATGGTTACCTCTGTCTAAGTTTCTCTCTGTCTTTAATTCTCAATTTGTTTGCTGCAAAACTCTCCTCTTGAGACCTTTAATAACCGTTGGTTGATTCTGATCTTGTGAGTAGTGGATGTATACTTATATAAACTGCTTCTTTTGAGGTAGATATGTATAGGTGGTGCTTGCCGCAATCTACTTTTGCTACTAAGCATAAGCAAGCCTCACGATTTCTTGCTTCTTGCGTTTACTTTGCATATTTACACGTTTAAACTAACTGAAAATCTTCATCGCGCATATGGCATAAATTCTGACATCTTGACATCAATTATTTCACTTTAGGCTCAGGATGTCACTTATCCATGGTGTTTCACCTCTTTCCATCATTTACAGATCGTCATATCTTCTATATTTGAGTCAGTTTGGGTTCTTATGACGTCACCATTCATCTTCCTTGAGTGTCTTCTTAGTTTCTTCGGGTATTACATTTTGACAATCGTCATTCTGTCTCACTTGTCGATATGGTTTTCTCAATCGTACCTTACTGTAAGGTTTTCTTAGGTGTCGGTACTTCAACAGGTGCTCTTATTCTGGGTAAGCCCAACTGCAGCTCTCTGCGCGTTTATTTGCTCATCATACGTCACATATTTCGGCATGAACGTTCCTGATACTTCAAAATGGGCAGTTGGAGTGTGAATCGAGCTTGGAACCTCCTCTACACTCCCCCCTCTGGGTGATTCATCGACCACTTTCACTTCTTCCACTTTTATTTCCTCCTCTGGATCCAGACATAGAGGTTTGAATAAATGCCTCTTTGGGGTCCATATCTTTATGACTCCCTTCAAGCTTCCTGCTGTTCTCACGTGCTCATCTTTATTCCAAGTCATTAGTTGACATTGTCCACTTGGATTGTTTCATCATCGTGAGAAGGTATGCATGTGCAAGATGATTCTCCAATCTTTGCACAAACACCTCCATCCATAGCTGTGATCATGTCAAGGACATATCTGTTCTGGAGAGTCATTAGTCAGATCGCCCTTAACTCTTCCTTCATTGCATTGAATCCTTTTTGGTTGTGTTGATGGTCTGCAGTAACTCTGCAACCATTTAGTATTTGCTCCAACCTGAATTCTTGGCATCAGAATTGTCGTGAACACTGATGAGGTGAGGCTGAACAGCCTGTGTTCACACGGGATCGCATGAAAAGCTTCTTCTGATTTGGCAGAAAAGTAATTCTCTCTCTTCATTCGGTTCATCAGTTCCACAGATCTCTTGTTCCTCAGGTGAGCATCTGCTTTCGGTACACTGTCAATATTCAGATCACTTTTTGGAATCACCAGTGCTAGAACATGGACATTCACCAGTGTGCATATTTCTCCCCAATTCTTCGGCTGTCTGATGTATTCTTTGGATCCACATGCCCAATAATGGTCCATGATCACTGCAGTTTGATGTATCATTCTTGGAGCATCAAAAAGTCATCCACAGTTTTGATTCTCTCCCATTTACCTTGTGCCATTATTACTGAAGTATAATTTTGGACTCTCCAATGGCACTATCTGCAAGGGTCCTCCTCTGTCCTCGACCCATGTCAATAGTTTAGCAAGCTTTGGTCATAATGGCTTGCATCCATTCTGTACTATGTCAATGGTAGCCTGGTAATGACCTATGAACATCCATGCTCTGTAGATCACTACTCCTTTTTCCCATCCGTCTGGTGAAAGCACTGTTCCCCAGATTTGCATTTGGCCTCTGTTCTTCCAACTTTGAGCTTCTTCTGGAGTTTTTCCTTGAATGTTCAGTCTTTGGTTTGTCTCTCTTTTGATCTCTGCTCCTTTAGCTCTAGGCTTCTCATATCTAATCACAATGTTCTTTGTTTTTCCATTGTTTCTTGTCTTTATGTCCTGGACATAATCATCTTCATTTGGATCAGTTGCTTCAGTTGCTTCAGGATGCACAGAGTGTTCACTTCCCATGAACTGGCCTCTGGTCTTGCACATTGCTATGTGTGATAAACAGTGGGCTGTCTGGACATCAATTTCCAGAGCTACGAATATTTTCGAGTTCCCCATGCTGTATGGTAAGAGTGCACAAACAAAGCATTCTTCCCCTGAAGGTCATCTTCCAACTTCTTTCATATGTTGGTACCATATGTTATTTCCCAAGTGTGCTGTGCTGTACAGGTAGTCGTTTAGTTCATTATTGTCTTCTTGTGTGCTTCTTCTGATTCTCAAGGTTTTCATGGAGTTTGCTATAATCACATCCTTACTAGCATCCATATAGCTTCTTCTTGCTGGAGGATTCTCGGGTATATCCATCCATGGTCCAGGCATCTTCATCTGTACCATTTGGGTAGTAGAAAGCTCTTTCAGTCCTTTATCTCTGTGTCTTTTCCTGGCTTTGGTCATGAACGGCCATATTGATTCTGATATCATTTCTGCATGTGATAGTTTTGCAGCACTTGTACCCGCCCATTTCATTGCTGGATTAGGGGTGCTTATCAATACTGTCTCTGTTGGTTTATTCTCCAACTCCTTTTGTCTCTTTAAGAGTTCATCTGTCTCCATTTGTCTTTTCACTTCACTTGGCATGGAGCTTCTCATCATAGGTCGTCCAAACATCTCCCATTCTTTGGATTGTGGTTCTGCAGTTATTGACAATAGACCTGGTGTATGTGCACTCATTGTTTGCATGTGTGTGTGTTTTTATTAACTCCCTCTCATGCTTGCTCTGCCGACTCTGTCTCCGGCGGTTCAATTTGTTTGTTACAACAAGTGTGTGTGTGTATTATTACCCATCACTTCCATCTCAAGTTTCTATGTAAGGTCTGGGCACCTTTGTGGGTTTCATGCGTACATCATTAGGTGGGTGCACTGGAATCGGAACACTTTGTGCACCAATAAAAAATGCAGTTCAAATCGTCAGTGACAATAAAACAATGATGAATACAATACATAGGTACATGATTCCTCTATATGTTAACCTACAACACTTAGTTCCTGGATAATACGAGCGCCTCACCTCCTGAGGGATGACAAGATTACTATTTTGGTTGCCCATCTCGATCATATAAGGAAAAAAACGAACTCTTTAATAAATTCTAGATCGTGTTATATCTGGATTCTGCTTGTCTCTGCTTGCAGGTCACAGAAACTGGAATGATTGTGCTTCTTTGCCTGAATAGATTGTCTCTTGTCTCTGGAACCAGTTCTCTTTTCCATATACGAAAACGTCAAATAAAGCAATAAGTTCAGCAAGTCTTTAGTGAGCGTGTTCAAAATAAACAAGCTCCTTGTCAATGCCTCTTATCTGTTTCACTCCAGATGACATGTCGTGTCCTTGTCAGCATAAACAAGAGTGAAGTCTCTGGCAACACTTTCACAATCTGTCTATCGTCAGAAAGTTTACAATCTTCTCTGGAAATTCTGATGATGATTACAAAGTTCAACCTGCATTACAATGCCATGCAGGAGCATGCTCTTCTGTGTATAGTTCGCTGGGTCTCTGATGAAAGGGAGGACGTCAACACTGGCAGGTCTCCCTACAAGCTTTGGAAAGTCCTCAATTAGGTGAAAAAAGATGTTGCTTGCCAATCTGCTATCTTCTGGTGACAGAGATATTTGTCTTGTCTTCCCTGTATTCCGGCAATCACAACGAGCAGCCTCCTTATTGTCTTTTCGTTTTCAGGATCTTGAAGAAATTCAGTGATGTTAGTGAGCCTTCCCACTAACAACGGGTACGATCTCAATACTAGCTCGAAATATATCAAACGTCCTTAGTGATGTCACTACTGCGGGACACCAAAAGTGAGTCCAAATAAGGCTTCTGTATTAAAAGAGTCTGGATACTGTATTTTTTTCCAATTGACGTGTCCTCGATCAAAATTTGGCATATCCTTTTTTATCAAAGCTTCAGTGTCCCTCAGTCCAAAGTTCCAAGTCAACAGACTTTGTTGTGGCTTATACGTGTAATTTTACTTCACCCTGCAACTAGGATGCACAGAGTGTCCGCGTTTATGTCCCTATCCCCTTATTTTGTTCAGAGGAAATGTCCAAAATTAAGTCACAACTTGCACAAACGTTCTTTGCCTTTGCTTTGCTGGTCATGCGTCCTTCTTCCTCGTCATGGATCTCGTCTGCACGTGCTGTAGTTCTTCCCCATTGTCTGCAGTCTCTATGCATTGGGGTGCGGGCAGAGGGTCTTCTCCGTTGTTTGGCTTGATGTCACCCAAGAAGATCCAAGCTCTTCTTCCCTGTAGCTTGACTGCAGAGGGAGTGACGCCCTCCACTCTGAAAGGACCGTTGAACCTTGGCTTGTCCCACTTTTTTCTTGTGTGGTTTATCACCAGGACCGTGTCCCCAGGGAACAGTTGTGGAACACGTAGGCGCTGAACTCGGTCTATTGTAGTATCTCCTTCTGTGTTCTGTGCTGCCCTGCACCCTTTTTGTCGTCGCTGCAGCTGTCCTGAAATTACAGTAAGACAAGATATCATGCAATTCAAGTAATTTAGCATTTCTGATTGTTACAAAGTGACTTCCAGGCTTACTTGGATTACTTGTTAGGTTTATTACAGGAATTTAAGACACTGTTACATACGGTTAATGACATGAGAGTATGGACCATAATCAGCACTGGCCCCATCACCCAGGCAGGGGAGCTCTAACTGCCTCAGTAAGGAACCCTCAGATCAACATTCCATCATACACACAGCAGCACTCCATGTGACATCACAGACTCACAGCATCACACAGTCACTACATAACACATCTCCTTCCTTTACCAGACTCACATACACACAGGAGATCAAAACATAACACATCTCCTCCCTTTACCAAACCCACACACACACAAAGACGGTCACTACCTAACACATCTCCTTCCTTTACCGGACCAGATTCAACACCTTGCATACTCACCATCACACATCTCCTTCCTTTACCAGAGACAAAGACAAACACTACCCACCCACTCAGACGCTACATTGACTCAGCCTATCAAATGCAACAAAATGAGCCAATATTCAAATACTCCAGAGAACTCTGAGACACTGGCCAGGCATCCCCTAATCTATCTGTGTACCTGATACTTCAACACTGACGCCCCAATGGCAGTATCGCAAGAGTCTGCACCGCCAAACCCCACACTCTCGAAAATGTGCAAGCTTCAGCACATCAACAAATAAGAAAATCTCAACATCAAAGGCGCTACCTCCTTTAAACATCGTGGCACTAATCTAACATGGCACACACCCACTATACTACCAACTGTACTTCATACTTGTAGAGGCGCTACCTCTCCCAAATTATAGTATTCTACAAACAGGAGTCGCTACCTCTCTTGAATACCAATTGTGCCACACAAACCGGAGGCAATACCTCCCTCAACTGCCTTTGCATCACACTCACCAGAGGCGCTACCTCTCTCAATCGTGACACAAACATCGGAGGCGCTACCTCCCTCAAATACACTAATAACATGTACATAAGAGGCACTACCTCTGTCAAATACCAATTGTGCCAAACAAACCGGAGGCACTACCTCCCTCAACTACATTTGCATCATACTCACCAGAGGCACTACCTCGCTCAATCGTGACACACACAACGGAGGCGTTACCTGCCACAAAATACACTAATGACACACACATCAGAGGCGCTACCTCTCTCAAATACCACCAGTGCGCCTCAAACTGGAGGCGCTACCTCTCACTACTACCTAGTGTCACTCATACCAGAGATGCTACCTCAACACACACACACCAGAGACACTAACTCTTACTACTACCAAAGTGTCACCTGCACCAAAGGTGCTACCTCTGCAGTGACAACCTGACTCATACCACACCTCATGCCAATCCTTGTGCATCCGATTCACATCCAACCTCAATTGAGTCAGGCACATTAACATTTTTGCATTTCAAATTTCTAAAAGCAATGTTATGACTGCAGTATACACAAAAATCAAACCAGTTTGTCCTAAAAGTCTATGGTCATCTTTTGACCTTAAGACACAACTTTGCTCCTAAAAGTCCATGATGCTATAGCAACTATAACTCATGAAAATCTTCAAAAGGTTATATTATTATCTCATTCTTCCATAAATACGCCCTTTTATGGCAACGCGTACAAACTCCAAACACTTCACTTCTTACACACAAACTTCGATGACCATATTAATATAACACTGCATTTTCTAGAAGTCCATGGGTGAACAGCCTTAACCTGCAAACCCTCCACTTGTTACTTCTATCTCATACCATATTGCACAACACATCACTAAAAGTAAAAGCTACAACTCATGCAGGTTCGGTCCTAAACTGATTTCACCATGACACCAAAATGAATTTGTTCAAAGGATATATTGCCAATTCTACGGCGCTCAGAACCAGTTCAATATCTTCAACTCTTCAACATCATCACTCGCCATGTTCTCCTCACTGTGTTTAAAAAACGGTAAGGCTTCCATTCGCCTTTCATTGTTACACAGAGATTTCCAGAAACAGTTTGCTGGGTGAGACATTTTCCTAATACACCTGGCTTGCAATCCTAGCTCACCTGTTGGCCGCTACCGGACACCCCACGGGGTGTGGCTGAGCGGCTTGATCTCTCCTGCGCAACAAATTCTATCCGATGTATTTCCGGATACCGCAAGTCTATTTTAGATGACAGCATGCCATGCTGTCTGTCATGCATCTGTGATGCTGTGAGTCTTCTTCTACTTGGAACAGATTGATTCCGATTGCTTCCAGTTACCGCCACGAAATGCTGTGCGTCTTCTTATATGTGGAACAGATTGATTCCAATTGCTTCCGGATGCCGCCACGTGAAACATCACGTCATCTGTTTATGGACAAGTCCTTTACTCTACACCTGCACCTCTTCCCGTCTCGCTGCTGAGTATAATCCGCTTGCGAACTTCTGACTTAACTGCCTTGAACTATGCTTGCCACAATCACACACGGAACGTTGGTTTCCTCGTTCCTTTTCATCGCCAATTCCCACCGAAACTTGTGTGATGTCACCAGTCACATCTTCACCACAGAGCAACGCTGAGCTCCGGCTAACCAACGGTCATTTCAACAAAGAGACACCATCAAGGCACCACATACACTGTATAATTTCAACTTTCCCAAAGTTCAATTGTAAACAATACTTCTGCTTCTTTATGGAGGAAGCCTCCCTTTTAACTCCTTTGGGAAAGTTTTACAGCTGCTCAGGAGCAGAAGCCTGAATCCACCTGCCCAGTTATTCACGCTTATTGAACTCCGCCTGAGGACTTCTTCTTCCTAGGGCTAGGTTCCTTTCCCGAGCTTCCCTCTAAAGCCCTGATGACTTCTTCTTCACTTCTTCTTCCAAGGGCTAGGCACCTTTCCCGAGCTTCCCACTAAGGCCCCTGTTTCTTCCTTAAAACCCACTGGTGCAGCTCCTCTGGTCTCTGAGTGCATACAGTGCCAGTGGAAGGCAGTGTACCCATCCCTTCATTAGAGTAAGCTTCAAATTGGCTATCCTTTCCTTTAACAAGCAGTTGAGCTTCTTGCATACCCTATTTCCTTGGGGATGATACGCCAAGGAAAATGTGTGCTTTAAACCAAGCAGCAAGCTAATCTGTTCAAATACTGCATTAACAAATTGAGGTCCATTGTCTGACCTCATGACCTCACATACTCTCCATTTTGGAATTACCTCCCTCACCAAGAATTTGGCCGCACAGATAGAGTCTGGGTGTGTACATGGACCTGCTTCTATCCATCTAGTGAATGGACACACCACAACAATTAGATACCTGTACCAGTTACATACATAATTGACATGCAAGTGCTGAAAAGGTCCACTGGGCCTTGGGATGACCCCTCTCATTACTCGTAGTGTATGCTCAGCCGTGAACTGTTGGCAGATTATACAGTTCACCATAAAAAATTCAACATGTTCTGCCAAGTTCGGTCGCTGCTAGATTCTCTTTTGTCATGTGCGCTGGATAATGTAACTGTTCCACTGCTATCTTCAATAGGGCTATAGGCATCACCGGTTTACCAGTGCTGTATTGTCACCACACGCTCTCTGAGGGCTTTAAAGAACACCCTTGCCTCTTCCAAAGGGTTTTCTCTTCCTGTGGTGCCTCCCCTTGGATCTCCATTAACTGGGTTTATCCCATATTACTATAACCTTCAGGTTCACTTCGTACAACAATCATTCTCTCATGCACATTCGTTCTTTCCACATTCATTATTATCTTGGCTTTGGTCGCTCCACGTTTGGCTTCCGTGTCTGCTGCCTGATTTCCTCGTGAGATAAAATCTGTCCCTTTGGTGTGGGCAGTGCATTTCACGACCACTATGTCCACTGGGAGTTATAGCGCCTTTATGAGCCTGGCCAAGAAGGCTGTGTGCTGCACTGGCATGCCGTCTGCCCGGAGGTAGCCCCTCCTTTTCCAGCACGCTAAGCCTGCGTGCACTGTAGATGTCACATAGGCAGAGTCACTGCACACTGTCACTTCTTGGTCTGCGTGATTCTCGATCGCGAGTATCAACGCCAATATTTCTACAGCTTGTGCTGAATAATGTGATGGTAATTGTGCACTAATGAGTACTCGAAATTCTTCATTCGCCATGTGCTTCATCACAGCGGTGCCTGTATTACTTTGGCCATCATTTTGATAGATTCCCGAAGAACCATCAACGAAGATGATTTCACCTTCTGCTAATGCATTTTCTTTCACTCTGGGAATCTCATCATAGAATTCTTCATAGTTTGCGCAGTCATGGATTGGCTCTCCATCAGTGACTGGCTCTGCTATAAACATAGCTGGATTCACTATCTTACATCGAATTATTTTAATCAATGGATTTGATATAATCACTTCATAAGCAGAAGCTCTCAGAGATGTCAATGTGCCTTTCGGTTTCTCTAGAATGGCAAATAATGCGTGCTCGATGAACGTCATTGAGCATCCCATCACAATGGTTTAGTCTTCTCTATGGTGAATGCTGCGGCAGATAAACTTTGTTCGCATGGGAAGTGACCCCTCATTACTGCATCTAGGTTCCCACTGTACTATGCCAGGGGCTTGTACTCCAATGTGGTTCTCTGTGTGAGTACTGCTGTCATAACACTGCCATTTGTGTGTGAAAACAGGTATAATTCCTCTGCATAATTGGGAATCCCTAGAACTGATGCCGTGCAAATAGCCTTTTTCAGTTCAACAAAGCCTTCTTCCATGGTCTTGGTCCACTCCATTTTTTCTTTCATCACCTGTGCCATCTTTGGGGCTTGTAACAAAGGATTGGTATGAGAACTGTAGTCAAAGACCCATGCCCTGACATAATTGCATAATCCTAGAAAACTCTGCATTTGTTTTATCGTATGTTGCTTGGCTGTGTTCAATATGGCTTCAGCCCTTTCAGGGGTAACCCTTTTCCCCTCATGTGCGATTAGCTGGTCTATGTATAGCACTTCTTGTTGACAATATTGCAACTTCTCTTTGTCAACTTTATATCCTTTCTCAGCCAATATAGTCAATAGCTTAATAGAAATGTGTCTGCACGTTTCCTCTGTTGTGCTGCAAATTAAGATGTCGTCCACATATTGCAAGACAACACTCTCTAATGCGATATTGCTTAAATCCATCTGTAGGACTCTGTTGAAAATTGATTGAGACTCGCAGTACCCCTGAGGTAACCTTGTACTTTTCAGACACATTTGTCTGAATGTGAATGACGTCAACTCTTGAGAGTCTCTGTGCAATGGGATTGAGAAAAATGCATTTTTTAAGTCAATCACTGTGAAATACCTTGCCTCAACGGGTATATTACATAGGATTGTGGATGGGTTAGGGACTAGAGGGAACTCAGCCTCTACAATATAATTTATCGGCTTTAGATCTTGGATTAAACGCCAAGACCCTCCCTTTGATTTTTTGATGCGGTGTTACATGATGAGTCTAATGTCACCAAGATACCCTGCTACATCATAGCGGAAAATTCCTTCATCTGCTTCCCTAGACATGGGGTACTGTCGTGCTTTTGGTAAAATTGCTCCTGGTTTCAATTTCATCTTCACTTCTCCGACTCCTTTTAACAGGCCTATGTCATAAGGGCCTATAGTCCATACTGAGACAGGCACTTTTGCCATGTCGTCATCAAAATGTTCAGGACGCTTTTGTGTCAGCATCTCTGGGGCACTTCTCTTTTGATAATTTTCACCCAATAAGTGAGATTAACCTCGACTGTCGTTTCGTCTACACCTGTTTGCTCTTCAAACAGATCGTCATCAGTGATGTCAGTCAATCTGTATCCTTCCTCAATGGCGATCACTGCACACTATTGTCTGCCTTCGACATCACAACCATCGATCAATGCCACTTTTCCTCACACTATGGCTGTGTGTATTGCCAATGGAAACACTTGTCCTTTTTCCTCATGCATAGGTATTCTTGTCCTGAATAGAAACTCGTCTGGGGTCCTCATTGGTTTGTCTGTTAGGCCTGGTAGCCATGACATTAATATGCATGCTCCATACGCAAATATTCCTGGTTCCAATGGAACAGCTCTCATGTTGTCCTGCGTATGCTCTAATCATTTGCATATGTTCAAATAATGCATTCCTGGAGTGGACGATACTATGCCCTTCTCCGTGAATGAGATTGTCATGTTTAACTTCATCATTAGGTCTCGTCCCAATATATTTACTGGGGTTTGCCTTGAGTGGCACATTTTTGTCACATTCTCCTATAGAAAGTGGAAGTTCTTTTGTAAACGGAACACAACTTGTTGCTCTTGTGAAGCCTTGAGTATTTATAGCATCGCCGGATAAAGAAAACTTGCCTTCACGTATACACAAGCGTGTTGCACCTGTATCAACTAAGAAATAATTCTCTTTATCCCCTATACAGATATCTACCCTTGGTTCCTCGTGAGGGTTTGGTGTCACTGATAGGATAGAACACATCAGGTTTCCCAGTGAGCTGTCCTAATCCATATATAATTTTGTCCCATGTTGAGTGAATGGACTTCCTCTATCACCAGTGTTATTTTTTATTCCAGCATTCAGTACTTGTCCTGTACTTGTTTGTAACAGTTGCATCAGTGACTGCTGAGACTGTCCTTGTGGAAAATGTGTCATATTCTGAGGTTGCCAGCTTTGCTGTGCTCCCAGCACTTGCTGCTGCACCCTGTGATTTTGTGCAACTCCATTTCCACCCTGGTGTAAAAACACAGGTGGATTCACCATCCCTACTCTCGTTCTTTGGTCATTTTGCACCTTCCCTTGACTACTGCATGTGCGTGCTAGATGCCCTGTCATCCCACACGTCCAACATATTGGTGGTGGTCTGATTATTTGTCCGTTTGACATATCCTGATTGCCGTTTTACATGTTTTGGCAACTTCCCTGATTATCTTGGAAACCACTCTGATTACTCTGCCATCCTCTTCCTCGAAAGCCTCTCCCCCTTGGATAAAACCTGTTATTGCCCGGATCAACCTGCCTTTGATTATTAGCCTGCTGCATGTTTGATCTGTCTGTGCTAGTTATCATTGTCCCTTCAATGGCATATTTTGACATTTTTTTCTGCTCTAATTTTGCCTCTTCACTTTTTCATGCAGCCTCTTTTTTTATGATTTTTCTCTTGCAGTAGCCTGCAAAAGTGCACTATGGTCAACTGTATTTCAGACCACGGTTTGGCTTCTATTCCTACCAATTTCTTGAGCTGGTTCTGTACTTGATCTGGCAGCCCGTGGCATAATATATGGTAAAACACGGGTATGGATTTCCCCCAAGATTTGCGAGTCTCCAGCACCGAGGCGTCTTGGAAATTCTGAATGTAAAGCAAAGGATCCTCTGACTTCTTCATTTTATGTGTCATTATAGCTCCCATGTCTGAAGTGTCCTGGTATAGCAATCGTAATGCTTTCCATACCGCGGCTCTGCAATTGGTAAACGGCGCTTCATCATGCGCAGTATTAGCTGTAGTCACACCAGAGTAACCTGCACGTGTCCACACATCGTCAGCTCTATAACCAAGTATGGTGATTAAAAGACCGTTAATATCCCTGATAGCTAACGTGTTCCCTCCCGTCATTTTTTCTAACTCAAGTATCCATTTTCCAGCTCCCGATGTCAAAATTGGAAGCTTATTTTTCATATGTTCTCTATCCATGTGTGGCCAGGGTACATACTGTGGCCTCGTTCCTCCCTTTTTGAGTAACGGGAACTGTGACACATAGCACTCCTTTTCTTCCCTCATCATTTTCCTAGCCACTGCAGGGGTAATATTCCTGCATTGCCGTCTACCTGGCAATGTCCTTAGTCTGCTCACATAGGCTGGTGGAGACACCCACCTCTGACCGTAAAATACTCCTTTGTGTCGGTCTGATTGTGTGGCTGACTCTGATGCCTTAGGTGCAGATCCACTAGAATCTGACCATTTTATTTATTTTCCTCCAAAAAATCATTTTTCACATCTTCTCTCATCTTCTCTTTCCTCACATTCCTCTTTTTCCGCGTCTGATATTGTCTGTGCCAACTCGTGCAACTTCTCTCATCCTCCTCATTCCTGTTTAGCGTCAACCTATCTAGGGACAGCTCTCTATTTCTGCTACTTCGGGAGGCACCCTCAGTGTCATACAACTGAGTGCTCTCCAGACGCTCGCGCTCTCTTTTCCCTTGGGGTACCTGTTCTAGCCCCATTTCATCATATATTCTATCGATCGTCTCTCTGATGCTTCTGGTGTCAAAGTCATCGTCCATATTTACCCTAGACGTGCCTGGTACTAGATCGTAATCAGGAAAGAATTCTTCTATGTCTTCCCAGTCTACTACTGGATCAAGTTTTTTAACCTCTCTTTCCAGATATTCAAGATCCTGTGCTCTCTGTCCTCGCTTAAGTTCTATGTCATCATCAAACTCTCTACGCTTCCTAGCTTCCTCCCTGACCCTATCTTCTTCTTGTTTCCTTGCATCTCTACGTTCATTTGCCCCTCGTATTTCCTTGTCACTTTGTCTCTTTATTCTCTTTTCCCGTATTTTCTGTTCTTCTTCTATTCTCCTTTGTTCTTGCCTGTCCTGATCATTAGCTGTTCTTGGCTTATGATCGCGTTTCCTTTCTTGCTCTTCGTGATACAACTGCTCTCGTCTCTGTCTGTCTTTTTTTCTGATTCTTTCATCTCTCAATCCTTTTTTCTTTTCCTTCTCTTTTCCTTTTGAATTGTCTGGCTCTCCCTTTTGTCTCACATCCTCAATGCCTTTACCATCAAGTTTCAATAAAATCTGACCTCCCATCCATTCGTTCTGTGTGAATGCCATCTCATCAGTTCTATCCTTATCTCCTTTCCATCTCTTTTCCTCTCTACCTGTATCTAGAGATGAACTTGCTTGTGCTTGGTCTCCTTTTTCCTTTTCGCGTCTCTCCTTGTCACTTGGGACTTTGGAGGTGATATCTATGTCTCTATCCTTCTCTGGGATTTCATCACTACTTTGCGTAGGGGACTCATATGATGGGTTGCTATATCCCGTGGCTGCTTTAAGCTCCCTCAATGGGTATAATCCTTCATCTTTACTAGCTTTGTTTTTTGTTTCAACCGGGGTGGGTGGCGCAGAAGGCATTTCACCCCCTCTCTGCATATGTTAAGTATCTAATCTAACAGTGGCGCCTCCTCCTTTTCCTCTTTGTACATCTTCCAAAGTTCTATACAAGCAGGGCGTTTATCTAACTTTTTGCCAGCATACGTGGCATGTAAATATGTCATCATGTGCTGCAGGATCGTTTTAGATAATGATCCGCCTTGGGGCCATGGCATAAACATTTTATTTGCGGTTCCGTTAACCCATTCTGCAATGTAGTTCTTCAGCTTAGGTGCATGTTTTGGCAACTGTTTGCACAAGTTTACTAACGGTGTAACATCTTCCATGCTTAACCTTTCTTATCCTCTCCTCATATAACACTTTGTTATGCTTTATGTTTCACAAACAAAATCAACAATATGAGCGAGCACCAATCGTCGCAATCTCCAATCCCGTTTTTACACAAAAATGTACTGTTACTTTTTAAAACAACAATCATCAATTCATGTAATAGAACATTTTTTCTATTAAATCGCACAATTTTCATGCTATTTCCCCCAAAAATGTCTTCCCTTGTGACGTCAAAAAAAAAACCCACGCAAAACAGACATTACAGACTAGACAGACTCCGGCCAGCTACATGAATCTCATGCCATCTGCTTCCTCAGATGCATTTCTGCCCCTATTATTATTCCGACATGGAATGTAAGCCCATTTCTTTCAGATAGCTTTATCGATTCTGGTCCTCTACATTGTCCTATTAATTCAGGACTTTAAATGCAGGCTTCTTCTAGCGCTATATTAAAACCTAGATATCTGGGCGTATCATCGCAGTATCTCCCTTTTATTCTCTCGGGTATCCTTCCGGTATCTCTCTTTATTCTCTCAGGTATCCTCCCGGTATCTCTCTATTGCTCGGCCACCCTCGAGTTAATATTTTCTCCTTATATGTACATTATACTCTTGCTCTGATGTTATTTTTGTCCCACCTCCCTCCGTTACCTTCCCTTACTTGTTCTAAGGCATGCAACTTTTTGCCAAAGTATTCAGTCTTTTTCACTCACCGTTCAATTTTTTTTTTCTCTCTGGATGCTCGGGATCACTGCATTCGTTACTGTCTCTCCTTGCCGTTCATCCGATTAGCTGCTCGCAGAAGTGAGAAGGGGTTTATGGGAGAAAGCAAGGGTCCTTCAGACCTCAACCTGCAGGGTTTTTACTTAAGCTAACCACTATCTACGAGGAGCCTCTCATTCTATTCAGCCGGATGGCAAAGGACCTGTGATATTGCAGAGGAGCTAGAGTTACTTAGGTTGATGGCTAACGGGTGTCTTATCTAATCGATTCTAATCGAAACCACTATCTGCTACCAAGTGTGCTCGATGGACCTCAGCCGGTCCATAGGACTGGGGGTTTCCAAACAGCTCTTTAAGATGAGTAGCAGAACCTGTGAGATGGATGGGGATGCAAATTCGTACTCTTGCATCAAATAAATAATGACAACTCGATGGTTTGGCATAGGGAGTCCATTCAATGACAAGTACAAAAAACAGGAGAGTTCTTGAATTTTGGCAATCGCTCAATCTTCCTTCTCGCTTCAACTCCAATTAATTTCAGAAAGAACATAACATTTATACTAAAAACTCATCATCACTGATGTGTAACTCTTAAAACTTAGCATGCAACTTGATTGGTTCTAGGAAGGTAACTTTAATATAGGTATCTTATCTGTATATGGTAACGGGGACAGGGGATTGGATAAACAATGTCAGGTGGAGCATCTGAGCCCTTCCTTCAAAATGGCTACTGTAAACGTCACTAAAAATACAAGGTCTCATTGGTTCTACTAACTATAGGACCCTAGATTACACGCTCCACTATGATTGGGTTGACTTCAACCCCACTCATACTTTTCCACTTGCTCTTAGCACCGTGCAGAATAGCCAGCTAGGTACAGGGAGTTCGTCTGCACCCCCAGCTTCCCTCCAATTATTGCTACAATCAATCCTCACCTCAGTGGGTATGTGGCAATTATTTTTTTGTGGTTGGCCTTGAGTCTGCTTCTTGGTCTGGGAAAGTTAAGACGTCTGTGCACGGCAAAGGTCCATACGTAGGTGTGAAAGTTTCATCCCTTCCTGCTGGTCTGGTCGCATGATTCCGACACCGTGAAATCGTCCTTTCCTTCATGCAATTTCATGTATTTGATTTAATTCTGCCAGTCGTCTGCCATCTGTGGCTTATTTTGACCTTCCAGCACAGGATACTCTGTTCTTCTCATTAATTGTATCCACTTGTTGGCCTATTTCAGCTGACATGACCTTGGCTTCTTGGCATGGTTACCTCTGTCTGAGTTTCTCTCTGTCTTTAATTCTCGATTTTTTTGCTGCAAAACTCTCATCTTGAGACTTTTAATAACCTTTGGTTGATTCTGTTCTTGTGAGTAGTGGGAGTATACCTATATAAAGTGCTTCTTTCTTTTGAGGTAGATATGTATAGGTGGCGATTGCTTCAATCTACTTTTGCTACTAAGCATAAGCAAACCTCACAAGTTCTTGCTTCTTGCGGTTTCTTTGCATATTTACATGTTTAAACTAACTGAATAACTTCATCGTGCATATGACATAATTTCTGACATCTTGACATCAATTATTTCACTTTAGGCTCAGTATGTCTCTTATCCATGGTGTTTCGTCTCTTTTCATCATTTACAGGTCGTCATATCTTCTATATGTGAGTCAGTTTGGGTTCTTATGACGTCACCATTCGTCTTGCTTCAGCGTCTTCTTAGTTTCTTCGGGTATTACATTTTGACAATCGAGATTCTGTCTCAATTGTCGATATGGTTTTCTCAATGGGTACCTTACTGTCCAGGTTTTCTTATGTGTCGGTATTTCAACAGGTGCTGTTATTCTGATAGGTACTGGACAGAGCTCATCTGCTGGTTTATTTGGTGGTTTATTTGCTCGTCATACGTCACATATTTTGGCGTGAACGTTCCTGATACTTCAAAATGGGTGGTTGGAGTGCAAATCGAGCTTGGCACATCCTCTACACTATTTTTACTCAAGGGGGTTGCGGGGGCTCAACAACTATTTGAATACCACTGCTGTTGTCTATCCTGGACATGACAAGCACCAGAACAGCAGTCACCCAGTGTGGGAAGGACAGAAAGGGGAAAATCTCTCTTAAGACGTGGAGTTTGAAGAAATCTGGCTTGACTGAAGCGGCAACCTGGGGGGCTACAGAGGGGAGGGGTGCAGTTAGGGTTATCACAAGATTCTTCAGTTTAGGTATTAATTGAAGGCCAGCACCTGGTACTTTTGGCCAAAAATTGGTGGGAAAAGTAGGGGGTATCTTCTGGTGTCCCCACAATCATCAGCTAGTGTGCTTGGTGAGTATGGCTTGTTGGCTCAGGGTTGTCAGGCTTAGGCTCTTCAATGATACCTGGGTGGCAGCGTTAGCATGGGTTTGTTTGTCAGGGTAGTGGAGGTTTGCAGAATCCCTGACTCCGGGTGAGAGTTTACATGACAATGTAAGTTTGCATATCAAGAGGGAGTGGGAAGGTAAGTGGGGGGTGCATGCGAGCGAATCTGAAAGGGGGAAGAGGATTGGTGAAATTTGGTGTGGATTTGGGCTAGGAGATGTAGCATGTGAGGGAGCAAGCGAGTGAGGTGTAAGGTATGAGGCTGTGAATAGGTGATTAGGGTTAGTAGTAGGGTCTGGTAGGGGTAATGGGTGTGGGTGGTCTGGATGTGAAAGTTTTTTCAAAGGTGAGCGATGTCCATCAGAGAGGAGGTAGAGATATGAGTTTCTGAGAGTTGTTGGGCGTGCAGTCGACCTCTGATCTGGGGTTTCATGCGTTCCTATAATTCTGCCTGGGGTGCTTCATTTAAGGACGAAGTTAATAATAATTTGCAAAGGGCTGTCCCCCTTTTAAGATAGAAGAGGTGAGCTAAAAAACAGCTGAATGGATTGGCACTCAACCGAATTCTGTGGTTAAGTGTTGCAGGCAGCAGTTAACTCTCTAAAGGGATAGTTTTGAAATCATACATGTATCCAAAAAGTTATCCCAAATAGCCTATTTGCTAATTCTAGTTGTGTTTGTTGAGGATGGGGTAGCAGAAAATGATGCCTTCACTAAATGCTTTTCCCCTCAATCTAGGGATTGGAAGTGCAGTTGTGCAGCCGCAGGCTTGCCCGCGGTCTAATACCGTCTCTTCGTGCCTTGAAACACTTTTGTGCATAGGCGCATTATACATGCCATATCATATATCGCCCGAAGCGCCTGGACACGATCCTTGTCTGTGAACGTTTTGTTTGGCCAAAGTTGCCCAGTTTGATGAGTTTGTGCACTATGTGAATGGGGCAACTTTCAACAGGGTTAATTAATTGCACCGTGTGTTCCAAAATGCTGCTTATGCTACACGTTACCAGACATGCGCACATAGGCACTATTCAAACATTTTGCCACGAAAAGTAATGAATTGCGAATTTTTTTGGGGGGTACCGTTTTTATAGTTTTAACGGCTTAAATTTTGTCGCACTCTGGGCTGGCAGTTTCAACGCGATGCCTGGTTCTAAATGCACCTGAGCGTTCTGTTGGCACAAAACTGCAAACCTTCACACGCATGCTTGCTGAAATGGTAAGGTGTTGTCGCAGTCGCCGTGAACAGGTGAGTACAAAATAAGGCTTACTTCGTAGGTTTGCTCTCTTTCAATCCAAACAGTGATTTCCCTCCTTTTATTGCATTTTATAAGTGCAATAAGACTCTCCTGCGTGTGCATACCATTTCACAACACTTCCTGGGTGTTGAAGGCAATTGCCCCTTGACCCCTGAGTTATAACAATCAAAGTTGCGTGCGGCAAAACCGTCCACCATCCAGCATTGCCTTGACGACTGGAGGACACAGAAATACGTTACTTATTAATGCAATTGTCACACCTGTTTCTTTTCTATTGCTATTTTGCAACACGCTATTTATTTACCTTCATGAGCAATAAAAGTTAACTCGGTGCGCATTTTGGGCGTACGTATGCATCCTAAAAGAGTGCTCCAGTGTTGCCCTTCGGTGTGCACTAACACTTGTAGCTGAGGGGTCGTGGGGGAGGGGGCGCTTAGTAAGTTGTGCAGGCCCTTCTTGTTCCCCAGATGTACATTTGACTCCCCACTGGCATGTTTCCCCACGTATGTGTCCTGTATGTTTGAACTCTGTTCCTGTTTCTGCTCTCGCCGCTCCTGCTGGGAGGCCGGTCCCTGCATTCACAGCCCTTTCCGGATACATGCTCTCGTAAAAGCAACTGCAGCCGGACACCCTCGGTTATTGCTTCGTTAAAATTGCACAGCTCCGCGGCTGTCGTCTCCCGACTGATGACATCATCAGAAAGGGGTTGCCAATGATGTCATCGACACCCTCCAAGATTCCATGGGGAACGAGTGTGATGGAGTCGTATTGCCGTACACATTTTAGCAAGAACATCTATTATTAAATGATTTTATTTCTACAAATTCAAGATAAGCTCTGTATCGAATGTAGTTTGAGAATTCGGTTCTCGTGTTTTTAGATGGTGCGTACTGCTTTACTGAGTCACGCTTAAAGTACTGCGCTCAGTTTAACGTCTTCCCTATCGGTGCCCGACCAAGCCGAGGAGGACCGTTTGCTGGCTGGGTCGCGCACAGATGACGTCATACGCCGTCCTTCTTTGCTTACATTGCAAATCGACCAAGCAGCGCCGTCAATACTTATGAATGACGCAGCATAGCTCGCATAAGGGATTAAGTGGTCTCGAGAAATGTACTGAAATCAAAACGGAACAGTGCATTCAAATTGAAAAAAAAGCGCACAGTACTGCATGCTATTCCACAATAGGACGTATATTATATTACATCTAATTGTCCAATTGCTTCCAGTGCAGCAGAGTGATTTTCCTAATTTTACTTTGTTTCCTGAAGCATAATTTACTGAGGCGTTTTTAGAATGGCGTAATCCCATAGGAAAACGTTATGTGAATCGGAGTTTCGCACCTTGCGAATGCAAGCGCAAAACAAATGTGAACGTTTCATTAATGTCACACACATGTTTTGCACTGAGATACTGTGAGGTTTTAAATGAAGGTGACAGAATCAGTCTGGCAACCGAGGCCATCTAGTGCAGGTCCTAAGTGCCAAGAGGCTGCCAAAAGAGCCAAAGTGGTGACCGGAAATACCCAATAACATGACACGTGATGCGTCATTGGGCGGGAGAAAGGGGTGGCGATTCGGGGTCAGTCCCTTTATCCACTATACTTCTGTGTGCAGATTGTCCATATACTCCTCTCTGGATGCCAAGCTGTACTTTTCAAACCGCCCCCCAAGATCCTACTGTAATAACGCCATGCAACACGCCTCGGCGTCGTCCGGTTACGCCGAAACCACCGTATTTATTTCAAAAGCAACTCGGAAAAGCAGCCCACTAATGAACGAAACGTCCTGCAATAAATGCTTTCACGTGCGGGTTTTAAACACAACCGCTTTCAGAGTCCAGACATCAAAAGCGGCCCGGCATTTCATTATCACTGCTCACAACGACGGGAGGCCGCTCTCCGCGGAGTTTACTAGCCCTGCCAGTCCCCGCACACTCGGCGCGGCCCGCGTCTAGCGGTGACGGCCCCTAATTGCCCGCCTCAGCTCTCCCAAATGCATGCATCTTCTGGGCTGTCTCATAACCATTGTGCTTTAATATTTGCCAAAATGTCATTTTAGCTTGAAAACTTGGGATCAACTGCATTAAGGGGTGCAGTTTAACCCTGTCATGGTAAAGTGTTTTTCTCTGCTATTTTGTTACATTTGTGCTAGTTGACACAAGGGGGATTTCAAATGGTGGTGCTTCATTGCGCCTGATATTTAAATGAGTAGACACCGCGTGCGCACATCATCTAAACATTACAAATAAAATTAATACTAGATATGCAAGAACATTTCACCCGGGTGAATTTTCCAGGGCCATGTGCAATATAGCCCAGTGCAGTAAGTAACTGAAATGATATGATAGGTTATTTATAACACGCTTAATACCCAGATGTTTCTAACCTGTGTTGCTTCGTGTCATTCCAAGGTGAGCACGTTGCCCCTGAGCTATCCTCCCGAGACTAATGCAATGTATCACCTATTGTCAATGAGCACCAGAAATGGAAGTTCATGCTGTTACCCATCTAGCAAGGCATGCAGAGAGTTCAGTTAGTAAACACATTCCTGAAACAGTGAGAAAAAGGAGATGGCAGGGTGTTAGGTTCTCGCCATCTCTCTCCCTCTTTACCCGAAGGGTCCCAGAACAGGGACCATTTTGAAGGGGATACCCAGTGAACAGTTCTAAAAGAAAAACGAACCGGACAGCTCCAAGCATAGGCACATTCTGAAAGCCATATCCGCTTGAACCCTCCAGTGGGAAGTAGACTTCACCGTGATGCACATGGGGTATCAGGAAATATTAGCCCTCTATGTAGGATCTGCGTGAAATGACTGAGATGAAAAGTCTGACCACCAAAAGTCCGTTTTTTTTTCTCCCCAATGTTTTCACATATATATATATATATATATATATATATATATATATATATATATATATATGGATACCTCCCACAGCCCCCCCACCTTACACCTATACATTGTTATTAACTTTACCCCCCACATATACATATGCAACTAAATGGGGGTCTGACTTTTCTACCTCTGTAATTTCGTCCTATTCCTGTATATAATGTCACCATATATATAGTCGCCGGGAAACAGCATGGTTAGCATTATATATGGGGTAAATGGGGGCAGGGATTGCAGGGGTGTCCCCTGCTCCCTTTAAAACAAAACAAAAAATTCAGGGGTTTCCGGGGTGTCCCCCGCAGGTCCCCTATGATAATGTCTCAGCAAAAAAATGGCGACATTCTTGTATGGCAACATTTTTGCGGGGCCATTATCACATGGAACCGCTCATTGTGTGTACACCAGCGATGCTGTTTAGAGTGTGCACTTGACAATAACGACACATTTCAGTGACTGCCATGCGAATATTCTTTGTGTCTCTAAACGGTCGTCAATCCGGATTACACATGGCACCGATCTAACCCGTTCTTTAGGCAATTCCTCTGTAGTCTCCGAGCTACCTGCTAAGCTATTACAAACCTGATGCTACAAAGCACAAACACATCTGTATGGTCCAAACTGAGGAGTCAAGGAGTCTTTATTACAGTGTTCGAAGTGGGGGCAGAGGAGGGCAGTGCTCCTCCACTTTCATTTCTAAAAGAAACTATTCCGAAATGTCTTAATCTTAAAATAAAAGTGTAGGTAGAAGTTGAAACTTGCACTTCAGTGCCCTGAATGTTCCCTTAAACAGTAGGCGCATTTGTTTGGGGGTCGGGAATGTGCGTGGGAGCGGCGCGGTGATGGGGTTTGTAGGGAGCGGAGGCAGGCCAGGTGGGAACATAGCTCCACTACTTCCTTTTGTATACTTGGACCACTTAGGAGTGGGATGGGATACTATACAGAATGCATTCTTCATGTAAGCGGCGCTTGCTATGTGATGCAGCCATTTAGAACGGTCCGCTCCATATTGGGTTTTCCTGAAGGGCAGCACGCAGCACCTGAGGAAGGTTGTGTAAAAAAGACCAGATCATTGCTCAAGGGTAAACCACACAATTTGAAGCATAATGGTGGCCTCAGAACTGCACACCGGCTATGGTAAATTTGTGCCGCATTCTGCCATACTTTTGGAAACTACCCACCCTCCTTGAGCCAAAGTGTAGATTAATAAGTAGCAGAAGGGCTAGACTTATTGCAACTGAGATAAAACTCCAAACACGTTTTAACATAGAAAAGTCCCATTGAAAACATTTTTGCAAATCAGGCCCTTAGCATCTGCACTAATCTCAACAGAACACCTTCGCTAGGTGCATCCCTTCAATATGACATGATAGGTTATTTATAACGTGCGGGACCAGGGATTGAACCTGTGTTGCGACATTGCTTCCAAGGCGAGCACGTTGCCCCTGAGCTATCCCCCCGAGACTCTACTGCATTGCTCAGATGATCAAAAGCGAAATGAAACCTGCACTTTGAGGGCTGTTCCTATAATTGGAAAGGTGAGCTCCACATTAGCTCATTACTTTAATTATGCCTCTCTTTCTACGGGCTGCACCTTTGGGCTTGGATCAAAGCGAGTTCTATATTTGTGCGCAACAAAAGCCAACGATAATCCCCAAATCATGACCCTGGTCCTGAAAATGAGCGCGGACAGGCGCCATGCTAGCAAGATCCCGTCAATATGGCCGTGTCGACGGATACGCTGTGGTCGCCAGGATATGCATAACACGTGCGTTATAAAAAAAAAAAAGACATTAAACCTCCGCCAAATCAAATGGTACAGTAAGACGACGAACTGGGCCTCGGCCGTTGAGAAAGAAAAGGGTAGAATCCGATCAGATGTCACGCACTTGTAACCTTAGGTCAAGCGTGGAGCTATTTGGGGACTGGGCGGGTGGGCAGGAGACGAGGAGCACCGAATAGGGACAGGGCTGCAGGAGATGAGTGACAGCGTCACCTGCGGGTCGGCGAGAGCGCCCGATTTAGGTAATCAGCAAAAAAGGGAACCGTAGACATCAGGCCCGGGCCGTGAGCCTTTCACGCAGCGTCCCGTGAGCGCTGCCCCTCACTCTGATCATTGGCGGCCAGGAGAATGGTGCAGTCATCTGCTCGTGTTCCGCAAAGGCCTGCCGCTTGCCTTCCGGTCCACGAATGGCACGCTTCTCGGCGCTTCGCTAAGCACCGTGCCCGGCCACTCTCTGCTGCAGCTCGGGTTCTAAACGGGCACACCTGGCCGCTACCCGCGCGTGGCAGCTCTGCTTAGTTTCTTATGCCCGCTGAGATTCCTGACTTGGCTTTATCCGGGGCACAACATTTTATGAAATTGAAGCTGAAGCCGAAAAGCTGCCTTCGAGAAAGACTCTCCCGCCCAAAGCGAGCCGGGGTTTACAGCAGACTGACGGAAGATGACAAGCTGTCGTTTCCAGTTTTCACGCCGATAAGTGTGTGTACCACCGCACCAGTAACACGAGGCTTCGGAAAGTGCAAATGTCCGCCCCTCCCTCCCCCACCTAAGTACCCTGTACCCAGAGCAAGCAAGGCCTCGGCCACAATGGCGTTGCCACACACCAGCTCTCAGAAAAGTAGCCTTTGTGCCGCCATGTCACACCCGGCGGCCTGCAGCCTCTTCAGCAAAATGCGTTATAGTGCTGCGAAGTGAACGAAGGAAACGCGTGGGCGCTTTGCAAAACACTTCAATACACAATGAAATAAATATGCTCAATAACACTAAATGAGCATAGGCTGTCCTGCGACCTATGGATTGAGCCACAACGTGAGCACTAACAACTCGAAATAAACATACATTGTGCGAACTTCAGAGCGATGGAAAGAATACAAATAACAACCCCCGTACCCCACCCCTCCTCACAAACACTCTATTGATGAAGCGGATATGACATTATCCGGCCACCCTCTTGTGGGGTACATCGTCACAGTGCCTCAATTGATACAATAATTGTGTGAATATGGTCGTGTTTTCTTCATGCCTCTTTACACAAAATAACAATAACATTGCTTGATGACGCCATGTTAACCGACCTAGATTTTCATCGCACGCGTGCATGCCACGAGCATTACACTGGGGAGCATGGTATGCTAGGTGGTGTAGTGCCCATCCTGTGGGCCGCAGCACCAGTGTCCAGTGGGTAGGGCCTTGCCATCTCCATCGGAGCGTTGAATGGCTCTTCACCGTGCTCGGGCTAGGGGGGCCCTGGCACACACCGGGCACCTGTTGGCTGAGGCTGGCAGAAGCAGGGGGTTCTGTAGCCTCCAGCTCCTCAGATAAGGAGTAGGGCCTGGCAGTGCAGCCTGGCTGGGTGAAGGCGCGGGCGCTGGACACCCCGCATGGGCCTTGAAGATCAAGCCTGCTGGAAGGAGGTGCAGTTGCGGGATGTCCCCGCTAGATGTCTTCGGAGCTAATTGATAATTGAGCCCGCCTCGGTTCCTGGCTTTTCCCTGCGGTGGATTGGAAGCGCTCGCCCAATTCGCGCCGGAGCGTGCTTGCTGCTGCCGGGAAGACGTGCGGGGAGAGACAGTACAATACAAAGACACACGGTTTTCCCGCCGTCCCGCTTCCTCGTTGGTGGATTGCTCACACACGAGGAATGCCTGTATTGCTCTGACGTGTTTGAAGGAGGCAGCCGAGCTGAGCACACACACACACCTCGGATTAAACCGCCAAGGACAGCCAGGTCGTAAAGAGGGGTACTTAAGCGTTTCGGATTTAGCGCCGTCAGTGGGACAAAGTTCATGGTGAACAGCAGAGACCCAGGCTGGTGAATGGCCCAATAGTTGAACTCGAATAACACACCTGAAACAAAACCATTCCCCTTGCTCGAGACTGACAATGTCGCGACTTTATATGGCGCTGCAAAGGGGGTGGCCGCTTCTAAGCGCTTTAACGGGCAGCACCCGATGTAATGGTACTCAATGTACCGACCCACAAAGAGTGGAGGGCTGAGTCGGCCCCTCCTTCTTGAAACACGATACGTAATTAGATATGTGGATAGGTGGCCACATGGTTACATACACGTGCATATTTTGCATATATGTTTATGTGACAATGAGGGCTATATGAAAACGTCAACGAATAATGCTATCGCAATAAAATGTTGTCAACTCTTTTCACACTGTGTTTTTTTCCACCGTTTTTAGAATTCGGCATGTACAATGTATGCAGCAGAACTCATTGCGATATTGCCTTACGATCACACTCTATTGTGTTCAATAAGTGCAGAACTGATGTATAGTGTATGCAGGTCACAATACGACCTTTCCCAATGCCAGCGAGGCGCGCGCGCGTGTGTGCATACACACACACACCTTTCTATGTACATTTGTATTCTCATATTTGTAAACCTAATAGCAAACAGACTAGTCCATACTTAAGTCCGCATATATGTTTTCATTACTATGGACCCGATTCATGGAATTTTTTGCATGGTTCAAAGTGACTTTGCACTGCCGACACAAAGTCTGATTCACGCAAATGCGCAAAGTGTATTTTTGCAGTGCAAAGTCATTTTGTGCTGCAAAAATGACTTTCTACTGACTTGCACTGTAAAAATACACTTTGCACAGTTCCATGATTCAGGGTTTGTGTCGGCTGCGCAAAGTCACCTTTCAGCAGTGAAAAGTCACTTTGAACCGTGCAAAAAATTCCATGAATCGGGCCCTACATGTATTCAAGTGCATGGCACCCACCCCTTTCATTTAATTATTTTTGTAACATCACACAGAACAGTTATTTGAAAGTCCACAATGCATGCAACTAATTTCCTCCGCCACACAACACACACACACACACACACACACATCGGCATATGCATCTATAATTATAGCATATTTGTGAACATGAAAACAACGACAGCTAATGCATGCTTAAGTCTGCACACATATGTTTTACTATATGTATTTAAGTGCATGCAAACCATCCATTCCTTTAATGTAATTGTTTCGGTAACACCACAGACAACAGTCATTTCACAGCCCATAATGCATGCGAGACATGACACGCAACTGCATCCACACCTGCATCCACAACTTCATGGCTCCCATAATTCAGGAGAAATCCGACTGCATCCACACTTTCATGGCTCCCATAATTCAGGAGATGTCCGACTGCATCCACACATTCATAGCTTCCATAATTCAGGAGATGTCCGACTGCATCCACACCTTCAAGGCTTCCATAATTCAGGAGATGTCCGACTGCATCCACACTTTCATGGCTCCCATAATTCAGGAGATGTCCGACTGCATCCACACATTCATGGCTTCCATAATTCAGGAGATGTCCGACTTCATCCACACCTTCAAGGCTTCCATAATTCAGGAGATGTCCGACTGCATCCACACCTTCAAGGCTTCCATAATTCAGGAGATGTCCGACTGCATCCACACTTTCATGGCTCCCATAATTCAGGAGATGTCCGACTGCATCCACACCTTCAAGGCTTCCATAATTCGGGAGATGTCCGACTGCATCCACACCTTCAAGGCTTCCATAATTCAGGAGATGTCCGACTGCATCCACACCTTCAAGGCTTCCATAATTCAGGAGATGTCCGACTGCATCCACACTTTCATGGTTCCCATAATTCAGGAGATGTCCGACTGCATCCACACTTTCATGGTTCCCATAATTCAGGAGATGTCCGACTGCATCCACACCTTCAAGGCTCCCATAACTCAGGAGATGTCCGACTGCATCCACACCTTCAAGGCTCCCATAATTCAGGAGATGTCCGACTGCATCCACACATTCATAGCTTCCATAACTCAGGAGATGTCCGACTGCATCCACACATTCATAGCTTCCATAATTCAGGAGATGTCCGACTGCATCCACACCTTCAAGGCTTCCATAATTCGGGAGATGTCCGACTGCATCCACACATTCATAGCTTCCATAATTCAGGAGATGTCCGACTGCATCCACACATTCATAGCTTCCATAATTCAGGAGATGTCCGACTGCATCCACACTTTCATGGCTCCCATAATTCAGGAGATGTCCGACTGCATCCACACATTCATAGCTTCCATAATTCAGGAGATGTCCGACTGCATCCACACTTTCATGGCGCCCATAATTCAGGAGATGTCCGACTGCATCCACACCTTCAAGGCTTCCATAATTCAGGAGATATCCGACTGCATCCACACTTTCATGGCTCCCATAATTCAGGAGATGTCCGACTGCATCCACACATTCATGGCTTCCATAATTCGGGAGATGTCCGACTGCATCCACACATTCATAGCTTCCATAATTCAGGAGATATCCGACTGCATCCACACTTTCATGGCTCCCATAATTCAGGAGATGTCCGACTGCATCCACACATTCATGGCTTCCATAATTCGGGAGATGTCCGACTGCATCCACACATTCATAGCTTCCATAATTCAGGAGATGTCCGACTGCATCCACACTTTCATGGCGCCCATAATTCAGGAGATGTCCGACTGCATCCACACATTCATGGCTTCCATAATTCGGGAGATGTCCGACTGCATCCACACATTCATAGCTTCCATAATTCAGGAGATGTCCGACTGCATCCACACTTTCATGGCGCCCATAATTCAGGAGATGTCCGACTGCATCCACACCTTCAAGGCTTCCATAATTCGGGAGATGTCCGACTGCATCCACACCTTCAATGCTTCCATCATAATTCAGGAAATGTCCCGTTGCTCCGAATGGCGCGTTTATAGGAAACCCGGACATTTTGTTTTGCAAGTAATAAAAGCGCGCATTAAGTAGAAAGTTGTACAGAACATAAATACATTCTATTAACTCCATTGCGGTCTTGCGTGCAATTTATGCTGCCAATGTGCGTGCAACGTGTGCAGTGAACCGGTCGGGAATAAGTCGATACACAGCACATGCCAACGAAGAAACGCACGTTTGAGGTTTTAGAACACACGACACCAGTCTCGTGCCGTGTCGTGCCTTTGGCTCTTGCTTCATTTAGTGCCAATACACCCCTTCCTCTCGCATAATATCTCAATAATATCGACTGTTTCTGAGAATCCAAAGAAGCGCAAAATGTTCGCAAGTAATTGGCGCAAGCGGGGCCGGATCTAGCCACGTGATTGCGCCATCAGCGCACGATAAAATCGACGGCCGGCAGAACACAAACGTCGAAGTATTATTATTTCGATTGTTCCGCCAGGGCAGCTCCAATTCTGTATTCGATATGATAGCCGAGGAGGTTCTTTAGCAGCCAATTTATCCAGATTAACACCCTGAGTCATGGAATTATTTATGCGTAAAACGCACATTTACGCGCCATTCTCCCCGAAAATCCCCATACCACAAACAGGGATTTTCGGGCAGAAAGACGCGCAAATGTGCGTTTTACGCGCCAATAATTCTATGAATCTGGCTGGATATAGGGATCGATTTAGAGTAATCCCAATCAGTTATTGCCCATTTTGTCATAACATGTAAGGTTCATGGAAATGTACATTTAATTTCTGCATGTGAACCATAAGCACGGTTTTCGGGCACGGAAGTACACGCATTGGCGGCATACAAGCGCTCATTCTTAAATACGTCCTCGGACTTTCTTTCACAAACACATTTTAGAAATGCACACAGGCCACATAGAAACGTGTGCATACAGCTTTGCCCCCACATATATAGACAGACAAGGACAACTCCCTCACTCAAGCTTACATACACTGGCAGCAGCCCTACATGGGTCTATCGGCCGCTTTTTCACTCTAAAAATAGGCAAATAGTCCCACAAATAAAAATAGGGAGCACAAATACTGCCATAAAAAATGGGAAACAGGCGCATATGGCCTTGTGCTCCATGGATGTGTTTGAAGAAATTAATATTATTACTGCCTGATCGGAAGACGTAAACATGTTTCTTTAATGGATATAAACAACTAGGTGCAATGAAATAATGATTACAAAACATTTCTGTTTCCCAGTTGAAACATAAACTTATTTGCTTGTAAAATACTTTCCTTGGGAAATGGACTTACAGTTTTACTCCCCAAAACATAATTTTACTCCCAACTTTAAAAAATAGGGTGTACAATACTCCCACTTCCAAATCTTATCTGGGGCACTGCCTGACACACACACACACACACACGTAATCTCTGGGCAATCAGATATACATCTACACATAAACATGCAAACGCGAGCACTCTTACAAACACACACTCATGCAGATTTACAAACACACGCATTCATAGATAAAGCTCCACCTCTCCCAGACTGTGCATTCGCTGTTTGTGCAATTCGCATGCACGCCCACCTACGTGCACACACGCACAAACGCGCTGTTTTCAGGGGCTGCTTCAAAATGGGCCTGCCTCTGTCAGCTATGCGCTATGTGCCAGTAACTGCAAACACACACGCATGCAGATTTACAAACACGCCGCCACGTAGGTGAAGGTCCGGCTCTAGCAAAACTGTGCATTCACAGCATGTGCAATTCGCCAGACAAGCATGCATACGTGCACGCGCACACACGCGCTCTTTTCAGGAGCTGCTTCAAAATGGCAATACCCCCGTAACCATCGAGAACTGGTTAACAACGGTTCGTCTTCATATGACTGTGTATGCAGGCCTGTAACATGATTGCCACAAGAGGTACAGGCAGTGGCGGCCAGCATGTATAATGATGGCTACTTACCACCTGCTGTGCTTGTGAACTGAACTGAATATGTGCATTTCATGTCTGAGGGACTATAGTGTCTGTCAAGTGATTGGAGAAAGAATGCGGATGGATGTTTAGCATGGATGGTCCGGGTACGGAGCCCGTTTTTTTACCCCATCCTTTTGCATTGATGTATTTTCAGTTGTATGCTCTTATTAATTCTTGTCTAATTGCCTTTGTCATGTGAGTGGCACATGGGGGTTTCTTTGTTGATTTTCTGTCAGCATGTTGCGCATATAGACACAAATAGGCGGCGAGAGAATCTGTGGCCGAAGTTCTCTTCAGTGTTGAACGGACAACATGGAGCTCGCGCGCTTCCCTTTCTTTTTGCCGGCACACATTTTATCAGCCGGGATGCCGCCGTCCCCGTGTGTGTGGGGTTAGACGCATCTGCAGACAGCGCGACTTCCTGTGAACTGCTCGAATGTCGACACTTGAGGTAATTGTGTCTGGATAATCCCAGAGCCCACACACCCTGGGAAGCACGCACGCAACACCCACACAGGGCATCACCTGCCAATGACACACCTCTCGACACACGTGGAGCCGAGAGCGCCGTTTAGTAGATAGGCGAGGTAGTGGCCACAGCAGCATTTAGGATAGGGTGTTGATCGAATCATTAATAGTCAAATGTTGGGGCGCGGTAGCACCGCAAGAGTTCCCTGTAAACCACGTGGGTCCGTTTGCGCGCAAGTTTCATTCGAGTAAGGGCCACTAGGTCCCCTTTGTCAGAATTAATAAAAGCAAGGGGTCCCAATGGCTCAAGCAGACCGACATTATTAGCAGAGGCGACTAATGTGACATAATTGCGCGCGCGTAGCGTGAGTTCGCGTTCAACTGTCACGTTCGCTTTCACGCAACCACTCTGCACCTGAACAGCCTGCATACCACCGGCGGTGTAATGTCACCACACTATTCATTTCTGCTAACAATTGCACACGTGTTCGCAATTATACTTTTCACAGTCATCTGCAATGTAAGGTTCTGTTTATTTCCATGTATGCTTAGACTACGATCTGTGGAAGGGCCACGCACCCCACAGTGAGTGGAACCCATAGAAATGGCGGTGAGGCGCTATGCGTGGCGTATCGTGTGATTCTGGCTGGCGTTCCCATTGATTTTCAACCCTTTACCCCTCTACACACTATGATGACAGAGGGCACCAGCGTAACTGTGTTATTACTGTGGTATTACCGTATGCTTCTTCTTCGGCTGCGAATTTCTGCTTGTGTCAACATTTCCTGGTCAGCATCGATGTTGTGTAAAAAAACGCGTTCTTTCTAGATGCGTACCCAAGTTAGGGGGCCTGGTTTAGAACAATGTTTTCACGCGGGAAAGTTTTGTAAATTAGGCCCAACGTGTTTTCTCTAATGTTGGACAGTGTACGCTCGTGCAACAGACCTACGCCGATCCGATAAAACACCTCTCTCCCTTTAGCCTTCACGGGTACTTTAATAACGCGCTCTTTCAAGCCAGAAGTACAATGTTCCGGAGAAAAAAAACGGTTTATTAGACGAAAATTGCAACACTTCTCACACAGAATAGTTTCAGCTGCCCAGGTAAAAAACACCTGGGCCTTATATATAAAAATATTTTAACATGGAAAAGTCCCATTGAAAACAGGTTTGTAAATCGGGCCACCTTTCTTTTGAAATATAGTGGCGCCGAGCAATCGCCGTGCTCGAAAACAACGCACGAGCAGCAGACATGGGAAGAGCCGTAGCTATTGTTCGCTCCCGATAGATGCGCCCTGCGCAAACACAAAGGTCGCGCACCGCTACTTCCCTGTGTGCATTCGGGGCCGGGACAAACAAAGCGAGCCATTGGAGTCATTATTGGGCCAGGCTTTGCATATACGCTAGAGACTGCTTTATTGCCCTCCTGTCTGGGCCCTGCAATCAAGCGCATGCCATGCCCAGCGCTTTAAAGCGCACCAGCCTTTCATGCAGTCTGGCCCATTACCTGTGGAGCTTTATTTATGAAAGGGAGACGCAGTAAATCTGGAGACAATTAGCTCCTACAATCGGGATGTGTGTAACGGGGCTTGGCTTTACTGTAAACGTGTCCCTTACACCTCCCTTACTGTCCCGCGCATTAATGAACGGGGGAGCGGGGCTGCATGAATCGAAACGCTTGTCTGGGGCCGCGTTTATACTTTTAATACGATTCTTCAAACATAATCCGCCCCTTTGTATCTGGGCTGTTTTCTTTTTTAAATGGGAGCCCTATAGTGCTTTTAGAAACACTCATCAAAACAATATGCACTAGCCTGGGCTTGGAAGGAAGGGGCGGGGCCTCATGGATGGCAATTGGGCGAGAGAGTTCCACGCAGACAGGACGCGGATTACCCAGGGGGACGTGCTTGGCGGCGGCTTGTTGTGCATTAAGTCACCTGACGCTTAGAGGAAGTTGCTGGTAATTGTTGGCCCTTCCAGGATCGCCTCACGGGCAGAGCAGTGTGATCACTCACAGGAAGAAGTCACGGTCTCGCTGTTGCATCCAGGCTGTGCAGCCCCCCCCCCACACGCACACACGTATGCCACGCCGACCTACCATAATATAGACTTATAATGCTCATATTACTTGACAGTAATTTTCATTACTCCAGGTCATTTTTCCTTGTCATGGGCAGGGCCGGCCTTATAAGCGGCAGAACCTCAGGCAGCAAAACACACTTTTGACACCCTTCCCCTCTCCCCGAGCGCCCGTGGTCCTGTTGGAGGGTGTGGAGGGAGTGCCACGTTTTTCAATAGACACAGCAGGACCCCTATTGTTATTAAATACGCTCTGCTCCTGAGCGGAGTACATTTAATTTCAATAGGGCGCCTGCTGTACCTTCTCCTACATCGCCAGCTCGGGGAGACCTTGAAAGTCTCCCCCGAGCTGCTGTGGCAGGGCCGCCCCGGGCGGTCACCTGGGCGGACCGGTCCTAAGGCCTGCCCTGGTCCTGGGACTTGATATTTGAAGACCAATAGTTTAAAAAAGGTTTATTTCATAGATGCACCCACTCCCTGCACCTGGATATATCTGGAAGAGACCCAGAACTTCCTGTGCTCTATCCGGGGAGAGGAGCGATCCATGTCACCCGGTGGGAGAGGTGGGTATGAGTACTGCAACCACGAAGAGTAGGGCTGGCTGCAATGAAGATTACATAGGCAAGGCCCCTCTAACTTTAGGGGCAAGCCAGGTTGGGAGGGCGGTGGCGGTAACTGCAGAAAGTGAGGGGCGGCCTGCAAGAGCATGCATGCCCCAAGTCTTGAGCCTGCGGCCCCTGCGGCCACCCACCTCCTGGCGCACCTTTGTGGAGTCAGAGGACAGGGATGGAAGCAGTAGGTCACGCCCGGAGGGGGTCTGGGCTTGGGGGGGTGTAACAGTTTATTGAGAGCCCACCCTCAACACAGGGAGTTCCGTCTCTACCCAAGCTAAGTGTCACACAATAAATGGTTAATGTCAGTTATTTTATTCAACCCTATTTCAGCATCATATTATGCCCCTTAGATCACTCCCCCTGAAATACCAATGAGCCAAGAACCATGCTGGTGTACAGGAAACTTATTGGCATTTATTTAAATTAGAATTAATAGAAATCACACTAAACTACACATGCCACCTTCTATGTGGCTCACAATTAACTTCTCGTTACACTAATCACAAAAATTAATTGGGAAAAACAAAAATCACAGTACTCTATCTCAATTTCAATTCAAGAAATAATTATTGCTGGTCAGTGAACAAAATCAATGACAAATGTGGTGCTGTCCAATTTCGATTTCCCTGCGCAATTAAAAGACTAGCAGTTTAGTTTTACAAATGTGTGCAGCATGCATATGGCAATTATTATTTCACCCACACTTTTGCTTTAACCCCTTAACTGCCAAGGCCTCTGCCCCCAGTGCCAAGACCTTTTTGTTGATTTCGGTATGTCACCATTCAATATCTTGTAACATTTTTGTTACATGAGATATCTCGGCCAAACCAAAAAGGGAGAATATCTTGGGTTTTTTCAGAAAATGCCAATACAATGATGTAGAAAGAAGCCTGTGGTTTTTTCCTTGTAAGAGCTAGGAACAAATGGTTTGCTGTGCTGAATTCGCCATCTTCCAGGCTTTCAAGAACAGGTTGAGTGGAAACCAAGAAAAGCATATTCTGATATGGTTACCAACCGTTTTGTGAGAGGTAGGCGATTTTTCCCTTTTTTTCCAATCGGACATGCATGGACGGAATGGAAGAGGAGGGTAGAAAAGCTGAATGGGAAGACAGAAAGGTATACATTTCTGAAAAGTAGACAAAATTCCAAGTTGAGGAAGGGGTGATTTGCACAGGTCAGGCACCAACTATGTAGGGAAAAATTCCAAAGTTTGGGGCAAAATTGGAAAAATGACTGAAAAAAAAGTATGTGGTGGACATGGTTGGCCCGGTAAGGCAATGGCTTCTGTGAATTTTGAGAAAAGCAATGCCCCGCTACATTCCCACGACTCTTCCAGTTTGGAAATCACCAATCTTTCGTATTGTTTCTCAAAACAAGCATATAACACAAGCCAAAAACTGAGCAATGGTACACAGGTTTTTTATGCTTAGTGCCTAAACAGACGTACTTTGCATGTGTAAGTAAGGAAAACAAATGTGGTGAGCAAGGGCATGCATACATTTTTTGAAAGAGCACAGGCAAGGGTAGGTGTCTTGTACAGGTTACAAAAATGTATAGTGCCTAAAGCAGCGACTAAATGTAGATCACATTTCTGAAGTGAAAGGGTTGTGTGACAAAGTACAGCAGCAAATGTTCGAAAACATTATGAAAACCACACAAACACAACAAATGTTGTACCTTCTCGCATTCCCACTGGTGTCCTGATGAAAACGGTACCTCACATGTGTGGGTGCACCTGCCTGGGTGCAAAGGGAAAAAAGACTAAACCACTGGTAACCCCAAGTGTTTTGGCAGAGCTGATTTTGTGGGAATTTGCTCTTGTGGAAAACCTATAGATTTGGGCCTGGTATGTTGCAGCCACCAAGGAAAACAGGGAACCCCATGCATTTCCAAAAACAAGAAACCTGTGGGAATCCACAGAGGTCTGACTTGCGCAAATCGCCCCAGAATTTAGTACCCACAATCCCCGGCAAAGTCCAAAATCTGCCGAAAATCCCACAATTTTCAGACATTTCCCTCTGCCCACCCACTGAAACATGTTGCCAATAACACATGTCCTACCTTCCCATGTTCCCACAGGTGTCCCGATGAAAATGGCACCTCGTATGCCTGTGTGCACCTACCTGGGCGCAAAGGGAAAAGGCTAGACCACTGGTCACTGCAAGCCTTTTGGCGAGCAGATTTTGTGGGATTTCACTGTTGTGGACAACCTACAGAATTGTACCTAGGATGTCAAAGCCACCAAGGAAAACAGGGATCCCCATACATTTCCAAAAAGAAGACACCCGTGGGAATCCACAGAGGTCTGATTTACACAAATCACCCCAGAATTTAGTATCCACAATCCCCTTAAAGTCAGAAATTTGGAGAAAAAAACAGAATTGTCAGATATTTCCCTCTGCCCACCCACCGAAACACGCCGCCAACAACGCATGTCTTCATTCCAGCATTTCCACTGGTGTCCCAATGAAAATGGTACCTCACATGTGTGGGCGCACCTACAAGGGAGCAAAGGGAAAAGGCTAAACCACTGGTCACCCCAAGTCTTTCGGCAGAGCAGATTTTGCAGGATTTCGCTGTTGTGGACAACCTAAGCCACCAAGGAAAACAGGGAACCCCATGGAATCCACAGAGGTCTGACTTACGCGAATTGCCGCTGAATGTATTACCCACAATCACCGGCAACGTCTGAAATTTGGCAAAAAAACTGTCACGATTCATGCCCCTGACCCCCTCAAGTATAACAGCCTCCCAGCAACAGTGGGACCACAGCCCTTAGAAGTGTCCCCAAGGGCCTTTAAACACCATCATAAGAACACGTGGAGTCAGTCCTGGCGCCTCTGGCACCAGGCTCATTATCAGGAATAGGGAAAGTATCAGTTGTGGGGGGTCGTGGCTTGATGGCTCCGTGAAGGGACGTGCTCTCGAGGAGCTCCCAATGATCTGCCACAGATCCTGTGGATAAAGTAGACATTCCGGATGAAAAGGCATGCTGGCAACACATTCCCCGACAGGGGATGGTCCGGTGTGTGTGCGGTGCGACCTCTGCAGCTGATCCATGAAAAACTGGGTGAATTAAGGCCACCGAAGAGCAGCCGGGCTCTCGGGACCAGGACAGAGTAAAGATGGCGGCTAAGAACAAAGGGTCATAAACTGACCGAAGCGCCCTGGCCGGGAGCACAAGCCAGTGCTGCTCGGCTGAGCCCGCTGCAGCTCTGTGAGAGATAAAGCACCCAGCCCGTGAGCGGCGAAAAGATCTAGCTGTAAGGTGCTCACGGGTGAGTGAAGCAGACCCCGGGGCCGGGATGAGAGGAGGAGCGGCAGGAGCGCTCGGCGCACCCCGGCCCCTGGACACGGGAGAGGACCGGCTTGGATCGCCCCAGACGGTGCAGTGAGCACGGGGCGCTGTGGGTCTGAGGCAGCTGGCATGGAGCTCGCCGAGCATTGGACCTGGAATACACAGCACTTGGCGGAGCGGGAGCTCTGTGGTGGGCCAGGAAGTGGCGGCTCCAGCAGGGATCCAGACAATATTGGTGTCAGTGCCGGAATTGAGCCAGGACACCCTCGGCGGGGGCCCTGACTCGCCAGGGCGAGGCCTGACGAGCCGAATAAGAGAGCATAGAAGCGGCGACGAATAGCTTTCCTGATCATTGAGGCTCCAATGGATGGTGGACGCGCCGCGAGGGTGGTGCTCCGCTGACCCCCTCGGCAGCGCATGACGGAACCGGGAAGGGATGAACGTGGCCCTGGAGTGGGACGAGGAGCGCAGTGAGCCACCTGCTGCACACGGGCTGGTGTTGAGGAATAGAGAGGTTGGCGAGGGGCTCAAATAGGGCTCCTTGGCCTGCGAACAGAGTGGGGCTGCACCTAAGTTGGTGCCATCTATTGGCGCCGTGGCTCCCACATCACCGCCCCAACAGAGCGCACAGCACACCTAGCTGCCTGAGCAGGATCCGTGTTCTGTGGAACCCCACAACGAGCTGCATGAGGTAGAAAGGGTGGCTCACCCCAGCGCACCTGCTGAGCCCTAGGAAAACAAAAAGGGCATCTTGTTTGGGCAGGGGGCCGGATAAAAGCTTCTAAGACTAGACTGTGGGCCAGATGGCCGTGGAGCCCAATAGGGAATTGAAGTAAAAGGGTGCAGAACGAGCGTGAGTGCCTGACCACCAGTCACTGGAGTGAGCACGACGGGGGCCAGCAGAGCGACACTGTATGAGCGCAAGTACGTGGGAGGACACAGCCCATTCTGGGAGTGCAGTGGGCAGAAGGGGTATATCCCAAACAAGGCTGAAGCGGCGCTTAAACAATAAGAGTGGCCCGACGCCACGTGGACTTTTATGCGTGGGGTGGCACTGCCGGCTCACACCTGGTCGGCACGGCACAATGTCCAATAAAATTGTCAGACCTAAGAACAAACAGCCCACGCTGGATGCCTATGCCAAGACATCTCCAGGGGCAGAAGGGGGCAGGAGTAAGGACAAAGCTACCACAGCGGTAGAAGAGACTCCGGGCACGATCCAGGAGGTGCTGGCAGTGATTGCGGACCTGAAAGTTGCCTGGGAGACAAAATTGGGCCTGGTAATGAACAAATTAAAAGTCGCACTGGACTTTAAGGTCGGAGCGGTCCAGGAAGATGTGAACTTGCTGAGACAAGACGTGAGGACGCTCGCAGAGCGCACTGGAAACCTGGAAAAGGAGATGGCCCCAAACACGGCGGCATGCGCCGCCCACGGATCGGAACTCCTTGCCCTTGTGCAGCGTGTGGGCAACCTGGAGAACAGAGCAGAGGAAGCAGAAGGATGCGCCAGACGCAATAACATCCGTATTGTTGGATTGCCAGAAGGAATGGAAGGGCCTAACCCTACAGAATACGTGGAATCCATGCTGCTGCAGGAAATAACCGGTGGGGCACTGACTCAGGGGTTTGCTGTTGAAAGGGCGCACAGGGCATTGACGAGGAAGCCGCCCCTGGGAACCGCTCCACGGCCACTGGTCGCAAAGATTCTAAACTACCGAGTTCGGGAAAAGATACTCAAATTCTTCCGGAAAGGTGGAATGATCAAGAGGGGGCCTGTGAAATTTCAGCATACCCGGACTGCACCTTTCAGGTACAGCGCAACAGGATGAACTTAGGGGCGGTGAAACGAAGGTTGAGGGAAACTGGTCATGGATATATGTTGCTTTATCCGGCCAAACTGAAGGTGTTCTACAAGAACAAAACCTTGTTTTTTGAAACACCGGAGGATGCTATGGAATGGCTGGATATGCAGAGCCGCACCCAAGAATCGGGTATCCAGACAGGAGCCGGAGAAGATAAGTAACACGCAGCTTGCTCATCTCTGGTGACATAGCACAAGACACTGGGACTAGAATATAGTATTAAATGAAGCTTGCAGGGTGTGTGTTGCTGGGAAAATACATGCTTGCAAGATCCGCTTGAACAAAACAATCCTAATTACATAAGTGGGAGATCCTGGGAGACAACCCTTGAACCCCATAGCACTACGCTTAGGTCACCATTAGTCTGGTGATGCCCCGCGGGGTCCTAGCCCTTGGTTGCACGAGAAAGGACCAGACGCGGGTGGGCCAGAGATCCAGGGATGGAGCTAGACACTTGTTGGGGTTGGGCAGGGAGGGGGGAAAAGGGAGTGTTGTGTGCAGTGGGGCAAAGTTGGGGAAGGGGGAGGGGGAAGTTGTTGGGGGTGGGCAGGAAAAGAGCCGGCAAACGAGCCATCAAGACCGACACGGGAAATGGAGTGGGGTGGGAGGACATCAAGCCAATGGAATCGGGGAACCTTAGAGTAGTGACCTGGAATGTGCGGGGTCTTAATAATTATCTAAAACGTAACAAAGTAATGATGTATCTAAAGAGGATGAGGATTGACATAGCCCTATTACAGGAGACCCACCTCACCAAGGAGAAACTGGAGGTGGTTAGGAGAAAATGGAAGGGTAGCATCACGGGAGCCACATACTCGGCATACGCAAGAAGGGTGGTTACATGCGTGGTACCACATGTGCCGTTTCAGCTGCTCTGGTCGACGATAGACCCAGAAGGCAGAATGATCGTGGTGGCGGGACTCCTGGAAAACCGAGAAGTGAACATTATAAACGTATATGCCCCTAAGCATGACACTGCAGCCTATTTTAGGTCTTTATATGATAAAATTAGCCCCCTGTTGGGTGGCGTGCTACTGTGGGGAGGTGATTTCAATTGCACCCTGAACCCTGAGATGGACAGGTCAGATGGCAAGCTAGCAAAACCCGCGCTTGCGGCAAAAGCGTTGGGACACTGTTGACGGACCTCAGACTGGAGATGGGGGGAGGCGGTTGCACCCAACGGACACTAGGTGGCGCCACATGACTTGTACACTAGGCTGGACTATGTTTTCACCGCCGCTGAGATAGCGGGAGAAATGGTGAGCGCAGAATACAGAGCCAGGGTGCTGTCGGACCATTCGCCGTTGGTCCTGGAGTGGCGATACCACCCCCAAGGGCGCGAATCCCGATGTGCAGGCTCAGAGCAGAGGCCCTGCAGTACCCGGGGTTTCCGAGAGGACCTGAGGGAGGCTATCGAGGAATACTTTGTCATTTATACAGGCAGCGTACGTTCCATGGGAACGGTATGGGAGGCATTTAAGGTGGTGGTGCGGGGGTAGCCATCTCAAAATCCAAAGGGCTCCAAGGGGGTGTAGAATGAGGTTTGCAGGAAACTGAAACAGAGTTAGAGGACCTGATGCGTAGGGGGGAACCACCCGGGAAGACAGTGCGAAGATAAGAGACTTACAGAAGGCTAGCAGCGAACTCTGGGACAGACTATGTAAGCTAAATTACAAGAAATACACAGAGAGGCAACATGCGGGGGGAGACAAGCCAGGCAGGCTACTGGCCTGGTTATATAAAAATGAGACACCCAGGACATTGATCAGAGAAGTCAGAGATGCGGAAGGCCAGATCCGTAACACCCAAGAAGGAGTAAACAAGGAGTTCCTCTCATATTATAAACGTTTATATGAGGATGCAGGAATAGACATGAACCAGGAAATTCTTGTAACAATAGAAGACATAGGGCTGCCCACTTTAGACGATTCAGAACGATTGGAGCTGGAGGCTCCAATCACGCCAGACAAACTGGAGGTGGTGATCCTACACCTGCCCACATGTGAAGCGCCTGGGTCGGATGGATTACCCAGCAAATTCTATAAAGCGTATAAGCAGGAACTACTCCAGCCGCTACTGGCCATGCTCAATGAGGCTTACGAACAAGGGGAGTTGCCGGAATCCCTCCGAGAGGCGGTGATTATCCCGCTCTTGAAACCAGGCAAGCTGAGTGTGGACTGTGGGTCCTATAGGCCCTTGTCGATGCTTAACCAGGATAGTAAAATTCTCACAGCAGTACTTGCTAACAGGCTTAAGCGAGTAATTGGAAAATTGATACACCCGGATCAAACAGGCTATGTCCCCAGTAGAAACATCACGGATAACCACAGGAGGCTACACCACATTATTGAGCAAACTGAGGAAGACCCGGGCGAGTTGGCCATTGTGTCGCTGGACGCGGCCAAAGCCTTTGATTCAGTGAGGTGGCCATGGCTGATGACGACCCTGAAAGGATACAGGATGGGGCTGGATATATCAGGTGGGTCAAGATGTTATATAGCTCCCCGATTGCAAGGGTCAAGACAGGTACTATGATCTCAGATAAGTGGCAGCTCAGTAGGGGGACCAGACAGGGATGTGCCTGGTCGCCCATGTTATATATTCTTGCGTTGGAGCCATTGGCAATTTGCCTTAGGCAACAATACGGAGAGGTGGGAATTCGTACGACAGGGAACACACACTTGATATCACTGTACGCAGATGATATGCTCCTCTATCTGCACTTCCCGGAAGAGAACCTGCAGTACGTGCTGGAAGTGATGGATCGCTATGCTGCCCTTTCGGGCATATCGGTAAACCCCGGGAAGTCCAGCGTGTTCCCCCTGGGTAGGTACAGGGGTGTTCCACTGGGAAGACTGCCCATTCTGCAGATTCCCTGGCAGACTGTAACGTTCAGATATCTAGGCATAAACATATATCATGAGATTGAGGCAGAGCACAAGCACAATACGGAGAAAGCAGTTGAAGGCATTAAAAATAGCATGGTGTTTTGGTCCAGATTGCCCCTTGCCATGATAGGAAGAGCTGCGTTGCTCAAAATGGTGGTCCTGCCCAGACTATTACACTTTTTTGTAAATGTCCCATACTTGATCCCTAGACGTTTCTTTGTCAGACTTCACAGCCTATGCAGGGGCTTCATATGGCACAATTCTTGGAATAGGGTGGCTCTGTGGAAACTACAAAACTTGTGTGATAAGGGGGCATAAACCTGCCTAACTTTGACTTATACTACTTGTCGGGACAACTGGTGTATGTAGCCAGGTGGCTGTCGGCGGTGGAGTCAGCGGAGGCCAGGCTTTTGCAGGGGGACTCCGCCCCATACTTTCTTAAAGAGACAGTATGGCTGCACAAAACGAAATTGTCAGGGATGGGGAGACTGCTGGTGCTGGGTTGGGAGGTCTGGCGCAGGGCATGGAAAACTGTGGGTGACCCAGACCCACGCTCTCAGCAGGTCCCGCTGGTGGTGATATGTGGGGAGGACTCCCAACTGATAAAAGGGGTCCACAAATACTGGGAACTGGTGGGCCCGGCCACCCTTGGAGACATATGGCAGGAGGGGGGCACTGGAATTCCAGGGGTTGCAGGAAGAGACAGGGGTGCATAAGGGCCAATATATCACTTATACTAGGATCATGAAACGGGTAAAGAAAAGGTGGCCTGAAACAGTACTGGCAAACACACCCGATGCCACTGTAGAAATGATGTATGATGTCTCGGAGGGTGGGATATACGAGCTCCTGAGGGCAAAGGCGGGGAGGGAGCTGCTCCAGCTGAGGCTTGACTGGGAGGGGGAGGTGGGCGAACTCATGACAGAGGGACAATGGGATAGAGCCCAGGGGTACCATAAGAAAGTGTCCCGGAATGCGAGACTCCAGCAGATTCAGCTATATGTCACCCACAGAGCTCACCTGACCCCTGGCAGAAAAGCCAGGTTTGGAGGCACAGCTGTACAGAAAAGCCCCAGGTGTGGGGAGGAGGAGGCTGGGCTGTTGCACATGTTCTGGGCTTGCCCAGAGGTGAAAAGATTCTGGGTGGAATTGAAGACGAGATTAGCCAATCGTGGGGTGGTGCTGGATGTGGAGTCTGCTTGGGTGTGTATGCTCGGGGGGGTTTTCCAGGCCACGTAATTTAAAGCATATTAGCAAAATGAAAGATTTGACTTATATTTTGGCCAAGCGTAGGATTGCAATGTGCTGGAAGGCGGCCCACCGACCCAGAGTAGAGATGTGGTGGGCAGACCTCCTGAAATGGGCTGAAGCAGAAACTGCGGTCTGGTATGAAGCAGTCACTAAAGGGGGGGAGGAAGAGGTAGGCCCTCTAATAGCCTGGAGACAACTGGTGGCCTCAATGGCAAACCCCCACCTATTCAATCATGAAACGGAGGACTGTGATGACAACAGAGACACCTGAGGAGATCAAGGTGGATGGCACGGACATGACGGCTCGAGTTGTTGGGGGGGAACGTAGAAGTGCATTAATAAATGTAATGTCTTAAGATCGATCCTGAAAAATGGTTGTAATGTTTGGAGTGTTGTTTGGAAAAAATAAAAATTGATTAAAAAAAAAAAAAAGTATCAGTTGTGGATCTCAATCTAACATGGAGGCCTGTAACACAGCTCAATTCTTAGAACTGAGCTATGCAGACCAGTGTTTTGGGTGTGGTCGGGCCTTTAGGTGTGGCTGGCTATATAAACCACGCCCAAACTGGACAACACGCTTTGCGCTATTTTGCACTCCTGCAGCGTAACGCTCACCGTGTCCATCTCCTGCCTACCTGCTTGCCTCCGGCCTGATCCGGAACCCATCGATCTGGATGCTCGACCTGGAAGAACAAGAACAACATTATTCACAACACTTAACTGAGTAAGCAACGGATCCTGAATCCATACCGCACTTCATTCGCCTCGCCCGCCACTCTGGAGCATCACTGCAACCTACAAAGGTGTAGAAACAATGACAGCATTATTAACAGCACTTACCTGGGTAAGCAGCGGATCCAGGAATGATTCCAACCTGCACGGAGAAAGAGGAGAGAGAACACAGGTTAGCAATACTCACAATAAATCCAATAACAGCGCCAAGCTCCGCTCATCAACACTTACCTGTAATCTTCGCCATCCAGCGCTGCAAGCTCATTTTCATCCGGCGCATAGTCACAAACTCTAACCGCAAGCATCCCTGTAGAACAAAAGACATTAATTAATCAGTGGAGTTGCATACTGGAAAAAAGGCAACATCGAAAAGAAGCACTAAAATGGAGGGAGGAGGAGAAAGAGACAGATTAGAATCTGAAAGACACTAAAACTCACCTGAAGACAGCAAGAAAAGTCGGAGTCACAGCCGGTCTGGACCTGATATAAGGGCCCACGGACCAGTGAACAAACTAGGTCCAACGGAATGCCCACACTCACAACACGCCCCTGCACAGAGAAGCAGGACGGAGAGCTCTACGTCCCAAGGTGAGAAATAATCCCAGGAGAAGGGGATTTGGGATCAGAGGGAGGTGGGAGTCCACCCACCATGGGCCCAAACCCAAACACTCCATTCTCCTTTCATAGGCGCTACCCACCGCCCTGCGCATAATGAAGCAGAGACAGCCCGAGATAGTGCACAGCCGCCCATCCAGCATCGTGTGGTGCCCCCCTGGATACAAGGTGAGTGTAACAGAACGCAAAGCCTCAATTAAAAATCCACCTGGGCGTCATGGAAACATCAGAGACTAACCGGCTAGCCCAGTTATTGGGGGAACTACGGGCCGAGGTGCAATCCTCCCGGCAAGAAACCAACGCCCTTAGGAGGGAGTTGATTGTCACCAAGGATCGCACCGATGAGTTAGCCAAACAATTACTTCAAGCGCAGGCTGGGCAAGCCCCATTGCCAGGAAGTATGCATTTCGTCAATCCAGTGCAGGTGGTCCTCCCTGGGGCAGTTCCCCTGGCCCCACCGGAACGTTTTACTGGGGACCCAAAAAAATATGTGGTGTTCATGAACCATTGCCGCCTCCATTTCCTTTGCAGGCCCAGAGCCTTTCCTAACAAGCAGTCATGGGTTGCCTTTGTACTGTCATACCTGGGTGGCAGTGCCACGGATTGGTCAGTACCGTTAGTGAGCCAGGATGACCCACTCCTGTGGGATTTCGGAGGGTTTCAACAGGAAATGGAGAAGCTGTTCGCACGATACACCCAGGGCCAAGCCCTGGATAACAAACTCCTGTCTCTTCACCAAGGCAGCCAAGATTTGCTAACATACATTGCCACTTTTATCAGACTCGTCATTGAAACTGGGTGGCCTGAGGAGAAACGAACCACATTGTTCCATCGAGGGCTCCGGGGGGGAACTGAAGGACGTTCTAGCCCAGTTGATAAACCCTCCAAAGGACTGTGCAGAGTCCATCAACCTGGTTGTGCAGTTAGACCACAGGTTGCACGATTGAAGAACAGACCGAGCCAGAACGGGCAATCGTGCTATGTATGTACATCCAAAGGAGAACATTTTGCATTCATCAGAGACCTCTTCTGAACCCATGCAAATAGGGGGGTATGGAGTCCATTAACCAAGGCCGAAAGAGAAAAAATAAGGCAACAGCAATTATGCCTGTACTGCCGTAAATCAGGTCACTTCCTCAGATTGTCCGGTGAAAATCCCTAGGAGAACAGTTGGAGCTACAGATAAAGAGGAAGGAGAACGCGAGTCGCAAAACTTCCAGGTCGGCAAGCGCAGAGGCTGGTTTGTCGAGCGAAAGGAAGGAGCCACATACCTCGCACCTTGCCCTGCCTGTGATTTTGATCAGTCACCAACAACCGTCTCGGATGCATGCTGTGGAGGGATACATATGTAATCCAGAATAGGCGTCCCCAACACCATAAACCCAGGGGAAAACCAAAACAAAACACGCCCACCACAGGGGAAAGAGGGTTCATGCGAACGAAACCATAGAATGGATCAATGGAATATACTGCCCACTGTGAAGGAGCTAAATTTGGGGATAGACCAGGTCAAGGAACATAGGAAGATATTCAATCAATCTTTAATAAGCACATATTCAATTACCATACACATGATAAAAACAGCATAAAAACACATAATCAATGCTGAACGTATCCAGTTAAAGTGCATATTATTTTAATAGCCATCCTAGGATGTAAGCACAAGTGCACTGTGCATAACATAATTCAAAAGTACATAACATCCGTAGACAGCAAAAATCCCCAGTTGGTACCCAATCTGTATTCAAACAAACGGATATTTGTAACCAAATTAGGGAGGCTTGAGGAGTTATACAAGGCAACACAGCCACGCACATCAAAATAATCAGTATTTTCTGCGGGATAAAGAAGGTTGTACCTTAATCAAACCCACCAGTTCATTATTGAAAACAGACAAGCGGGGGTAGCATCAATATATACTACAGCAAAACCTGTGCTTGTCTCCAATCTGACCAAAGTAGTCGTACTTGGAGACAAGCATAGGTTTTGCTGTAGTATATATTGATGCTACCCCGCTTGTCTGTTTTCAATAATGAACTGGTGGGTTTGATTAAGGTACAACCTTCTTTACCCCGCAGAAAATACTGATTATTTTGATCTGCGTGGCTGTGTTGCCTTGTATAACTCCTCAAGCCTCCCTAATTTGGTTACAAATATCCGTTTGTTTGAATACAGATTGGGTACCAACTGGGGATTTTTGCTGTCTACGGATGTTATGTACTTTTGAATGATGTTATGCACAGTGCACTTATGCTTACATCCTAGGATGGCTATTAAAATAATATGCACTTTAACTGGATACGTTCAGCATTGATTATGTGTTTTTATGCTGTTTTTATCATGTGTATGGTAATTAAATATATGTGCTTATTAAAGATTGATTGAATCATCTGAAATCCTATCTGGACCAATACCTGGCAAACGGTTTTATCCATCCATCCAAGTCCCCGGCAGCCTCACCCCTCTTCTTCATACCCAAGAAGGAGGGGGACTTGAGAACGTGCATCGACTATCGAGCATTAAATCAAGTAACAGTAAAAAAACGCTATCCACTACCCCTCATCCCAGAACTGCTGGACCAAGTCAAGGATGCCCAAATTTATACCAAATTGGACCTCAGGGGGGCTTACCATCTTGTACGCATAAAGAAAGTAGATGAATGGAAGACTGCCAAGTATGGACTGTACGAATATCAGGTGATGCCCTTTGGACTTTGCAACGCACCTGCTGCGTTCCAGTACTTCATGAATGACGTACTGTGTGAGCTGATCGACGTATGTGCCTTAGTTTACATCAACGACATCTTGGTGTACTCCTATTCTAAGCAGGACCATGTCAGGCACGTTTGCGCCGTCCTTGCAAAGTTTCGACATCATCAACTATATGCCAAACTTGAAAAATGCTACTCCCATGTCACTGAAATCGAGTTCCTTGGGGTTGTTCTCACTCCCTGAGGCGTCCGGATGGATATGCATAAAGTGGATGCCATTCTTAACTAGCCGTCAGGTACGGACTATTATCCCCATGTTCGTAGCAACGTGTAACTGCTAACTGTCCAGACCTGCTCGGCATACGCTATCCAACTCATATCTTCACTGAGGAAGCATGTGCTTATTTTACATCTGAAATGTGCTTCTTTATCTTCAAATGTGCGTCCTACTGCAATCTCAATCAATGACCTGCTCCACTTGTGTGCCCTATGCTTCAACACACTGTGCCTGCTCATCTCCTATGTCACTCACTGAGTAGCACCAAACAACAGTGACTGTAACTTGTAATTGACATGTGCCTTTCATGCTCCCTATGAATTAGCATACTGGGCCTGCTGTATGCCTTATGTCATTTACTGAGTAGCCTAAAGCAACATTGACTGTAATTTGCCTAATTCATTGTGACCCTGCTAATATGTATGTCTTCACTAGATATAATTGTGCCCTAGCCCTATGTAGCCTTCATACTTCTGTCATCCTCTCTAGTGTCCTTGCCAGCCAGCCCAATTGTCTCACAAGTATCTGTGCACAGTCTCATAAACCCAATAGCTTTCTGACCATGGCGAAGCACCCCCATATCGATGCCTACATTAAGCCTACCAAATTTCACCCCCCTCTGTTTCTTACAAACAGAATCAAACCTACCCCATTTCTCCCTCCTCTCAAACCATTGCAGACCACCCCACTTCGCAGAGGCCCACCACAACCCCCACTAGAACCCACCGCCAACATCCTTAGCCTCCCACTGAGTGTTACACAATGTACTATATCTTGTAACACTGATTTACTGCCAGCTCCTGTCCCCGCCTTTCCTACCTCCTATAGCCCGTGGTCAATTTCTACAAGAAATGCCAGGCTTGGCAGTAGACTAGGTAAATCATATAAAGTATCTACTGCCACCCCACCCAGAAACAGCCACCCTCAAGACCCAAAAAAGCCCCTCTGAAAAATCACAAATCCTACAACAGAACCAAATCGACAGCTATCACACCTGACCCTCCTTCCCACAGTATCTCCAATATCATCCTTGGGGCCCTGATTAATGCCAGATCCTTAGTAGTCCATGCTAATGACATTGCTGATCTGATTATAGAAAGAAATCTGGACTTCCTAGCAGTAACCGAGACCTGGCTGCATGCTGCAGCAGGCCCACCCCTCATCATTGCGGCACCAGAAAGCTACACTGTCCTCAGATCTGACAGAGAGTCATCCAGAGGTGGTGGGATTGCATTTATTGCCAGAGCCACACTAGGACTCAGAACTATCCTCCATGAATCTATCACGTCATGTGAACTACTGACGGTGAAACCTCCCCTTACCAACTTGCGCACCATTACAATGCATCTAATTTACAGACCACCTGGATCTACAGGCTGCTTTGAAGAAGATATCAACACCTTACTTTCCACCAACACAAAACCCTTGTTGCAAAATCTTCTACTTGGCGACTTTAACCTAGGTCTCATTGACCCTACTGACCAAGCTGCAACAACGATGGCCTCCTTGTTATCTGAATTAGGCTTAATTCAGAGAGCCCTCCTTCCTACTCATGTAGAAGGAAGAATTCTAGACTGGGTAGTAGACCCTAACTGTGCAACAATTATAACCTCTACTGAACCCCAATCCTGGACTGACCACTTTTTACTATCATTCGTGTTGCAAGACTGTATACTCCCTACCAGAGAGTACTTGATTGCTCCACCCGTTTCCACCATGAAGGGGCCCCTAAGGGGCCCTCGCATATGGAAACAAGGCACAATCACCACACACGAACTGATACGCCAGACACAAGGTTGTATTCCCAAAAGCTAGGGTTTATTGCAAAGCAAATAGTCTCAGTTGGCCAACTGGATCTCACGCCCCGCGACGTGTGTCTCCAGACCCCGAGGGACGCAAGCGAGCGAATCATTCTACAACAGTTACATATATACAAAATGAGCATCTTACAATCAGCGGTGACACATTCAATACCGCCCATAATGCATTTCCTTTGAACTTGGTTCGATGATTGACAATTGTGACAAGTATGACACTTTCAGACATTCATTTTAGCAACAGTTTGCAATTTTGTGAGCCTGCAGACAAAGTTCTTTGTTTAAGAGAACACATTGCTTCTGTTTTTGCAAGAAAGCTGTGTGCAGCGGAGAGACACATTCCAGGCCTCGCTATCTCCTAGTTTCTATTTGTGTGCTAGGGGTCAACCTGCTCTCCAGGGCTCTACAGGGCTCAGAAAGGGGGGCCGCAAAGAAGAGCATAATTCAAGCCATTAATTGTTTGTTTCTACCGTTCCTACTGCATGAGCAAGACTTGCTGGCACCTGTGTAATGATTAAATGCCTTGCTGCTTACTTCCAAGGACTTGTGAGGGAGGAGACCGGGCATTCTGTCTGGGTTGCCTGCGTTATGTTTCAACAAGTATCTCGCGGCCTTGCTCTATGCATGAACAATAAAATAATAGTCGAGCAGAATAAGCTTTCAGCAAAGCTGTTTTGACAGAAAAGCAAGAGGCAAGAGTTAAAAACAAAATGGCGATTTCAATCACTTCAAAATGGCTACACTTTAGTCAAGCTGATAGAAGCGTATTTCTAATACCGACACATGAGGCGGTTGGTCTTCGGCCAACAAAATACATTGCCTCCATCATTGGGGGGTACCTACTTTTTCTAGACTGACAACCAGGAATAAGGAAAACATTACACTGGATAAACTCTTGCCACATATTCAACCTCTGATTCAACCTCAACCTCCTCTCCTGATCCAGCTGAACTAGTTGATCTCTACAACAACACCATCACCTCAGCTTTAGACAACATTGCATCTCTAGAAATGCGAAGAAATAAACCCATAGCACATCTGAACATCTGGTTCACCCCCAAATTAAAAGAACTAAGAAATGAAAAAAGGAAATCTGAAAACAAATGGAAAAATAATCCCTCGACAACCAACCAAAATATCCTCCTAAAAATCTCAGCCGACTACAAAAAAGAAATCCTCCTAGCTAAACGAAATCCCTATAATGACAGAATCGAGAAAGCTAGTTCCAACACTAGCGAACTCTTTAGCATTCTAAGAGAACCCGAAACTCCCACCTCCCCGACATACAACTACATTAAGTACAACAACTGGTGCACCAAAATACAAACGGCCCTAGTGAACAAAATTAATATACTCCAAAACAAAATAGTTGCCAAAAAGCTTAGTTTGCCCCCCCAAACTAAGACTCAGACTCAGAAACCCACTTTACCCAAACCAACTCAACACTTTAAACTCAACCCAGTGTCGCCCCAAGAAGTGCAAAAAATTATCGCCTCACTTAAACCATCCAACTGTCAAGGCAACTCCTGCCCAGCTACCATCATAAAGGAAGCGGCGAGTGTACTCGCTCCCTTCATCACCTCACTAATCAATGCCTCCTTACGCACCAGCACTGTACCTACCAACTTGAAGAATTCATGTGTACACCCTCTACTGAAAAAACCCTCTCTGGACCCCGGCATACCCACTAAATTTAGACCTATCACAACAGTCCCTTTCTTATTAAAGATCATTGATAAAGCCACCTACAATCAGATACAAACTTATCTGGAAACTAACAAACTACTAGGACTTTATCAATCTGGCTTTAGGGCCCAACACGGTACTGAAACTGCCCTGATTGACCTAAAGATCCAGAAAGACAAAGGGAAATCAGCCCTCTTGCTTCTGTTAGATCAGTCGGCCGCCTTTGATCTGGTTGATCATAAGGTGCTGCGCAAACACCTTTCCACATCAGCCAGCTTGGCAACAGAAGCAACAACCTGGATTCAATCCTTCCTTAAGAACAGATCCATGAGGGCCTTTTCCACATCAGCAGAAGCCGACCCCATGCCCATTTCCTGTACAGTCCCATAAGGTTCATGTGTATCACCCACTATGTACAATGCGTTCACTAAACCTCTGTTTGATGATTTGGATGATCTGGGTGTCACCTACAAAAATTACACAGATGACACCCAGATCCTCATACCTCTGTCTGGTGATTATGACAAAGACCTAGCCCTCATGAATAGAATCTACCTTATCATTCAGGCATGGATGGCCACTCACGGCCTGTGCCTGAATGATGACAAGACCGAACTCCTCCTCCTCGCATGAAGAAACTGAATGAGCAATACCGCCTTGGGTTTTTACCTTGACTCCTCGGTAAACATGCTGAAATAGGTCAGTGCCACGGTGCCATGTCATTTCATCGTGGAATGAAACAACAATCGTTTTTTCTACGTGGATATTTCAACGAGAAAACTCATTATTTTTTATTTTTTTTTTATTTTTGGGGGGTTCACTCCCCAAACCCCGACCCCCTTTAATTATTTAACTATTCCCGAACACCCACACCACATCTATATATTTTTTTAACCCACTACAAAATTTGATGAGTTCTCACGTGGAAATAACAACAGAGAAAACCGGTATAGCAACGTACCGGCACCCATTCGGGACCGGCAGACTACAACTGAGATGAGAAGGTTCAGCTCTGAGGGCACGTGGCAGGGAGATCCAGTGCCTGGAGGCAATGAAGGGGAAGCTTGCACCACCACCTATGGCCCGTTTAACTCTGGGAACAGGCAGTAGGTTGGCATATGGTGTTCTTGTGGGTCTGGAGGAGTGAGGAATGATGGCTCTGTGAGATAGGTAGGGGGTGCTGTGTGATGGATGCATTTGTGCATGAGGGCAAGTGTTTTGAAAAGGATGCCCTGGCGGACAGGCAGCCAGTGCGCTTGCTGTCTGGCTGCTAAGATGTGTTCTCTTTTCAGTTGAAGACCCAGACGGCACACAGGTTCTGGTAGGAGTCCCATTGAGGAGCTACTGGGGCTCCAGAAGGAAGTCTGAGCCCTCAGGCCTCTGGGGAGCGCACTGCACTAGGGCATCAACAGCAGAGCCCTGGATGGCCAGAGTTGTAGGCCTGCAATTGTGTGTCGCTTTCTAGACCATAGCGGTCAAATGTTCCTGTTCCATGTGTGGCTCCTCATGGCAGTCCTATTTGTTTTCTTTCTTCGCTCGATGTCTACGTGAGCAGACGAGGTGATATTGCGAGCTATGCTACTGCAACATGTGCCCAGGTGCACTTCCCATGGCCCTGCAGGAAGGATACACTTGGGTCACTGCAGCATTGGTATTGTGATGTGGTATGATTTGTTGCCATGTGTATGTGGCCACACGTCAATGTGCTGTGTTCCCATGCGCATGTCTCTTAATTGTGACTAAATGGATGTCTGGACAAACAATGTCCAGAACTCAACTGCACTCTGCCTAGATCAAAGTCAAAGAAATGACGTCAGTAAAATCCATATAAATGAGAAGCGTTTTTTTGACAAGTCTAGACAAAACCTTTTTTATTTTTTAGTTATGGAGGATGAACACATAATGGGCCTCATTACAAGTCTGCCGGTGTTACGCTCACCTGGTTCCCATGGGGGCGTCCATCGGAACTGGACTGCTACGGTCTCCACCAGCGTTATTCGTAGTGCTGAGACGGCTGACTGGACCGGCCCTCCTAGCTTCGTTTGCTTGATTCGTAAAAGGAGTTTCCTAAAAGCAGGAGAAGGGAATTAGCCACCCAGTGGATGCGAGGAAACACTCGCTTAATTCGTTCCCTCCAAGCACCTCTGATATTCCATTTTGCTCCCTCACCTTATTTTTTGTAATGATGAGCTCTCCATCCTGCACAGAATGCAGGGGCGCGTAGAATTCCAGTTGCTTCACTGGTTTGAAGATTTTGGGCGAGTTCCAGACGTGTTGGACTCCGTGGCAAGTGGCAAGGAGGCGTAAGTATAATGTCTATAGAGTTCAATTGTCTGTTATTCACTCGTTTTCCCCCTTTTGTCTTGCAGCTTGAACCGAGAGGATTTCACCTGAAGTGCTGCAGGTTGCGCGCAGGTAAGAGTCTGTATTACCCAGCGTTGTCCGGTAAAAAATAAATAAAATGTCTTTAACAAGTGTCTTTTCCTCCCACAGGTGCGGCATTAAAGATGTTGCCTGCCGATGAAAGATGACTAGGGCGGTAACTCTGGTGAGTATAATATGGTTATTTTGATTGTCTTTGTTGGCACCCGGCTCACCTTTGTCTCTCCCAGGTGCCACGGATGCAGCGACGAAATGATGGCAGCAGCGCTGGACCGTGGAGATGAAGACTGGTAAGTATGGCGGGGCGTTACTGCTAGCGATGCAATGCTTTTATTTCTGAAGTCTTTTTCCCAGTTCGGAAGTGCGGCGAGTTGGGGAACAGATGAAGATTAGAAGGTAAGTTCTTGTTCTTATCTTCCTTTCTTCTAGGATGATGTCCAGGTTTGAGGCGGGTGTGGCAGAAGACAGGATGCTGCAGGCACGGTTAGCGTTACGCTGCTGAAATGCAGAATAACGCGAAGCGTGTGTTGCTGGTCGGGCGTGGTTTAAATAGCCTCAAAAAGTAGTCCCAGGTAAGAAGTCCCTAGAACCACACCCGAGTAAAAAATAGTCCCTGTAGTAAAATAGTCCCCTCCAAGCTTCACGTTGGCCTGGATTCAATTGCAGCATGGTCTGCCTGAGGTAAGTAATGACTATGAGCCTGGCGCCTTAGGCGCCAGGACTGATTTCTATTATGAGCCTGGCGCCTAGGGCGCCAGGACTGAACCCAGATGGCCCCTAGCAGGGGCTGCTGAGGTTTTAATAAACGTCTGGATGCCTGCTTCCAGGGCTGATGGGCTAGGTCCAGATGCCCGGGGGTAGGCATCATGACAGCACTCCCCCCCAAGGCCCCTCCTAAGGTTGTTCTTCCCCTGGGCCATGGTTTGTCTGGGAGGTTCCGATGGAATCTCTTCACCAACCGAGGTGCATGAACGTGGTCACTGGGCTCCCATGACCTTTCTTGTGGTCCGTAACCCTTCCAATCGATTAAATAAATGTTTTGATTTAACCATCTTAGAGTCTAGGATATTTTTTACCTCGAATTCAGGTTCTCCATCTATCAGGATGGGGTCAGGTGGTTTTATTAATCTTGTTCCGGGTTGAACTGGTTTTAGAAGTGAAACATGAAAGACAGGATGGATCCGCATATTAGAGGGTAGTTCTAATTTGACGGCCACCGGGTTGATAATGGATTTAATGGTGTAAGGTCCCAAATATCTAGGATTAAAAGTTTGAGTTCCTTTTAGAGGTATGCGTTTTGTAGCCAACCAAACTTGATCTCCAATCTGGTATTAGGGAGTGTCACTTCTATGTTGATCAGCATTTTTCTTGTATTTCTCTTTTGCTTGTTTCAAATGTTCAGTTGCCTCCTTAAAGGCTTGTGTAATAGTAGAGTGCAGATGGGTCACTGCCGGCATTTCTAAGTGCTGGGGCGAATCGAGTTCTGAGGTTCGGGGATAATGTCCATACATGGTAGAAAAGGGGCTTTGTCCGGTTCCTGAATGTACTGAGTTATTGTATGCGTATTCAGCAATCCATAAAATATCCTTCCAATTGCTTTCGGTCTGGTGTAGCATGCAACGTAGGTATTGTTCAAGAGTCTGGTTGGTCCTCTCCGTCTGACCATCGGTCTGGGGATGGTGACTGGTAGATAACCTCACGTTGATTTGCGCCAATTGACGACATTTCTTCCAACATTGCGAGATGAATTGACTACCTCGGTCAGAGAGCAATACAGAAGGAAATTCATGTATTCGAACAATGTTTTCGAGAAATTCCTTGGCCAAATAACTAGAATGGTGTTAAACCCATTACACGGAGGTTGATCTGTAATAAAGTCTAAAGACAAAGTGTGTCAGGGTGTGGGTGGAATATCCAAAGGTTGTAAAAGACCGGCTGTTTTTTTCTTCTGACTTTTGTTTTGAGCGCAGATACCACAAGGCAGCACAAATGACTTTACGTCTTTTCGCCAGGTTGGCCACCAGAATTGTCTTTTAATTTTAGCTTCAGTCTTTGCAATACCTGGGTGTCCTTACATCAGACCATCATGGTAATTGGCGATGACCAGTTCTTGTAGTTCCTTGTGTGGTAGAAATAGACGCCCTTGATAGTAAGGTAAGTCATTGATTACTGAATAATCTTGGCCCTTTTTCACCCAATCCTGCAGGGCTGCTGAATCGAAAAATTGTTGGATTTTTAAATGAATATCTTCTAAAGTCTGTAGAGTAGTTATGCCAAGGATTCTTTGTTCTGGAATTATAGGCACCGGTTCTGGGTTTGAATATGCATCTCCTATCCCTATTCGGGATAAGGCATCTGCCTTACCATTCTTGCAACCTGGTCGATAAGTGATCACGAAATCGAATTTGGCGAGGAATAATGCCCATCGAAGTTGACGCGATGATTGGGCCTTGGCTGTTTTTAAATACTGCAGGTTCCTGTGATCGGTGATTACAGTAATGGTGTACCTGGCACCGAGAAGATAATGCCGCCAAGCCTTGAAGGCGGATTTGATGGCTAACAACTCTTTATTGGTAACCGCATAGTTTAACTTGGGGGCCGAGAACTTTCTGGACCAAAATGCTACTGGATGAAGTTGACCGGTTTCAGGATCCTTCTGGGACAGGACAGCTCCCATGGCTAAACTGGATGCATCGGTTTCGACTACGTATGGGAGTTCGGGGCGTGGATGCTTCAAGACAGGTGCCGACGTGAATTTCAATTTCAGCTCTCGGAAGGCCTTTTCAGCCTCTTCGGTCCACAAGAAGCGTTTGTTTTTTCGTAAAAGTGCTGTGATGGGGTGTACCACATGTGAGAAGTCAGGAATAAATCTTCGGTAGAAATTAGCAAATCCAAGCATGCTTTGTACCCCTTTAACTGAACTGGGTGATGGCCATTTGAGAATTGCATCCACCTTTCGAGAGTCCATTCGGACTCCTTTTGGAGTCAGGATAAATCCAAGGAATTCAACTTCTGTAGCATGAAAAACACATTTTTCCAATTTTGCATATAACTTGTCCTGACGTAGTATTTCGAGGACTGCACGAACGTGCTTAACATGGTCTGATTCTGAGGAGGAGTAGACTAGAATATCGTCGAGGTATACGACAACACAGACGTCAATGAGTTCACGAAGGACGTCGTTCATAAAATACTGGAAGGCTGCTGGTGCATTGCACAACCCGAAGGGCATCACCTGATATTCAAACAATCCGTACTTGGTACGAAAGGCAGTCTTCCATTCGTCGCCTTTCTTTACACGTACCAGATGATAGGCCCCTCGGAAATCTAATTTAGTGTAGATGCAAGCGTCCTTTACTTGGTCTAGTAATTTGGGGATCAGAGGCAATGGGTATCGGTTCTTCACCGTAATCTGATTTAATGCGCGGTAGTCTATACACGTTCTGAGGTCACCTTCCTTTTTAGGTGCGAAGAATAAAGCTGAGGATGCAAGGGACTTGGATGGACGAATGAAGCCATTAGAAAGGTATTGACCCAAATATTGTCGTAGGTGTAGGTTTTCGGGTTCTGTAAGGGCGTAGATCCTGCTGCATGGAGGTTGCGCACCGGGTATGAGGTCGATTTGACAATCGTAGGGACAGGGTGGTGATGACATAGCCACACCAGGGCAGCAGACCAGCCTCCACCCAGACCAAGGCTGCACTTCTGGCAAATGTGGCCATCCGGGATGAGGCGCTGCTGCTGCTGATGGGTGCCTTGAGGTGGCCAGCTTCGATGCATGATGCTGTACCAGAATTGCATGAGATGCTGGAACAGCAACACAAGCAGAAGGGCTACGCCTTGAGCCAATTGGCAGCAGCACTTCATTCCGGTGGTCCCTCTGGGCTGGCCACTGCAATGGCCACCTACTCCTCTTCCTCATCTGTGCTCCAGTCATCCTCCACTGATGCCTCCATGCCAACTACCACCATAGCCTCCTGTGTGCCAATCCCACCATTGCCCAGTCTGGATGTGCCAGAGTGCCTGGTTGAGGTGAAAGTGCATGTAATGGCAAAGGAGGTGGTTTCTGAGCCTGCCAAGAAGGCCACAGGTAAACAGGCAGTAGAGGTACAGCATGCACCCAATGGCAGTGCAGGTTCCATACTCCCCAAACACAGACTGTCATCGAGTCAGATGGAGTACCTGCTCAGCGTATGCAGTGCCAGGAAGCAACATATGGTGACTGCAGCGCATTTGCAGTAAGGGGAGGGAAACAGACACAGACTTTGCACAAGTGTGGCAGGAGGTGAGCCTGCACCTACAGGCTCTGGTGTCTGCAAGGTGGACCATGTGAGGCATCAGGAGGTGGAGAGGTAGCAGACGTGTGATGCACCACTAGCAACAGCCGAGGTGGAGGAGAGGTTGGCAAGGGGGCAGGCCACCATCCTAGGTGAATCTTGCAGGGCAGCGGAGGAGATAGACACTCAGATGAAGGAGGCCCTGCAAGCCCTAGAGGCAACAAAAGAGGCCCGCCTGTAGGAGGCTGAGATAGTGGGGGAAACGGTGCTGGTTGTTAATAGTTCTTTAGTTGTAGGTTTCATTTGGTACTTAATATTTTTCACTGAATATTTTTTCCTTCCCCCTTTTTTTTGTACCTGCTGTTGAATTGAGGAGAACCATCTTCGGTTCTGGAAGCACCTCAAAACCTTCTGCTTTGCTTCTGCTTTCTCTCCCCCTCTCCCCTGCTAAATTCCTGACTGAAACTCCACTTGGTTACCTGGCCACTCTCACTGATCTTGGGCCCAGGCCCCGCCATTTGCCCACCGGCACTGCCTCCCTGTCAACCCCTGCACCTTGGGACTGTCTCTCTATCCCTACAGTCCCTCGGCCAGCACTTTGTCTGCACTTACCATGCACTTGCTACCAGCTGGCCTATTAATTATTTATCTCATTTATTCTACTGCACTTTCCCCTCTCCAGTGCCCCTCGCACTTCCCTTCCCCCCTTCCCATGCACTTGCGCGTTCTGAATGACACCTGGCCTAGTAAGATCGTTGTCTGTCTTCCCTTTGTTCCCCCTCCCTTGCCTCGTCGCGCGTTGAAACACCTGTGTATAGGCGTCTTATAAATGCCATATCATATCATATCATATCATACATAGTTTGTTTTTAATACAGGTTTTTTTTAATCATGTTTCTACGACCCTGTTTGCTGTCTATTTGTCCATGTGCAGATTTTGTTTGCCCAAGGTTCTCCAAGTGAGTATGTCCTATGGATGTCATGTGGGTTGGGGCCTCACTCTGTGTGTCATGTTGTTACTGTGATGTTTTCTGGAGGACATGTGTGCATGCTCCGTGTGAGTGATGGATGTTGCATACATGTACAATGAACATGCGTGGTCTATTGTAGATTTAGGGAGGTGACATGCTTGTGATTCAGGTGTTTGTCAGCTTTGTCATGCACATCTGTTGCTTGCCTATTTCTGTGCTTTGCAGTACAGGCATGTTGGTCACACGGTGTGGATGGGTGTGTGAAACATGTATGCTCAGGTTGACAATGTACTCCACTGGTTAATTTGCTCATGAGTGTTGTGATGTGTGTTGTTAGTGCTTGGAGGCATTTTTTTCAAACATATAGGGGAGGGACCGTCAGACAGCTCGAGGTGGCAAGGGCTGGTTGTCTAATCAGTGGGACTGCATGTTTGGTGTCAGTGGGCCAGTATTGGATGAGTGACCCTTTTGGTATGTGTGTGTGTCATGGTGTCAATGCGGGGGTGCTTTTGTAGATGGGTCAGATAATAATAATAATTTGCATTTAAATAGCACTATGAACCCTCAGGCATCCGAGCGCTGCCTATCATTACACACGGTGTGTGGTGCTTATTCATCGACCTTGGAAGGATGAAAGGTTGGGTTTGGCCCTGCTGGGATTCGCACCTGCTCTGGCAGGCTCTGCACAGATGTCAAAGCGAGCGTTCTACTCGCAGTGCTATCTGACCAACTATAAGATGCTTCATGATGGTGTTTGGGTCTCTCATTCGGGATGGATACTCACTTCTTCATGTGTCTTGTATGAAGGCATCATGAGTAAGACACAGACAACAGGTTCAAGTTTGTTAAGAAATCTTTTATTAACTTTAAAAGGCAGGGTGGAGTAATGCCTAATGTGCCCGATTCTATGGTGGGATTTCCTTACCTAAAGAAAACGAAGGATTGACTGCGACAGGAAGTCCTACTAAAATGTCTGTCGGTGTCCAAAACCTATACTTGCCCACAGAACTAATTATAAACTATGTATAGGGATGTCAGCATCACAATAAATAGCGTTCAAAATAAAGTTCAGAGCTTCTTCCAGCTTTTGGCTTGTAATCAGCTCCCCCTTCCCCAAGTTCAAAGTAGTTCATACAATACAAGGGATCCCTTCCCCAAGAGTTGAAGTCTTCCTGATTTCAACAAAACAACACAATTCTTTGTGATACTTCGCAGCTCTTTTGACATCAGTACTTTTCACTGGCTTACATAGATAGTTGTTTCTTAATGTTCAAATTACATAAGTAGCTGTTGCAAAACACAAGCTTTTTTATGGATACTTTCCCCAGCTTCTCCATACAGGGGTGCACTCGGTCTAGGCACAGTTGTTGGACCACACAGTTCACCCATTTCAGGTCACACAGCCCCTTCTTGACTGCTTTCCATCAACAATTGGTCACTGCCTTCCTTTGCCAGTGACGTTTGGCTCTTTCTTTGGTGTCACATTCTTCTAACACTGTTCCGTGGCTTGATGGGCCACCATGCACTTTGCTACTCTTGTTATGTATTCCTCTGGGTCTTACCAATGCATGTTTCCTGCAGTTCTTTAAACTGGTTTAACTTTTGCCCATGCTTGGGTCTCAAACAATACATTCTGCCACATGTACCACCTTTCTTTCACTCCACTCACGAGTGTTCATAACTTGATTTTGCTCTGGGTGGCATTCAAAAGTGCTTTTAATGTATTTCAGTTTGTTCTGTATTCAACCTTAGTTGTTTCTGCATTCACAATTGCCTGCAATTATGTTCAGTTTGTTCGGTATTCAAAAGTACTTGTTTCAGCATTGACAATTACCTTTCTTACATTCCCCGCTCAAAGGTTTCATGAATATAATGCACATATAGACAAAACCGCCCTCTTGCCATCTCTGGGTCCCTTTTCCCAGGCGGATTCACCGGATGTCTTTCACAGCATTTCTGCAAGGTCCCAGGCAGCCACAGTCTTGCTTTCATCCTGGGCGTCTCACTGTAGCAATGCTGCAGCATTCCGTGGCTTTGCTCCCCCAGTCGGCGTGCTGTCAATTGGTGATGGCTTCCTGGCATGAGCCCTCCAGCTGGTGACTGCCCCTTCCTTGCAATTCACCCCGGACCTCTGCCTTCCAGCAGCCTCGCTTTCCACTGCTTTCCCTCTGTACTCAGTCTTGGTTCTCCAGCGATTCTCATGCCGCGGCACTCTCTTTCCGCACTGGTAAAGGAAGTTGCTTTGCCTTCTCCGTCTTCCTCTTCTGCTGCCGAGCTGATCTCCATTAAGTTATTTAAATATCCCATGCTGTGGCTTGGGATCATTAGAGCTAGTCCGCTCACCTTGAAACAAGTCACATGTAGTCTGCATTAACTCTGGACTCCTCTTCTTCGTCCCAGTATGAAAAATGGTATTTGGGTAAGTTTGTTTAAATAAAGGATGTGTGGATAACTGTGTGTTGTCTCCTCTTTGTCCCAGTGTTGAGGTAGTATATCTGGCAGACATTCTGGGGGGCAAGGAGGGAAGAAGAGGGAAAGGGCTGACAGTACCGCACAAAGGCTTGAGGAATATAGGGTTATTCTGCAAAGGGAATGGGGATACCATGTTTCACCCACGGATGTCCTCTCCACACTCCACAAGTTTCCTCCTCCCAGGTGATCCTCCCTCGCATATCCAACCCCAGGGACTCGCATATCCAACCCCAGGGTCTGGATCCAAAAGCAATGGCCTTTCCCTGGCCACCTCAGAGGAGGATGCAGGGGGAAAAGAAGTGAGGACGCCTTCAGGTTCCTCACACTTGCCACATGTGCCACATGGTTTAGATGCCATATGGTTTACATGTTTTCTGTATATGGTGGCTGCTCATCCACCTCTGCCCATTTGCTACTGGAGGTTCAGTTCATTGTACATTGTGGCCCTTTCTGGTCCACTGATGCTTAGGTGTTCCTTTGGCACTTGCTTGTCAATGTGGATGTGCCCACACTTCATTCACAGGTATGGCTATTTTGCATTGTAGGTGTTGAGGAGGGATGTGGCCTCACTGTGGGCTACACTCATTACTTGTGCACTATGTCATGTGTACATCAATTGGCCAAAGTGTAGCTGCTGCAACAGTATGTTGTCCTGCTGTTGATGTGCAGTTGAGTGTGGTCCAGCAGGGATCCATGGAAGAGGCTATGATTCTGGATTCAACAGCAGTGCTTCCAGGTGTTCATGTTGGAGGAGGATATCTGGCAGGTGTAGTTCATGGTGGAGGTCGGCCAGAGGAGTAGGTTGGTGCTCCACATTGGACTGGAAATAATCCGGGCATGTGGGTGCTGACTGGGGCTGGGGCAGGGGCCAGTGCGGTACAGGAAGGAGGACATACTAGCAGGTGCTGTCTGGGGTTGAGGTAGAGGTCAGTGATGTACTGGGAGGAGGGTGGACTACCGTGTTGCATCCTGGGGTTGGGGAAGAAGTCGGTGGGGTACTGGAACAATGCCGGAATAGCAGGTGCTGCCTGGGAATGGGGCAGAGGTCAGTGGGGTAAAGGGAGGGGGCCTGACTAGCGGGTGCTACCTGGGGTTGGGTTAGAGGTCAACAGAGTACCAGGAGGAGAGCAGACTCACGGGTGCTGCCTGGGCTTGGAGCAGAGGTCACTGGGGTATTGGGGGGAGGGTGGACTAGCGGGTGTGGCCTGGGATTGGGGCAGGGGATATTGAGGTACTGGAAGGAGGGTAGACTAGCGGGTGCTGCCAGGTGTTGGGGCAGAGGTCAGTGGGACACTGGGAGGAGGGTGGAGTAGGTGGTGCTGCCTGGGGTTGGGGCAGAAGTCAGTGGGGTACTGGGAGGAGAAAGGACTAGCGGGTGCTGCCTGTGTTTGGGGCAGTTGCCAGTGAGGTACTGGCAGGAGGGTAGAGTAGCAGGTGCTGTTTTGAGTTCGGGGGACCAGGCACAGTTTCCCCAGGGTTCATAGGTACTGCATTGAGGTAGGTGGTCAGTCAAAATGTCGGGAAAAAAAAGTCGAATGACAAAAATGTCGAAAAAAAAATATAGAAAAATAAAAGTCGAATGTATTCTTTTTTTATTTGTATGTATTTTTTGGGTTCGGTAAGTAAAAAAAAGCGGTAAAATAAAAAAAATTGAAAAAAGGGGGGTTAGGGGGAACCCCCCCATTTCGAAAAAAAAACGTATTGAAAAAGAAATGTGACTTTTCTTTTCTACATTTTGACTTTCGACATTTTTGTTTCCGACCAAATGACTATAAACAATTGAGGTAGGGGGACCAGGTGCAGTTTCTCTGGGGTTCGCAGGTTCTGCTTTGAGTTAGGAGGACCAGGCACAGTTTCTAGGGGGTTGGCGGGTGCTGCTTTGAGTTAGGGGGAACAGGCACAGTTTCTACAGGGTTTGCATGTGCTGCTTTGAGTTAGGGGGACCAGGCACAGTTTCTCCGGGTTTGTGAGTGCTTCTTTGAGTTAGTGGGACCAAGTGCAGTTTCTACAGGGTTTGGGGGTGCTACTTTAAGCTAGGGAGGCCAGGTGCATTTTCACCAGGGTATGTGTGTGCTTCTTTGAGTTAGGGGGACCTTAGTCAAACCAATGTGTCTAGTGAGCATCTCTTCTCATAGTATATAGAAGGACGACAGAAGAGCCCTGTATGTGAGGAATACTATCTAATAAATATGTGCTTTGAATCAGGTTCTACTGTTAATTGATTCTGAATCTCCGGGTGCATCACAGGAGTTAAGGAGTATTTGACAAAAAAAACCACTGAAATGTAATGATTATTGATTAGCATACTTGTTAAATTTTTACACTTTCAAAGTACATCATATCAATGTATTGAAAGGGGGCATCCTTTAAATGATTTTGTAATGTTGTAATAAGTCATCTAAATTCAGTAAAAATATTAGACCAGTGTATGATTTAGAAAGGTCATTCACATATGTGGATTTAAAAGAGCATTCCTGTTTGACTAGGGATTCCCATTATAAGTGGTGTATTCATTTTAGGTGGTTAGATTAAAACAAAAAGAGTGAGTTGCACTTCATTTGTATTTTGTTCAGAGCTTGGGTTTGCCAGCTGTGTTGCACATGGACATATCCTTTACTGTCTGGTCTGAATAATCTAAATGTGATATAATATTTTCCAAATTCATAATATTATTATAAATCAGCTTGTTTCTTGTCCACGAGTGGGGAGTCGGGATTGTTGTACTTTGGAACTGAGATTACTGTTATCCATTAAAGAATCTAAAACAGGTAATTGTGTGAATCTCGTTTTAGGGTGAGCAGTTACATTACCCTGAATTGGCGTTGATCAGTTAATAAATATATGACCGTCATGGATTCTTTAATAATAACCACACTTCACAGGATGGCTCTAGGGCTTTTATTTTATATGACTCAAAAGATTCAGTATTTTGACTGTTGGTGACTGAAATGTATTACACTAAGAGTCATCCCTCTCTTGCCTCCCAGGGGCTTCCCACCTCCCTAGGTCAGGCTTCCCTCTACTCCAGGTTGTCAACTAGAGATTATAAGTAACACCTACTATCTAAAATTCTACTTGTGAGATGGCATACATGCCTTAACCTTTTCTCGCTTGCCCCCTCTGGGCTTCTTCTAGATGGTATCCTATCCTAATGACTCCCTGGGCTAGGATTTCAATAGGTTCTTGCATTTTCATATGCCTGTTTTCTCTCACTCTGCACTTTCACTCTCTTTCGTTCCTCTTCCTGATGTTCCTTCTTCACACTCCCTTTCTCTTAACACTTCTTCTCTTTCTGTCTCTATTCCCTTCTCCCCCCTCTTTCTACTTCATCTATTTATTCCTCTGATGGTCAAACAATCTTCTGAGTTACTCTCTCCACTTCCAACTCTACTCTACACCTTCTGATCTTCTCTATACACTTTCTCGTTTCTCCTCCCCTTTCTGTCCTCTACTTTCCACTCTCATCTACCCTTTGATCTCCCCTCTTTTCTCCCCTGTCCTCTCTTCTCTACCCTCACCCTCATCTTACTTTCACCTCTTTCAATCCCTCAGGCACTCCCTTTTCTCTCACTTATAAAACCACACTGCACCTAACATCACTCACATGGTCTAACAAACATTCACTCAGTCACAGCCCCACTCTTACAATCAGGTACTCTCTCACAAACAATGTCTCACCTGCAACAACCTCCAGTACAATCGTCTTAATGCTCCACTCCATCATCCTTCGTCCACATGGTCTCTTGGTCCATCTCCACTCCACCTGACCTCATCCGAACATCTCCCACTCTTTCTGCCTCTCTGTGGATTTGTATACCCTTGACTTCCTGTGTCCTTCTTTCCTCCTCCCCCCGATTAGCTTGTCTGTTCACCTGCTTCTTTGGCCAATCTAGTTTTACCGTTTCACCCTCAGTTGTGCCAAAGTAGCGGGAAACATTCAAATTCCAAATTAGCCCATTAATTCTCTGTACACAGCGCTCAAGTAATTCTTTCCAGCGCGAGTTTCAATGGTGGTGCTCAGGTCTCCAATGTGCAGTGAGTCTTTCTTTGATGTTGTAATAGTTCTCTGGACTGCTGTTGGCTTTTCCAATTCTTCAGTTAAGCGAGTGGTTTTATTTAGCAGAGAATGTTGACTTTCATCTGATGCATGGCCTTCTGGACCGGTAGTCCTGAAATTACACAAATAGAAATCTGGACAGAATAGAGTACAGCAGGCATATGGTGATTGACAGCTGTACCTTCCATATGCAACAAGGCACATATGGGTGGTAGAGACTTGGGCCCTCCCAACTCCCTCAACCCACCCCTGGGGCAGGACCGGCTCTGGTGAAAACCCTGGTAGGCCTCCTGCCCCAGGTTGAGAGGCTCCCTGCACCCCCTGACGGTCTCAAGCCCCTAATACTACCACAGTGACAACATCTGGGGACGTATCCTGAGGTGCAGACTATAAAGTGCTCTAGTGTCACCAATGTCACACACATTCTCTAATGCAAATTTCTGCACAATATCACAAGTGCGTGAAGGGACAAATCTCACAGATAGCAAAAGCTATTTTGAAATAAAATACAAGTGGAATTACTGGCTCGATGCTCACGCATTGGATTTTCATATGCATTTCAATTAAATTTTCATTTGATGTTGTGAGTAGTTGTGAAAAATGTATTTCTTTATAGAGAATAGCATTGACAAACTGGGAAGCAAGATTTTCTTAGTGAGGTAGAGTGTTTATTTGATGATTGATCATGCACTGTATTTTATGATTTGTGATTTATGATCAAATATTCATTAAAAAAATATCACTAGGAATGCTTATTAACACTTTAAAAAACCCAAACCTTTGCCCTGTCCAGGCCCTCGTCCATGTAGAATAGGTGACACAAGATGTTGATATATGAAAAAGAAAGATGAATAAAAGTGAAGCAGAGAAAGGGACATATATTTGAGAAAAACAGAATATCAAACTAGCCCTTAAAACACTATATGAAAAGAAAGGAAAGATGAAAAACATATTTTGGGGACCCATTTATCAGACACATTATTGTATCACTTCATAGTAGATGACAAACTAGCAGATTAAGAAAACAACCGTAACATATCCCCATAATCAGCCCAAATGATTTTGGTGTGACTTGATTTTCAGCATTCCCTGCCTGCAAAGCGTTAGCGCCAACCCAAAGACTGCCAGAATTCCCTACTGGGTCTTTAGCAGCTTTTGTGACAGAGAATAGTCCTGTACTTGTTGCTAGACTCCAGAGAGAGTTCTGTCTCTGAGCTTTCTAGACTCAAAATTCCCTCTTGGGGATATGACATGTTTTGCAGCAAAGAATTGTCATGTCATTTTTGGAAGGCTCCAGAGAAAGTTAATTCACTAACTTTTATGGAAAGCGAACCCCCTACTACTAAGCACTCGACAGGTGTACTATTAGTGAACATTGTTGTGAACATGTCCTCAGAAACCCTAGGAACCACTTGTTATTACCCTGTGTAAGGAAGGCATGGTATCAACAGTAAGACAGACACAGGTGACCACAGTTCAAGGGTGTTTATTGAACTTCAATTGGGTTTAAAAAACACATATCTAATCCTAAATCTAATGATGGGAGCAAGCTATGACCATCAAATAATAATAATGCAGTCATAGTGGTGTCTTGTCAACAACAAAAACGGCCTATACTAATAAACCTTTTGCCAGTCCTTACCTCTAAATACAAATAGTGTGGGAAACAATGTTATGCAAAAGAAAAGGGTTGAAGAAATTATGTCTGGATATTCAAGTTGTTGGCTTCCATTCCCCACGTTTTCAGCACGGGACAAGGCGGCACACTCAAGCTTAGCACAATCTCTTGCTTCTCTAGCATGAGGGTGCAGTCCACAATTTCAACATCATGGCCTTCTGTGCCAAAGTCTCTTTGCATTCAAAGTCTCTTCTTTCAGAGGGCCTGATGCAACAAACAAACAATAAAGTTCCTTTCCTTTTTGTATTTCACATATACATAATTTCTTAGGTGATTTACTATTCACCTCGGATTCCCCTTCGCCGAGTTCAGATCCACTTTAAAACAATATTCTCAGGATTTTCACGTATCAAATTTCTCAGGTGATTCACTGTGCACCCTGGATCCCCCTTTGCCAGGCTCAGATCCGCTTTGGCACAAAATATTTAATCAGTCTCTCTCTGCCGGGCTCGGATCAATTTATCTATTGTAACACTAAACTGGATTTAACCCAAAGCTTGCAATTGATCTCCCTCTGCTGGGCTTGGACCAGCTTTATCTACTTTTTTATCAACTTTCGTTACTGTATCAACATCGAAGACATTCGATTGTGCACAGTATTTTGCTTGACCCATCGCAGGACGACTTTGATTCGCAATCCTTTGCCACTCTTTTACCTTTTGTCAACTCTCAGCTGGATACCTTACAGAGACCTTCGGTCGAGCACACACTTGGTGCCGGAGCACTCTGTCAAAGGTATTGTATCTTCATTTCAAAGTTAATCACTCATCTGCAGTTCAACTTTACTCGCATTGGTTCTCACACGCGTTTCATACAATGTTCTTTCCATCGCTCGTCAAACAATGTTGTCCCTTGGAACCTTGGCTTCAACATAAACCGGTCTTGTATCTGTCTCCCCAACTCAGTGCTGTGTTGATTTCACTGACGCTGCTTTGTTGTTGTAGCCAAGGATAGTACCACTGCAGCTGGTGATTCTCTGTGCCTTCATTATCGATGCAGGAGGGCCCTGGTACCTCTGACACACAATGCAGGATTCCTCAGCCTGGTTTCCTGGTCTTACACTTTCTGTTCTCGAGGCTTCGTGAAAGTAATGGTTCCTTGTCGAAAAGGTCAAGGGAACTTTGCTCTTTGCGATCCCCTTCGGTTTCTCTGTCTTTCTCCTCTTGTTAAACTGCCATCTTGGAACTTCTATTTCCTCTTGTGCCTCTCTACAAGTGTGCTCTCGTGCTCCACCTTTAATCCATGTGGTGAAGTGTAATGGAGGTCAGGTGTGTGTGATGGTCAGTAATTGCCTGACCTTGCCTGACCATTGTATTGGGACACGTCAGGTATACGGCTCGGGTGTTAGTCCGTTTTCTCTCATAGCGGGCTGTCTGTGAGAAAGTGTTTGTGTTGTAAAGGGGGTAGGGGGTTGAGTTACTAAATATAGGATGGGGTAAAGGTGTTTCAGGGAAGGGGATATTGCATCTCACCATCCGGTGTCCCCATTCCCCGCCTCATTCGGGTGATCCTCCCACACTGGTCAACCCCCAGGAACTGGATCCAAAAGCGATGGCCGTGTCCTGGGCCCCTGGATGACAGATCCCTGGGGACTAGTGGGAGAGACACCTTCTGGTTTCCCATACCTGGTATAAATGATCAACATTATATGTCATCAAACTCATGTGACAAATCTGACAACTTCATCACTAATTCCCTGGAAGGAAGCCTCGCTCACATGGCATGGAAAGGCAGCAGCTACCTGACACTGTCCCAGGGGGTGGCTACCTGCGGAGGACCACGTGGGAGAGGACAAGCTCCAGAGAGACAGAAAGATATTGTATCAAGGTAACCCTTCAGTCATACCTTTCAGTAATCACCAAGGACCTTTACAACAGCCATACATTTCCAATTGTAACTTAGATACTGAATCCCAGGTTTCTACAGCCCAAAACCTTGTTTACCTTCCCCCACTTTTTGTAATACTAAGACAAGGAAGAGGGTGGAGCAATGGGGATAACTAGGCACGGCAAACCAACGTTGCGTTCTAGTCTTTGGAAACTGCAGTGAAAGACCGGGACATTTTAAAGTAACACAGGTGAACCAAATTAGAGAGAGCGAGAAACAGAAGGAGAGAGTGAGAAACAGAACGAGAGAGCCACAGACTGGACAGGCACCTGTCTTGTGTGGACACGCAGTGCAGTGTGGACGCCAATGGACTTGGTGTGCCGAGCAATTGCCAGGTCAGGAGAAGTTCACAGTTTTCTGACTACAGGCAGTCAGAGCTGACGAAGACTGAAGAAAGCAAGATTGGAAGTGAACAACTCACTGGGTGCATTAACAGGAGATGGACCGAGAGCGCAAACGCTGGGGAAACACGAAGTGCACTGAAGACGCCACCCATAAACGGTAATCTGAGAGAGAGAGAGAATAGGTTAAACGGATGCTTCAGAGTGAATTCCGTGTACAGCATACTACACAGCAAGCCTAAGTGAAGGCAGAATCATTCTTACTGATACGAACATTGTTGAAAGAGCAAGCCTAAGTGAAAAGTGATGAATCTGATGATGACATCACTTCTTGCCCGGAGATAGCCTCTCCCCATCTGGCAGCCTAATCCTGACCCTCGAGTGATATGAGGGAGAACCACATGGGGGAGGCGATCCTCAGGGGGATAGCATGGCATCAACAGGAGAAAAAATACATACCCCCTTTTCCTTTCAGGGATATCCCCTCCATGCCTCATGCCTTTATGGCTTATTGTGCTAGCTCCCATCAGTCACCTATAAACCTTACTGATAATATCTGTCAAAGTAATATGCCCAGAACTGTTTTCCAATCCCATATATATGGGGGTACTGGGATGAGGAAGAGGACTGGAGTCATAAAGATGACTAAGACCAAGAAGTCAATGCAACTGTCTAGTCTCTGGAAGGTGCTCCACCTTGTCAACAAGGTTAAATTCACCCCAGCTGACAGAGGTGAACGAGAAGGAGAAGGAGCACAGGAACAAAACGGACCAGATCCGGGTGATGCTGCAAGCTGGTGAGACACTAGTCAGTACGCTGCAACTCAGCATGCCAGAGAGAGCGGTGCTGCAGAAAGTCCTGCCGATGTGAGGCGAAAGTGAATGACAAGTGGCCCGCCACCAGAAAGCGAGTGGCAGCAAGAGCTGCATACCGCATACTGAGGCAAGGCGAAGGAGCAGCAACTGACAGACTGCACACTGGACCGGCAAACCCAACAGGAGAGAACACCCTTTCCACAGATTTCTTTCGACAACAACAGAAACAGTTTGGATCAATCAGAATCCTAAGGGCATGTGTCTTCCATATGATGCCTTTTTCCAAAAAGAAATGATGTGACGCAAAGGCAAGTTGCAGACTCCGGGATACCTGGAATACTCCCCTCCAAGGCTCCTTTCAGCCTCCATATTTATTTCACAGTCGCAACGGCATGACTCTTCCTAGGGGCCTTCTTTATGTTGTTCACTTTCACTTTAAGTTAGCTTTGCCTGGTATTCTCTCCTGCTAGGGCTTTTCTTTGTATTCTTCACTCTCACACTTGGGAACTTGTCTTTGGCTAGTATACTTCTCTGCCAGGTCTTTTATGTATGTATTTCCTCAAGCCTTTGACTTGCACACCTGTACATTGTCCACCTCAGACTATGCACTCTGCTTCATCAAGTGTTCACAATTCCTTGAATTTATATTACCCTCCTATGTCCACTGTTACCACAGCTCTACCTCACTGTTAATTTTCAGACTCCATCCATTGGTCCTTGGAATATTCATTCGGCATGCCAAAAGTCTCATTCTGTTTTTGATACTTTTCTCCATTCCAATTTTAAATTCTCTTTCACCCATCATGGTCTTTTGTTCCACCTATCTCACTTCCTTCCTTTTCTTCACTTGAATACCATTTTTTGCAGTTCTCTTATCATCATCAAATTGCTTTTCTTATCCTCTATCGCCCTCCTGGCCCGCGTACTGTCTTTTTAGCTGATCTTGATTCTCTTCTTTCTCATCTTCTTCCACTCTCGTCACATTTTGTGCTTCTTGATTAATTCAATATACACCTATCTACTACAGATGCCTCTTTGCCTTTGTTTCCTCTTCTAAATTCATTCGATCGTGCTCAACCTTCGACCCCTCCCACCTGTAATTCAGGCTCATCACTTGACTTAATCTTTACCTCTTTCTCCCCTGACACGCCTGTGGCCACCCAGCCTACTTATCTATCTGATCTATGTTCTACTTTTGTTCCACCATCTTTTACCTGACTCTCACTCTTATTCTTTGAGCTGTATCACAAGCAAAAAGCTGGAGGTAAAACTCCCACTTTCCGCCCAACTCAAAATTAGGCAGAGCAGTAAATGCGGTGGTAATAGCATTACTGTCACATTTTACTTCTCCCCCCAACTTCTCCGACCAACTCATGATGAGACCTTTTGCCTTTTATCTCTCTTTCTCACTGTGATCTTAATTCTTTTAATTCTACCACATTCTGCTCTTCTTTATCCTCTAGACTTCCATCTCTTACTCAATTTTCTTTTCCCTCCTCTGATTCTGCTGCTACTCATCTTAATACAGCTTTACTTTCCACACTGGATCTATTTCATCTGTCCCATCCATGTTCTCCTTTCAAACAACCTCATCAACCTTGGCTTTCACCTGCACTTCGTTCACTTCATTCAGTCATGGGTAAGGCTGAACACATTGGAAGAAGTCTTGTGCCTCCGAAGACCTTTTGTCTCTTTCCTCTCGCCATTCATCCAATGATCATTCTCTTTTAGCTACTAAAACATTACTTCTCTTGCTCTTTCTCTTTCTAATCATCTTCGATTACTTTTTCAACTACTAACCTCTATCCTCTATCCTCAACAACCCTTCTCTTTTGTCTTCTCTCTCGGCTACTCATTTTGATAATTTCTTTACCTCTAAAGTGACTTCTCTTCACTCCTCTTTCTCTTCTACTTCTCCTCCTCCTTCTCCCACCTCTTCTTCTCTCCTTGATATATTTTCTTCACTTTCTTTTTTTTCACTGCTTGCTGATTCTGATACTTCTCTTTTCTTGATTTGGGTGCACCCTAGTGCACCTCAGTTTGTTCCTATTCCCTCCTCTCTGATTGCTTCTGTTTATCCTTCTTTGATTCCGTATCTTGATTCTTTAATTAATTGTTCACTTGAATCTGCTTCCTTTCCCTCTTCTTTTAAACACGCAGTTATCATTCCTATTATCAAGTTACCGTGTTTGGACGCTGCTCTTCCATCCAATTTTGGTCATATTTCATTGCTTACCTTTCTCTCTAAACTACTAGAACAAGTCGTATACACTCAAGTTTCATTTTGTCTTCATCTCCATTCCCTTTTACCGCCTTTGCAATCTGGCTTCCGTCCTGCTAATTCCATGGAATCTGCTTTACTTCACGTTTCAAATTCCTTACTTTCTGCAAGGCACAATAAGCAATCCTCTATTCTAGTTCTTCTTGATCTTTCTGCTGCTTTCAACACTGTCAACCACTCTATTCTACTTTCCTTTCTTTCATCTCTTGTTTTATATGACGCTGTGCTCAGATGGTTTCATTCTCATCTATCTAATCAAACTTACTCTGTTTCTTGGGCCGGCCAGCCTTCTTTGTCTTATCCACCTATCTATGGGGTGCCTCACAGTTCGGTTCTTGGTCCTCTTCTTTTTTCTCTGTATACCATTCCTCTGTCTGATCTTATTTCTTCACTTAACATCTCTTGTCACATCTATGCTGATGATTCACAAATATTCTTCTCTTTTTCCTCATTCTCTCCTTCACTTCATAACACAGGGTTTCTTCATCCTTACTTGCTGCTAAGTCTTAAATTAGTCCTCATGGTTTCTTCATCTGAACCCCTGCATACAGAGGTTATTTTCTTTTCTTCTTCTTCTCTATCTCTTTCTTCCCATCCTTTCCCTCGTTCTGGTCTCCATTCTCCTCCATCGCTCCTCCCTTTCTCTCCCTGTGCTTGTAATGTTGGTGTCATTTCTTTACAGTTCCCTCTCTTTCTACATATTTCTAACACTGCTCGCTCTGCACGTTTTCATCTCTTAATCTTCGGCACGCTCATCCCTTTCTATCATTTCAGGCTACCAAACTCCTCATTTATTCCATCATTTATTTTTACGTAAAGTATTACTCAGTTCTCTTATTAGGTCTTCCTAAGACTCACCATACTCCTTTACTATCTGTCTTTAATTCCGTAAATTGTCTTCTCTTTCAGCTCCCTTTTCAATCCTCTATCACTCCTCCTCTTCGTTGTGTCTCTTTACTTTATTTTTATCTCTATCCTATTTTCCACTTTCTTTGCTTTATTGTTCCCTTGTTTCTTTTTATACTCCTTCTCTCTATCTGTGTTGTCAATTCCTATTTCTTCTTGTTGTTCCCAAACCTCTTTGTGCTTCTTCTCAATTCCTTTCTTTCTCACCTTTTTCACCCAAGCACTGGAATGCTCTTCCTTTTTCTATCTGTGCATCTTCTTCTTATCATATTGTGCATTCCCAATTAAAAGCACATCTAATTCTTTCTCTTTCTCCAAATCTGTTTTGATGATTGTTGATCATTCCGTTCCATTTTATTGTGATGTTGTATCTAAGAAGTTGTAAAGCACTTTGGCAAAAGCGCTAAATAAATCAAATAAATATGAATACATTGCAACCCTTTTTACATAAAATATATGGCACGTTAAATTAACACATATATAGCAAACTAGTAATCAGAGAGCAGAAGAGATAATCCAACTGCAGGATTCACTGTAGGTGAATCGGACCGCCGTGCAACTCCAGCAAGGCCTCCTAGCTAAACTAAAAACACAAGTTTATGGACAAGCAAGCTTAGACAAAGAGATTTCTAATTGCTAAAACCTTCATAATGAGGTTTTTCAGATGCAGCACAATTTACAACACACAGTAAATGAGCATACAACTTACAATGATAGCCTGCTGAATAATACTGCAACCCTAAAAATACAGGTAAAAGACAATAGCGAAGAAGTGGCACCGTTTATTAGTAAAGAAATCGATTTTCAGACAAAATGGGTTCAGTTGCAGCATGACTTACACATTGTTAAGCAAGTAAAAGGCCTAAATGGACAGTGAAATAGAATATCACAATTCAATCAGCACAAGAATATACAAACACACGTACACACACACACACACACACACACACACACACAAACAATAGTCTTCAAAAGAATTGGAAATATTTGCAGACTAGGGGTTTGAGAGAGCAATTCAAAAAAGCATGCTTTGTCCTCACATAGGCAGTTTAGCACACGGCGCAATTGGGGAAAGAAGTTGTCACCCTCAAAATCAAGAGAAATAGACACCATACACCCATGACAGAATGAAAAAGAATTTCGAAAGACAGTGAGAAACCACATATTTTGAGCAACAGCAGCAAGATATGCAATGCTGCTGAACCACTTAAAAGGGACTGTAGGTGATTAACCTAGAGGTGCAGAGAAGAAAAGAGAAAAGAGTGGACCCATTCTACTTTGCACATAAAAAAAACTCACAGCCATCACAACAGGGGGAGTGGGCACATGAGTAGCTACAGAGACCCACGTTTAGACTCAGAGTCTGAAGATGGAGGTTGGACACAGGTTAGAAGACATATGAAGCAGAAGCCACAAACTAATGTCTAAATCATCTGATCAACCACATTAAAGCCATCAAAGGTTTATTACACCTTATCACAACAATGTAATGCACTGTGATTGGGAATATTTACAATTATTTTAACAGATGATGAAGTTATGTGGGCTCAAAGGGTTCTAACACAAAATGGATTGCCACAAACGGTCATTTTCACACTGGCTCTCCAGTTTCTTTGTGGGATTGGAAGACCAGAACCACCATAATTGCTCCTCCTACAAACCAGCACATTCAAAATGTTTTCCTACACATAGAAGCCTCAAGGAGGACAAAACCCATCATATAATCTGCTGTAGACTATTCACCCAGAGAATTAGCACACAATTCCCTAGAATTCTCTACATTTTGAAACTGCATACCAGGAATTTAGTTTCCCAATTAGTATGCGATTTCGAAGAAATGTGTTTGATGGATGGAGAGCATCATTACTTGAGCCCCTAGAATATATTTAGTACAGAATCTTACATGTACTAAAAATAAACAGAATACCCACAAGCAGACACTTGAACCAGCTGACATTCACATAGTTGATGTAAAAAGCACATCTCAGTTTGACTTAGAGACAGGGAGGCAAAGAATTACTCAACTGTAATCAAGGACGCTAACAGACAGAAAAGGCCCTATTTTGGGAGTCAACTGAATATACATCACCTGGCCTATGAAACTGACCTAATGCAAATTAGGGCTTAACAAAGTCCCTACTTCCTAGGTTCAGGTCTTTAAAGTTATAAATATATTCCTCTACATTGAGGCATAATCCATGGACTATTTTCCCATGGGACACTAAATCCAGCGGCTCCCGCTCTTGGCACCCCTCGGCATTTCCCTCCCGGGCTCTCACTAGCACTTGCCCATCGGTCCCCTTCACACGCACTTCTTCTCACTGCACCTCAACATCTGAATGTCACAATGCCTAGTAGGACCACAATTGTATATTACTGTCTTCTGTTATTATGATTTACTCCCCTTGTTCCCTCCTCATTTTGTCTTGTGGTGCCTGGAAACACTATTTTGTTGTATAGGCACCTAACAATCAAAACATAATCCTCCTCCACTTCCTGAATCTCCAAGTAAAGATCCCAGTAACAGAGTGAGTGGAGAAGAAGGCATTTCTATTCCAGTAATGATCAAAATCACTTCAACTACGCCTCCAAAAGAGACAGATACACACTTAGGGAGGAACCTACATAGGAACAAAGAGTGGTTCCCAGTAGTCTCTTGGGTGATAATGTTTATCTCACCTGGAGCGACAAGAGAAGCAATTGAAATAAGTCATTGGTCAAATGAGGAGGACATAACAAATACTTTTTAGCTCGTATGCCCCTTCATATATTGCAAAAATGAATGACCTGCTCAAAGTGCACTACTACAGGAAGAGAACATTTATAACAAAAACACACAGCGAGAAAAGGAAAGAGGCCGTATGGCAGAAAGGAAATGCAAAATCTTACAGAAAGCTTCATTTAGACCTCATACGAATACAAACAGGTTTTCTAAAAAAAAAGATAAACCAACAGTGACAGTATACCTTGATACTAAGCAAAATAAACACAAGCAAGTTAATGTCAATGATGAGGAACATGTGACAATCATCTTTGAGAGACAGAGGTAGATCCCTGGTAGTGACATGGTTGGGGTCTTCTGTTTCATGAGTGGGTCAAAACAGCAAAAAGAAAAAAGGACCATGGTATTGAGGAAACAATAGACAAGACGGGTGAAGGGAATTAAATTAGACTGGAAATCCCTAGGAAAAAATGTCTGAATACTGAAAGCAAGATATATTTTATTAAAGGACATCAAAATGAGGACGTACCAGTCTTTCCAATGGGTTCCACAGGTTTTACTCCAGGAGGGGGCAGTGACATGGAATTTGAGGAATGAGGATACACCTAAGCCAGCACTTTCTATGGAGATGGGAAGTACAAGGTGAAAGGATTTTTGCTCCTATCCAAGTTCAGGAACAATATGATGTATATCTGTTATGCTCACCTGGCTCCCACAGGGGCGTTGATCAGAACTGGACAGCTGCGGTCTCCACCAATGTGACGCTTAGTGCAGAGATGACAGATTGGACTGGCCCGCCTAATTTCATCTGCTTGATCCGTAGAAGTATTTTCCTGAAAGTGGAGAAAGGGAATTAGCCACCCGTGGATTTGAGTGATAACACCCCACTGTTCTTCCCACTAATCACCTCTGATATCTCCTTTCATAGTCTCACCTTATGTTTATAAAAGATGAGCTCTCCATCCTGCGTGGAATGCAGGGGCGCGTAGATAACCAGTTACTTCACTGGTCCGAAGGAGTTGGGAGAGTTCCGGACCAATATTGACTCTGAGGTCCCTGGTGAGGAACCGTAAGTATATAGTTCGTAAGAGTTCAAAATGTCTGATATTCACTCTTGTCCGATTCCTTTTATCTTGCAGCTTGACCCAAGAGAAGATTGCCTCGTGGCAGCTGGTAGCGTTCAGGTAAGAGTCTGTATTACCCAACACTGTCCGGTAAATGATACCTGTGTATCAATCTGTTGCTTTCCCTCCTTTTACAGGTGCGGCATGAGAAATTATGACGTCGTGATGAATAATGCCTCCAGCGGTAAAATCAGGTAAGTAAACAGATTGTCTTTGTTTATTCTCTCGGCTCACCTTGCTGTTCTTTTGTTCCCCTTAGGTGCCAGAGTTCGGCGAAGATGAGATGGAGACTGCGCCGGACCATGGAGATAAAAAATGCATCCGGCGGTAAAATCAGGTAAGTCTATGGTAGTAACAGAGATTGCCTTTGTTTATTCTCTTGGCTCACCTTGCTGTTCTTTTGTCCCCCTTAGGTGCCGGAGTTCGGCGAAGATGTGATGGAGACTGCGGCGGATCGTGGAGGTGCTGCAAAGGCTGGTGAGAATAGCGCGGCGCTACAGTGGGCGATGCGACGCGTATCGAAATAACGTCTCTTTCCTTGTTTGAAGGCGCGATGGATCCGGAATCAGGTGAGGAATCGAAGTAATGTTCTTGTTCTAATCTTTCCTCCTTCTTCCCCTTTTTTCTAGGAGCTCCAGACTCGAGGGGGGCATGGCAGAAGGCTGGATGCAGACTTGCAGGCACGGTGAGCGTTATGCTGCTGGATGCAGAATAACACGAAGCGTGTGCTGCTCTTCGGGCGTAGTTTAAATAGCCTTCAAAGTAGTCCCAGGTAAAAAGTTCCCCCAAGACCACACCCGAGTAAGAAAATAGTCCCTGAAGTAAAGTAGTTCCCTTCAGGCTTCACTTTGGCTTGGATTCTTAGCAGCATGGTCTGCATGAGGTAAGTGTAAGCATATGAGCCTGGAGCCTACGGCGCCAGGACTGACCCTTTCTATGAGCCTGGTGCCTATGGCGCCAGGACTGTACCCAGATAGCCCCTAGCCGGGGCTGCTGGGATTTTTCTAAGCATCTGGATGCCTGCTCCCTGGACTGATGGGCCTGGTCCGGATGCCCGTGGGTAGGCATCATGACAGCGCTCTTGTGCATACAAGGCCTAAAGCAACCTTGATTTCACAAGAAGTACTCACCATCTTGAAGAAAAAACTGGCTGTTTAACTCCCTGGAGAATTGCACAATTTTGATGGGAAAGAATTTACGGTGGTCCGAATCACAGAATTGGGAATAAAAAGAGGACAATGCTGGCTCATACATTTGGTGATAGTCATGGCCACATGAGTGTGAACCGTTCCTACTGCGAGATTGATTTAATTCTAATTCTCTCGACTTTGATTGACTGCGGGAACCGGGTCCTCTTGACCCTAATCCAATGCCTTATCAAAGTAAAAATGTGTCCTAATTAGGTAAGTCTAAACAGTACTTGTCTTTTGATTGACCAGCACACACAAAAGGACGAAATCCATTGCAAAGTCAGAAACATACCATTTCCACCATTTAAATCAACAGAAGGATGTCAATGGAACTTTAATACAACTTTGGAAAATAAGCCTTCCGGGCAATAATAAGTGATGCTGCACTTTGGGTAAGAAGAGTGTCAATGTTTATGCCTGGGAGACCACCAGTGATGTTTAAGATCCACCAATGGATAATTAATCCAAAAAAAAAGCAGCATGGCTGTTATTCAAATGAAAGGAGAGCAAGTGTTCTTCCGTATTAGATAAATAGATGCAGGCATCATGTTCCTTCTAAAGGATGTTCATCGATAAAAAGAGCGGTATACGCGAGAAACTTGTCGGGCGATTATGAAAAGCTCAGATTATTCCCTCAATTAGAATTCTAAATAAATAAGAATCGGGTCTTGGTACTCTAAATTCTGATCACTGGATCAGTATTAGGTGTATGCATTTAGTTAACACAGGAATTAAGATGAGAAATCCTAGATAGCTTGTACTCAATTGTTAAAATTACTAAACTGCCAGCTAGACTGCCGACTATTGGTGTGACCAAATTTACCCTTGAATCATGAATTAAAGACTGCAACGAGGGGCTTTATATGCACTACGGAGCATCTATATGGAATAACCCTGGTTTACAAATAGATAATAAGACATTGATATGGCAAAGCTGGATCAATATAGGTATTATGAAGATCGGAGATGTATGGTTGGATGGTAAAATTAAACCATTTGCAGATCTCGTTCAAAAATGTGAGTTAAACAAGAGAGAGTTTAGCAGATGTGGGAACTTATAGGTCCTAATGACAGAGCGACAGAAGATGCTGCAGTCTCCAATGGGAAACAGGCCAGAGGTGTGTGACCTGTTTGACACGCTGCCACGAATGGTGTCGACCCATCTAAAGATGATGCCAATAGATTGTTTGAATATAGCTGCGGGGTAAAAAGTGAGGCAAGCCTGGATAGATGAGCTGGGTAATAATGTAATGATAAAAGAGTGTGAAAGGCTCTGGAGGGTCTCTTCGAAAGCGAAAATGAACCTAAACCTATGTTATACACATCAGAGAATTCTAAGTCGTCCATACTGGATCCTGGTGAAGATGTTTGGACTGGGTATGCTTGATAATGAGACATGCTGGGGATGTGGCAAAGGTACAGGATTCTTGTTGCATATGTTATGGGACTGTCTGAGGGTTGTCGATTGATGAAGGGATGTGTTAGATAGGCTGGTTACAACTCTGGGTGTAACATGTGCGAGGTCCCCTTCTGCTGTTATTCTGCTTTCAAATTGGGGAAGATGTGAGGTTTCCAGTGATCGATCAGGTTGAATTGATTGAACACTTCTGGGGGCAACAAAGAATATCTTAAGAGTATGAAAGATGAGAAAAAAGACCTTAATTGATAACTGGGTGACAGATTTTCAAACACTTTCCAAGTATGAAAAACACAGGATGAGGAAACAAAATCAGAAGGGAATATATCTGGAGTCCCGGGGACCATTTAATGACTTACATGGCTGAGTGCGGGTTATATGCAACTAGTGTGGGGGGGATGTTGGTCGTTGATATAGCTTATTAGTGTGTAGTATAAATTGGCAGGTTTATGTTCACAATATATTTGTTCGTGTTGTATTATCATTTTGTTTTGTGTCTGTGTTGTCTGTTAGGTACTATCAAATGAATACGTGTATTGTATATGGGGATATTGGGGTAATGTATCTGCAATGTATATAATTGATTGTGTATAATACCAATGAGAAGGTATTTTGTTTCTCATTTAAGCATTCATACACAGGAACCAAATGATATTTATTATTTGCATGTAATTTAAAATCAAAATAAAGTGAGAAAAAAAAGTTTGGCTTGTGTCAGATATTGTTTATGAGATTTATGTCAGTGATTATATACTACTTTGATTTACAACCAGTGTGAATTTTACTAATAATAAAGTCTGGTCCAAAATAGGGGGTTGACCAATGTATTTAAGCCATATACAGACAACATTCTGGCCTTCTCGAGTACAGTCTCATGCAGGTCAAGTTCAAATAAAAGGAAATAACAAGCAATTTAATTTACCTTCAACATTCAGAAAAGGACAAGCCTTCCCTAGCATTGAAACATGTATCAATTTAAATAATATTCTGAGCAAGTAGAACTCTATGAATCAAACACCACTTGTAGATCTGAATGACAATAGAATTCAGATATTGGTGCACAATAATGAGCCACATAGCATACTTTTTAGTAGAAAACCTACATTGGAATGACCATTGATGCTCAGTACTTTTCGATAATCTGGTAAATCCCATTATTGTTCAGATACGTGAAGATTCTTATGACAATGCTCAAGGTATCAGATCTGAATCTTTCCACATCCAACAAAGAATGCATTTTGTGATGGTATCCCTTTGCCCCAATGAGATGAAAGATGTTAGTTTTGATACCTGTAACAAAGTTCCATGCTCTTGTGCAGGGGACAATTACAGGGTGGCTTCTGGGGCCCTGCATGGGCTCCTATGGGGACCCCAAGGACCCCAGGACCAAGAAACCCCAAGAGCAAAATAGTCTAGAGTACAGAGGGAGTCTAACGCTGCCCCTAGCCAGACCCAAGCAACCAAAGAAACGAAGCGTTTCTCTAAAAGGGGATGGTTCACAAGCCTCTGAACTCTCTGTCAGGTCTGCAAATACATTTATTTCTTCATCACAGCTGCTGAAGAGATAAAGGGAACAACTTCTTCAGAGTCACAATGTTCACACGTGTCCCGTGGCTGCAATGGTCCTCTCAACAATACGAAGAAAAGCATAGAATCTTAGTGTGTTCACCACATGTGGGTCAAAACAATAAAACAATGCTCTACCATTTATACTAGCATTGTAGGGAATACAATGTTGCAAATCTCATGTGAAAGGCATTTCTATGAATGAAAACAGTTTTTCTTGCTTACCAGAGGTTTCTAAGACTCAAGAATCGCATGCATGTGAAAGAGAGGCAGACAATAAGGTATGGCAGCAGTTTCACCACAGGGATGGGTGTGGGGAGAACACCCATATGTCCAGGGCCATTGTGAATTTCAAAATGGTAGATACAACATCAGACCATGCCCCTCCCCTTCCACAGGACATCAAGCATGCAGCATAATCAAAGAGAAGCCCAGCTCATAAATCCCAGGTGCAACTAATAACCCAAAACACCCCCCAAGGGGAGAAGCCAATGGCCTTTCAAAGGCCAGTAGCTCTGTCAGTCAGTGTCACTCCCTGGGAGAGCTGACAGGAGGAGAGTCTCAGACCCTGGAGACCCCATATGAGGAGAATGCAATAGCAGAGAACTTGAGCGAGGAGAGTTTGTGGTTGGAGACCTGGAAATAGAAAATACTGGTGAGTGGTGAGGTGAGTGGAGCATGGCATACAAACAAGGGAGCTGTTAGACCAAAGAAATACATTTTGGCGTTAGAAGGTGAGTAGTCATAGGCCCTCATTACGACCCAGGCGTTGGACCATGGTGCTAATAGCACCATGGTCCATGCCGGTAACTTACCGACTCCGCCATGGCGGAATGGGGAATTAACGCCCCATTCCGACGTTGGCGGTGTGGTAATTCCCCATGCCGCCATGTCCCTTCCCCATTCCCATTTTTGCCCCATAGGGCTCAATGGGAATGTCGAAGGCGCTAAGTACGGTGCCGCAAATTGCGGCACCGTACTTAGCACCAAGATCCCTTTGCGGGTAGGTTTTATAACGCCTGCTACAGGCAGGCGTTAAAGTGCCACCCGCCAAGGGACCTCGTAATCAGGCGTTAAGGATTTAACGGCGCCGCCACCTTTTACCGCGCCATTAACCCCTTAACGCCTGGGTTGTAATGAGGGCCATAGAGTGGAAAAGGAGGGAGGTCAAGGTATATTGGAGTCTCGTTTGGCGCAAAGAAAGAGAGCTATCAGCTAGGAAAGTGAAGCGAGGTATAGTATATCAACCTGAAGCAGGGAGAGAGGAATATTGTGCAGGAGGGAGATATTATCTGTAAGGTTGTGGTGGAAGACATTGTGGTATTTAAGGTGGAATGAGATGGTAGGTTTGAGAGGAAGGAAGGACACAGTGTAAGCAAGTGGAAGAAGGGAGAATCCATCTGGGAGGAGGATGTGAAGAATCCTGTGGATCCCTCACTGAAACCCCACCTAACATTTCCTCCCAGGTGGCCAGCGGAAGGCAGATGGTTCCTGATTGCACGATTCCAGCCCTGGGGGTGGAGTACTGCAGGAGGATCACTTGGGTGGAGACAGGGCCCAGGGTAGCGAGGAGATTCTGTGTGATGAGACACAGTATTTATCCTCTGGTAAAGAGGCTCTTAACACTGTGCCAAAAGAGGTTATGGCCTATTGCCATTTCAATGACTCTCAACCTCCTATTAAACCTAAGGTGGTGAACCCTAAAGTTGTAACAACAAAGTGTACTGTGCCAAAAGAAAGACTCTTTTTGGTAACTAACATTAAATGCCCTCCTCACTTCCAAGGGCACACTGAAAAGGATTTTGGAAATGTTGTCTTCTCTAAACCATCTTACTCTGCACAAGTTAAAAATCCCAACCCCTCTACTAAAATTATTAAAGGGAATTCAATTGAGAAGAAGTGGATTAAGGTTTTCGTACATAAAGCCACAAACTGGGCATAGAGAGTCATACACCGGGCCCCAATAACTGGTAAAGGTAGCAACACAAAGAATGTTAAGCCTCAACTTTAGGAAGAGGACACATGCTATGTGGGTGCTAGGCAAATCGAGGTATGATTCAAGACCCATTTAAGTTTTACACGCTAAGTATTCGGGGCCTGTGGAAAGTGTATTACAGGCATCGAAAAACTCCCTCAAAATATGCTCAGCAGCAATCCTTTTCACATTTGACAGGTGTGATTTGTTGATTGTGTGTGGATTTGTCCATAATGATTCGAACCCCAATGCCAACAAAACCACCTTCACATGGCGGAACCAGGGCAGCACTTTTCCTCCCTCCAGGTCCATTACATGGATCAGTGCCTCTCTGAACTCGTGTAATGAGGGTATACACCAGATCCTTAGCCAGTACAAAGATGGTCTAAGACCAGCATCTAACGCTATAGGACGAAGACTCAACTCCAAGTGAAGGGATGCATTGGGACAATCAGAAGGGAGGGCAAACAGTTTCTTTAGGAACTGGTTTTCGATTATGCTAAGCCTCACTAAGGTAGCATTTCCCCAGATTTCAGTGCCATAAATCACAGCAGCACCTGCCTGGGTCCTATATAAGGTTAGTGCTGGTGATACTGCCCCTCTGGAGGGTGAGTTGAAAAACCTCAAAATTGACCTGCTATGTTTACTAAGACCAAGGCATGCCCTTCTCAAAGAATCTTACACCAAGGTAACCATTACATTTTACCTATTCCAAGACACAGTTGTTAATACAGACTGTAATATTCATGGGGTTATAAAATGTGAGTCTGAACAACAATGCCTCGATCTTCCCAATGTTAACCTCAAACTGCAGCTCCTCACTTTTTTCCAGGATAGTGTTCAAGGCCACCCTTAATCCGAGCGGCGAGGTGGAAAGCAACACTGTGTCATCCACAAAGAATAATCCCGCAACTGACTCCTCGTCCAGTCTTGGCTGATCCAGGCAGTTCACTTGCAACGCTCTGATGACCTCATAAATATAGACATAGAAGAGGAGGAGGGCAAGGACACAATCTTGCCTAACCCCTTGCTCTACCAAAAAGGGTTTGGTGGTGCCTGCCACCCACGTCCCAACAAATGGATGCAGTGTTGGAGTTATACAACTGCTGGATGATAGCCAGAAAGTCTCTTGGGACCCCCCTTATTATCAGTACCTGCCATAGGGTGCTACGTGGAACACCATCAAAGGCCGTTTTGAGGTCTATGAAAACGGCATCTAATGTTGTCCGCTTTAGAGTGACATATTTTTCGACAATTATCTGTAATCTGAAACACTGATCGCTTGTGCTCTTTCCTTTTTGAAACCCCACCTGCAAGGAGTCTATGATGTTATTAGTATCTGCCGAGCCTGTAGATACTTCAGAGTGACCTTTGCAAAACCTTTTCTTACACTGGCAATAGGGAAATGGGCCTATTATTTCCTGGTTCATCCCTTCCACCTTTTTTATAGATGGGAACGATTATGATGTTCCTCCAGGACGGAGAACATCATTTTGGTGGATAAGCACTTTAAACAGTCGCCACAAGATAGGGGCCTAGACCACTTTTTTGTCCTTGTACAGATCAGTTGGGATTAGATCAGGGCCTGCCCCCAACCTTCTGTTACTGTATTGCTTCCTCCAAGCCCCTCAAGTTGATCTCAAAGCTGGAGATGACAATCTTTCCTCTTGCCCTTTGTCCTTCTGGGGCAAAATGGCTTTGATTAAGGGCCTTATCGCCAGTGGCCTCCTCGTAGAGCTGCATGAAGTGGGACCTCCAAACAATTGGAAGAATGATGCAGGTAAAGGAGATCCAACCTTTCTCACCATTTTCTCCTAATCAACTGCCAAAAGCAAAGCATATCACCTCTATAAGTGTGGAATTGGATAAAATGAGGAGCCTGGATTGTTATCATTAGAAAAATCATAAGACCCATTGTTAGAGAATCATTAGAATCACCATTACCCAATCATTACTCTTTGCTATGGAATCATTCCATTATTGCATTAAGTGCCATGATTGTGCTTTGGAGACCCGGTATATTTGCACCATGATTTGCTATGCATTTATGTTTGCATTAGAAATAGCGCTTAGGCTGAGAGAAATGTATTGTTTGAATGACACACACAGTCATATTTGAAATGACATGAAGAGCCATTTAGTACACATGTTATGCTTTGTAGAGACACATTTAGAGACTGTCATGTATGTATGTTTGTATGTTGAGTCACTTAGAATGAGTTTGCATTATAGTGCTTGCATTGTGAGAGAATAGCGTAAACGCTAGGAAGCATTTAACACGAGGCCTGAGCCATTTCCTGATGGAGAAAGACAGAGTTGTTTTGCACTGGGCTCAGCGCAAAATGTTATGGTTAACACTGAACGAGGAATTTGTAAACAGCTTGGTAGATAAGAAGTCACCCTTGTCCGAGAAGGGAGCCTAATCAGCTTGGCTTCTGTGCTTTGCCGAGACTGCAACACGAGGGTGGGGGCATGAGCACATGAAGAGTTGGAGAAGGTGCTTTTGCATGAGAGAGATGGGGCCTAAAAGAGCATTTTGTGATGCCAACAGAGCCTACAGTGGAGAGAATGGGGTATGAATGGGGAAATAGATAGTGTTTTTCACCGCACACAGAATGGCCATGAAAGAAAGATATGATGTTCAAATGTCATGCTGACAGTACACGCAGTGACAGTACATGAGACAGGAACACGCAAACACAGTCTGGCAGGCATTTTGCTATATGCTGACACAGAAGGAGACATTCTTAGTATAGAATGTGAGTAACCATAGAGATGTGTGCGTCAATTGAAGAGTATAACCGAGGGGGGAGAGGAGACTGGCTAGGGTGAGACAGGAGTTGTTGGAGAGAGAGCCAGAGAGTTGCAGAGGGTTGGCTGGAGATGGTGCAAGATGGAGTACGAGATGCAATGAGAGAGAAGCAGACCAATAAGGCCTTGATGAGATCGATCTGACAGAGAGAGAGCTTGGCAGTTGGCAGTTACCAGATCTTGAGGCCTGCCACTGACAGAGGAGAGGCCTGGCAAAGACAGAGCTGGAAACACATGCAGAATGGGAAGTATGGTTTTGGCCTACACTAAATTGTTTGATTAGGACACACACTCACATAAGGGGAGAAGGGGAAACCAGACAGGGATTGTGTAGAGTGTGAGTGTGAAGATGGTGTGGATTGCACGAAGGAGCGCTTGCATTAAGACTGCATTAGACACTACAGGCTTGCATTAGAAACCTGAAAGGCTTATAGTCAGTGTATGGTAGCTTTGCACCAGAAGCATAAAAGGTGCAAATTAGACATAGAATTAGAACTGCCTGCATTGTTATGCATTATGCTTAGCTGTGTGATCATAAATAAATGTATCCCATTGTTATAATCAAATTGTTTCTTGGTGTTTTCTTTGTTTTGTGTCTTATGTTATTTGTTATTCTGTGACCACAGTAGTAAGATAGGAGTAAAACAGTGTACATAGGGCCTGAGATACGAATGCAGCAAGGGGCAGTATAGTGATCCATAACCCCCTAGGAAGTTGTCAAAGATTGTCTGAGACCAGAGCGAGCTTGCCCGGAGTGGGGCAAGACGACGATTAGGGATTTTGTTTTTTTCAGACTGACAAATGGAGGGGACACCCGGATCTTCACTCAATGCTGACTGATAGAGATATATATTTTGCAGCTGGTCTACTAGTATACTTATCGGTTTTGCAGCAGTCGAAGTTGAACATTTTGTGCAATTGTGTTTTGTGGTTTTATTTTCTGTTCGTTCGTCGTGGGAATAGAGATTTATTTTTTGTTTCATGTTTTGTCTGTCTTGGGGATGGTATGTTATTGAGCATGCTGTCTGCAATTTTGTTTGTCGTAGGAAGGGGAACATAATTGTTTGACCTTGGTTGCCAGAATTGGTTGACATTAGTCACATTTGATTGACATTGACCCGAGAGCAGTATTTCATGACTGGCAATGTTTTATGAATAAATGTACATTAATTCACTGAGTGAGAGAAACAGTTTTTTTTCTTGAAGACGCTCGGGGTATTGAAACTGCAGAATGAGTTAATTTCTTAGTGACCTGAAGGCAATAAGAAATCGGCTTAAAAACACACTTGCTTCCTGGGATGTATCACAGGACTCAACTGTATTGAAAGTGAAAAGTGACATAGCTATGAGAGAGAGGAACCTATATATTGTTGATTTGCATTCAGTAATATATCGTCTCAAAGATGTGATTAGTAACTGGGAAAATGTCCCAGAATCAGACCCATTGAATTCAATTTCATCAGCAGTGATGGGCAGGAATATGGTTCCTATAGAAATGCATATTGTTCGTTTGGAGAGAGAGTTATCTCAGACTAATGGGAGAGATAGTGCAGATTTGACAGACATGTGCAGTGTGCATAGACAATTGGCTAGAGGAATGCATAGAGGGGTTGTCTATGAAGAGCATTGAGAAACTGTGCCATTAGAGAGACGCCTGCATGAAGGTAGTTATTTGCAGATCTTTGATTTGAATAGAGTTGGCATTTATAATGACAGTTTTTGCAGCAGCGATAACACCTGTATTTTGATTCCTACATTTTCGAGTGAAAAAAAATATTGTCGAATGACATAGATATTTTGAGAACATTACAAGAGAACATTGATAAAGGGACCGCGCTAAATTTTGATGTTTTGAAAGCTTGAATGCCTGGAATTTTCGTAGTTTTAATGTGTGGATGGAAAGCATGTTTGTTGACATTGGAGATTGCGCGGGACTGACAGACTGTGTATTTGAAGCAGCATTGCAGGAATGTGTGAATGTGAATTGCATTGTATATGAGAGAGGCTATTTGAATGAAACAGATTTTATTTTTCAGCATGGAATAATTCAGCTTTGTGAATTCTTAATGAAGAAAAATGGGGAGAGTGTTGTGACATCTAGAGGACATGTAAGTGACACAGAAGGAAAAGCAGGAGTGAAATTGAATGCAGTTGTGACATTTTTGAATGTGCATTTGAAAGTGAGATGTCTGGAGTATGTGAAACTGATTGTTTTGTTTTGTTTTGAAAAAGTTAGGGATGGAGGTAGGAGGCATGCATTAAGCATGCATGCATTATGCATGCATTATGATGCAGCAGAGACAGGCACAACAGTAGTTAGAGGCACTGACACATTGATGAGACACAGGGGAGATAGCATTGATGTCTTTGAGAGACATGGGAAAGTGTAGGACTAGCAGATGTGCACTTCAACACACAATGAGAAATGCTGTTTTATTTTTTGGCTTTGAAAACACCTGAAACTGAGTAAGACTGATACTTGCACTTTTGTTTCTTTGCATGTAATTTGGAGACACCTTGACCAGACCAGATGGCATCACCGCATGAAATGACCAGACCATGATTTGGAGCAGCATGACGCCTGAGAGCAGCATGACGCCTGAAACCGGCATGACCAGACCAAATGACCAGACCTTGATGACTGCCTGTTCGAGATCCATGATGGCTGACACCTTGTGACTTTGCATGGCTGTTTTGAAGGAGAAGCAGAAAGAAACTGGCTTTTGTCACCTTGTAATGTGACTTTGCATCATGGCTGTTTGTGTGCAGCAATGATGAGACATTGGCATCTGACATTTGACGCTTTGCAGCAGCACATCTGGGGAATGCCGACCGACCATTTTGAGGCGTCGGGGTGTGCGCCTTGTCCAATGGCTATGCTCTGAGAATGTACCCAGAAAATCTGCTGCTACGCAGACTTTGTGGCATGACACCTATTGCCATGGGAAGTTAAGATCATGACCGACTGTGCAGAGAGAATACACCTTGCAGAATCCTGTGCCAAGTGAGAGAGCTTGCAGTGAAAGAGATTGTGCAGCAGCAGCAGAGAGCAGAGGGAAATTTGAATTGCTTTGTGAGCAGTTTTTGTAATACGCAGCGAGATAAGAATCCATTTGGAATGCCTTACTTTGTGAAGCAGCACCAGACAAGTTTGTGCCTGAGCAGAGAAAGAGAAAACTGAAGGAATGAGCAGGAATACATGCTCTGAAAGCATTTCTTGCCTTATCCACATTTGAAAGCAGTGAAGCTTTTGTCTCTTGAGTGAAGGAGACAGAGCATTGATCTATGGATCTTTGAAAGCATCTTGCACTCGCATTTAACGCTGGCTGTCCCTCATTTGTAGAGCATGGGACTGGCTGGCATGGCAATGGCATGGCAACAGCATGACCTGGCGAGGAAGGATAGATTTGAACCTGCTAGAGATGGTCCTATGGAGAAGGGCCACTGTGTCCAGAGGAGAGTAACCACCTGCATTGGCAGTCTTGCAAACACTCTGAATGAGTGCACCTGTGTTAAGGCCTAGGGAAAAAGGGAGCATATGCATCAATTAGCATCAATTGAAAGTCCTGACACGCAGTTTTTCCCGGTGCTACCTTTGAAGTGAAAGGGCATATGTTGATCACCCCATGGGGACAAGTGGGGCACATATGGTACAGACACTTGCTTGCTCCTTGATGGAGCTCTGTGCAAAATCTTGCTGCCATATATCAAGCAGGCCAACCTGAATTGGCTTGTACACGTTTCTGCTATCTGAACACTATTGGTTTGAACACTTTGTTGCTGTGGAGAACACTTTGCAACCTGAACTTTGACCTTTTGCTGAACACACTGATATGCTCTTAGTGAACACATTATCCGTTTGTGAACACTTGCTTTGTTGACATTGCATCTTTGTTGACATTCCTTGGCTGAACTTTTTGCATTAGAACTGAATTTGTACTGTGCACGGTTGTGAGGACATACATACCTCATGAGTAACCTGGAAATATCTTGGACTGGAATATAACTGAATTGGCCTATATGACCAATACACTGCATGGATACACTGATATGTATGCATTGATCTACGGAAAGTTTGGCCTGTTTGGCTACTGACATCTGTACTGACCTTTGACATCTGTGATCTGTAATGGAATACACCTGTGAAAGTGATTGACATATGTTTTTTGAATTGGAAACACCTGTATACACAGTACTTGTGCATTCATTCTATGCATTGCATTTTTGTTTTCTGCTTGTAGAGACACTTTCACACTTTGGCTTGTAGACACCTTTGGCTTGACTTTTGACCTTTTGACGTTTGGCTATGCTGTTCTGATTTCTGATACATTTGCATTTGAATATATTCGCTTGCCACTGATAGAGTGAAATGCTTGCATTTTTAGAAGGGTTTTTTGCATCATGAAATAATATGCATCATGAATGATTTATGCTTTTTCCCTTCAGTAATATTGCTTGGTATTAGACTACCACTATTGTTGTGTTATGTATGATATATGCTATATTTTGTTATGATTATCTAAGGATAAAAGGGGAGAATTGTGGAATTGGATAAAATGAGGAGCCTGGATTGTTATCATTAGAAAAATCTAAGACCCCATTGTTAGAGAATCATTACAATCACCATTACCCAATCATTACTCTTTGCTATGGAATCATTCCATTATTGCATTAAGTGCCATGATTGTGCTTTAGAGACACGGTATATTTGCACCATGATTTGCTATGCATTTATGTTTGCATTAGAAATAGCGCTTAGGCTGAGAGAAATGTATTGTTTGAATGACACACACAGTCATATTTGAAATGACATGAAGAGCCATTTAGTACACATGTTATGCTTTGTAGAGACACATTTAGAGACTGTCATGTATGTATGTTTGTATGTTGAGTCACTTAGAATGAGTTTGCATTATAGTGCTTGCGTTGTGAGAGAATAGCGTAAACGCTAGGAAGCATTTAACACGAGGCCTGAGCCATTTGCTGATGGAGAAAGACAGAGTTGTTTTGCACTGGGGTCAGCGTGAAATGTATGGTTAACACTGAACGAAGGAATTTGTAAACAGCTTGGTAGATAAGAAGTCACCCTTGTCCAAGAAGGGAGCCTAATCAGCTTGGCTTCTGTGCTTTGCCGAGACTGCAACACGAGGGTGGGGGCATGAGCACATGAAGAGTTGGAGAAGGTGCTTTTGCATGAGAGAGATGGGGCCTAAAAGAGCATTTTGTGATGCCAACAGAGCCTACAGTGGAGAGAATGGGGTATGAATGGGGACATACATGGTGTTTTTCATCGCACACAGAATGGCCATGAAGGAAAGATATGATGTTCAAATGTCATGCTGACAGTACACACAGTGACAGTGCACGAGACAGGAACACGCAAACACAGTCTGGCAGGCATTTTGCTATATGCTGACACAGAAGGAGACATTCTTAGTATAGAATGTGAGTAACCATAGAGATATGTGCGTCAATTGAAGAGTATAACCGAGGGGGAGAGGTCACTGGCTAGGGTGGGACAGGAGTTGTTAGAGAGAGAGCCAGAGAGTTGCAGAGGGTTGGCTGGAGATGGTACAAGATGGAGTACAAGATGCAATGAGAGAGAAGCAGACTAATAAGGCCTTGATGAGATCGATCTGACAGAGAGAGAGCTTGGCAGTTGGCAGTTACCAGATCTTGAGGCCTGCCACTGACAGAGGAGAGGCCTGGCAAAGACAGAGCTGGAAACACATGCAGAATGGGAAGTATGGTTTTGGCCTACACTAAACTGATTGATTAGGACAGACACTCACATAAGGGGAGAAGGGGAAACCAGACAGGGATTGTGTAGAGTGAAAGTGTGAAGATGGTGTGGATTGCATGAAGGAGCACTTGCATTTAGACTGCATTAGACACTATAGGCTTGCATTAGAAACCTGAAAGGCTTATAGTCAGTGTATGGTAGCTTTGCACCAGAAGCATAAAAGGTGCAAATTAGACATAGCATTAGAACTGCCTGCATTGTTATGCATTATGCTTAGCTGTGTGATCATAAATAAATGTATCCCATTGTTATAATCGAATTGTTTCTTGGTGTTTTCTTTGTTTTGTGTCTTATGTTATTTGTTATTCTGTGACCACGGTAGTAAGATAGGAGTAACACAGTGTACATAGGGCCTGAGATACGAATGCAGCATGGGGGGTATAGTGATCCATAACACCCTAGGAGGTTGTCAAAGATTGTCTGAGACCGGAGCGAGCTTGCCTGGGGAGGGAGGGCAAGACAACAGTTAGGGATTTTGTTTTTTTCAGACTGATATCAGGAACCTGTTGTATGGCGGACCATTTTAGCCTAGCTTTGATGAGCAATTTCAAACCCCTTTTTCAACTTACAATTGTTGGCTTTGGGTGCAGCCCTCAAGCTTTCCAAAAGTTCCCTTTTCACAGCCCTACATTCGAGGTCAAACCATACTTCCCTTTTGATTGAGTATTTCTTTATACTTGCCATAGGGCTTGTTACCAATGGAAGTAGGAGATTCACCACCTTAGTGAATTCTGCGAGGACTGCATTATCCCCTAGGTCCACTTGAGATAAGGTTTCAAAATGTTCAGGGCAGATCCGGTAGAGGGCTGGCTTGAATGAGGGGGTAAAAAGTGTGCCTCCCATGCGGTGGCTACAAGATCGATAGCCACTGGCATTGTGGAGCCAAGTGCTGGGATTTTCAATTCTGTAGGATTTCTAAGGGCCAACTTGACCGGTCTGTGGTCACTTTCAGAGCGTACTAGGACCTCACAGTCAACAACCAATTCTCAATCTTTGGCCGGGATCAAAACAAAATCTATTCTGGGGGAACAATTATTTCCAAAATAGGTGTCCTTGGAAGGTTAGTCACCTGATAAGTGGCTGTTGCATTCGTTTCGTCAGCTCCACAGATCCCTTTTTACTCAGGTCAGCATCGGCTTTCAGAAAACTGTCAAGGTTTAAATCTCTTTTCGGAATCACCAACGTTGGAACATGAACATTCACTAATGAGCATCCTCCTCCTCGCCAATCCTTGGGTAGCCTCATATATGCTCTAGATCCACAAGTCCAATAGTGATCCATGATTACTGCTGTTCCAAATTTCATTCCTGGTACATGAAAGATTCAACCACAATTCTGATTCTCTCCAACTTTTCTTGTGCCATTATTTCTGAAGCACAGCATTATACTTTCCAAAAGCACTATCTGTAACGGTTCTCCCCTGTCTTCGACCCAGGTCAGTAGTTTAGCAAGTCTTGGCCATAATGGCTTACAACCATTCTGCACTATGTCAATGGTTGGTTTGTAGAAACCAAAGACCACCCAGGTTCTGCAGATGACCACGCCTTCTTCCCATCCATCTGGTGATAACACTGATCCCCAGATCTGCATTTGGCCTCTGTTCTTCCATCTACAAATTTCTTCTGCAGATTTTCTTGGACTGTCCAGTCTTTTGTTTACTTTTCATCTGATTCCAGCTCCTTTCACTCGAGGCTTCTCGTACCTGATCAAATGATTCTTAGTATGAGCTCTCTTTCTTGTCTTTGTGTCCTAGACACAGTCATCTTCATCTGGATCTGTCCATTCAGTTGCCTTTTTGAGATAAGCATCTCGGCCCATAAACTGGCCTCTTGTTCGGCAAAGTGCTATGTGGGAAAGACAATGTGCTGTCTGGACGTCTATTTCAATAGCTCTGAAGATCTTAAACGTTCCCATGCTATAAGGCAAGAGTGCACATACAAAGCATTTCTCCTTTGAGGTTCTTCTTCCCACTTCCCTCATATGTTGATACTATATGTTGTTTCCCAAATGTGCTGTACTATCCAGGTAATCATTTAGCTCAAAGTCATCCTCCCTAGTGTCTCTTTTAGGTCTTATCCTTCTCTTATGATCTGCTATGATTATCACATACAACATGTCAGCATAGCTCTGTCGGGCTGATTTCCCGGGGGTCGGCAGGGCCGTTCACAGACCTCTGGGGCTGGTGGGGCCCCAACTCATCCCGCGTCCCAAAAGGAGTATGAGGCACACACAAGAGCAAGGTTTGTTCTGCTGTTTATTACAGAAACAAGCAGGGACAAACTCTCAGACCAAATGTATCCGGGAGGCTCTCATCATCAGTGGACTCGCAGGCCCTTTTTATCATTGTATGACGCGCTACGTGCATCACCTGGGAAAACTATCCCAAAAACCTAGCGCCACTTCGGGTTGGCTCCCCGAGTGGTAAGATCAGTATAGTTACCTATAGGAAAGGTTGTTATTGGGTGAGTAAGAGTCAGGTGGTATGCTTGGGCCGTCCCTAACAATTGCTACAACAAATTTGTTACAAGGGGACACTTGGTGATTGGCTAGACTATATTTGCGTCATGATGCGACCCTCATTTTCTGATTGGTTCATCCGCAAGCCCCCAAGCCTGGGATCATCATTGTTCCCAGCTCGCGGTGTACCTGGTGGTGGCAACAATGTGTGACTATGTGTCAGTGGCGGACAATGGACAGGTCTAACTATTGGCTAATGTGCATGTCTTTCCCATCGCTGTAGGTGTCCAATTTGTCACTTTATTGTTGCAGACTGTGTCCCTGACGTGAGACCCCAGCGCTTTTCTGTCCCGTAGGCCTTGGCATCGTATAAGATCGGCTTGGTCACGTGTGGCAAGACCGTGGCTGGAGCAGAATTATGAGCATTGAATTTGTATTTTGGCTCTGAGGAGCGTTTAGCAGTGGCAGGTGTAACCTTGGCACGGGGGGCGCAGCATATAGATTGCAACATCGCCGCCTTGTCTGTGGGCTCTCATTGGGACTCGTTCTGCGTGATCAGCGCTTTGCAGTTTTGGCTGAAAGGCTTCTGCCTGGGGACTCTTGCTTTGCAGCCTACCTGGGCCTAGCTTCTGGGTGACGGTACATGATCCATAATATGGGGGTCGCGAGGGGCGACAGAGTGTCATATGCATTAGTAGACATGCAGGGGGCCGTCTTCATGGCGTTAGTGGCGAGAAAGCGTCTTTTAGCATATACACAAGCTCTTCAGGCATCTTGCGTTTCTGCGGTGTTGTAGGTGGCCTATGTGGAAAATAACAATGATGCATGTCTGTGTGTGTATATGGTCCTCTGTGTCATAGCACTGAGTATGTTCTTCATTTAGGTTGGTGTGTAAGTGACCGACGTGCACTTGTGTTCTTTTCAGTTGGCTATGTCGTCATGTCATCTCTAACGATGATGGCGTTTGTGGTTACTGTCTAATCAAGTTGGTCCATAAAGTCAATGCCAGTTCCACCTGAGGTTCCTGCACGTAGTTTCATTAACGGGCAGGCTCCCTGGCCATGTGGGGCATGGCTACAGTGGATCTTGACGTCTGGTGCGGAGGTGAGCAGGTCAAATTCTTCTTGCGGGGGGTGCTTGGGCCGTGACGTCCTAGGCCATGGTTTGGATGAGGATGGGGGGAAGGGATTCTCCCATTTTCCCTCTTCAGCTCCTTCTAACTGGACCAATCAAAGGAACACTCATCAGTGTACTAGGTGTGTTTGCATGCATTAACTGAATAGGTTCATTTTTCAACACTCATTTCTTTTGTCTCCCTTGTAAAGCCTGTCTCTGGCATCCAAAAACAATCTCTAAGACACTTTTCGCATGTGACTGACCATCAGTAACATTTACCTCAGACTTAGATGATTCCTCATCATTCTTTGGAACAGGGATAACTACATAGGGTCTTGTCTGCCTAGTAGTTGCCACGTTTATACCTTCCTTTTGCTTAGGGAGATTCTCATGAGTTTTTGCTCCATTCATGTCTATATAATAGGAGGTTTACACAGTGAGAGAAAGCAATATTATTATGAACAGAATGCAAGCATAAATAACACAAAGATTTGACAGTCTACAACATCAATTTTTTGCACAACGCGGACATCTCTCTGGATCTGGCATGATGATATTGCTATTAATACTGCCCAATTTTTTTGCCTAAGTAAGGAAAAATGAAACTTTAATATAGCACCATTATGTACTGCTTCTGGAAACTGCTGATCTCGCTCAACAACCTTCCTTGGTCAACTGACTGCTTACTGGACGATGAAAACGAATTCCCAGTGGACTTATTTGAAATATAATGTCTCTGAAAATCTCATTCAATGCTGCATTATTTCTCAGATCCTTTATAAACGTACAGACATCTGTGTGTCTTCCAACAAGCTGTGGACACTCTTCAACCATGTAGTCAAAAACCAAATTGACCAGTCTATGTGTATTGTCAGCTGATAGGGGAATTTGTACTTTCCGCACTGTATTCAGGAACCTGAAGAATTTGTTCAGTGATAACTATAAGCAATCTTCTCACAACTGGGCCATTCTTAAGATCTTGCATGAAAATAGGAATGCTAGTAGTTCTCACCACAAGCAATGGGTATGCACGCAATACAAACTCGAAAAAAAGCAAGAATCATCTGTGAAACGTTGTCATCAGGCATCACCATGAGCAAATCTAAAAAGGAACTCAGCGAGGAATGAATCAGGGTACTGTAACCTCTTCCAGTTGTCAAAAACAAAATCAAGATCTGGCATATTTTTCTTCTGATCAAGGCTTGAGCATGCCTCAGTCCAATGTCACAAACTCCTGTGGCTCAAGAACAGATATGTTCCTTTAACTTTTCTCCAAATGACTGAAAAGAGTGTTCGAAATAAGCCACAGTCCAATTAACTCTGTCTTTATTCGTCAGCTTCTGCGTCCTTCTTCCTCGTCATGGACCTAGTCTGCACGTGCTGAGGTTCTTCCCCGATGCTTGCTTCCGAAGGGTGCGGGGGTGATGTGGTCTCTCCAGCATAAATCTTTACGTCTCGTCGAAAAATCCAAGCGTGTCTGCCCTGCACTCTGACTGCATACAGTGTGACGTCTTCTACTATAAAAGGACCATTGAAGCAGGGCTTGTCCCACTTTTTTCTCGTATGGTTGCGGATTAGGATCGCTTCTCCGGGGAACACTTTAGGAATACATAGTTCTTGAAATCTACTTGTTGAAGCATCTCCTTCTGTGTTCTGCGCTGCCACACTCCCTCTTTGCCATAGCTGATCTGAAATGACAGAGATACTTGAGATCATGCACGTAAGATAGTCACGTAACTTCATTACTAACAGTTTTGATGTTGGCTGGGCATCACTTCTAACTCTGGATGGAGGTGTGAGAGGTATCCTCATTCGCCTACCTGTCACTATTTCATGGGGGTAAGATGGTGGTCAGAACCTGGTTGGTTCCTCAATGCATATAATGCCAGTGGTAGGCAATGCAACCACCCTTTCTTCAAGGTAAGCTTCAACTTGGCTATTTTTTCTTTAAGCTAGCCGTTGAGCCTCTCACAGATGCCATTTCCTTGTGGATGATAAGCTGAAGAAAACTTGTGCTTTATACCAAGCAACAAGCCAATCTGTTCAAAAATGTGATACACAAATTGAGAACCATTATCTGATCTGAATACTTCACATACTGCCCATCTAGGAAATACTTCTTGCACTGAGAATTTTGGAATCTAGGTGTGTACACCGACCAGCTTCAATCCACTGTGAAAAATGACAAACTACTACAATCATGTATCTATACCCATTAAATACTTGCAGCATGTCGACATAGTCGATATGCAAATGTTGAAAGGGGCCATTGGGTCTCGGAATAACTCCTCTAACTGTGCGCAGTGTGTGCCCAGCGGTGAACTTTTGACAACCGATGCAATTCACTACATAGAATGTAACGTGTTCTAACAAATTTGGTACAAACCAATCCTCTGCAATAGTTGCAGTGAGGTTTTCTCTAGTTGTGTGCACAGGGGCATGTAGCTGTTCCAGCGCCACCCTTAATAAGGCTACAGGCATTAATGGTTTATCAGTGCTGTCTTTTCACCACAATGCTTCAGAGGGGTTTAAAGAACACCCTCTTTGCATCCATAGATCCTTCTCATCTTGAGGTGCTTCTCCCTGAACCTCTATTAATTGTGTCTTTGATATATTACTATATGGGTCAGACACACTCATCATCACCACCATTTTTTCATTTACATTAGGTGTATCAAAAGACATTATATTTTCTGAACATTCAGCACGTTTGGCTACACCATCTGCTGCCTGATTTCCATGTGAGATAAAATCTGCCTTTGTAGTGTGAGCTGTGCATTTAACAACTATGATGGCTACTGGGAGTTGTAGTGCCTGAATAAACCTGTCCAATAAGGCGGCATGTTGCACTGGAGTTCCATCCGCTCGGTGGTAGCCCCTCCTTTTCCAACATGCTAATCCTGTGTGCACTGTTGACATCACATAGGCGGAGTCACCATACACCATTACTTCCTGGTCTGCATGATTCTCGAGCGTGACTATCAGCACCACTAACTCTGCAGCATATGCTGAATAGTGGGACAGGAGTTATCCACTTACCAATATTTGAAACTCTGCATTGGCTGTGTGCTTTACCACAACGGCACCTGTATATCTCTATCCATCATTTTGATTGATCCTTGAATAACCGTCAATAAAAACAGTTTCTCCCCCTGGCAAAGCATTTACTTTTATACTAGGGATCCCATCGTAGAACTCTTCATAGTTCGAACAGTCATGTGCATGCTCATCCTCTACCAGTGGTTCAGCTACAAACATGGCAGGATTCACTAGCTTCCATCAAACTATTTTAATCGCCAGATTTGACATCACTACCTCGTAGGCAGAAGCCCTTTGAGAAGTCAACGTCCCTTTTGGTTTCTCCAAGATGGCAAATGATGCATGCTCAACAAACAATGTCATAGAGCATCCCCTCACTATACTTGCAGCCTTCTCAATGGCGAACGCGGCGGCTGCCAAAGATTGTTCACACAGAAAATGACCCCTTATTACTGGGTCCAGAATCCCACTGTAATATGCAAGGAGCTTGTACCGCAATGTGGTTCTCTGTGTGTGGACCACCATCATAACGGTACCATCTGTATGCGAAAACAAAAAGAATTCCTCAGCATAATTGGCAATCCCTAAAACTGAAGCTTTACAAATTGCCTTTTTTAATTCCTTCCATCTCCTCAGTCCAAACTATTTTCTCTTGCGTTACCTGTGCTTTCTTTAGAGCTTGTAATAAAGGCCTTGTATATGAACTGAAATCAAAGACCTATGCTCTGACATAGTTATATAACCCCAAAAATCTTTGCATATGCTTTATCGTGTGTGGCCTTGTGGTTTTCAAGATAGCCTCAGATCTCTCAGGAGTAACCTTTTTTCCTTCATGCAAAATCAACTGACCTATGTACAATACTTCCTGTTGACAATACTGTAACTTCTCCTTGTCAACTTTATATCCTTTACCAGCGAGTGTAATCATCAACTGAATAGAATCACGTCTGCACCCTTCCTCTGAAGTGCTGCAAACTAAAATGTCATCAACGTATTGCAACACAATACTTTCCAGATCAATATTGCTTAAATCCATCTGTAGAACCCTATTGACAATCGATGGGGACTCACAGTACCCTTGAGGTAATCTCGTGCTTTTTAACTTTGTCTGTCTGAACGTAAATGATGTCAGATCCTGCGAGTCTTTGTGATAGGGGATTGAGAAAAACGCATTCTTCAAATCAATCATGCTTCAACAGGTATGTTATATAAGATTATTGCAGGATTAGGAACTAGAGGGAACTCGGCCTCTACAATCTAGTTAATCGGGCATAAATCTTGAATTAGCCTCCATGACCCCCCTTAGATTTTTTGATACGGTACAGTGATGTATTTCACTGTGACTCTGATGTCACCAAGATGCCTTGATCCATCATGGTGGAAATTGTTTTAAAAATACCTTCATCTGCCTCTCGAGACAGTATACTGTCGTGCTTGAGGTAAAATTGCTCCTGGTTCCAATTTAATCTTTACTTCTCCAATCCCCTTCCATAGGCCTACGTCATAGGGGCCTGTAGTCCATAATGAGACTGGCACTTTTGCTATGTCTTCCCCAAAATATTTGGGAAGTTTTTGTGCTGCCATCCTTTTCTGAGGAATCTCTCGTTTGATGGCTTGTACGCAGTAAGTGATGCAAATCTCAAATATTACTTCAACATCTGATGAATGATCTCTAAACATTTCCTCATCATTGACATCAGTCAATCTGTAAGCCTCCCCAATGGCAATCACTGTGCACCATCGTCTGCCATCATGATCATTCCCATCAAGCAAAGCCATCTCTCCTCGCAGTATGGCTGCTTGTAATTCTAAAGGAAAGATTTGCCCTCCCTCTTCATCTATAGGTATCTTTGACATGAATATAAACTAATCAGGTATTCTCATAGTTCTGCCTACTGGGCCTGGCAGCCATGTCAACAAAATGCGTATCCTATAATGAAACACTTGAGGTTCAAACGGGACTGCTCTCATGGTCACTTGTCCTGCAAATGCCATAATACATTCGCTCAGGTTTAAATAATACATTCCTGGTGTTTAACACACTATACCTTTATCAGTAGACGAGATTGTCATATTCAACCTAGTCATCAGATCTCAATCTAATATATTAACAGGTGTCTGCCTTGAATACAGCAGTGGCACTGACATGTCACATTCTCCTATAGAAACTTGCAAGTCTTCAATAAAAGGAACCCTGCTCGTAGCTCCTGTGAAACCTTGGTATTCATGCCATTGCCAGACATTGAAAATGTTCCCTCTTTTATACACAAGCATGTTGCACTGTGTCTACTAAAAATGAAAAACTTTTCTCTTCTATACTGACATCTACCTTCGGTTCCGCGTGAGGATATGGCATCACGGATAGTATTGAACACATCAAGTCTCCCAGTGAGCTGTCCTATTGTGGATACAGCCTCATTCCTGTACTTGTAAAAGGATTCACTCCCTCTAAAGTGACACCCACTATCCTGAATTTCTGACCACGATTTTGCCTCCGTACACACTAACTTCTTGAGCTGCTTCTGTACCGCATCTGGCAGTCCTTGGCATAATATATGATAGAACACAGGTATAGATTTTCCCCAAGCTTTGCGTGTCTCCAAGCTCCACTGCTCTTGAAAATTCTGAATGTAAGCAAGCGGATCTTCCCCTTCCTGCATCTTTTTTTCATCATTTTAGCTCCCATATCGGACGTGTCTGGATACAGTACTCTAAGCTCTTTCCAGACTGCCGCTCTGCAGTTATTGAATGGTGCTCCATCATGAGCAGTGTTAATCGTAGTAACACCAGCATACCCTGCTCTGGACCAAAAGTCATCAGCTCTCTGTATTTCCTTATGTCATCTTTTCTAATTCATGTATCCATTTCCCAGTGCCTTAAATTATCCTTGTCCATCTGGGGCCAAGGTATATACTTTGTTCTAGCTCTCCCTTTCTCTAGCAAGGGAAACTGTGAAACCACAAACTCATTCTCATCTCTCGTCGTCTGTCTATTCACAGCAGGGACAATATTTCTGCACCACATTCTTCCTGGCAGCAACCTTAATCTGCTCACATAAGGTGGCGACTCCCCCCTGTCACCATGGGGTTGCCCTTTAGGTTGATCTGACTGCAGCAATGATTTTGATACCTGAGGTATAGGCACATCTGAATCTGACCACCTCACTTCCTTATCCATTGTAAAACAACCCTCAGGACCACATACGTCACCCCTCTCTTCTCCACGGAAGGTGTCTCTGTCTTCATCTGACATTTCCTGTGCCCTACTCGTATAACTTCTCTGCTCCTCATCTCTGTGTAGAGTCAGTGTATCTAAAGACAGCTCCTTGGGGGGCTTCGTACTACATGAGGCTCCCTCTGTATCGTACAACTGTGTACTCTCAAGTCGATCATTTTCCCCTTCCCTTTTAATTCTTTCTGGGCTTTCATGTCATGATAAACTTGATTTTGCTTCCCCAATGCTTCTAGAGTGAAACTCGTCCTCCAGATTTACTCTAGATGGGCCTGTTAATGACTCATATTCCGGGAAGGACTCCTCTATGTCCTCCCATGTTACTTCTGGATCGGAATTCCTTACCTCCCTCTCCAGGCGATCGAGATCGCATGCTCTTTGTCTTCTTTTTCGTTCTATGTCATCATCAAGCTCTCTATGCTTTTTTGCTTCCTACCTTACCCTGTCTTCCTCTTTTTTCTTCAAAACCCTTCTTTCATTTGCCCTCCATATCTCCCCATCCTTTCGTCTTTGCATTCTCTTATCCATTAACTTCTGTTCCTCCTCTTCTATTCTTTTCCTTTCTAACCTTTCCTGCTCATCGATTGTCCTTTATCTATTATCTCATTTTCTTTGCTTCTTCAACTGTTCATCTTGATATAACTGCTCTCATCTCTGTCTGTCTTTCCTTTTCGTCTCTTCTTCTTTCGATCGTTTCTCCCCTCCTCTATCCTTTTTATCTTGCCATCTTGATCTTCCCTTTGTCTTACATCCTCGATGCCCTTACCATCGACTTTGAGCAAAATCTGTTCACCCATCATTTCATTCTGTAGTGCTAAGTGCTAACTCATCAGCTTTATCTCTTTCTCCCTTCCATCTCTTTATTTCTCTTCTTATTTCTAAAGATGTGCTTGCTCAATCTTCTCTCCTTGTCGCGTCTCTCCTTGCCTCTTGGGACCTTAGGAATTACATCTTTCTCAGTATTTCTTTCTGAGCCCTCGTTACTGCTTTGTGCAGGCGACTCATATGCCGTGTTACTATTCCCTGTTGCTGCCTTAAGCTCCCTCAATGGGTATAATTCATTGTCTTTCTTGTTTTTGCCGTCTATTTCCGGTGGGGTTAGGGGGCCAGAAGGATCCAATCTAAAATAGGCAGCTCTTCTGTTTCCTCCTGGCACATTTTCCAAAGTTCTAAGCTCGCTAGTCACTTGTCTATGTCGTCACATGCTGCAGGACTTCCTTCGATAGTGACCGTCCTTGTGCCACGGCATAAATATTTTATCTGTGGTTCCCTTAACCCATTCCGCACTATACTGTCTAAGCTTAGGGGCATGTTTCGACAATTGCTTGCAGTGGTGCACAAGTGGACTATAAATACTCATTTGTTTTTGTCACAGGTTTAGAAAAACAATATGTTTCAGAAAAATAATATAATATGAGCGTGCACCAATCGTCACAGGCTCCAATCCCTTTAAATCACAATTTTTTACTTTAAACTTTCTAAAAAACACCATCAACTTGAATTCAAACAATCACTTAAATTCTCCAACCTTGTGTTTCTCCTTTTTTCAACAATCACTTTTAAGTATTACATCATCACCAACACATAGATACATAAAAGGAACATACAAAACAGACATACTCGACCTGTCACATATATCTTTTATCTCTTACGATCTTTTCTCTAAGACTCGTCTTGCCCTCTAATCAATACTCCTACAGGGTTTAAATCAACCTCTTTAAGTTACGTCTTTAACCAAACTCATCGTCTAATGCTTCCGCTATGGGACTTTAGGTTAAGATTTCTTCTGTTACGTTCTTTAAAACGCAGGCACACAGCGGCCCACATTCCGAATTTGGAGGTACGTATCGTCCCTTTCCGGCATGGCACAAATAGCGTGTCCGAGCTGGCAGCAGCCCGCTAATGGAGGACTATTACAACTTCGCGGGCACAAGCTTTGCGCCATGCTGGTAAGGTATCTAGCGCCATGCCGCAAAAGGGCCCCAAAAAGCCCTTACCGGCATCAAGCGCACCGTAGATAACACTACTGCTATAGTCCAAAGCGGCATTACCGGTGACTGTAAATAGCGGTGACCGTAATTAGCGGTCACCGCTATTTACAGTCACCGTTAAATATCAGAACCGGAAATAGCGTCATCACAGAGGAACGGGAAGAAGCACGGCGGCCATCTTTAAAAACACAATCCATTGCCCTCACCACACAGGACCCCTGAGACACTGGTGATCTACCGAAAAGCACATCCTACCTTCCAAGAATGCCAAAAGCACGCAAGAAGGGATCTGCCCGCCTCCGAAAGGAGCTCTTCAGCCAGGATGAACTACAGATGCTCGTTGACACCCTGCATGAGCATGCAGGGACAATGTTCAACAGCAACATGAGGAGGGAGGCAGTGTTGCGGAAAAAGGGGATTTGGTTACTATTCGGGCAGAAGGTCAGTGCAGTGGGCAACACCCCCTGCACGGTCAAGGATTGCTGCAAAAAGTGGGATGACCTGCGGCTGAGGGTGCAGAACATTTTTTCGGCAAACCGTACCCAGGCCTTGGAGACCGGAGGAGGACCAAGTTCTCCCATTAAGCTAACACCGTGGGAGGAAACATGTGCGAGCATGATTGGCCCAGAATCCATAGAAGTCGTGGGAGAGATGGAGTGTGGCGCCACGTCATCTGCTGATGGAGGTGAGTGTTCAAAGTAAAAAATGCTAAGCAAAATCTGTTGAAAGTCAATGCCAATGTCTGTCCAAAGAGTGACGCCATGGTCGGCCACACACACACTCCCTGTAAAGTATGCCGAAGCAAGTGAGACACGTGCCGATGCTTGGTGCAAGGCCGTAAAATGTACATGACACATACCACACAAAGTAGGAAATTCCATGAGGCACACACCATGCATTACCTAAATTGTGAGCATGTCAGACAGCACAGTACCTGGCCAACGTGCGTGACACCGACATATGGCTGCATTTACCACACATGTATGGAATGACGTACCGTTCCAAACACAAATGCCTATTACCCGCAATTGTGTGGATGTGCAATCGTACCAATGTATGTATGATGCCTATCCAAACATCACTCATGCCGTCCCTCTCTTTCGCCCCCACAGGCAGTGAGCATGACAGTGAGGAGCAGGACACCACCCCTGCACAGGACAGCAACTGTCCCTCTATATCCAGGGGCCAAGCCAGGGGGCGCCGTGTCCCAGCAAGGAAGCCACCACAGGGACACATACCACCAGCAACACCAAGGCTCGTGGAGGGCACACCACCCCCACCCCTCACTGCACTGCATGCAGACACCTGCCCAACGCCCCATTCTGAGGAGTCCAGTGTGGCTGGGAAGGTGGCAGCCACAGCCCCACTCACAGTCGAAGACAGCCCGGATGACATCTGGGGCACCATTGAGGATGACTCAGTGGATGTTGTCCACATCCTAGCACAATTGTCATCCCCCTAGGTATCCACAAGTGACACCATTGATACCAACACACTGGAGCGCTCTGGGCAAGAACAGACCCAGGTACGTCTCAGTCCCGTATACAGTCTCGGGGAGGATGAGCAGGCTGGGCATGCCAGCCAGATCCAAAGCACGGCCACAGGTGCAGCCGCAGGAGCACCGCGGGCTGACCAGCTCACTGCACTAATACAGGAATTTATGCAGGACAACCATCAGGCCAGGGAGGAGTGGCACACAGATTTGAGGGCACTGGGCCAGTCCATCACTGATAACACAAACCACCTCTGCAAGGTGGTCTGGCGCATCACTGATGCTTTGGAAGCAGCTCTTCCCGCCCAACAGCCTCAGCATGAGGCCACACCATCCACAAGCAGCTCTACCCAAACCAGCCCGGTCGCAAATCGGTCCGTGCGCTGCGCCGACGGGACATGCCTCCCCCTGGCTCTGGGAGTGCTGAGTGACTGTACTGACAGCCTCATGAAGGCTCCGTGGACCCTATGGGACTTGTGTGGGGGAGTTGGGGGAGAGGGTGAGGAGGGGGAGGGTGTGTGGGGCAGCTGTGGGGGTAGGGGGAGGAGGGGGAGGGTGTGTGGGTGAGTTGTGGGGGGAGAGGGGGGGGAGGGAGGGTGTGTGGTGGAGTTGTGGGGGGGAAAGGGGGTGAGGGTGGTGGAGGGTTTGTCATTCACATTAATATTATTACTTTCAACACACCGATTGTGTTAAAAAAAAGAACCAGAGAGGACATTCATCATTGCGCATGTGTCATTTATCTTGCACAGTGCATAGTGTACATGTCCCTCCACACCCAGTGCCCAATGTCCAACCATTATGTCACCCTCTGCTGACATGTAAGTCAGAAATCTTGTGCGATCACTGGCGCACAGCACGTCCCTCCTGTGCATCGCTAACGTGATGAGGTCCTGCCACATCTTCATCATCCTCTTCATCAACATCAGGTGGTAGCAGTTCCATATCAGGGGGCAGGGGCACGTTCCGGCGGATGCACATATAGTGCAGCATTACACATGCCATGGTGATCTTGGCCACCTTCTCATGTCTGTAGAGGAGTGCCCCACCCGACCGGCTGAGGCAGCGAAATCGTGCCTTCAACAGGCCAAAGGTCTGCTCAATTACCACACGTGTATGGGTATGGGAACGATTGTAGTCCTCCTCGTGCCTGTTCTGTGGGTTTCGGACAGGGGCCAGGAGCCACGGCTTCAAGGGATAGCCACCGTCACCTGCATGAGAGGTGAATGAAGGTAATTGTTTGCTAAATCATGTTGGACATCTGTACTACTCTCACATGCCTGCAGGTAATAGGTGCCCACATGCACATGTACCTGGATGCATTGACACCCCCCATTCCCACCCAGGCGGAGTATGCACCCCCCCCATTCCCACCCAGGTGGAGTATGCATCCCCCCATTCCCACCCAGCCAGAGTATGAACCCCCCCATTCCCACCCAGGCAGAGTATGCATCCCTTCCATTCCCACCCAGGTGGAGTATGCATCCCCCCATTCCCACCCAGGCGGAGTATGCATCCACCCAGCTCACAGACCCGCTGTACTGCCATGGCCCAGCCAGACAACTCACCAAGCAGCCAGGCACATCGACCAGCATGTCGCTCCATGAAGCGTGGTAGCATGGAGTTCCGCAGGACCATAGAGTCATGAGTTGATCTGGGATATCGGGCACAGCAATGTGTGATGATCTTGCTGGCGTTGCATACCATCTGCACATTGATGGAGTGGTATTGCTTGCGGTTGCGATACACCACCTCCATGGCTTGCGTGACCACCAACTCCACGTGGGTGCAGTCGAGGGCACCTACACAATTTGGCATGCCTGCCAGTGCATGGAAGGCAACTTTTGTATTGAATATCTCCTGTGGAGTCCGAGGTAGGGATATGTAGTCCCTTGTGTGCTTGAGGAGGGCATCCAGCACTTGGTTCAGAATCTGGGAAAATAAGGGTTGTGATATGCCATGCATGTGCCCCACTGTGTGCTGGTAGGTGCCTGTGGCAAGGAAGTGGAGCACAGACACTACCTTCAGTAGAGGTGGGATGGCGGTGCATATTTCTATGAGGCTTACTATGTCATTGTGTATCAGGTCCACTATGGTGGTGATGGTGTCCTGGTCAAGCCGGTACAGGGTGTGGATCTGCTCAGGGGTTAGATTGAATGGACTGGCTCTGATGCAAGGGATTATGGGCTGCCGGGGTGGTAATGGTGGCTGCACTGCAGGGGCCTGTCTCACCCTCCTTCTCCTCCTGCATCTCCTCTGTGGTGGCGGCTGTTGTTGTGGTTGTTGATGTTGAGGCATTACAAGCAGGTCCTCCAGCTCCAGTAATGCTACTACCATTGGTATCATCTTGGTGTGGGAGGGGGTGTGGTGTGTGGGTGTGCTCCTTTTGTACTGGGCCTGACTCCATTGCCTCCACCTGTGCTGATTGTGTGCACCTGTGGCAGTTGGAAACACTGCTCAGGGCTCTTTACGCCTGGTCCGCGATGCCGGTATTTACGCCATGCTGGTAGGCACTTTTTCTGCCTTCATGAGGCTGTTATTTGCATGTCCGCCTCACTTGTGATCTTTCCGGTTTACGGCATGCCGCTAATGCCGGCATTGTGTGTCGCATGCACGCGCCTTATCTCTATTAACGGCATCATACTTTACGATGCCGTTAATAGCGGTCTGGTTGGTCAGAATAGCCAGTAGCGGTAAGCGATGCCGGTATTCCTTTACCGGCATTGTTTTTCCCTTACCTCCAAACTCGGAATGAGGGCCAGTGTATTCTATTCTTATGGCAATCTCCTCACAATACCTCTTAATTGCTTGGCCTCACACAAGTCAATTTCTCTTAAATTTCTAACACTCTTATTCTCAAGTTATGTTTATCCCACCTCCCTCTATTACACTTCTTTCCCATATCACTTCTCGATAACCCATACACTGTTTTGCCAACTTGCTCAGTTTTTACTCACCATCCACATGTTCGTCTTCTGACTGTCGGGATCGTACGCCTCTTTTACCGCCTCTCCAACTTCGCGTTCGTTCAGCTTCTCGTAGACCATGGGAGGGGATTCCTTTTGAAACCGGAGGGACTTGTCACACCCTACTTGCAAGATTTTAGCAATTTAAACTAAACCACTATCTACGTGGAGCTTCACGTCCTGTGTCATGATGCCTACCCCCGGAGCACCAGGCCAGGCCCAGCACCCCCGGAAGCAGGCATCATGCCCTCGGGTAAAAGCCCAGCGGCCCCTTATAGGCAGGGCTTTAAGTGTGGTAAGTAATCGAGGGGGGGCCCTCATTTGGAGGCGTGGCTTGTGGGAGGGGCGTGGCCTAAAAAGTACGCAAATCGTAGGGTATACACACAAATATATATAAATGTTATATATTTGTGTGCGTACCTTGCTATGGTTTGTGTGCTATGCAAGCCATCTTTTCTAAACATAGAAATATGTAACATTTCTACGTTTATAAAAGATGGCTTGCAAAGTACACACACATAGTAAGGTACGCACACAAATATATAACATTTATATATATTTGTGTGTATACCCTACGATTTGCCTAGTTTTCAGGCCATATTTTTAAACATTTCAGGTTTATAAAAGATGGCTTGAAATGTATACTTTTCAAGCCATCTTTTATAAACCTCGAAAAATGTCGAGGATTCCGCAGGTTCGCCGAGGGTTAAAAACGCCTCGGCGATCTGGGGAAACAAAGGGACAGTAACTGCCTCTGGTGACCTCTCGCGCGAGGGGTCACCAGATGCAGTTACTATGACTGACGGAAGTGGCGGCCAGTCACAGCGTCGCTGTGGCTGGCTGCCACTTCTGTCAGCTTGCCGGACTTCATTGCAGGCGCATCTCCCGTCGCGGCTGCGGCTGCGGCCGCGGCCGCGACGGGATAATGCATCCCGCCAATGTTGCGGTAGGACGGGGGCCCCGGCAGGGCCCCGGCTCAGTCCCACTTTTTGGAGACTGCCGGGGCCCGGCCCCGGCAGGCCCCGGCCCACTCTTTGGACTCAGTCCTGGCGCCAGGCTCATGTTGGACATCAGTCCTGGCGCCATAGGCGCCAGGCTTATAAAGGGAGGTGGTTTGTGCACTTACCTGATGCAGACCATGCTGCACGCTTCAGGCCTCCCTGAGACCTGAAAGGGACTATTTTTTTCCATAGGGACTATTTTTTCACTCGGGCGTGGCCAGGGAAGGATACATACCTAGTTGGGGAAGGATACATACCTGGGACTTCTTTGGAGGCTATTTAAGCCACGCCCAGACAGCAGCTCATGCTTCGCGTTGTTCTGCTTCCTGCAGCTTAACGCTCACTGTGTCTGCTCCTGCTCCTGGACTCCAGCTACGCCCGCCTCGAACCTGGAAGACCTGCAAGGAAGGAAGAGAAGAGAAAGGTGAAAACCAAGGACTATTTCAAACTTCTTACCTGCAACCGGAATATTCTCGCCAGCATCCCTGAAGAAAGACTTCCATTTAAAAGCATTGCGTTGCTCGCTGCAGCGCCACGCTTCACTCACCTGTCCTCGAGACATCTCCCGGCTCCATCGCGGCTGTCAGCATCGGACGCCACATCTCTGCACCTAGGGGAGAGTGGAAGAAACAAAAGGTGAGCAGAAGGCACACAGAAGGAAAGCCTGATTAACAGCCATAATACTTACCGGCTTTTCTTCCACATTTCGGGTCGGCGCCGCCCCGTTGGCAGGTACCGTACCCCGGCCCCTATGGGGAAAGGACAAGAGACATTTCTGGGGAATGATAAGGACATTTAGAGGGATCGCCCTCATCACTACTCACCTCGGCAGTTTAACCCCTCAACGCATCGCCTTCATTCTGCACCTGAAATAAAGGACAGATCACAGGTTAGAAAGACAACATAAAGGGGGCCTCACTTGAACTTTGAACTTTCATACTTACGGCGCATCGCTCAGGAAAGTCAAGTGGATTTTGCCAGCGCCATTCTGAAAACCAGTGAAGTAACTGGACGAACACGCGCCCCTGCACCAGAAGCAGGATGGAGAGTTCATCCTTCCAAACCATAAGGTGAGCTTAAACCGGGGTTTGGAGGAAGTTAGAGAGGAACAAAGGGGGAAGGGGGAAAGGGGGGAGCTAGCACACTATTCTGCAGACTGTTAATCCCCTTTCTCATCTGCAGAAGGATATTCCTACGGGCCAGGCAAGCACGATTTGGAGGTCCTGTCCAATCGGTGTTCCGGGTCCTGCGCATCACGCTAGAAGAGGCCACAGCAATCCAGACTAGACCAGCGCCCCTGTGGGAACCAGGTGAGCGTTACATCCTGTTAGCCGAATGGCAGAAGTTGTGCGATATTGCCAGGACTCCAAAGTTTACTTATGTCGTTGGATTTTTTAAACCATCCTCTTTGCTACCAAGTGAACTGAATAACCTCAGCCCTTTAAGATGAGTAGCAATTACCCTGGAGATGGATGGGGATGCAGAAGTTACTCAGACATCAATAATCAAAATGACTCAGTTAGTTGGTAAAAAGGATAACTGTTTTATTTTCAATTGTCTAAAACAGGGAGCACAACGAACATCACCAAATTCGCTCGATCCTCTTACTCAACGAGTTTCATAAAAAACTGAATTTATATATAAAAACTCGGCATCATTGACATTGACTTACGTCACTACCAACGTTATCCTACGTGGCAAACTACAAAAACCTAATAGCAACTGCGATAGGCTCTTAGTGAGCATCTAAGTATATGATTTATACTAGTATGTGATACTGAGTGAAAGTGATAGGTTTCTTAACATCAGGTGAGGCAACTAAGCCCTTCCCTCAAAATGGCCACTATGAACGTCACTAAATACACAACGTCCCATTGGCTACACAAACTATAGGACCCTTGATTACGCGGTCCCCTACAATTGGTTGGAAATCTAACCTCTGTCAGTACTTTTCCACCTATGTCTAGCAGAACGCAGATTGGACTTCCAGGTGCTGGTTAGTTCGTCTTAACCCCAGCTTCCCACCAATTAGCATATCAATCTATCACCTCCTCAGTGGTCAGTGTAGTCAATTAGGTTTTGAAGCTCAGCCTTGAGTTTGTTCTGTACTGTGGAGAATCAGGGGACTGAAGGCAAGCTCTGCCCTCATGCGTAGGTGTGAACATCTTTCTCATTCAACTTCATCCTTCCACGTGACTGAGGACCATGATTTTGAGTTTTCACTGTCTTTAAAATACTATTTTTTAATAAACCTCTGACGTCTTCCTTGTTTGTTTGTGTCTTTTGTTCTTTCCTACGATTTGTATCCAATGCTAATTAACTCCATCCTGATAACACCTTGGCTTCTTGGCTTGGCTTCATGGCTCATCCAGCCTCGCCTTTTCAATATTCACTTTTAATTCATGAGTTTTCATACTGCGACACACTGAGAACAGGCTTTCTTTTTTAGTCCAATTCTGCTATAACACGTAGTGGAAACATCCATTGTTTACTCTTTATGCATATATGTATATATTAGCGCATGCCACAATCTATTCACTATAAAGTTAGCCTCAAGAATACTTGTCTGCTTGTGTTTCTTTTGCATCTGTACACGTGTAAACTGACTTGATATCTTCATCTATTTTATGGCATACGCTTCTACACCTTGATCCCAAGATGTCACTTATCCTTGATATTTTCTTGATGCTTTATAGAATATCTGCATTCTCTGGTCTTTGCATCTCTTCTAGGCACGTCAGCTCAGCTCTGTGTGACATCATCATTCATCGAAATCATTCATTTGCTCTGCTTCTTCCGGGATTTCATTCAAATGGCCATCATATTTTCTTGTATGCAAGTATGGTTTTCTCAATGGGAACCTTGCCTCCAGGATTCTCCTAGGTATCGGTATCTTCACTAGTACCGCACAATTTTCACATCCGGGCTCCAAACATATAGGCAATATAGGTGAGGCGGTTGAGGTGGGGATACTTGGCTCCTCCTCTACAGATGACTACTGCATGATGGCCAAAAACCTACTAAATGATAGAGCTAGCTACACACCTCTTTGTTAGGATCCAACCAGACAACTTCAGAACCTGATAAATCCGATTGTGGAGGAAGCACTGGCGGAAGGATGGATAAGCAGTAAGGAAGCAGCAATCCTGAATCTGATCCATTCACAAATTCCTGCATTGTATGCACTTCCAAAGAGTCATAAGAATACACACCCTCTGCCAGGAAGAACAGTTGTTTCTGGGATAGGCTCCATTTTGGAGCCTTTGTCCCACTTTACCGATGTTTTCCTCAAAGGGAGGTGTCGAAAAGTAGGTCATATGTAAAGGACTCTATGGCTATGCTACATTACGTAAAAGATTCATCCAACCCAATATCTGGTTAGCTTGGATATTGAGTCAGTATATACTAAAATACCACAGCATGAGTCCCTGCTGGTTATCCAAAGAGTCTTGGAGGCACAAACACTGAGCCCTGACTTTTCAATACACTTTGTTCTCCAATTGACAGAGATTGTAGTAACGAGAAATGTTTTCATCTTTGAAGACCAATTCTATCAACAGTATTCAGTAACCACAATGGGTGTGACTTTCGCCCCAAGCTTGGCCAATCTCTATGTGCAGGCTTTTGAGGATGATTGTATCTATGCACATAACCCTTTTGAACAACATTTACTCCTGTGGTACGTTATGTAGAGTACAATTTCATTATCTTTGAGGGAGATGACCAAACATTACATTGCTTCCATTCATGGTTGAACTCATGTAATTCACATTTGAAGTTCTCCATGAATATGAGCAAAGAATCTATTCAATGTTTAGATTCGGTGATAACAGCAGAAGCAGAGGTTTTTCATAAACCTGCTGACTATAATTCATTGCTTAAGTATGATAGCTATCATTCTAGCACACTTAAGAAGATTCTTCCCTGCGGCCAGTTCCTGAGATATCAGAGGAACTGTTTGGACAGTCAGGAATACGAAAGCCAATCAAAACATCTTAGTCAGAGGTTGTCAGCATGAGGTTACCTTAAAAAAAAGCATAAAGCATTAATGCAAAAGAGCTTGTAACATACCACGAGATGTCACGTTGTGACAACACTGTAGATATTCGAATCACAGCGGTTCTCAGCTATTCACCTCTGATTAACTAACTCAAGAAGGAAATTTGTAGACTACGGCCAGTTGTCACTGTAGGCACTGATAACATTAGCCTTCCCTGTTTTGCGATCAATAGACGAAAGGAACTACAAGATACACTGGTGAATAGCTAGACAAGAAGCACCCAGTGCTGTAACACAGGGATAAACTACTCAGTGGTCACTACCAAAATCTAAGGGACACACACCGTGCAGTTCATGTTCAGTGTGCAACCAAACTTCTAAAAGCACAGCAATAGAAATTGGCTGGTGAACACCTTGGATTTATAACTACTCGACTAATTGTAACACAAAGAAAGTGGTGTATCTCATTACCTGTCCATGTGGCCTACGATATGTAGGAATGACCTCAATAAAAATTAAACAAGGCATAATTGAACACAAATCATGCATTCGTACAAAAATGCGTGTAACACACTTTGTTGAGAAATCGCATTGAGAGCATGACCTTAAATGAACTATCATTGAATAGGTGAAATACCCAAGGAAAGGGGGTGATATCCACTGCATGTTGATGGTGGAGGAGCAGAACTGGATTTGTAAATTACGCACTGACACAACAGGACTTAATGAAGGGACTCCTTGGCAACATCTATACGATAACATCTCTGGCACAGAAATAATGTTATGCCAATTTGTTCATCTGAATTACAATTGCCGTTGTGATCAAGAATGAAAAACATTGGGAGATCACCATCATAAAATGAACAAAAAGAAGACGAAATAACTCTTTAGTATGTCAGATATAATAGCATCAAACTTTTGATACTGTACATGCTCCTGTAATTAGATGAGTGCAGCATAGTGTATATAACCTTCAAACAAATCTGATGAAACATCATGATTGTTGTGGGTCAGTTGATTAGGCCCTGACCCCTTCTGCATTCTCGGGCTGTATGTACACAGGAGACAGTGGGACTCATTACGAGTCCGGCGGTAACTGAGGCGGTAAAACTGCCTGGCTACCGCCGGATTCATATTACCATTCCGCCTCCTTGTCTCCCGGCATTACTAGGGTATTACAACCCTGGTGTCCCGGGAATTCCGGAGGCAGAATGGTGTTAATCCGCATTCCCATTGAGTCCCATATGACGCCAGAGGTACCTTCTCATCTGAGCCGGGAGTTCAATTGCTGCAAGGGGCGCCTGCCGGGAACATGGATGGCAATAGCCCTGTCAGTCCCACAATCAGCGGTGTGAGTGGCACCTTCTTACGAGCACTAACAGTGGTGGTAACGACCCACTGCTCTCTCTCTGTTTTTGGCACAGCTGCAGCTGTGCAAACCTCTCCCTCCATGCTTGCCGCAGCAGTGGTGTGAGCTGCACCATTTTGACCTCTGTGTGTATCGCTTCTCGTCTTCCTCTCTGCTGCAGCAGTGAAAGGTTGTCCTTTGCCGGTGAGCCAGCAGTGAGTCAGTGCTGCTTCTGACCATTGTATGGTGGTGTGTGTGAGCCCGCTCACTTTGGGACCTTGCAAGGCTGACCGGCATTCAACAGTATTGCCCCCGTCATTGTGGGACCGTGCAATTACACCGACGCTGGGGACTCCAGCAGCGGGGCACCGTGCACCACGATATGCTAGCGGCAGACTGGTGGTCTGCAGGCCTGGCCCTGCCAAGGCTTTGGAAATGGGAGAGGTCCGTATTGTGGGCACTCTCCAACATGTGCACAGACATGGCCTGGTTCCACACGGGTTCTTTGAGCCCTCATCGCCATTTTTGGGGATCAGTACATTGGGCCCTGACCCCTCCTGCATTCTCTGTCTGGATGGACACAGGAGTCAGTGAGCACTCAGAAAGCATGGAGCATGTCAAGAAGTAATCCATGCCATTCCGAATCTAACTCTGGAGGTGCAGAACCTAAAAGCTGGATTGCTACGCTTCACTAGATGATGGCTACCAGAGAACCGCCTCCTGTAGATCCACTGTTACCTGGCTTTGCTTTTGAGAAATACGATGGATCCCGTAAGCAGCTGTGACAATATCTGGATGCCTGTATCATTGACTTTACTTAAAACCTGTCATCTTTGCTATGGCTAAATCTAAAATTGAGTTTATTATATCCAATCTGGTGGGCTACACGTTTGCTTGGGCCACGCCACTCGTAACCTCGAGCAGCCCTCAGCTGACAGATTAACCTGCCTTCTTGATCGCCATGAAAGAAATCTTTGACAGACCCGAACACACATATGTCACCCATGACACTGTTAGATATATGACAAGGATCACTTGACATTTTGGCATACGTGAAATGCCCAAATTCACCGACCTGCAACTCTTGCCAAATTGGTTTTACTGGTATTACAGTTGGAATATTGACTTAGTGAAAGCAAGGAAGGGAAGAAAGGTCATCAAAGATTTAACCCCTCTGCATCGCTCCAAGTGGCTAGCCCTACGAATAACACCAGACAAGAGGAACATATGCAGATTGGAACCGCTTGCAGATCACTTTCTACTGAAGAATGAAAGAGGCATAGGGACATGGACCTTTGTCGATACTGTGGATCTAAGGGACATCTATTTAGGAATTGTCCAGTGGTCCCTCCAAGAAGACAGAGAAACGACATACATAATCCTAGATGGGACGGAGGATCAGGCTGTATATACCCATGTTTTGGCTACTGCTGTTGTTGGCATATAACACAACCCTCTACTTGTGCTATGTATCCCTTTGGTGTTCACGAGACACATGACCTTGGTTGTATTGGCACTGTTGGATAGCAGTGTCGCAGGCATCTTTATAGAAAGTACATAGTGGGGTGAATCCCAGGGCGTCGTCACTGCTTTAGATGCAGAAGCCCCTTTCCATGAGGCCAGGGAGGTGAGGCCGCTATCCAACAGTCCCCCTGGGGGTGGTACTCAGCGGGAGAATCCCAGGGGGAGGGAGAATCCCATGGGGAGGGAGGATCCCATTGAGAGTAGTGACCATTTCAGGAGAACGCAGTATCACTTTCACCCGCTCACCTTCCCTCAAAGACCCCTCCAATTCTGCATTTCCTAATGTCCCTATGCGCTGTCATAATACATCACAAGTAAGAGCTACTGGTACGAGGAAAAGGCCACGAGTAATGAAGATCCCTGACAAGAACAAACGCATACACTCTAGCCATTCGAGTGATCTCATTGGTCAGCTGCCATTCAAAGGCAGAGAGGGAAGAGAACGATGGAGTCAACTCCAATCTAGCCAAGACTCAGGATAAACAGAAGGGCTATTATAATAGAAGGGCAGCCCATCACTCTTTCTCAGTAGGACAAAAAGTACTTGTTCTACTTCCCACGTCCGAAAACAAATTGTTTTCCAGCTGTTACAGTCCCTATGAAATCCTAGAGCAGGCCCGACCATGTATCTATCGGGTCTCCCATCCAGACCGACGATTATACATTCAACTGTCCCACATCATCCTTTTTAAGGGATGGAAACAAGATCCAGTGGAATCAACATCTGTGGTAATGGCTAGTTTGTTGACCGAAGAAGGTGATGGTTTAAATCTAATCCCTAAGGACCTCCGTAGCCAACAACAACAGGATATTCAGGATCTCCTGATCCAATTTCCTGATGTGGTTTGACACGAGCCAGGGAGGGTAGGGGGTGTGTATCATCATATTTGCACACCCTTAGGAAAATGTATAAATCAGAGACCCTACCAGATCCCGGAAGCTCGAAGAGAAATAATTGTTCAGGAGGTGGAGTAGGTCTTGGTTGAGGATATCATAGAACCATATCAGAGTCCATGGTCCTTGCCAATAGTCCTTGTAGCAAAACTAGATCAGTCGTGGCGGTTTTTAATCGACTTTTGCAAATTAAATGTGGTGTCCCAGTTTGATAGTGATCTGAAGCCGAGAATTATTGACCGCATCGTTCGACTGGGCACCGGCAGGTATATCTCCATAATTGATCTGACTAATGGCTATTGGCAGGTTCCTCTGAACACTGATAAGGAAAAACAGCCTTCTCCACCCCATGAAGACCATTTCACTTTAAGGCCCTTCCCTTTGGGGTTCACGACCACTGGCAACCATCCAAAGGTTGAGGGACCTAATTTTACAATGGTACTCCAATTTCTGCAGGACCTATTTAGACAACATTTTCATACACAGCAAGTTGTGGAATGAACATATGTCACATCTATATCAGATATTTAGAGCCCGACGTAATTGCAGACTAATCGCTAACCCAAAGAAGTGCCATCTCGCCCTGTCGTCAGTTACATACCCAGGCTTCTTTGTGGGCAACCTCATGGCCAACCACAGGTAGAAAAAGTGAGACCCCTAAACCTAAAACCAAGCGAGACCCAAGAGCCTTTTGGAGTCTTGTAGGGAATCATAGGAGCTTAATACCCAATTTCTCCTCTATGAATTCTTGCCTAACTGACAACTGAAATGCAGGGACACAAAAGATAAAAGGGGGAAAAGAAGATTAGGCTTGCTTTGTCTCTCCAAAAACAATCCTCTGTAGTGACCCTCTACTTAAGGTGGCTAATTTTAAAAGTTTGTCCTACAAACAGACACCTCCAAGGTGCGTCTAGGAGCAGTGTTGTCCCGGGTCTATGACAGGATAGAACATCCAGTGCCATATATCAGAAGAAAACTGTTTCAGAGAGAGAGAAATTATGCTGCCATAGAGCTGGAAGCCTTATTTTTTAATTATTTAATTGAGCTTTTGTGAGGCGCTTTATACAACAGAATTGTGTTTCTAAGCGTCACTAGAGCAGACCGCAGCGTTCAAATGGGTAGTGGGACATCTCACATACTACCACAGGGAGAAAATGTGCATTAGTCACTGACCATTCCCCATTAGTATGGCTCAGCCTTAGGAAAGATACCATTCCCCAAATTATGCGATGGTTCCTTGACTTGCAACTGTATTGTTTTAGTGTAGAACATCGCAAGGGCAAGGAACAGGGGAACGTAGACTTCCTCTCCTGTTTCCCTTTATGAGAGGAATCAACTGAAAGCATAAGGGAAAGGGAATGTAATGAATCCCGAGGTGTCATCATTGCTTTAGATGGGGAAACTCCTTTCTATGAGGCCAGGAAGGCGAGACCGCTACCCAACAGTCCCCCTGAGGTTGGTGCTCAGCGGGAGGATCTCATGGGGAGGGGGGACCCCATTAAGAGTAGTGAGCATTTTTGGAGACACAGTATCCCTTTGACCCTCCCACCTTCCCTCAAGACCCATCAAATGCTGCATGTCCGAATGTCCCTATGTGCTGTTGTTACGCATCACAAGTAAGAGCTACTGGTACGAGGAAGAGGCAGCGAGTAATGAAGATTACTGACAAGAACAAATGCACATGCTCTAGCCTTTCGAGTGATCTCATTGGTCAGCTGTCATTCAAAGGCAGAGATGAAAGAGAACAATGGCATATTTGTTTTCAGAACAGTCGTGAAAGTGGGCAGGTTTGCGCAGGCCAGTAAAGAAAAGAAGCAGATGGTGTCCGAGAGAGAGAGAGAGCGGCACGCTCGCAGATGGCCTGGAATGCAGAAGGCAGACCAGAGGAGAGGGACATTTCCCGCCACTGACCGGGGCTGCTGGAGTGCAAGGACTCCACCGCTGAACTGCAGAGACGACGTGCGGAAGACTGAGGAAGGCTCTGGTAAACCAGAGAAGCCACAGAAGCTCCTGGGAGACCCACAAACAACCACAGGATGATGCCCCAAGAACTTGCAGGTACTACAGTGGCTAATCCCAGGTTTGGGGAGTCCCAGAAGGGGCATGAGCCCAGAAGAGAAGCACATAAGGAATCTTCACTGGGGCAAGTAACCAAATGAAGGGGGTGTGTTACCCATATTGGGAGAGCATATCCCAAACAGTAATAAGAAATACAAACTTTGCATATACAAGTGATGCTCACAGACCTTGGCAGGGGAGGAAACCAAGGCTGTGGTTAATAGCGAAATCAGATAAAGAGAACAGGGACATTAAACAAGGTACATTAAACAAGTTAAGGGGATCTGGGACCCATGCTGTGGAAGTGCACCCTGAGCAGTGATAAAGAGAAATACGAAACTTACGGGCACAAGTGACACTCAGATACCTTGGCAGGAGAGTAAACTAAGGCTGTGGGTGGAAGTGAAATCAGAGAGAGAAGACAGTGAGAACGAGATTGGTCAGTACCCTGTTTGGCAGGAGAGTGGACTAAGGAGGGGATACTGAGAGAGGGGCATTGGAGTGCCTGGAAGTCGGGTCTGTTCACAAAGGGTCTGGGAACCACAAGACGACTTGGAAAATGTGTCCAAGCCACCCTTCCTTATCACAGGTCATGGAAGCCAGGTGCACCAAATAAAGATATGGACCTATCTATTTTGGATAAAGTTGTAAAGACTCTGGGCAAAGGGAGGAACCCCTTAAGACTTGTGAAACTTTTGTTTTTAACTACAAGGCACAGAAGCCATTTTGGAGAAAGTTGACAACCCCTTGAACCTTATGGAACTTTTGTTTGCTTTTCTACACCTTTTTTGAACTTTTGGCTTTGAACTACAAAGCTGGTCTGCAGACAGACAGCCGAGAAACGTTTTTCCGTTTGACCTACAAAGTTTAGCTTGTGAGGGATAGGTTAGGAGTTGGACACAGGATGGCAAACTTTCCTTTGGACATTCTGACACAGACAGTTTCATTAGCTAGTTTTGCTGAGGCTGGGAAACCCCTCTTAGAGGTAGGGTTAGCTAGGATTTCCTCCATCCTCCCCCCTTTTTTTTGTTATTAATAAAAGATTTTGCCAATCAACACGCCACACTTGTGTCCGACTCTTACTACTGCACCCTCACAATAGGCAGAGATGTATGACATGCCCAGTCTCCCTAAACAGGTACATCAACTAATGGAAAGAGTTGATGGGCGACCCTTATGTTCTGGTCCTATCATTGAACAAATTGTTCCCGTACACATGCTTATAATCTGCCATCAAGAAACACTATAATTTTATTTTACACCAGCTGCACACTTTCCTATCATACTAGGGATCCCATGGCTCAGAAGACACAATCCTCGAATCGCTGGTCTAACAACATCCTACATCTCAGAGTACTGTTTTCATGAAACCATCTCCAAGAAACAGAGCATCAGGCATGTCACTGTTTCTGCCTGTGAACAATCACATTCTACAGCTTCTTCTACAAATATAAGCTATGTTCCTTCCACCTATTACAAATACCTGTATATATTTGAGGACACAGCTGTTAAGGAGCTCCCGCCTTTCTGTGCTGATGACTGTGCAATTCTCTAATACGTAGCTCCACTGTTCCATTTGACTGCATGTACAGGTTCTTCCTACCGGAAAAGAAGGCTCTTAAGGAATATTTCAAGAAGAACCTGAAGAACGGCCTTATTTTCTTAACAAAGAAAGACCCTGAGATGTTCCAGTACGGGACAGACATGGCCCTCGCATGGATGCCAGGGATAGCAGGGAAGGTGGGGAAAATGCCATGTGAGTACCTGTTCAGACCAGAGACACCATTGGATGAAAAGGAGGGAACAATCACATACAGAGAGGTTGTGCAGAAAATGGCAATGGCACTAGAAATGCTGCCGCCATTATGGGAGGAAGATTTGACCAAAGTACCCGACAGCTTATGGACCACAAGTCCCTATGAAGTAGGGTGCATAAAAAGCATAGTGGGTGTGAAGATTAAATTAAAAACTGGAGCGATACTGGCACGGGTGAAGCAATACCCCCTGACCAAAGAAGCAGATGAGGGCATTTACTTAACTATCAACGCCTTCATTGAGAGAGGCATCCTGGTACCATCAGAATCTCAATGCAACACTGCAGTGTACCCCATACACAATGCAAATGGGGGTAATGGTGTTTAATACAAGATTTATGCCCTTTTAATCACATTGTGGAGGCAGAGTATCTGGTAGCAGCCAACCCTGCAACAGTTCTGTGTGTAATTCCAGCGGAAGACACCTGCTTCGCCGTGATCGAGCTCAAAAATGCATTCTTCTCAGTACCACTACACCCAGACTCACAAGATTTGACAAGCTTTATGTACCGCAACCAGAAGTGGAAACACACTAGACAACCACAAGGGTACTGTGAGCCATCCTATATCTTTAGCAGAGTAATCCAGATGGATTTGGGGAACATCCAGACAGAAAACACAGTCTTACAGTATGTAGATGATATACTAATTTGCAGCAAGACAGAAGAAGAGTGCAGGACAGACTCAGTACACATGGTCATGGTAATAGTAGACAAATGGTATAAGATAGACAAGGCCAAACTCCAGTACTGTAAAAAGGAAATACTGTATATTAGACAGCTAATATCCAAAGATGGTAGGCATATTGCCCCAAAGCGAGCCCACACAATACAAAACACACTACAGCCAAAAACGGTGAGGGAGCTGCAGCAGTTCCTTGGCCTGTGTAACTATTACGGAGCATGGGGTTTTGACTACAGCACATACACAGGACCACTTCTAACTGCCCTTAAGGAAGCACAGAGAGGAGCAAAACCAAAGGTGAGGACACGAGAGATGACTGATGCATTCAACAAGCTAAAGGAAGCAATATGCACAGCTCCACTGTTAGAGACCCCAGAATTCTTCCTGTTCTCACACACCGATGGTGTAGTAATGAAAGCAGTACTGACACAGAAAACAAGCATGGGCCATAAACCAATTGCTTACTACAGTGGACAACTTGACCCATTGATGAAGGGACACTACCTGTGCGAACCATCATTAGCTGCTGCAGCCTTTGCAGTGGAATGAGCTTCAACAATAACCATGGGTTGCACAACCAGCCTTTATATGGAACAGCCCTGTTTGCGATACTGCAGAAGCCAAAGAGCACCTTGACAACACAGAGAGCATCAGGTTATGAGATAATACTATCAAAAGCAGAATTGAAGATAATAAGATGCAAAACTGTAAATCCAGCATTATTCAAGGCAGACATCTATCAACCAGGAGATTGGGCTGATGATTGTAAAAAAAAACCTAGAGCAATTCACTGAGACACGCCAGGTGGAGGAAGATGCACTTGAGGGGGGAGAGGTGGTATACATTGATGGTTCTTCAACTATCGATCACTGATCAGGCTCTGGCCTGGCTGACCTCTTTCCTCTCTCATCAACCCTCCCAGGTCCAACTTGGGTCCTTCCGATTATCTATGTTCCTCTCTACCTGTGGTGTTACCCAGGTGTCTAACCTCTCGCCCTGGCTTTTCAACCAATACCTGGCAACTCTCGGCAACTGCCTTACCATTTTCTGCTCAAATTTCCAGTGCTACACTGAAGACACTCAACATTTTCAGGCTGCCCTCAGCCACCTCCTCTCCCTCTCTCATCTCTGATTGCCTAACTGCCATTCAAGATTGGTGTGCCGCCAATGATCTTTGTATGAATGCCAGCAAGACAGAGATTCTCCTCATTGGCACACCTTCACCATCCTTTCCCCTCACTCTCTGCCTGGCCTCCCTTGGCCCTCCTCCTACCCCCACCTGCGAGGCTACGAACCTCGGGGTCATCTTTGACTCCACACTTTCCTTCTCTGCCCACATCTCTGAAGTCTCTAAAAAGTCAAACGTCCTACTGTGCCGCCTCTGAGGTGCTCTGCCTTTCCTCTCCTTCCCCCAGAAGCTCATGGTCTCCCAAGCTCTGGTTCTCTCTAGGTTGGACAATTGTAACAGCCTCTTTCTAAATCTACCTGGTTCTACTCTCTGCCCTCTGCAACTAATTAATCCAGAACAGTACTGCAAGACTTGTCCATGGCCTCAAGCCCTGGGATTGTATCTCTCCAGCTCTGAAACCTCTCCATTGGCTCCCAGTGGATGCAAGGATAAAATTCAAATCCTTTCTGGGACCTGGGTCCAAAATACCTTCAGCTATCCCTCTGCAAATACCTCCACTCTCAAGCTCTTCGCTCCTCTAACCCTAACTCTCTCAGGATCCGTCGTTTTTCAAAGAAACAAGCTGGGGGTAGATCTCTGTCTTCGGCAAGGGCTTCCCTCTGGAACAGCCTCCGCGCCACTCTAAAACTTGAGGAGAACCTTCTCCGGTTCCGGAAGCACCGCAAGATCTTCCTCTTCGCTTCTGCCTTCACTCCCCCTCTCCACTGCTGATCTGTTCTCTCTTGGCACTGTGCACCTGGCCACCCTCTGTCCTCTGGGCCCAGGTACCTGCTCACCTTGCCAGGTACCTGCTCACCTTGCCACCCTCCCGCACTGCCTCCGGGCCACCACTTGCACTGCACTGGGGTCTGTATCTGTAACCATACAAACCCCCCTTTTTTCTTCCTGCACTTACCAGACCTACCCAGTCTGCTGCCTTAAACCCAGCACTTGCCAATTGCTGGCTGCACTACCACTGATTGTTGCCTTTATTATTTATGTATTATTCATCTTTTTCTCCTTTGTTCCTCATTCTCTACTTCTCCCCCCTTCCATGCACTTTTCCCTTCCCCCTCTCCCATGCACTTGCACATTCTCAATGTCAATGGGCCTCGTAAGATCATTGTTTTGTTCTCCCCTGTTCCCCTCCTTTGCCTTGTCAGACTCTGAAACACCTGTGTACGAGTGCAATAGAAATAAAATATCAATATCAATATCGACCAAAGTGATGGAATCAGGAGGACTGGGGCTGCTGTAGTAAGATTGAAGGAGGACTGGACAAGTGAGGTAGTGGCGAGTGCTCGGTTACCACCTCATTACTCAGCACAAGCAGCAGAACTAGTGGCACTGATACTGGCTCTACAACACAGCATAGCAAAGAGAGTGACAATCTACTGCGACAGTGCCTAGGTTACCTCAACAGTACATTCACGATAGGCCAGGTGGCTCAGGAGAGGGTACAGGAGAGCTGATGGAACTCCAGTGCAGCATGCCATATTGTTGGGAGAACTGATTGAAGTAATAACATACCCACATGAATTGGCCTTAGTGAAGTACCAAGCACATACTAAAGGAGAAGACGCTATCTCAAAGGGAAATGAAGCAGCAGACTATGAGGCAAAGTGTGGATCATATTTTGGCGAGATGTGGGAATTAAGGTAGAGGAAAAATGCAATGGGAGGGTTAAGACAGATGGTGATGAAAGAAGGATACAATTACCTACCAGAAACCCAAATAATGGAATTACACAGAGCTGCACTGATGGATTAAAAGGAGCTCTGTGTAAAGAAAGGATGTTCAATGTCCCCTACAGATGCCCTATAGCGACAAAACAACAAAGGGAAAGTGGTCATGCCACTCGTGTTACTAAAAACAGCACTAACACAGTTGCATCATCCAACACAAACTGGAAAAGAGGTAATTGCAGCAAGCATTGGAGAATCATGGTTCTGTCCCAAGCTAAATGAGCATGTGGCAAATTTTATCAGTAACTGTTTGACGGGCCAGCAGTTCAATGCCAGGAGAGGAGCCATACCTAGACCCGAAGGCCCATTTCTGCACCTCCATGTTGACTACGTTGACATGATCCAAGTATGTCAAGGATACCGCTACATGATAGTGGTTGTCTGCCCATTTTCCAGATGGCTAGAGGCTGGACCCTGTTCCCATGCCAACGCCCTCTGAGCTGCTAAATTTCTGGTCCGAGAAGTACTCCCAAGATGGGGCGTTTGTGAGGTTCTGAGGTCTGACAATGGCCCTCACTTCACCAATGAGCTGTTTAACCACATCGCTATCCTGTTAGGGATAAAGCACAAATTTGCATGTGTGTACCACCCACAAGCAAATGGAATATGTGAACGCCTCAATGGACTCCTGAAGCAGCGCATTGCCAAAACTCAGAAGTGCACCAAGGAAACCTAGCTACACTGTTTGCCACTGCCACTATTTGAACTGTGCAACAAACCTGGGTCCAACCACCATTTAACCCCCCATGAGGTGGTGACAGGATGGCACATGCACCTCCCATTGGCTCCTCCCACTAGGGCCCTAAAAGACTGAGAATGTTGTTGAAGTTTTGGGTCAGGAAAGGCTTGACTATGTCACTTCACCGGTTTCTAGAGCTTCTTTTATCTCTCGCCAGATATAGCAGACTCACGGCAGGCCAGAAGACTATGTACAAGAAGGTACTAACAACACAGAACAAGAAACTCCAAAGGAACCAGCAGTACAGATCAGTGATCTGGTCCTCTTGAAGAACTTTACAAGGCGCTGGAACTCACCCCGCTTTTCAGGGCCTTGTGTTGTTGAAGCAGTAACAGAAAGAGCAGTAAGGTTCAAGGGAAAGAGCATTGTCATGATGCCAACCCCGGGAGCACCAGGCCAGGCACAGCACCCCCGGGAGCAGGCATCATGCCCCCGGGTAAAAGCCCAGCGGCCCCTTATAGGGGCTCTTTGGACATCAGTCCTGGCGCCATAGGCGCCAGGCTCATAAAGGAAGGAGTTTTGTGCACTTACCTGATGCAGACCATGCTGCAAGATTCAGGCCTCCCTGAGACCTGAAAGGGACTATTTTTTCATTGGGACTATTTTGCCACTCGGGCGTGGCCAGGGAAGGATACTTACCTGGAACTACTTTGGGGGCTATTTAAGCCACGCCCAGACAGTAGCTCACGCTTCGCGTTGTTCTGCATCCAAGCAGCTGAACGCTCACCGTGTCTGCTCCTGCATCTGGTCTCCAGCCACGCCCGCCTCGATCCTAGAACACCTGTAAGGAAAGAAGAGAAGAGAAAGGTGAAAACCAAGAATTTTATCAAACTTCTTACCTCTATCCGGAACCTTCACACCAGCGTTCCTGAGAAAAGACTTTCATTTAAAAGCATTGCGTTGCTCGCTGCAGCGCCGCGCTTCATTCACCTGTCCTTGTGAGTTCTTCTGGCTCCACCGCGACTGTCTGCACCGGTCGCCACATCTCTGCGCCTAGGGGAGAGAAGAAGAGACAAAAGCTGAGCAGAAGTAACATATGAGGAAAGCCTAATTTTCCGCCATAACACTTAACGGTCTTCTGTTGGTGGACCATTCCTCATTTCGGGTCGGCGCCGCTTCGTTGGCAGGTACCGCACCACGGCCCCTAAGGGGAAAGGACAAAAGACATTACTGGAGGAATATAAAGACATTAAGAGGGATCGCCCCCATCGCTAACTCACCTGAGTTTACCATCTGCAATTCAATCCCTCAGCGCATCGCCTTCATTCTGCACCTGAAATAAAGGACAGATCACAGGTTAGGAAGGCAACAGAAAAGGAGGCTCTACACTTGAACTTTTGAAATCTTCATACTTACGGCGTTCCGCTCGGAAAAGTCACGTGGATTTTGCCAGCGCCATTCTGAAAACCAGTGAAGTAACTGGACAAACACGCGCCCCTGCACCAGAAGCAGGATGGAGAGTTCATCCTTTCAAACCATAAGGTGAGCTTCAACCGGGGATTTCGTAGGAAGTTAGAGAAGAACGAAGGGGGGAAGAGGGGAGCAAGCACACTATTCTGCAGACTGTTAATCCCCTTTCTCATCTGCAGAAGGATATTCCTACGGGCCAGACAAGCAAGATTTGAGGGTCCTGTTCAGTCGGTTGTCCCGAGTTCTGCCCATCACGCTCGAAGAGGCCACAGCAACCCAGACTAGACCAGCGCCTCCGTGGGAGTCAGGTGAGCGTTACAGAACGCGAAGTCTTCCTACAAATTCCCACCCAGGCGCTATGGAAACTTCTGAGACTGATCAGTTGGCCCAACTACTGGGGGAATTACGGGCCGAAGTACACGCCGCTCGTCAAGAAACTAATGCTCTCAGGAGGGAAGTGATTGTATCAAAGGAAAGAACTGATGACCTGGCTAGACAGTTTTTGCAAGGTCAAGCTGGACACACTCCTCTACCCAGTTCCGGGGGGAACCCCGCTCCTGTGGTTCCCAGTAACCCTGTGCAGATTAATCTACCTGGAAACATGCCGCTGGCCCCACCTGAACGCTTTGCTGGGGACCCCAAACGATTCGCCGTATTCATGAATCAGTGTCGTTTGCACTTCCTATGCAGACCAGGGGCCTTCCCTAATGACCAGACCAGGGTAGCCTTTGTATTGTCATATCTCAGCGGCTGTGCTGCCGATTGGTCAGTTCCACTGGTTACTCAAGATGACCCGATTCTCCGTGATTTTCAAGGATTTCAAGCAAGCATGGAAAGGTTATTTGCTCGACACTCTCAGGGGCAGGCTCTGGATGACGAACTCCTATCCCTGCGACAGGGCAATCAGGACCTCCTATCCTACATTGCAACCTTTAATAGACTAATTGTGGAAACTGGGTGGCCAGAGGATAAAAGAATCACGTTATTTTATCGAGGTCTACGCGGAGAACTTAAAGATGTCCTGGCCCAAGTTGTAAATCCGCCCCAAGAATGCACAGAATATATAGACTTAGTGGTCCAATTGGATCACAGACTTCAAAACAGAAAAGCAGATCGGTCCAAGTTTGAGACCCGGGTGTTGGTCAAGACCCAAGCTAACCCCAAGGGTGCTGATGTCTCTGAGCCTATGCAAATCGGAGGGGTTAAAGGACCTTTAACTCAAAAACAACGTGAAAGAAGACGGCAGATGCAATTATGTCTTTATTGTGGGTCCTCTGGACACTTTCTACGAGATTGCCTGGCAAAACCACCCAAGAAGGTGGTAGGAGCCGCTGATAAAAACCATGAAGACTCTCTTTCGGGAAACGACCACTCCCGACAAGCGTAGGGGTCCGCTTGCCGAGCTTGAAAACTAACTCTCAGACCTCGCATTTCATTGTGCCAATGGTCCTCGTAGATCCAGAACAGCCTAAGCGGTTGCATGCAAAAAAGGCATACATCGATAGTGGGGCTATAGGAAATTATGTGGATCGTGAATTGGTCTCTAGGATTAACCTCCCTCTGCATCCTAAAACCAGCAAAGATGTCATCACCACAGTCGATGGAACCGAAATAGCCTCTGGACCGGTAACACATTCCACTGCTTAGGTGACACTTATAGGTCCGGATGGCCATCGGGAGGCAGTTGTGTTTGATGTAATCAAGGCTCCACAGTTTCAGGTTATTCTCGGAATCCCTTGGATAGAGACACATAATCCTCGAATTGATTGCCGAGCGAAGAGAATAACCTTCCCGGATTGTGCACAAACCTGCTACCCAGAAAATCTGAAGTTTAGTCTAGCGTCTGTAACCTCTGTCTCCATGCAACTACCTCCAGAATACCAAGACTTTCAGGACGTCTTCCAAAAGGAACAGGCCAACACGTTACCTCCCCACAGATCGTACGATTGCCAAATCGATCTGGTGCCCGGTGCACAACCCCCTTGTAGCAGGATTTATGCCCTTACTGAACCTGAGAATCTGCATTTGAGACAATATTTAGATCAATACCTAGCCAATGGTTTCATTCGCCCGTCAAAGTCTCCGGCATCCTCGGCTTTGTTCTTCGTGCCCAAAAAAGAAGGCGACCTTAGATCTTGTATCGACTACCGCGCATTGAACCAGATAACTGTTAAAAACCGTTACCCTCTGCCTCTGATCCCTGAACTCCTTGACCAGGTGAAGGACGCTTGCGTATACACCAAGTTAGATCTCCGGGGGGCTTATCATCTGGTGCGAGTAAAAGAAGGCGACGAATGGAAAACGGCCTTCCGTACAAAATATGAATATTCGAATACCAGGTGATGCCTTTCGGGTTGTGCAACGCGCCTGCTGCCTTACAATTCTTCATGAACGATGTCCTTCGGGAACTCATCGATGTTTGTGTTGTCGTATATATCGATGACATTCTTGTGTACTCCTCTTCTGATTCTGATGACAGAAAGCATGTCAGGGCCGTCCTTGAGAAATTGCGCCAGCACAAACTGTTTGCAAAGCTGGAAAAGTGCATTTTCCATACCACCGAGGTTGAGTTTCTTGGATTCATCCTGACACCTAAAGGGGTCCAAATGGACTCACGAAAAGTGGATGCCATCCTCAAATGGCCATCACCTAGTTCGGTGAAAGGTGTCCAAAGCATGCTTGGTTTTGCTAATTTTTATCGCAGATTTATCCCGGAATTTTCACGTGTGGTACAACCCATCACTGCACTCTTGCGAAAAAATAAACGCTTCGAATGGACCGAGGAAGCCGAACAGGCCTTTCAGGAATTGAAAGCTAAATTCACGTCCGCACCTATTTTGAAGCACCCGCGTCCCGATCTCCCATATGTAGTTGAAACCGACACGTCCAGCTTAGCCATGGGAGCTGTCCTGTCTCAGAGAGACCCTGAAACCAACCAACTGCACCCCGTAGCATTTTGGTCCAGAAAGTTCTCGCCGCCTGAGGTAAATTATGCAATCGCCGACAAGGAATTATTAGCCATTAAGTCCGCCTTTAAGGCTTGGCGGCATTATCTTCTTGGCGCCAGGCATACCATCACCGTGATCACTGATCACCGAAACTTACAATATTTAAAAACTGCCAAGGCTCGATCATCAAGTCAGCTCCGATGGGCTTTGTTCTTTGCTGAGTTCGATTTTGTAATCACTTACCGCCCCGGCTGTAAGAATGGCAAAGCGGACGCGCTATCTCGAATAGGAATGGGAGAAATAGACACAAACTGTGAACCTGTGCCGATAATTCCCGAACAAAGAATTTTGGGGATAGCCTCTTTACAAACCCTTGAAGACATTCAAGTATGGGTAAAACAACACCTGGACTCTACAGCCTTGCAGGATTGGATCCAAAGGGGGTCTTACTTTTCGGTCAACGATGGCCTACCTTACTTCCAAGGACGCTTATTTCTGCCGGAAAAGGAATTGCAAGAACTGGTTATTTCCCGTCATCATGATACCCTGATTGAAGGACATCCTGACATTGCCAAAACTGAGGAAAAAATTAAACGACAATTCTGGTGGCCTTCCTGGCGAAAGGATATTAAATCTTTCGTGATGTCCTGTGGAGTTTGCGCCCAAAACAAAGGCCAAAAGACAAAACCCGCCGGTCTTCTTCAGCCTTTAGACATTCCACAAGCACCTTGGCACAGCTTGTCACTAGATTTTATCACGGACCTGCCCCCTTGTAATGGATATAATACTATTCTGGTTGTGGTGGATTTATTTTCCAAGATGGCCCATTTTATTCTGTTGAAAGGATTACCTTCAGCTTCTGTCCTAGCCAAGGAATTCCTCGAAAATATCATCCGTTTGCATGGATTCCCGTCCATACTAGTCTCCGACTGGGGAAGCCAGTTTATTTCTCATTTTTGGAGAAAGTGTTGTCAACTGGCACAAATCGACGTAAGACTCTCAACCAGCCACCACCCATAGACCGATGGTCAGATGGAGAGAACGAACCAGACCCTTGAACAATACCTACGATGTATGTTGCACCAATCGGAGGGTAATTGGAAGGTTATTTTATGGGTGGCCGAATATGCATACAATAACTCGGTACACTCTGGAACTGGACAAAGCCCCTTTTATACCGTATATGGACATCACCCTCATACGTCAGACCTGGACTCACCTCTGAGCATTGAAATGCCCGCAGTGGACCATTTGCATTCCACGATAACTCAAGCCTTCAAGGATGCAACTGCACATTTGCAACAAGCGAAAGGGAAATACAAAAAGAATGCGGATCTGCATCGGAGTGAGGCGCCTCCATACCAAATAGGGGATCAAGTATGGTTGGCTACCAAACACTGATTGCTCAAGGGACCTCGAACTTTTAATCCAAGGTGTTTGGGCCCTTACTCGATCAAAGCTATAATTAACCCAGTGGCAGTCAAGCTCGATCTACCAGCTAACATGCGGATTCACCCCGTTTTTCATGTGTCACTTTTGAAACCAGTGCAACCAGGAACCAGATTAATAAAGCCACCAGAACCAATCCAGATAGATGGGGAGCGTGAATTCGAGGTGAAGAACATTTTGGATTCTAAGATCTCAAAATCAAAACGTTTCTATCTAATTGATTGGAAAGGGTACGGGCCTCAGGAAAGGTCTTGGCAACCCAGCGACCACGTACATGCACCTCGGCTGATTAAAAGGTTCCATCGGAATTTCCCAAACAAACCGAAACCTCCAGAGGGAACGACCTTGGGAGGGGCCTTGGGGGGGAGTGCTGTCATGATGCCTACCCCCGGAGCACCAGGCCAGGCCCAGCACCCCCGGGAGCAGGCATCATGCCCCCGGGTAAAAGCCCAGCGGCCCCTTATAGGGGCTCTTTGGACCTCAGTACTGGCGCCATAGGCGCCAGGCTCATAAAGGAAGGTGTTTTGTGCACTTACCTGATGCAGACCATGCTGCAAGATTCAGGCCTCCCTGAGACCTGAAAGGGACTATTTTTTCATTGAGACTATTTTGCCACTCGGGCGTGGTCAGGGAAGGATACTTATCTGGAACTACTTTGGGGGCTATTTAAGCCATGCCCAGACAGTAGCTCACGCTTCGCGTTGTTCTGCATCCAAGCAGCTGAACGCTCACCGTGTCTGCTCCTGCATCTGGTCTCCAGCCACGCCCGCCTCGATCCTAGAACACCTGTAAGGAAAGAAGAGAAGAGAAAGGTGAAAACCAAGAATTTTATCAAACTTCTTACCTGCATCCGGAACCTTCACGCCAGCGTTCCTGAGAAAAGACTTTCATTTAAAAGCACTGTGTTGCTCGCTGCAGCGCTGCGCTTCACTCACCTGTCCTCAGGAGTTCTTCTGGCTCCACCGCGACTGTCTGCACCGGTCGCCACATCTCTGCGCCTAGGGGAGAGAAGAAGAGACAAAAGGTGAGCAGAAGGAACATATGAGGAAAGCCTAATTTTCCGCCATAACACTTACCGGTCTTCTGTTGGTGGACCATTCCTCATTTCGGGTCGGCGCCGCTTCGTTGGCAGGTACCGCACCCCGGCCCCTAAGGGGAAAGGACAAAAGACATTACTGGAGGAATATAAAGACATTAAGAGGGATCGCCCCCATCGCTAACTCACCTGAGTTTACCATCGGCAATTCAATCCCTCAACGCATCGCCTTCATTCTGCACCTGAAATTAAGGACAGATCACAGGTTAGGAAGGCAACAGAAAAGGAGGCTCTACACTTGAACTTTTGTAATCTTCATACTTACGGCGTTCCGCTCGGAAAAGTCAAGTGGATTTTGCCAGCGCCATTCTGAAAACCAGTGAAGTAACTGGACAAACACACGCCCCTGCACCAGAAGCAGGATGGAGAGTTCATCCTTTCAAACCATAAGGTGAGCTTCAACCGGGGATTTCAGAGGAAGTTAGAGAAGAACGAACTGGGTAAGGGGGGAGCAAGCACACTATTCTGCAGACTGTTAATCCCCTTTCTCATCTGCAGAAGGATATTCCTACGGGCCAGACAAGCAAGATTTGAGGGTCCTGTTCAGTCAGTGGTCCGAGTTCTGCCCATCACGCTCGAAGAGGCCACAGCAACCCAGACTAGACCAGCGCCTCCGTGAGAGTCAGGTGAGCGTTACAAGCATCTGGAATCATCTGCAGGACATCAAGCCCTACAAAGCATCAGCCTCGCACAGGAGTAGAACTGCAGAGATCAACAGGGCAAACTCTACAGCTACCAATGACCCACGAGAAAGCACAGGTGCCCCAAATACCCCTGAACTAGAGACTACCAGCCATCCTATGGTCAGGCACTCCCAAACCACTGAAATCCCCACAATAATATTGGTCCAAATAGACAACTAAAGAACACTGTTCCGTCTCCTATCCAAGCACATACCCCTTGCCAAGACTACAACTCAGCAACGAGCACACAACAGCAGTAACACATTTTAACTTTCTCTTTTCCTTGCACACACAGGTTATTTATAGAGTATTTAGCCTAAGCATACCCACAACCTGAACTCAGTGCATACCCTGTCCTTCCAACATTACAAAACTCCTCTATACAGAAAATTTGGGAAGAGATCTTTGCATGGGCACTTAGTGATTACTTAGTTTGCCGAGCTTAAGAGACTACTTACAATACTAATATAATGACACCTTTTCTTGTGATTTTCAGGTGGGCAACTTTATCATCTCATCAGCTGCTCAAAAGCAGAGTAAGTGGTTATGGTACATCAAGTAAAGATTACCATGATTGTTGTGTGGTTCCTATTATCCACCCGGCTCTTAGGTACTGCCTTCTGGCAGTTGTACTTTGCTATACATGTTACCGCTGTATCCCTCACTAAAATTTACCGACCCAAGCAGCAAAGACTACCATGTCAGGTGGAAATGATGACACTGCTGATAAGGTAAGAAGAGGTAAGCGCAGTGTTGGCACGCACATGAATGGAGCTGACATGTATCTCACAGACACAGCACACGTAATGAACAACATGTGGTTAAAACACATGTCCAAAATTGGTAGGGATACAACCAGGGAGAGCTGCTATGTCTGCTCATTAATGCCCTATGCCAGGAGTGCTTCCAGAACCTTCGTAGCAACAGAAATACCCACAGCAGCAGCACAATGGGCCTCATTACGACCCCGGCGCTAAACCATGGTGCTGTTAGCACCATGGTCTATGCCGGGGTCCGCCATGGTGAATGGCGGAATTACCGCCCCATTCCAAGGTTGGCGGGGCGGTAATTCCCCATTCACCATGGGCCCTACCCCATTCCCATTTTTGCCCCATAGGGCTCAATGGGAATGGGGAAGGCGCTAAGTACGGTGGCGCAAATTGCGGCACCGTACTTAGCACCAAGGTCCCTTTGTGACACCCTACTTTAACGACTGGTAAAACCAGCCGTTAAGGTTGCGTCCCGCAAAGGGTCCTCGTAATCAGGCGTTAAGGGTTTAAAGGCACCAACACCTTTTACAGCGCTGTTAAACCCTTAATGTCAGGGTCATAATGAGGCCCAATGTCTGATGTATCTCGCAATGTTCCAAACACGAGGCAGATTCCAAGGGAAAACAGCAACATTAACATGGATGTCCAAGGTGACCTTTCCCTACGAGGACAATTATATTAAGACATTACCTATGCTGAACAATTACTGGCAACTCAGTGAGGGGTTACAGTACACAACTGAAGGACCAAAGAAAGGGGAAACAAAGATGATCACACTGCAATACCTGCCATGCAAGTGGAGAGCAAACAAAATAGGAGGTGAGTTGGGGTGCTGGGAAAGGCCAAGATAATGATCTATGGACAAGTATACACAAATGATGGCTGGGAGGATGGAGTGGTGGGAAGTAAGGCTCTAAACTTAGCAAAGATGGCAGTGAAAAAGGTGCAACAAAACAAAACAAAAAGTGCCTCAAAGAATGGGACAGAAGTGCAAAATTAGTGACATGGGTGGACAACAAAGCTTGACCTATGCCAGTAATCCCCCTCAAAACACCAACATTGTGTTATCAGCACGATGGTGAGGAAGAAGTAGGGGAAAACGTTGGATGCAAGAGAATTGAAACAATACCGGAAATGGGAGTAGCAATAGCAGTACTGATGGACCATTATTGGGCTTGCGGATCCAAAGCATATAACAAACTGCCACCTAACTGCCGGGGAGTATGCTCCCTAGCACACGTCAACATACCCTCACTGGTGGTACCAAAGAAGGATGTGAAGCTTGATGACTTTCCTCAAATGGTAACAAACAATAGAAAGAAGAGATCACTGCATCTGGTATCAGCGGACCAAGCAGATTATACAGACACAAAAAAAGGACTAAGCAGAGTGAAGAGATGGGCAAATTACTTCCCAGAGAAGTCAGAAGCAGTACTGGACGAATTACCAGCATCGCACAGACTGTTCAGCAGAACACAAATGTTCTTTACATCACTAGTGCCAGGAGTACAGGCATATATAAATGCCAAATGGTTACAGATCTCTCGCTGGGAGTTAATGGTTACTATAAACTCAATGGTAAATGGGTTCAACGCCATAAAAGAAGAGCTAAGAGCAATACGATTCATGGCACTCCAGAATAGATATGTCCTGGACCTCTTCACAGCAACGGAAGGAGGAGTTTGTGCAAAGATAGGAAGTTCCTCTTGCACATTCACACCTGCCAACAATGAAGATAACACAACTCTCTCGGATGCAGTTGCACAACTGGCGCATGTGCACACAAAGATGGAAGACGAAGTACATGGAACGGGGAAGAACAAGAGCTGGCTAGCATATCTCTGGCCATGGATGCTGTCCTGGCTGGCTGATGGACTGAAGGTGATAGTAGGTGCTCTAGCACTAGGAGCAGCATCCCTGTGTGGGGTCAAGATATGTATTGGAAGGTGTATGAAAACAGCAGAAGAAGTGATAGGGATGCAAGTACTAATGGAGATGGAAAATGGAGACGCATTGGATGACATTGTGAGGGAAAGAAAGAGACTAAGACAAAAGATAGAAGAATCTGACATATTCCCACCTGGAATGAAGGTATAAAATCCATGCAACCCTAAGAAGTACGTAGGGAAATGGGTATGGTGCAAATCCGAAGGTGGATGCATCTATATGTACTGGTAATTTGAAGATCATGTTCATTACTGTGGACATTTGGCAGGGATAACAAAGGTGTGGCGGTTGGTAGATGATGGAAGAGATGGTGGTGGTGTGGTCGACAAGTCAATGTCATGGTCTCTGCTTCCAAAAGGTCAGGGTTTTCCCAACTCCCTTGGAAGCAGATCCATAACCCAGGTTCCGAGTGCCAACCAGTCCCAATTGGGACCTTTTGGACCCAGTCCTGGCGCCAGTGGCACCAGGCTCATAAATATGCCCAGTCCCAGCGCTGGAAGCGCCGGGCTCATAATGCTTGGGTGGACTTACCTGCAGCAGACCATGCTGCTCACTTGCCTGCCAGTTGAGTCTCTGATCCTCTTCTGTTTGGAACTACTTTTCCTGTTGGGTGGGGCTGGAGCCACTCCCTAGATTCAGAACACTGGAACTCTTCTGGAAGGCAGGAACTCTTTTCTTACCAGGAACTCTTTTCTTACTTAGGCGTGGCTGTGGAAGGAGACACCTAAGCACTACAGGAGGCTATTTAAACCACACCCGGTGGATGAATCTTGCTTTTCGTTATTCTGCACCCTCTGCAGCAGAACGCTCATTGTGTCTTCTGCATCCGGTCCTGGGCCTAAGGAAAAAGGCTTACCATCCTGAATCCAGTCTTCAGCAACTCCTATAAAGACAAGAAAGAACAGGTTAGCATTCCGGCATCTGAAAGGCAAAGGCTTACCTACTCTTCGTGCGCTCCGGAGGTCTTCACACTGCATTCCGGCATCTGCAAGGCAAAGGCTTACCTACTCTTCGTGCGCTCCGGAGGTCTTCACACTGCATCCCGGCATCTGAAAGACAAAAGCTTACCAACTCTTCGCACGCTCCGGAGGCCGTCGGCGTTGCATCCCGCATCTGAAAGACAAAACAAGGTGCGTTTAAAGACATTGGGGAACTTTAATACTCACGTGCCATTACTCCTTTCCACATCTAACCCAGTGGGTATCCCGGCACCCTGCAGCCGCTCCGAACTTGTACCTGCAAAATAAAAGACAGTTAGAGCGCATCGTGAAGCTGGCAACAAGCGCTTACTTACGTGCTTCCAGGCGCTTCTATTCATCACACGGGCTCCATCTTCAACTCACTTCAGCCCGTCATCCGCCATCGCCGGAACCCTGCAAGACAAGAGACATCATTATTAAAGACTTTAAAGACATTTGAGTACTCGAAACTTACCGTTCGTGCAGTAAACGACGGACAGCAGTCCTCTGAAGTCAAGAGGCCTGCGCTACCTATCCAGTGAAGGAACTGGTTACAGCACCCTGCCCCGAGGCAGATGGAGAGCTCGGCATTCACTTACCTAAGGTGAGAGCGTTAACCTGTGGGGGTCTACAGGAGAGGAGAAGAGGAAAGAGATAGGGACACCCCAATAACCCCAGTTCATTAACCCCGTATTTTCTATCTGCAGACATCTTCTCTGCACGTCAGGCATACAGGGCATAGAGGTCCAGCCCAAAGAGCCAACCGGGTGCTGCACATCACCTTTGAAGATACGGTAGTCGCCCAGTCAAGACCGGCGCCTCTGCGAGAATCAGGTGAGCGTTACAGAACGCAAAGCCTACCGCAAAACTCTCGCCCAGGCGCTATGGAAACCTCGGATACTGACCACCTAGCCCGGTTACTTGGGGAACTAAGGGCAGAAGTGCATGCAGCTCGTCAGGAAACGAACGCTCTAAGAAGGGAACTAATTATTTCCAAGGGGAGAACAGATGATCTTGCTAGACAATTGCTACAGTCACAAGCCGGACAGACCCCGCTACCCGCATCAGGGGCAAATCTTCCTTCAACATCCTCTATGAATCCAGTGCAGATCAACCTACCTGGGAATGTACCTTTGGCTCCGCCCGAACGATTTTCTGGTGACCCAAAGAGGTTTGCGGTATTTATCAATCAGTGCCGGTTGCACTTCTTATGCCGGCCAGCAGCCTTTCCAACTGATCAAGCTAAAGTAGCTTTTGTACTTTCGTACCTTAGTGGCAATGCGGCAGACTGGTCGATCCCTCTAGTTAATCAAGATGATCCGGTTCTCCATGATTTTCAAGCCTTTCAGCTTAGTATGGAAAAACTGTTCGCAAGACATGCACAGGGGCAGGCCTTGGACAATGAGCTTCTTTCGTTGCGACAGGGTAATCAAGACCTTTTGGCTTATATTGCATCTTTCAATAGACTAATAGTGGAAACTCAATGGCCTGAGGACAAAAGGATTACGCTGTTTTATAGAGGTCTACGTCGAGAGCTCAAAGACGTTTTAGCCCAAGTAGTGAATCCCCCACAAGACTGTTCGGATTATATAGACTTGGTAGTTCAAATAGATCACAGACTGCAGAACAGGAAGGCCGATCGTTCCAAGTTTGATGCTCGAGTATTTTCCAAACCGCCAACTCCATCCAAAGGAGTAGACTCCGGGAAACCCATGCAAATAGGGGGTCTGAAAGGTCCTCTAACACAAAGGGAGCGGGAAAGGAGAAAACAGTTGCAATTATGCCTATATTGCGGAAACTCAGGGCACTTTCTTCGAGACTGTCCGGTGAAACCTGCCAAGAAGGCAGTAGGAGCTGCAGTTACCACAGTTACAAACTCTGAGCAGGGAAACGACCTCGCCCGACAAGAATAGAGGTCCTCTTGCCGAGCGTGAAAACCAGTTCCATGACCTCGCATTTCGTGATACCTATGGTCCTCATTAGCCCTGATAATCCGGATCGATTACATGCAATTGAAGCTTACGTCGACAGCGGTGCCATCGGCAATTATGTGGATCATGAAATGGTTTTGAGGATGAATCTAACTCTTTGTCCCAAGGCTGTAAAGGACGTCATTACTACGGTGGATGGTACGGAGATAGCCTCCGGGCCAGTAACGCATACCACTCAAGAGGTGACGCTAGTAAGTCAAGATGGACACCATGAGAAGATCGTGTTCGATGTGATCAAGGCCCCTCAGTTCCAGATTATTCTAGGAATACCTTGGTTAGAGAAACACAATCCTCTGATCGATTGGCGAGCAAGAACGGTCCAGTTTCCAGAATGTTTCTCTACTTGTCACCCTCCACCTGGTGTTGCACTGGCAGCAATTTCTTCAGAGACTCCCCAGTTACCTCCCGAATACCTAGAATACCAAGATGTTTTCCGGAAGGAGCAGGCTAACTCTCTACCTTCTCATAGGTCTTATGACTGCCAGATAGACCTGATACCTGGATCTACTCCTCCTTGTAGTAGAATTTATGCCCTCACCGAGCCTGAGAACCTTCACCTTCGACAATACCTGGATCAATACCTGGCAAATGGGTTTATTCGTCCTTCCAAGTCCCCTGCCTCTTCAGCTTTGTTCTTCGTTCCAAAAAAGGAAGGAGACCTTAGAACTTGTATCGATTATCGCTCCCTGAACCAGATCACCGTTAAGAATAGATATCCGTTACCTTTGATCCCTGAACTCCTGGACCAAGTCAGAAAAGCATGCATATATACAAAGCTGGATCTTAGAGGAGCTTACCACTTGGTACGAGTAAAAGAGGGCGATGAATGGAAGACGGCCTTCCGCACCAAGTATGGGCTATTTGAATATCAGGTCATGCCCTTTGGACTTTGCAATGCCCCAGCCGCCTTTCAATATTTTATGAACGATGTCCTCAGAGAGCTCATAGATGTGTGTGTTGTTGTTTACATCGACGACATTCTCGTTTGTTCTTCATCGGAATCTGAACATCGGAAACACGTGAAAATGGTCCTCGAAAGATTGCGTCAACACAAACTTTTCGCTAAGTTGGAAAAATGTGTTTTCAACGTGACTGAAGTTGAATTCTTGGGATTCATATTATCACCTGGCAGAGTGCGTATGGATTCAAAGAAGGTCGATGCAGTTCTCAAATGGCCATCACCATCCTCCGTAAAAGGTGTGCAAAGCATGTTAGGCTTCGCTAACTTTTACCGCAGGTTTATCCCCGAGTTCTCTCGAATAGTCCAGCCCATCACCGCCTTGTTAAAGAAAAACAAACGTTTTGAATGGTCTACCGAGGCGGAACAAGCTTTCCAGGATTTGAAGACTAAATTTATCTCTGCACCAATCTTAAAACACCCTCGCCCCGAACTCCCCTACATCGTGGAAACTGATGCTTCAAGCCTTGCCATGGGGGCAGTTCTATCACAAAAGGACCCGGTAACCAATCAGTTGCATCCCGTGGCATTTTGGTCCCGCAAATTCTCGCCTCCTGAAGTCAATTACACGATTACTGACAAGGAACTTCTGGCTATCAAGTCTGCCTTTAAGGCTTGGCGGCATTATCTGCTGGGGGCCCGACACACCGTTACTGTGATTACGGATCACCGAAACCTGCAATATTTGAAAACCGCAAAAGCCCAATCCTCTAGACAACTCCGTTGGGCATTATTCTTTGCCGAGTTTGACTTCATAATTACCTATCGACCTGGTACAAAGAACGGTAAAGCCGATGCCCTTTCTCGGATGGGAGTGGAAGAACACTTGATCAACCCTAAACCTGTACCAATCATTCCCGAACAGAGAATTCTGGGTGTAATCGCCACAGAATCCATAGAGGAAGTTAAGGATAAAGCCAGGCAACTGGTAACTCCAGCAGACATACAGAATTGGCATCTGCAGGGAAAGGACTTTGCAGTAAAGGACAACTTATTGTATTTCCAAGAACGATTATACCTACCCAGCACAGATTTACAGAAAAAAGTAATCTCTTGTTATCACGACTCTTTAATGGAAGGTCATCCCGGTATAGCCAAGACCTCAGAAAAGATCAAGCGCTACTTCTGGTGGCCGTCTTGGAAAAAAGATATCAGAGACTTTATAATGTCCTGTGGAGTATGCGCCCAAAACAAGAGTCAAAAGGAAAGACCAGCAGGCCTCTTACGCCCTATTGACATCCCACCTCGCCCTTGGCATACGCTTTCTATGGACTTCATCACCGATCTACCTCCATGCTCCGGATACAATACGATTCTAGTAATCGTGGACTTATTCTCCAAGATGGCGCATTTCATTCCGCTCAAAGGCTTGCCAACAGCAGCAACTCTGGCCCGAGAATTTCTCGAAAACATCGTCCGACTGCACGGTTTTCCTTCGGTTCTAATTTCGGATCGAGGTAGTCAATTTATTTCTCATTTTTGGCGAAGTTGCTGTCGGTCGGCTCAAATTGATGTGAGACTATCGACCAGTCACCACCCTCAGACCGACGGACAAACCGAGAGGACCAATCAAACTCTGGAACAGTATTTACGCTGCATGCTGCAACAAACTGAAAAAACTTGGAAAGATATCCTTTGGATAGCCGAGTATGCCTACAATAACTCTGTCCATTCGGGAACTGGGAAAACCCTGTTTTTTCTTTTGTACGGCAGTCACCCTCGAACCTCGGAGTTGGATCCCCTCCAAGATCTTGAAACACCAGCAGTAGACTACCTGCATTCTACAATCACCCAAGCCTTTAAGGAAGCTGTTTCTCACCTTCAAAGGGCTAAAGAACAATACAAGAAAGGAGCAGATCAACATCGGAAGGAAGCCCCTCACTACCAAGTAGGGGATCAAGTCTGGTTATCCACCAAATATCTATCTCTAAAAGGGCCACGCACATTCAACCCAAGATACCTTGGTCCCTATTCCATCACTACCATAGTAAACCCAGTAGCGGTCAAGTTGGACTTGCCCCCGCACATGAAGATACATCCGGTCTTCCACGTCTCCCTATTAAAACCCGTGCAACCTCAAACCCGACTAACCAAATCTCCAAAACCTATCCTAGTTGATGGAGAACTCGAGTTTGAAGTCAAAAGCATTCTGGACTCCAAGATCTCCAAATCTAAACTATTCTACCTAATTGACTGGAAAGGCTACGGCCCCCAAGAGAGATCCTGGGAACCTGCTGAATATGTCCACGCTCCTCGCCTAATCAAAAGATTTCACCGAACATTTCCTGACAAGCCAAAACACCCGGAGAAGCCCGGTTTGGGAGGGGCCTTGAGGGGGGGTACTGTCATGGTCTCTGCTTCCAAAAGGTCAGGGTTTTCCCAACTCCCTTGGAAGCAGATCCATAACCCAGGTTCTGAGTGCCAACCAGTCCCAATTGGGACCTTTTGGACCCAGTCCTGGCGCCAGTGGCACCAGGCTCATAAATATGCCCAGTCCCAGCGCTGGAAGCGCCGGGCTCATAATGCTTGGGTGGACTTACCTGCAGCAGACCATGCTGCTTACTTGCCTGCCAGTTGAGTCTCTGATCCTCTTCTGTTTGGAACTACTTTTCCTGTTGGGTGGGGCTGGAGCCACTCCCTAGATTCAGAACACTGGAACTCTTCTGGAAGGCAGGAACTCTTTTCTTACCAGGAACTCTTTTCTTACTTAGGCGTGGCTGTGGAAGGAGACACCTAAGCACTACAGGAGGCTATTTAAACCACACCCGGTGGATGAATCTTGCTTTGCGTTATTCTGCACCCTCTGCAGCAGAACGCTCATCGTGTCTTCTGCATCCGGTCCTGGGCCTAAGGAAAAAGGCTTACCATCCTGAATCCAGTCTTCAGCAACTCCTATAAAGACAAGAAAGAACAGGTTAGCATTCCGGCATCTGAAAGGCAAAGGCTTACCTACTCTTCGTGCGCTCCGGAGGTCTTCACACTGCATTCCGGCATCTGAAAGGCAAAGGCTTACCTACTCTTCGTGCGCTCCGGAGGTCGTCGGCGTTGCATCCCGCATCTGAAAGACAAAACAAGGTGCGTTTAAAGACATTGGGGAACTTTAATACTCACGTGCCATTACTCCTTTCCACATCCAACCCAGTGGGTATCCCGGCACCCTGCAGCCGCTCCGAACTTGTACCTGCAAAATAAAAGACAGTTAGAGCGCATCGTGAAGCTGGCAACAAGCGCTTACTTACGTGCTTCCAGGCGCTTCTATTCATCACACGGGCTCCATCTTCAACTCACTTCAGCCCGTCATCCGCCATCGCCGGAACCCTGCAAGACAAGAGACATCATTATTAAAGACTTTAAAGACATTTGAGTACTCGAAACTTACCGTTCGTGCAGTAAACGACGGACAGCAGTCCTCTGAAGTCAAGAGGCCTGCGCTACCTATCCAGTGAAGGAACTTGTTACAGCACCCTGCCCCGAGGCAGATGGAGAGCTCGGCATTCACTTACCTAAGGTGAGAGCGTTAACCTGTGGGGGTCTACAGGAGAGGAGAAGAGGAAAGAGATAGGGACACCCCAATAACCCCAGTTCATTAACCCCGTATTTTCTATCTGCAGACATCTTCTCTGCACGTCAGGCATACAGGGCACAGAGGTCCAGCCCAAAGAGCCAACCGGGTGCTGCACATCACCTTTGAAGATACGGTAGTCGCCCAGTCAAGACCGGCGCCTCTGTGAGAATCAGGTCAGCGTTACAGTCAACCAGGGGGGAACTGAAGAGGGAAGGTCAAAATATGCCCCCGTCCCGGAAGTTCCTCCAACTGGAAGAAGCACCAAAGACAATATGGCCACCGATCATACGAGCTCACACCAATCCCCACTACTCCCACGATGGACAACTACCATGAGAAATATCCTCTCAGCAGACCCTACAACCCAGGAGCAGTATGAACACTACCCAAAGTGGATGAAGACGCCCAAGAGTCCACCGGAGACAGCTACATGGACAGAATCAACTAAAGAACTAAGAAGCCACGCCTCCACTTGTTAGTGACACCATGACAACATAGCAGAGTCAGACATGAAGCACACGTGCAATCCGTACATTCGGGAAACCCACACACCCAACTACATGAAGAACACATCCCTACAGTTCTATGAGCTAGAGGACAGTGACATATACTTACTGGCTGCATGTTTATTATTTTGCCACTGGCTTGCCGCAGCAGCACAGTAATGCAAGAAGCAAGAAGACAATGTGTGAATTCTTGCAGATGCTTACATGCAAATAACTCTATGGACTAGCCAGAGCTAGTCAGGTCAGGCCCCTCAGTTTTTGAGGGACCTGACTGGACCATAACACACTAACCTATGGACACTATGGAAGACACATACAGCAGAAGCCAGACCATGGCTTAGGAACTCATAGTAGGCCGCCACTGTCTTAGAAATCCTGCAGCCACCTAGAGTGCTGTGCCAGCACAACTACCCCATCTGGAGCAAAGCCACTGACAAGGTTGCATTGTTGCAAGGAACATTCTTGACCTTGAACTAAAGTAACACCAACTGCAGTAGAGCCTAATTCCTTGTTAATACAGAATAATTCGGAGCTGCAGAACTCATGAACGTGGTCTCCAAACACGTTATCCGGCCTAGCTGATGAGGAGCCAAGATATGGTGGCTGGGAAGAACAACCATCTCACGGACCAGACAATGGTCACAACAAAGTAATTACACTCGAGCTACAGTTGCGCAATGGGAAAGGGAGCACTCTCATGTCCAAACACGGTTATGCCACAGACACATAGTTGCACATCACAGACACAAAGTTGCACATAGCACCGCATCCCGAGCTGGGAATTGATTTTATCCCATGTCTGGTGGTTCACAGCTCTGCCAATCACAAATCATGACCTTAGGGGTGGGTAGCTGGGGTCACTGACCAATCATTAGTTCTGCATACTGTAACAATTAGTAAGTAGCAATTTTCTGGGATAATCCAGGCCTGACACCTGACATCGCCTTGTCCCATCAACTAACTGATATATGGGTTCCTATAGGGGAACTACCACTCAATAGCCAACCCGGAGTGGAGTTAGGTTTTCTGGAGAAGGGCTCAGAGTGTGCCGAAGTTGTGATGGAATTCATCCCCAAAACTGGTCTGCGAGCCAGAATTCATTGAGATGTGCCTGGATTCGCCTCTGTGCATTGCATCGCTGTGGTTTTTGGCTGTAATAAACCCAGTTGAACTTGCTACTTGTCTGCACCATTATGTTATTTTGGGTTGGGAAGGAGTTAGGCCTTGCATGAGTTGGGCATCCGTGGACTGCTAGCACGTCACTCTGCCTGCCTGGGAGCTGCACACTAACAAAATTCATCCAGTAAACCACCAGGCACGTTTTACTCTGTGCCATTCACTGAGGGATTGGCATTCCAATACATTTTTAACACACAATTCCACCCTCCTCAAATCCGAGGGCAACACCCACACCAACACCTGCACAGCTTCACTAGGCAAAGACCTTACACTGCCTGTCACAATTCTCAATGCCCTTGCCTGGACTCCATCCAGTGAACCAAGCTTACTGTAACTAGGCTGCAGTTGAATCCCGTACTCCAACACACTCTTAACCATTCCTATATACAGCAGTCTATCAATCTTTTGACATCCCCCACTCCTGCCCTGACACCAACCGCAGCAGATTTAGACACCCTTTACATTTTGCTACTGTCCTGTCATCTGACTGATCCAATGCAAACACTCATCCAGAAACACTCCCAAGTATCTCAATTCCAACACAATACCACATGGTTCAGGCTTACTCTTGTTCTACATCTAGGAAACAGCATACAAACTGATTTGGAGCTAGACATTGTAATATCCCATTTCCTGCACCATCCTTCCATGACATCCAATGTAATTTGCAACTTCTCCTGAATACTAGCACCTTGCTTGTTTCTCACCCATCGCACCTATGAGAAACCTGAAGGTATCTCACCCACTAGTCCCCAGGGATCTGTCATCCAGGTGGCCAGGACACGGCCATCGCTTTTGGATCCAGTTCCTGGGGGTGGACCAGTGCGGGAGGATCACTTGAGTGAGGGGTCCTCGGGGAGTGGAAGTGGGACACTGGATGGCGAGATGCGGTATCACCTTCCCTGTAACACCTTTACCCCATCCTAAGAGATAGGATACTTAGGAACTCAACCTCCCCCCTTTCCCAACACAGACAACTCACTGTGAGAGAAAATGGACTAGCACCCGAGCCGTATACCTGACATGTCCCAATAAAATGGTCAGGCAGGGTCAGGCAATCACTGACCATTGCACACACCTGACTTCCATCATCCTTCCGCACATGGATAAAAGGCGGAGCACGGGACTTCCAAGATGGCCGCCGGGGCAGAGAGACACATATGAACCTCTCTCCCGCTGGGCCACCGCAACATAGCACCACAAAATATGCCTGGATGATCCAGAAGTCCAAATGTAAAGCCTTACCACAATAGACATCCACGGAGCAGCTGGCAGGAGAAACCCGATCCCACGGAGGCGGTGTTGAAGGGGTAGTAGACCGAAGAGGTGCACCTCCTCCACCGAAGAGCGCCAGAGGATCCCGCCCGACCGCAGCGGATTCAGGCACCAGGAGAAGCCATCAACCCGAGACCAGGATGCTGAAGCAGGAAACAGCAAAGGCAGCACCCGCGAATGGCGGAGAGACCCCCCTCCCCTCTGCCCCTCCACTTATGCGTTGGAGCGGACCTCCGAGGAGGAGATTCCGGAGCCAGCATCGGAGGCGAAACAATAGAGTAGCGGTGGGCCTCCTGAGCTGCGGATGGGACTCTGGGGGAGTGCCCTGCAATACCACGCGGCGTGAAGCGGAAACAGGACACTGCGCCATAAAGAGGACACGGGCGGCCCGACCCTCGGGAAGAGCAGAGGTACGGGCCCCACACTAGGGGAAAAGTCGCATGCACATGCCGGTGACGATGGGGGTGAGGGCTCCCCCCAACCCCCATTGCTAAGGGAGCAGGGGGGAGCCCCCCCGGCATGCCATACAACCCCCCACCACCAAAATATCCTTGACAGGACGCCCCACACCTCCAAATCAAGCAACTCACCCCCAAAACGTGGGGACAGATCCAGGGGGGCCATAGAAGTGGAACGCGCCCCCCCTTCAAATACAGGCCGGTGCGGGCAGAGCAGCAGGGTCTCCCTTCAAAGGCTGCAGGAGGCAAATAACTGCAGGATCTCAGGTGCCAGGGGGCAGGTAACCACTGCACTGCCCCCCAACATAGAGCTTCCTCCATACTCCAAGCGGAGGGCAATCAAATGGTGGGCAAAGACGCGGCGAGACACCCCACCCCATCCAAATAGACAGTGGCAAAATCCAAAAGGGGGTCATGTTAAAGGCAAAGGGAAAGGGGACCGCGTCCCAAACGAATTCCCAATCCACCAAACAAGACGCCAACCTCATTCAAATGTGGTCGACGGACACTCCAGTACAAACCAGAGGACGGGCACAGAAAGATCCCCCTGGTGACTGCAATCCCCCTATTCCACACCAACAACCGCCCTTAAGGGATGACATGCATGCCTGGTTCATGGAACTTCAGGAGAAGTTCATGTCAACGCTACAGGATCAGTTTGCTATAAGAAATTACATGAAACAAATGGTCTAAGTACTGAAGTTGGATGTGGGCAAATTGGAGGAGCGGACAGACACACTTTGAGAATACCTCAGAACACTGAAGAAGAAGCACAGCACAACAGGGAGACGCAGGAACATCTGGTGAGGCTAACCCACAACCTGGAGATACAATGTGAAGACCTCGAGAACCGCTCTCGAAGATCGAACATTCATATTAAAAATATGGCAGAGTCGGTACTTGACAAGGACCTCAAAGCAGCAGTACAAGAGGTATTCAGAGATGTAATAGATGCACACAAAACAGACTCAATTGGTGTCAATAGAGTGCACAGGGTGGGCCCAAAGAGAACGGTGGCACCGGGAGAGAGGCCAAGAGATGTGGTTGTTGCCCTCTCCTCATACCCCCAAAAAGAACTAATCTTGAGGCGAGCGAGGGGGATGGACCACATAAGGATGAATGGGATTGACATTCAGCTGTACCAAGAACTGGCCCAGGTAACTCTGCAAAAAAGAAGAGCAATGGCCCGACTGGTAATGAAACTAACGGCAAAGCAAATACGCTACAAATGGATGTTCCCATTTGGATTACTGTTCACATGGGAAGGCAAACAACGAAGAGTGTCCACCTGCGAAGAAGGCCTCCATATTATGGACATCCAAGCAGAAGGGGCGAACGATAGGGACAACAAAGCAAGAAGAGAGCGTCAGAGAAGACTGCAGGGATGGGAAGCGGTCCGGCAAAAGAAGAAGAATACGGAAAAAGAGAACCACAGTTCGACCCTAGATGAGTAAAAAGCGACATGTGAGATATGACCACTCCGCGGGACGCAGGACTGGACTACGGGGAGGATTGAGTGGTGAGCACAAGAATGCATCCAGAGATTTTCAGTAACAGCGGGCCGGGATCGCCCCCGGAATTGGAACTCGGTAAGAAGTAAATGCAGGGTTTAGGACTCCCCGTGAAGTTCACCCCGAGGTTATGTAGGGCAAGGAGCGATTGGCGTAACACCTTAGCATCCTTAGGAACCCGGGCCCTACTCGGGACAAAGTTTGGTTTCCAGTTTTTCGTTGGGGAAGGAGTTAATGGGATGGGGAGAGGGGGGGACGCTCGGAAGTAAGATGGGAATGCTGCAATGGGGAACGATTGACGTTGGCCACGGGCTAGGTCGCCGTGGGTAAACTCTGACTCCTAACCTATAACCTAAGGGGCCTGAACTCCCCTGTGAGGAGGAAAAAGCTGGAAAGCTTACTCAGAGGGATAAGTCACACATTTTACTACTGCAAGAAACGCACATAAAAGCCCAGGACAAAAAGAAAACTCACCTCAGAGGGTACAAGATATGGACCCAGTCCAATGCACCAGACAAAAGAGCAGGGGTGATGATAGTGGTGAAAAAGGGAGGGGACTCCAGGCTAATAGACAAGTTAACAGATAAGAATGGGAGGTACGCTTTTGCCAACACTATGATAGAGGGATACAGTCTTACCCTTACAACAATCTACGCTCCCAACTCTGGGCAAGATGGGTTCCTACGGGACACCCTGGGGAAATTAGAGGAGTTTTCAAAGGGAGAGGTGATATTAGGGGGAGATCTGAATCTGGCTTGGTCCCCACGAATAGATAGGAGCATGGGGGTACCCAGGGTCAGGTGGCTCTGACCAAGCACCCCAGGCAAATGATGGACAACATGGCGCTGTGCGATGTATGGAGGGAACTTGAGGGACCTTTCAAGCTTCCTGCTGTTTACACATGCTCATCTTTGTTCCAGGTCATCAATTGGCATTGTCCATTTGGACTGCAGTAAATCCATTTGCCTTCATACCTTCTTCGTTTCTTGGGATAAGTGAATTTCGTTCCCTCAGTTGCAAATTTGCTGGCCTTCACAAAATTCCTTATCTCCTCATCTGTTTGGTCTCTGGGCTTCCACCGTGGCTCGACATTGATCATTACTTTCATCCCAATGGCCTTCTTTGCAGTTTTCTGGCACTGTGTGATGATTATCTTGATAACACAGAATCCTAGCAGCACCATTGCTAGCAATGCTCCCAGAAACTTGAATATGTCTGCCATCCATTGCGGGACCCATGAGCTATCATCTACTTCGTCCGTTTCATCAGTCGTCTGGTTTTTTAAAGTTGTCAACATGCTTATGGCCTCTGTGAGGGTTCCATTTCCCTCATCATGTGATGGTGTAAATGTGCAACATGATTCTCCGATTTTTGCACAAACACCTCCATCCATTGCTGTGATCATGTCAAGCACATATCTGTTCTGGGGGGTCATCAGTCTAACCGCTCTCAGCTCTTCTTTGATCGCATTGAATCCTTTTATTGTGGTGTTGATGGTCTGCAGTAACTCCCATCTGGTTATCTGCAACCATTTAGCATTCACTCCAATTTGGATGTGTGGCAGCAGCATTGTGGTGAATACTGTTGAAGTGAGGCTTAACAGTATAGAATGCTTCTTCTGATTTGGCAGAAAAGTAGTTTTCTCTCTTCATTCTGGATATCAGTTCTGCGGATCTCCTCCTTTCCAGATGAGCATCTGCTTTCGGGAAGCTGTCCAGATTCAGATCGTTTTTTGGAATCACCAGTGTGGGAACATGGACAGTGACCAATGTACATATGCCCCCCCAATTTCTTGGCAGTCTTATGTATGCTTTGGATCCACACGCCCAATAGCGGTCCATCAGGACTGCGGTTTCTTGTGCCATTCCTGGTGCCTCATATATTCGTCCACAGTTTTGAGTCTCGCCCATTTTCCTTGTGCCATTACTTCTGAAGCAGTGTTTTGGGTTTTCCAGTGGCACTATTTGCAAGGGTCCTCCTCTGTCTTCGACCCATGTTAACAGCTTCACCAACTTCAGCCATAGAGGTTTACATAACCTCTGAGTTTTCTACTGCTTCCTTGCAGGCTCCAAGGACCATCCAAGCTCAGCAGATTACGACTCCTTCCTCCCATCCGTTAGGGGAAACTACTGATCCCCAGAGCTGCATTTGTCCCCAGTTCCTCCATATTTGAGCTTCTTCTGCTGTTTTTCCTTGGACGTTCAGTCTTGAGTTTTTTCCCACCTTATTCCTGATGCTTTGACGTCAGGGTCTCATATCTAATAACGTGATTCTTGGTGTGTGCCCTGTTTCTTGTTTTGATGTCCTGGACAAACCGGTCTTCATCAGGGTAGTCCTTTTCATTGGCCCATATCAATGAGGCATCTCTTACCATGAATTGTCCTCTGATGTTGCACATAGCTACGTGTGACATACAGTGTGCTGTGGGGACATCTTCTTCTACAGCCACAAAGATCTTGGACTTTCCCATGTTGTATGGTAGGAGTGCACAGACGAAACATTCTCCTTCTGATTGCCTTCTTCCAACTTCCTTCATGTGCTGGTACCATATGTTGTTTCCAAGATGGGCTGTGCTGTCCAAGTAGTCGTTTAGTTCAATGTCCGTTTCATATTGGCTTCTCTTGATTTTTAACGTTTTTTCTGTAGTTGGCCAACACTATGTCTCTGAATGCCTCTGTACTGCTCTTTCGTTCAGGTAGTTTCTCGGGCATTATCCTTGGAGGGGCATGTTTCATTTCCTGCCCTGCAGTACTATGGGGAGGTCTTGTGTTTCTTCTCCTTCCCTCGTGCATTCTCTCGTAGACCTCCTTCCACATGTGGCTCATTATCCTTCCAACATGTGGCGGTGTCGTAAGCTTGGTCGTTATCTCTGGTGTTGGAGCAGGTGTTCTTGTCATCACAGTTGCTGCAGTTTTCTTGCTAAGCTCCTCGTGTAGTTTCTTTGCTCTTAGTATGAGCGGAAACACATACTTGACTACCGCATGTGTCTTCCCCATTAGTTCTTTTGTGGTTTCCTCTGTTCTCTTGAGGGATTTTGTCATGCCATCTCTGTCTTGTTGCTCGCTTGGTTCTCTGTTCTCTGGAGCTGTTCATTTCACAGGTATCTTTTTGTTTTCTGTTGGTTCGGCCTGGGGTCTCACAGCCATTGACACTTGCCCTTGCTCGTGTGCACTCAGTGTGTGGGTGCGTGCTGTGGACAGTGCTATGTTGTCCTTCATTCTGTGCTGACCCTGTCTCCAGCTTTTCGCGTCTTTCATAATTTCAGGTGCATCCATATCACTGCTAATTAAATTCAACTGTAAATCATTTGCTTTATCATCAACTTTTCTTGGTACAGGGATGACAATATAAGGTCTGGGTGCCTTTGTGGGGCCCAGATGCTCATTGCCTGGTGGATGCATGGACATTGGAATGCTTCGTGCACCAATAGAAAATGCAGTTCTGATCGTTAACGAAAAAAATACTAAAATAATCACTATACATATACATATGATTGCCTTGAAGGACAGTTTGCAGCTCCTCCTTTCAGGAACGCAGGGGCGCCCATCCACTGGTGACAACTAAATTACTCTTTTGGGCCCCCATCTCGAACAAGTCCATAGTCAATAGTTTATTTCTTTTCTTATCTTGATTTTGTTACTTAAAAGTTCAGCAAACACTAAAGTGGCGGGTGCAGCTTAATGTCCCCCCTCTTGCGAGTGATGACGGAAGACTCTAGTTATGGAGTACAGATCCTTTGCTAGACTATGGAAAAAGGTTAGACTACCTTTTTTGCACATCACATTCTTCTTGCATTTGTGTATACAACACATTCCCAGGGCACCTTCCCAATTCATCTTGGCCCTGAGGACATGCAGGAATTTGTTCCCAGTGACACCATAAAAGGATGGCTTCGCTGCACATCACGCATAGATAAACCATTGAAAAAATAAAAACAAAAATAAAAATAACAGCAAACATATGAGGAGGTAGGAAAAAATAAGAAAAATGTTGAAAAAGGTAAACACGGCAGTGAAGTTCGTGGCTCTGCTCCTTTCGCTTGGTTCTTCGAGGTCGAGTTGCTGAACAGTCTCTCTCCCCGCCCCCATTTACTCCACTGCGGGATGATGATGAAAAACAGAGAAAAATAAGAAAAATAGAAAAAGAAGTTCAGGATGTAGTTATCCCCTTTCGATTTGTTCTACGTTGGAAGCATGAAGAACTGTGTCTTTGTTTCCTTGCTCTGCCCCCGGCTGGGGCTTCTAAAGGGTTTTATCTTGGATCTCCCCTTTCTAAGGCTCGCCTCAGCAGCGGATGTCCATAATTGCTTCTTAATTGTGATGCAATAGCTCCTAGGAGCCTGTTAAGTTGGGCGTTCTTTGCTGGATCACAGAGAAACGTGTGCACGTCGACAGTGATGGGTCTACCCACTAGCTCTGGAAAGTTCTCGATGAGGTGAAAGAAGATTGTGAAGGCAATTCTGCTATCTTCAGATGATAATGACATTTTCTCTGGTTCTCTGTCTCTTTGGTCACCGGTCTTTTTTGCAGTGTGATCAGTGCCTTCTCGATCTGTCCCTCGCCGAATAATTTTACTGGAATTCTCTCAGAAACTCCCTCTGAAAGCTGGACGGTTCCATGTGTAGCTGTATGCTATAGAAGAGTGTTCCTATCTTTCTCACGTTGGCAGGCTCTCTGAGGAAGGTGAGGGCGTCAACCTCGGCAGGTCTCCCTACCATTTCCGGAAAGTCATTTCCTAAGCCAAAGAGGACATTGTGGGCTAGTAGGCTGTCCTCAGGAGACAGGGACATTTATTCATTTTGCAGAGTCTCAATCGCACGCCTCGCTTTTGCTTTGAGCAGTCTTTGCACTTGCCTGCTGCGTGGATGGCTATCACATGGTTTATTTTATTCCATATTTGGGTCAGGAACTGATTATTTTGGGGATTTTGTATAAAAGTCAGTGTGTCGGTGGTCCTCCCGACAAGTTCTGGGCACTCCTCAAGGATTCAAAAGAATAACGTGTAGGTCACTTCATCAATGACTGCTTGAGGCGGGAGCATTGGTCTTTGAGTCACTGTGCTCAGGCAACTCGGCGAAGACCTCTGCGATGACAGTCAATAGTTGCCCGATTACCTTCTTATTTTCTGGATCTTGGATGAATTCTGTGACACTTGTTTCTCTCCCTATGAGTGATGGATAAGTCAATGTCACTAATTGGAAGTAGGTGAGTACATCCCACTTAAGGCTTCTGCTGGGGTGTACCATAAGTTTGTGAACAAAGTCTAGATTCTGGATGCTTTCAGGATAACAGTTTTAGCTTATGAGAGTGTCCTGCCTTTACTGCTTATCAGAGTCTTAGGTTCTTTGTTCACTGCTCTGTTGCTCTACGTGTTTACGTTACCAGCATCACTGCAGATTCAAAGTATGTGACCTTTTCCTTTGCTCTGCGATTTCAGCTGCACATTGCGTTTGTTTGAAAAGTCTTGCATCTTGTTCAGTGCTTAGAGAAAAAGTTAAATGTTTAGCCACACTTTTCACAGCAAGTTCTTCAGTTTGTCTTTTCTGCTTGTGCGTCCTTCTTCCTCACCATAGACCTTGTCTGCATGTGCTGTGGTCCTTTCCCGTTGTTTGTAGATTCCACGGTAGATGCAGTAGGAGCGCCTTCTCCTATAAAGGGCTTGACGTCATTCAGGAAGATCCAGGCTCTTCTTCCTTGGAGCTTGACAGCGGACGGGGTGCAGTCCTCTACGATGAAAGGGCCATTAAATCAGGGTTCGTCCCATTTCTTCCTCGTAAAGTTCCTCACCAAAATGCTGTCACATGGGAAGATGGGTGGCGCACAAAGACTGTGGGCTGCTCCTGTCTCAGCAATGTCTGTTGTGGTTTGTGATGTGCTGTTCCCTTTACGCCGTCGCTGCAGCTGGCCTGAAATGACAGATGTACTAGAGGTAAGGCAGTCAAGGTAATTCTTCATTTCTTCTCCCAGAACCTCCCTAGCAGGCTGGGCATCACATCTAGCCTTATCTCGGGGCGTAAGAGGGGTTCTCATTCTTCTACCAGTGATCATTTCGTGCGGCGTGAGGTGATGGTCAGTGCCTGGCTGGTTCCGTAGCGCATATAATGCCAGTAGTACGCAGTGCAGCCATCCCTTCTTTAATGTGAGCTTCAATTTGGCTATCCTTTCTTTCAACAGGCCGTTGAGCCGTTCACATATGCCATTTCCTTCTGGGTGATACGTCGACGAGAACTTGTCCTTTATACCAAGCAACAAGCTAATCTGCTCAAATACTGAGTTTACAAAATGGGGCCCGTTGTCTGACCTCATAACCTCACACAGCCCCAACCTGGGGAAAACCTCCCTCACCAGGAATTTTGCAGCACAGGCAGCGTCAGGGTGTGTACAGGGCCCTGCTTCTATCCATCTATAGAATGGACACACCACGACAATTAAATACCTGTACCCATTACAAACCTGAATCATATCGACATAGTCATAATGCAGGTGCTGGAAAGGCCCTTCAGGTCTGGGAATGATTCCTCTCATCACCTTCAATGTGTGCCCAGAGGTGAATTGCTGGCAAATTATGCAATTGACCATAAAGAATGCAACATGCTCCGCTAGACTTGGCGTGAACCAGTCTTCTGAGAGTGTTGCTGCAAGATTTTCTTTTGACATATGGAAAGGGTAGTGGAGCTGTTCTAACATTACCTTTAGAAGGGTGACAGGCATTACTGGTTTACCAGTGCTGTCCTGCCTCCATAACCCATCAAAGGGGTTTAAAGAACACCCTCGACGCTTCCATAAATTCTTCTCATCCTCAGGTGCCTGCCCCTGGAGTTCCATTAACTGTGTCTGCCCCCTATTGCCATAGGTTTCTGGAGTGGCTCTGGCTATCATCATTCGTTCATGGGTACGTGCCACCTCCACGTCCATGATTGCCTCACCCTTATATGCCATGCGCTTGGCTTCCGTGTCCGGTTCATGGTTTCCACGTGACACGAAATCTGTTCCCTTGGTGTAAGCGGCGCACTTAACAATCGCTATGCACACTGGGAGGTGTAGTGCTTTTATCAGCCTGTCCAACAAGCTGCATTTTTCACTGGCGTGCCATCCGCTCGAAGGTAGCCCTCCTTTTCCATCGTGCCAGGCCTTTGTGCATGGTGGACGTCACATAGGCGGAGTCCCTGTACACTGTTACTTCCTGGTCTGCGTGATTCTCAATGGCGAGTATCAATGACACTAGTTCTGCAGCCTGTGCCGAATAGTGGGATGGTATTCGTGCACTGACAAGTACTTGGAACTCTCCATTTGCCATGTGTTTGATCATGGCCACGCCTGTATACCGTTGCCCGTCTTCTTGGTCAATTCTCGATGACCTATCAATGAAGATTGGCAGAGCATTCTCTCTTACTCTGGGGATTTCATCATAAAACTCTTCATAATTGGTGCAGTCATGCACAGGTTCTCCCTCTGTGACTGGCTCAGCAATAAACATAGCAGGGTTCACAGTTTTGCATCGCACTATTTTGATCAATGGATTTGAGATAATCACCTCATATGCGGATGCTCTCTGTGAAGTCAAGGTGCCTTTTGGCTTCTCCAATATGGCAAATAATGAGTGCTCAACATATAATATCATGGAGCATCCCATCACAATGGATGATGCTTTCTCGATGGCAAACGCGGCGGCTGCTAAATTTTGCTGCTCGCATGGGAAGTGGCCCCTCATGACCGGGTCCAAGCTCCCACTGTAGTACGCTAGGGGCTTGTACCCCAGCGATGTTCGCTGAGTGAGCACTACCGTCATAAAATTTCCATCGGTATGAGAGAAGAGATAGAATTCCTCTGCATAATTGGGGATCCCGAGAACTGGGGCCTTACACATTGCCCCCTTTAGCTCTGCAAACCCCTTTTCCATTTCTTCAGTCCATTCAATTTTTCCCTCTGTTGCCTGGGCTTTCTTTAAGGCCTGGAGCAAGGGCTTGGTGTACGAACTGTAATCGAAGACCCATGCTCTGACATAATTGCATAGGCTGAAGAAGCTCTGCATTTGTTTTACCGTGGGCAGTTTAGCCGTGTTCATGATAGCTTCAGCCTTCTCTGGTGTATAACACCTCCTGTTGGCAGTATTGCAACTTGTCCTTGTCCACCTTGTATCCCTTCTCAGCTAATATGGTCAATAGCTGAACAGAGTCGTGGCGGCATTGCTCTTCAGTGGTGGTGCAGATCAGAATGTCATCTACATACTGCAATACAACACTGTCTACCGCAATGTTGCTTAGGTCCATTTGCAGGACTCTGTTAAAAATGGACAGAGATTCACAATACCCCTGTGGCAGCCTTGTACTTTTCAGGCACATTTGTCTGAAAGTAAATGACGTCAGGTCTTGAGAGTCACAGTGCAATGGAATCGAGAAAAATGCATTCTTCAAATCGATTACCGTGAAATATTTTGCCTCCGTGGGTATGTTGCACAAAATGGTGGATGGATTAGGCACTAGAGGGAACTCGGCTTTGACTATTTCGTCCAATGCTCGTAAATCCTGGATTAAACGCCAAGACCCTCCCTTCAATTTCTTGACAGGATAGATCACCGTGTTACAAGGTGATTCTGACGTTCCCAGAATGCCCTGTTCCATCATGGCAGAGATTGTCTTTGCAATCCCCTCATCCGCTTCTCTGGACATGGGGTATTGTCGCGCTTTTTTAATCTTCACCTCTCCTGCCCCCTTCAGGAGTCCTATGTCATAAGGCCCTTTTGTCCATACTGTGACTGGCACCTGGGCCATGTCCTCCTCAAAGTATTCTGGTCGTGCCATCACTAGCATCATTCGCTGTGGCACTTCTCGTTTGACCATTTTGACCCAGAATATGAGACTTACTTCCAGCCGTGTCTCCTCTAAGTCAGGGTGCTCGTCGAACAGATCATCATCTGGGACGTCAGTCACTCGTTACCCTTCTTCAATGGCGATAACTGTGCACCATTGCCTCCCTCGTCATCGTATCCTTCTACTAAAACCACCTTCCCCTTTACTGCGGCAAACTGTATCTCCAAAGGAAATATTTGTCCGTCTTCTTCATGCATGGGTATCCTTGCTCTAAAAAGAAACTCGTCAGGGGTCCTCATAGTTTTGCCTGCGAGGCCCGGCAATCCTGCCTTAAGCACTCGCACGCCATATTCGAAGACCTCTGGCTCCAGCGGTAAAGCTCTCATAGCTGCACGTCCCGAGTATGCCCTGATCATTTCGCATACGTTGGAATAATGCATTCCTGGCATGGAGCACACTATGCCATCCTCAGTAAATGAGATTGGCATATTCAGCTTTGTCATTAGATCTCGACCCATGATGTTTACTGGGGACTGACAGGAGTACAGTAAAGGCACATTCATTTCATGCTCTCCCACTGAGACCGGGAGAGTGTCTGTAAAGGGAACTCTACTACGAGCTCCAGTGAAACTCTGCGTGTCTATTGCCTCGCTGGACAAGGAAAACTTGCCTTCTCTTATGCACGAACGCGTCGCGCCTGTGTCAACTAAGAAGGAAATTCACTTTTCCCCCTATGGTGACATTTACCCTCGGTTCCCTATTAGGGTCTGGTGTCACTGATAGGATACAGCACATCATAGATCCCTGTGAGCCATCCTATTTCATGCATAGGTTCGGTCCACTGTATACCTGTGGGTTTCCCCCACTAGTGTTAGTGCTCTGAGCCACTTGCATCAGTGTCTGCTGGGGTTGTCGCTGTGGTACATTCCCCATGTTCAGTGGTTGGACCACTTGCTGTGCACCTTGCTGCAAGCCAGCTGCCTGCTGCTGCATGGTATAGTTTTGTGCATTGCCCTGTTGTGGGGTAGCCGGTTGATTCACCATACCTGCCCCATCCCTTGATTGTTCTGCCACACGCCTTGGCTTCTGCACATGCATGCCACATGTCCTGTCACTCCACACAGCCAACACACTGGTGCTGGTCGGGCCATCTGTCCATCTGGCATAGCTGGACTGCCCATTGGTGCGCTCTGGATACCACCTTGAACATTTTGAAAACCTCCTTGGTTACCTCTAAAGCCTCCCTGATTACCCTGCAATCCTCTTCCTCCAAATCCCCTTCCCCTCGGATAATATCCTGCATTAACCTGATTGTTCTGTGGCGGGTTAGTGGCACATTGCGCACTCGAATCGGCTGGGCTTGTTAGCATGGCTCCCTCGAGCGCATACTTCGAGAGCTTCCTTTGCACTAGCTTCGCCTCTTCTCCCTTACGCGTTGCCTCTTTTTTTCGATTCTTTTCTTGCAGCAGCCTACAATAATGGGCAATTGTCAACTGGATTTCGGCCCACGGTTTAGCTTCTATTCCTACCAATTTTTTTAGTTGTTTTTGCACCGGTTCTGGTAACCCTTGGCACAATATATGATAGAATACACGGATAGATTTCTTCCAGGAGTCATGCGTTTAAAGCACTCAGGCGTCTTGAAAATTCTGGATATAAAGCAACGGATCCTCTGACTCCTTCATTTTTCGAGTCATTATAGCTCCCATATTAGATGTGTCTGGATATAGCGTATGTAGCACTTTCCATACTGCTGCTCTACAGTTATAAAAAGGTGCTCCGTCATGAAAGGTGTTAGTTACGGTTACCCGAGGGTAGCCTCCCTTTTCCACACATCGTCTGCTCTTTCTCCGAGTATAGCAATTAGGAGACCCTTGATGTCCCCTTTGGCTAGGGCGACACCCCCTGTCATTTTCTCTAACTCATGTATCCACTTCCCAGCCCCCGACGTCAGCATGGGAAGTTTATTTTTAAGATTCTCACGGTCCATGTGCGGCCAAGGAATATACTGCGGTCTTGCTCCCCCTTTCTCCAATAGCGGGAATTGGAATGCAAAGTCCTCTCTATCTTTCTGGTCTTTTGCCAGGGTGACGTTTCCTCCTTGCCACCTGCCTGGTAATGCTCTTAACCTGTCCGCATAGGCAGGGGCTGATGCCCCCCTCTGACCGTGGGGTGTCTCTTTGTGTCAGCTGGACTGTCCAGCGGACTTCAGTGTCCTACTTGTGGACCCTCTAGCATCTGACCATCGTACCTCTTGGTTCCCTGCGTGCTGCTTTTCGCACCGTCTCCCTTCGTCATACACAGTTTCTTCCATTTCCCCTTCGGAGTCAGACTCTGAATACTCCCAGTTCACACAGCTTCTTGTATCATCTTCGTTCTGCCCAACTTCGAGTCTATCTAGGGAACGTCCCCTACTCCCACTACTTTGGGTGACATCCTCAGTGTCATATAACTGAGTGCTCTCTAAGCGCTCATCTTCCCTTCCCTCTTGGGAGATTCGTTCCAGTCCCATTTCATCATATATTTTATCAATCGCTTCCCCGATGCTTCTGGTGTCGAAGTCATCATCAATAATTGTCCCGCTTGTACCTGGTACTGCATCGTTTGCAGGGAAGAACTCTTCTATGTCTTCCCAGTCTACAACAGGATTGGGTTTTTTCACTTCCCGCTGCAAATATTCCAAATCTCGCGCCCTTTGCCTACGTTTACGCTCTGCTTCCTTGTCCATTTCTCTTCGCTTCTTCGCCTCCTCTCTAGCCTTATCTACTTCCCTCATCCGTTCATTTCTACGTTCTTTTGCCCTTCTACTTACCTCATCTTCTCTCTTCTTCACTTTCCTTTCGTGCACCCTCCTTTCTTCCTCCAACTTTAGCATGTTCTGCCTGCACTTTTCATAGGCTGCATATTGCGTGCGACTGAGCGTTATACCCTGCTCTTCACAACATAGTTGGTCTCGCCTCAACCTATCCTTTTTTCTTGCCCTCTCGTCTCTCATAGCCATTTCTTTCTTCTTTTCCTTACTTTGCGCCTCAACAGACCGTTCACTCAGCCTTGCGTCATCACTTCCTTTTCCATCCAACTTCAATAGTATCTGCCCTCCGATCCATTCGTCCTTTGCAAATGTTACCTCATTGGTTCCTTTCCGCTTCTTTCCCTCTCCCTCTCTCTATCGAGAGGTGCACTTGTTTGTGCCTGGTCCTTCCTTTCCTCATCTCGCCTCTCTTTGTCCCACGGGATCGTGGAGGCCGAGTCAATTTCCTGTTCCTTCTCTTTCGTCTCGTCACTGCTACACGCAGGTTACTCGTATGCAGGGTTGCTATAACCTGTGGCTGCCTTAAGTTCTCGTAGTGGTTAAAGACCTTCTTACTTACTTCCCTCAACAACTGGTTCCGGCGCGGCAGGTGGCGCGGTAGGCGTCTCACCCCCCTCCGTACATATATTTAATATCCAGTCTGCGGGAGGTTCTTCTACCTTTACTTGTTCAAACATTTTCCAAAGCTCGAGAACGGCAAGGCGTTTGTCGAGTTTCTTCCCACTATATGTGGCATGTAGGAATGTGGTCATGTGCTGTAAGACAGCCTTAGACAATGACCCATTCTGGGGCCACGGCATAAACATTTTATTTGCGGTGCCCTTAACCCACTCCTGGCTGTATTTCTTCAGCTTTGCTGCATGTTTTGGCAATTACTTGCACAAGTGTGCAAGTGGGGTAACTTCTTCCATTCTTAATAATTTCACCAACAATGATCACACAGTGTTTCAATTTTTACACTATTATGAGCGAGCACTACATACGCAAGCTCCAATCCAACTTTTCCGCAAACTTTTTACACCAACAGTTTTACTCGAGACACATCAATTCAGTGGCGATTCCCTCTCATTTACAGAATCGCGAAAATCAAAATGCATTGCCATCATTTAATATCACAATAATTCCACATTCAGCATACACAGAACATGTAGGACAGACGCTTGACAGACTAGACAGACACCAGCTGGTCAATGTATACCTGCCTTCTAATTATTACCCCGTCATGGGATTTGAACTACCCCTTTATGATGTCTTTAAATGTCATCGTAGCCTAGCGTCCCCCTCTCTGTGGGCTCTTGGTTCAAGTTCCTTCTGACCACTCTTTAAAGCGCAGGAACAAGGCGAATTTATAGTTTTCTCTAAGGTGCCCCCCCCCGGTATTCCTTACAGTTTTTAATCTTGGGTGCTCCCCCGGTATTCCTTACAGTTTTTAATCTCGGGTGCTCCCCGGTATTTCTTACAGTTTTTAGTCTTGGGTGCCCCCCCGGTATTCCTTACAGTTTTTAATCTCAGGTGCCCCCCGGTATTCCTTACAGTTTTTTGTCTCGGGTGTCCCCCCGGTATTCCTTACAGTTTTTAATCTTGGGTGCCCCCCGGTATTCCGCTATATCTGTCTTCCTTTTATACTCGAGTCATTAACCCACTATATATATACTGTCTTCTCTACCTCTAACTATTTTATCTTTCTCCGCCACCCTCCCTTACATTTGCCCCACTTGCTCTAATGCCTATATATGTCATTTGCCAAGGTAACGAGTTTCATTGTTTCACTCACCGATCGTCTCTTTTCCTCTCTGGATCTCCGGGATCACCACCCCTTCCTCTTCCCGCTTTATGGTTTTCGTCCGATCCGCTTCCCGTGGGAATGAAAAGGGTTATGCTTGGAAAAGCGGGTTCCTTCAGACCCACTGCAGACTTTTGGGAGTAAATACACTATCACTGTCCACAGGAAGCTCCTCGGCCTACTGAGTCGGAATAGCGAAAGGACTTGCAATGTAACCAGAGGCCCAGAGTTACTTCGTGCCGTCGGTTTAAAGGTGTCTTATAACTATATTAATCGATTATCAATAATCGATGGCCGAAACCATCCTCACGCTACCAAGTGTTGACGAGGAGAGGCAATTACTGACGGGCCCATTGGTCAGCACTCACCCTCGAAAACTTGTAATACAAAATAGCTGCACCATGCAAGGACAGAGTGCAGGATTCACATACTCCGGCAAGAATCAATAATCAGGACTCAGTAAATTGGCAAAGGGAAGTCAGTTTAATGATACATACATCAGCTTATTGAAATCTGCAGCATCGCAAACACCTGTCGCGCCCCGACTTCCCCGAACTTCAGTCAAACAGCCTTTTTAATTGGCAAATTCCGTCATCAATGACGTACACTTCTATAAAAAATCATCATGCAATATAATTGGTTGGGAAAGGTAACTTAAGTATAGGTGTTAAATCTGTATATGAAAATAAGGCATACGGATTAGATAACTCTTATAGGGTGGGCGTCTATGCCCATCCCTCTACACCACACGTGATTGACGTCACTACAAGTACGACGTCTCATTGGTTACAATGTCTATAGGACCCTAGATTACATGGTCCCTTGTGATTGGGCGAGTTACACCCCTAAACATAAATCGCCACTTTTAATTAGCAGCATGCAGAATAGACACCCTGGTGCCTGGTGTCCCAAGATTCACCCTGCCTCCCTTCCATCAATCAGTGGTTTAGGGCTATGTTTCAATTCTCTTATCAGGAAAAGTTATGGCACCCTCTGGTTCTGGATGACATCAGACGGTCGTACATCTTCGCGCCCGTCTGGTCACGTGTTGGTCCACTGTGAATCTGCTTCAGTTTCCAACCTTTTGTGCATTTAATTCTGTATGCGCTTGGCCACCTCCATGGTCCTCTCTTATCTCGACCTTCACGCGCGGGCTGGCGTGCTCTGAAGTTGGAGCTCACCTCCCCTTCTCTGGTTGACCTCGATTTCCCCAGCATGAGCCATCCTTTGTTAAGTTTCGATCCCGCTCTTTTCCTCCGCTTGGGCCTGGATATGAAACTTGGCCAGTCAGGCCATGGCCGCCTGGGAGTACTTCTGTTTATACAAAATGGAGTTGCATGTGTACATTGTGCTGTATTGAGGTAGATGTATACAGTCGGCGCTTGCCGCTCTAACTTCTATTAAGCATTGCAAGCAGACTCAATTACTTAGCATCTTGCGTTTCAAGCTTATTTACACACGTTCAATAAGGCGGTTGCTTCCATCTTGTCTCATGGCACCATTCTCATACGTTTTTCACAGTGTCTTTCCCCTTCGTCCATTACAATTATCCTCGCAGTTGTTGGTACTGGCATGCATAGCTTTCAGTAGCCACTTCTGGTTGTTCCCGGGGCTGGCCAGGCCCTTAGTCTATTTCCATTGGCCTTCCATTAAGGCCTTCGGGGTTTCCTCGTGGACAGTCTGTAAATACTCGTCGTTTCGTACCAATGGCTGATTGGGAACCATGCTGCCCAGGGTTGCCTGGTTATGGGCATTTCAACAGGTATTGATCTTCTAATGTGCACAGGGCAAGGGCCCATTGCAGCCCTTTGTTGGTTCAGCTGCTCCTCGTACATCACATACCTTGGCGAGTACCTTACTGGCAACTTGCAATGGGGGGCAGGGGTGCAGGTCGTATCTGGGACCTCCTCTACAATACTGCACACTTCTATCTAGCTCCGGAGTGAAACCGGGGCCGGGCGACCCAGCTACGAAGCCTGCAAGAAGTGGGCCCGCGCGGCAGAGGAATATCAAAATGGCCGCTGCAAGCTGCGGATGAGCGGAGGACACTGCGCGCCGACGAAGGACCCATCCCGCGGAAAACCAACGAGACGGAGTGCGGAGGATCATTGCTGTGAGCCCAGGTGTGGGTGGAGGAGCTTGAGGACTGCTGCCGTCGCTGCTCCCTTTTCGCGAGCAGGCGGGATCCGGCGTGTGCCTCCCTGCTTCCCGCTGGCATGGGCTGCCCAGGTCGGTGGTCTCCCTTCCCCGCTAAGAGTCGGAGAGTGGGGGCAGAGTGACCCCGGTGGCAGACGCCAGGCCCCTGCCGGCGGTGACCTGCACCCACAAGGACACAGCCCATCTGGCGTACGCCACTGCCGCGGCATCGAGGGAGCCTGCGTGTCATTGCAGCTCGCCCCGGGGACAGAGCCACAACACCATCAAGCCATCCAGAACTGCAACAGAGTCGCGGGCGCTCCGCTGTGCGTAGAGCGCCTGCTGGACTCACGGAGCGGCTTCCATCCATCTGCCTACATCTGATGGCTGCTTCATACGGCGGTAAGGAGGGAAGGAGGTGGGGATTGGGGCCAGAAACACTGAATGACAATCCTGATCTGTTCCCCCACGGAACACTACCACCCCTGGGGCCCCACTGCGGGCACCGTAAATCCGAGGTGCATGCATGCCTTGAAATGTGAAGACACTAAGTCAGCAGGGTGTGCCATTGGAGGTGCCTGACTGGGCCGGGGCCCCCTCCCGCCGCCCCCTCCCTGCGCTGATTACGCAGACGGATCCCCGTGGGCGTGCTCACTCGCAATAGCCCCATAAGCTTATTAACATGAAAAGGCCGCCGCATGAAGTCCACGAGGGAATCAGAGAAACAACCAGTGTGACCCGCGCTATCACCAGACAAGCCTCACGAACTGCCCAATCCACCTGCAGTGTGCCACTAGCGAGGCCTCACATATAGGCGCAGCTCCTTTTTTCAGAAGGGCACTATTGGTGCTAGAGGTGGAGACACGTCACGGCACATCAGAACTGCCACACATCAGCAGTAGTGTGCGCAACCATGGGTCATAAACATTGAATGCATGGTGGAGGGGGGAAAAGTTAACCCCAACAGACCGTGTGTGGCCGGTGCCCTTGCCACTCCGGAGCTCAGAATAAATCGCTGCCTAAGCTTCAAAAGACTCACGCTTGCCTAACCCGTCACCATCTCCCCTCTCCTGCACACTGTGAAAGCTCTGGGAAGGCGATTGCAACAAACGAAGCGCACGAAAGCACGAACCCACGGTGGGTTTAGGCCCACACACAGGCTCGCATCCGACGCAACCTCAAACGAAAGCCTGCATCCTGTGGTCATTATACCCATAAGGAGGTAACGAAACATCATAGACATATCCGACATGTATCCACGTGGCCACTGCCCACATAACACTAGAGCAGCGATGTGGTCACCCCCGGCCCCCCCAATAACATTTCCCTATCCATGCTCCTGCTGGTGCCTCCCTCCAAGAGAGACCCGCATCTTCAGAGCCACCATGCCAGAACATCAGAAATGGGGAAAGACAAGCCCAGGAAAACCTCCACACAAAGTAGAATAGAACAATATGCAACCACACCGGTGACGCACTCCCCAGAGCGGCCATCACTATCCGATATAGACTGCATGGAGGAAAACATCTCCCTCAGAGACATAATCAGCGCCATTGCCAGCTCTAAAACTTCCATGGAAAAAAAGATGGACAGTGTTGGCGCAGACGTGTCCCTACTAAGACATGACCTGCAGAAGCTGACCTCACGCACGGGGGAAGCGGAGGCACGAATCTCGGAAACTGAGGACAACCTACGTGGGGTGAACCGCCAGATGTCTGGCATGTTAACGCGTATAAAGCTCCTGGAATCGAGAGTGGACGACAGCGAGGGAAGATCTTGGCTAAACAACGTTCGCATACTTGGCCTTCCCGAGAAGGCGGAGTGGGATTGCATGGAACTGTTCCTTGATGAATGGCTTGTGGACACATATGACGCCCAGTCCTTCTCCAAATTGTTCTCTATTGAGCGAGCCCACCGCATCCCGACCGGCAAGATCACGCCGGGTGCCCCGCTGCGTACAGTCATCGCAAGGTTCCTGAATTATAGGGACAGAGATACGGTACTGCAGCTGGCAAGATCTAAAGGGACTGTCACATACAATGGATCAAGAATTGCCTTCTTCCCGGACTTCACTAGGGAAGTACAGAAAGCTCGCCAATCATTTGATCCGCTCAAGAAACACTTGCAATCAATGGGAGTCAAATATGGGCTAATCTTCCCTGCCCAGCTCAAAATATTCCACAAAAACACAACAGTGCACTTCACAGATCCTAAGGAAGCGTGGAGCTGGGCCGAAAGACATATAGATTGCGATTGGAGCTCTGAGGGGAGGAGGAGAGGGGAACGCAACAGACTACATCCTGAGCGGCCACCGGAGATGGATCCGCAGCAACAACTACATTTGGAGGACCCACGGCAAGATGAAGCATAATAAATAAACAACACTACGCAAGAAGGCCATATCATCGTAAATGAAATGCAAACGGAGCCCACACTTCACATTGCAAACTTAGGTGTGATAAACAGCACGGCTGGCGGCCAACTGAATAGCCGCCCCCTAAACAAGGAAGAGTACCCGGAGCTTCATAAAGTGGTGCTCTACTGTCCATCCCCAAGCCATACTAGCACTACAAGGACCGGCTAACGCGAACTGCAAGATCTGGCATACTCGGGGCGGGCAAATGTAGAATAAAGTTCAACTGTTTAGAAGTTTATATTGGGTCGACAGATGCTTCAGTTGTGGGAGGAGTATGGGGAGGGGGGCGTTGGACTTAACATTTTTATTCAATGTTTAACATGCAATGGCACAGAGAGTGCAGTGAACAGGACAATCGCGGTGAAGCTGCCGCGACTACAATCGAAGAGACACATATGCGAATCTACATCCCAAACAACTGATGGCGCCTGAGACTGCTTCAATCAAAAAAAGGCTAATACTTATGGCATGGAATGTGAATAGGCTAGGATCCAGTATCAAAAGAAGACTGGTACTGCAACACATTACCAGGCACTCCCCGGATATAGCTTTCCTGACTGAAACGCATCTAGCGGGAAATGCATGCAAATTCTTCCAAAGATCTAACTACCGCACAACGGTGCATGCGGGTTTCTCCATGGGGGCAAGACGGGTGCTCATACTAATTCATAAAAGACTTCTGCTGGAGATCAAGCATATAACGCAGGGCAGAGGAGGTTGTTATGTCCAAATTCAAGCAACGCTCTGGAGCCAAACCCTAGCACTTATGGCAGTGTACTCCCCGCCTACCCTTCTTAACAATCTGTTAACCGATATATTACCCCCATCCTGGCAGCAAATCCCGCAGACACATGGGTAATAGGAGGGGACTTTAATGAAGTCATGGATAACATCTTGGATCGCACCCACTTGAGATCCAGGAATCCTACCACCACTACCAAACTGGCCTCTTTCGTGTCTGAAATGGGTCTGTGTGATGCATGGCGTGACCTACACAGAGAGACTCGTCAATATTCCTTTCATTCTGGAGCTCATGCCTCAATGTCCAGAATAGATTACTTCTTCTTACCATTTTTTTTTAAAACGTATTTTATTGGTTTTGATAGAAAAAAGAAAAAGAAAACGTGCAATACAACAAGAAATCAACATTGGTTTGAACTGGGGAGGAGACGGTGAGGGGGAAACAAGGGGGGGGGAACAAACAAATCAACAACAGTCTTCATGTTGTAGCAAACTTACAGTGGACGGGTGGGTTAGGGGCAATGACCCAAAGTTTCAGGAAGCAAGAGGGGTCAAACACAGGGGTGGTTCCACCAATGCCGGCATCCGAGCAGTGTCAATGCAGTGGTGTGGGACTTCAGGGGGGTTTGTAGTCAGCGCTGAAGCGTATGTCTCTGAGGAGGGCCTTCCATGATTCCAAAGTGCCACCTTCGGTTTCGCCACTGTTCGTGATTCCTTCCTGCCAGGCCCTGGTTTCAGCTGTTGTCCATCTCTCGAGTTCTTTGAGCCATCTCTCTTGCCTGGGGCCCGACGGCGTCTTCCAGGCCATCGCTATTGTTCTTTTAGCCAGGATACATGAGATGTCCATTAATTTAACAGCGTGCTTGGATTTGCTAGGTCTGGGGTAGGTCCCCAGGAGGCACTCGCCAGGAGTCCATTCGTATCTTGTCATTCCGGCGTCCATGCAGGTCTGTTTGGCCTTGGACCACAGTGCCATCGCCTTGGTGCAGGTCCAGAACATGTGAATCACATCTGCTTTATCATTCCCGCACCAGGGGCATGCAGGGGAGGATGTCTTATTGAAGGAGGCAACCCTATGTGGGGTCATGTATGTCCTGTAAAGAACGTTCAATTGGATCTGGCCAAACCTGGTGTTCCTGGATACTTTTTTGGGAAATATCAGCGCTCTTTCCCATTCTTTATCTGAAATCGGGGTCTCAAGGTCCGCCTCCCATTTTGTCCTCAGATCTTCGCATTTAGGGTTGGTTTTATCACATAGTCTGCTGTAAAGCCTGGAGACAGGTCTCCAGCCGTCCGAGAGGTCATGCATCTCTTGTAGCAGAGGGTCAGGGGAGGGCTCCTCCGGCCATCCGGTCCATTGTTTCTTAGCAGTTTGTTTGAGGCGATGGTACCAGAGGAACTGGCCCGGGGGAATTCCATCGGCAGCCTTAAGAGATTCGAAATCCCTGAATTCTCCCTCCTCATACATGTCGCTCCATGTGTAAATGCCGGCCTCTTCCCACCTCCTTGCCGTAGAGATGTCTGCAGCCGTTCGACAGGTGTCTGCTAGGATGGGATTGTCCGGAGAGTATGGGTGTCGTATTCGCCTGATGCAGCAGGACCTGGCCCATATCTTTCTTCCCAGGTCAATCACCATGGAGGGGACCGGGGGTTGCCATGTAGGGTGCCATAGGATCTCCTTGGGGATCACATTGTCCAAGGGTTGCCTCAGCAGTTCGGTCTCTGCTGAAGGCTCATCCGAGAGCCATCTCGTTATGTGACTCAGCTGGGCAGCCAGGTAGTACAACTGGAGATCCGGTAACTTTATTCCGCCTTCTTTGTGTGGGAGAGAGAGGACGGACAGCGACAGTTTATGCCTGTGTGGGCCCCAAAGGAAGTCCCTGATGATGGCCTCCAGCTTCTTGAAGAAGGACGGTCTAATGTAATGGCAAATGTTTACGAAGAAATACAGGAATCGGGGGAGTACGATCATCTTGACAATCGCTGCCCTGCCCACCATGGCCAATGGGAGCTTGGACCAAAACTTTATAGAACTTCGGAGACTCGTGATGGCGGCCTCGGTGTTGTGTTCATGCATGAGTAGCGGGGTGTGGCTTATGTTGATCCCCAAATAACGGAACTGGACCAGTTGCCAGCTTATTCCTATCTCTGGGAGATTGTTTTCCGGAATGTTGCGTAAGCCCGCCAAGGGGAAGGCAGAGGACTTATTCCTACTAAAGCGGATCCCTGAGTACTTCGCATAGTTGTCCAGTATCTCCAACGCGGTTGGCGCGTTAACTTCGGGGGAGCTTAGGTAAAGAAGGACGTCGTCTGCATACAAGGATATTATGTGGTGTGCATTGCCCACCTTAATGCCAGCATCGAAAAGCTGCTGCCTGAAGTATAATGCAATCGGTTCCAGGCCCAGTATGTACAGCATGGGTGATAACGGGCAGCCCTGCCTTGTTCCCCTTTGTATATCCCAAGCCGCTGAAACCACTCTTCCCGTTCTTACTCTCGCCGTCGGGGAATTGTAGAGGACCTCAACCCACCTGATGAAGCCCCCTCCAAAGCCAAATCTTCTCAGGACCTCCCTGATCCACTCCCAGTATATGGAGTCGAAGGCCTTGATGGCGTCGAGCGACAACACCGCCAGGTCCTCGTCCCTGTCATATGTTTCGGCCATTACATGCTGCAACCTCCGGAGGTTAGCAGTGGTGTTGCGCCCAGGAACGAATCCGTTCTGATCTTCGTGAACGATGGAACCCACCACCCTGGCTAGCTTGCGGGCCAATATGGATGTGAGGATCTTGGCATCGTAGTTTAGCATAGCCAGAGGGCGATAGGACTCACAGTCGGTGGGCGATTTGTGTGGCTTGAGCATGGGGACTATTATGGTTTCCTTCATGGTGTTGGGGAGAATCCCATCCGTGTGTGCCTCCTGGTAGACCTCGTGGAGAACTGGGGCAAGGATGGACTCATACGCTTTATAGAACTCAGGTGGGAGGCCGTCACTGCCAGGGGCTTTGTTGTTGGAGAGGGACCTGATTGCCCCTTGAACGTCCTCAAGAGTGATCTCGGTTTCCAGCTCCTCTCTCTGCTCGAGCGAAATGTGGGGAAGTTCTATCTCCTCGAGTGTGTCTATGATGTCTGCAGCAGGAATCTGGGTCTTGTGGGTATACAGTTCTGTGTAGAATTTAGCAAAGGCTTCATTGATCCCTAGCTGAGTCGAGTGGGATGACCCATTAGCGTCCCGTATCTCCACTGGGAGATGTTTGGGGTGTTCCCGTTTGCAGAGCCATGCTAGTAGTCTTCCCGGTTTGTCCGATTCTTTATGAGATCTGGCGGTGTGCGTGGCGAAATCAAATTTTTCCAGTCTTTCCCATGCCTGCTGACATTCTGTGCGGGCTTCCTTCAGCTTGGTCTCTGTCTCCATAGAGTTGTCGCATGTGGACTCCAGTCGGGAGATCTCAGCTTCCTGTGCTTCCAGGGTTCTCCGCAACTGCCTGCGAGTTCCGCCGGCTCTCGATATGATTTCGCCTCTGGTCACCACCTTCATTGCTTCCCATAATGTGCCCCAGGAGGGGACCGAACCGATGTTGTTCTCCAAGTATTCTTCCAATTTTTCGGCAAGGGTTTCCCTGAACTCGAGGTCCGCAAGTGCCGCGGTCGGCATCCTCCACATGGGGATCGGGGGTCTGGGGCCTCTCATTTGCCATAACATGGTCAGTGGGGAGTGGTCGGAGATCGTCCGCCCCAGGTATTCTGTGGTTGCTATGTGTGGGGTAAGTTCCTTATTGATGAACAGATAGTCAATTCTTGTGTGAACTCCGTGTGGAGCTGAGTAGTGGGAGTAGGACCTGTCGGTCGGATGGTGTTCCCTCCAGATGTCCACTAAGTTGAGTTGCTCCAGAGTTTCCCTCAAGGCACCGGATGTGAGGCTGCTCGGGCGTGGGGGGGGCAGCGATCTGTCTGCACTCGTGTCAGCAACACAGTTGAAGTCTCCTCCCCATATGAAGGTGCGGTCCCGGTACCGAGTCAGCTTCGTTATCAATGTGGCGAGGTACGCCGATATCCCGTGATGAGGGAAGTAAGAGTTGATGAAGCAGACTGGGGTTTGTTCCAATGTGCCCCAAATCGCTGTGAATCTCCCTTCTTTATCTTGTTCACTTCCCTCCATCTGGAAGGGGACGTCCGGGCTTATCCATATTAGCACCCCTCTGGCGTATTTAGAGTAGGGGGACCCTCTAACAGTCCCAGCCCATCGGTCTGCAATTTTAGACATGGCCTCCGTCGTGAGGTGAGTCTCTTGAAGGAGTGCAATGGAGATTTTCTTCCTCCTGAGGTAGGACTGTATACGATTGCGCCTGAGGTATGAGCCCATGCCCCGCACATTCCAGGTCATTACAGTAAGCTGTGCCGCCATCCGGTTCGAGTTTCAGATTTGGTGTGGGACTCTGGGGTCCGACTCCACTTTAGTCTTGTTCGGGTGGGCTGCAGGGGGGATACCACTGCATTTCGTTCATCGGTGTCATGTCCCAGACCCATCTCGGTCTGCGTTGGCAAAAGAGGCATGAAGACTGTACAACTAATAAAACTAACAACAAAACTTAAACTGGTGCGCCCAGCAACTACAACATTGTCGCGGTGCTCAGGCGCTCTCGAGCCGTCGGAGCCCATCCGGGAGTCGGGCGCGAGCTGGGTCAGGCGGGTGCCCAGACCGGGTAAATACTACGCTGGGGGTGGGGCAAGGGCCTGGCGGCAGAGCCGAACGAGGCCGTTTCCAAGTGAAAAAACTGTAGTTGGATTATCTTCTGTATTCCGGTCTCACGTGCGATGTTTCTTACATGGGGGTCGCTGGGGGGTTAGGTCTCAGTCTGTGAGTTGTCCTTGCCATCCGCCAGGTTATTATCCTCAAGCCACATGTTGGCCGCATCTGGGTTCTCGAGAAATACCACTCTCTCCCTGTAGACAACCCTTAGGCGCGATGGATAAAGTAGTCTATATTTTAGGTTCAGTTGTCGGAGCCGGGCTTTTATCGGGACAAATGAGTTCCGCTCTCTTTGTACCTTCTGCGTGTAGTCCGGATAAATGGAGATTTTGGAGTCTCCTCGCTCGATGGGGCCCCCCTCCCTGGATCGCCGTAAGATAGTTTCTCTGTCCTGAAAGTTCAGTATCTTAGCGATTATGGGTCTGGGGTGCGATCCGGGGGGAGGGCGCCTCTGAAGGGATCTGTGGGCCCTTTCGACAGAGAATCCCTGGGTCAATTTGCCGGCCCCTATTTCTTGTAGCAGAAGGGTTTCGACGAAGGATGTGGTATTTACTCCCTCGTTCCCCTCCGGGACCCCCAGGATCCTGATGTTGCTCCGTCTGGCCCGACCTTCGGCCTCCTCCGCCTTTTCCTCCAAAAAGGTGACTTTCCTCTTCAGGAGGACAACTTCGGACTTTATGGCTGTGATGGCCGTGGAGGCTTCCTCTGCCGACTGTTCAACGGTCGCGACCCTCTCCGTTAAGTTGCGAGCGTCTTGGCGGATCAGTTGAATATCGACTTTGAATTCGTCGATCTTGGAGTCTATATGCGTCTTTAGCGAGGCTATAGCATCAAGTATCTGAGAGTGGTTATCGGCCGCCACCTCTTCGCTCGACTGGGCAACTTCAGAGGAGCTGGCCTTGGATTGAGTGGGGGTCTTCGCCCTGGTGGAAACAAAGGAGTCCATGGTGGCGGCTCTGGTCTTGTTCTTGGCGGCCATCTTGGGGCGATGGTTGCGGGTGTTTTAGGCCTCAAAAGTTAGTTCACTTGTGAGATCACTGGTGGGGCCCTTCACCTGGCCAAATATCGGGCCGTGAGCTGTGGTCTGCCCCCGTGTGTGATGGTGTGGTCCGTAGAGGTGGTCTCTAGAAGAGCGGAGCCTCTCTTTTGCTGCTGCCTCTCCCCGCCGGGCCCTGGAATCCGTTGGGGGAGGGGGTACCCCTCGCAGGCACCGCTATGCTGTGCGGGGCGCCATCTTGGATCCAGTAAGAACGGGAGGGGGGGAGAACCGATTCAGGGCCACCGGAGTCTCAGGGGGGTCCAATTTGGTGGGCCCAACAACTATTCAGGTGCAGGGCTGCTTCGCCCAACCGCTCGTTCCTTTTCAGAAGTCGGGGTCGCACGCGAGCCGGAGAAAAAGGATCAGGAAACGGCGTCTCGGCCGGAGCTCGGCGGATCAGCTACCGCTCGCCATCGGCGCCAAGCCACGCCCCCCCTACTTCTTCTTACCATATCAAAATACTCATAAAGTGTGCAGCGCATCCTTCCTCCCACGGGGAATCTCCGACCACTCCCCACTACTACTTGAACTAGAAAAAGCGAGACCTCGACTGCCTCCCATGTGGCGACTAAACTATTACTATCTGGGGTTCCCAGACCTACAAGAAAAAATAGAGGCAGCCACCTCCAACTACTTCGAGCTAAATGCAGGCTCGGTTGACGACCCTAATACACTCTGGGAGGCATACAAACCAGTCCTACGTGGCGAGATTATATCGTGGACATCAGTAAAGAAGAAGGCACAACGCGAACGGATCATCGAAGCCGAAAGAGAAGTTGAGTCCAGGGAAACAGAGCACATCGCAAACGACACCCCTGAAACGAGCAGAGCCCTCACACTGGCGCAGAAGAAGCTGCATAACCTGGATTGCGCCCAAAAAGCACATAACGCCATGAAGGCACGTCTATACGAAACAGGGGACAAAGCAGGCAAAATGCTTGCTTGGCTAGAGAAACGCGACGAAGGACAACAGAAGGTGAAGTGCATAAAAACTTCAGATACAGATTCAGTCTTCTCCGATGCAGAGATAGCAGAACGCTTTGCTGATTTCGACGAGGACCCCTATAAACCCCCTACCACTTCAGCAACCAGCACCATACTGAGCAGTATCGATCCCCCAACACTCACCACGGCGCAGGCCAAAGAGCTCGATAACAAAATAACGACTGATGAAATATCAACAGCCATAGCCCAACTCCAAATAGGCAAGATCCCAGGTCCCAACGGGTTCCCACTTGATATGTGGAAAAAGCTAAACCACCTAGACATACCCACCCATTTGCTTAACATGTTTGAGCACTCCCTAACAAAGGTATTGTCACCATTATAGTGATTCGCAAAAAGGGCAAGTCCCCAGATGAATGCACTTCCATATCCCTACGAGATTATCATCACGATATATGTAGAGTTGGTATTTGGGTTAGGGGTGACTTAATACCATGGATTGACACACAGGGATGCCCCCCCATACGGTGTGCACCCCTGCGAGTTTGGGAGAGTTTCATGGATGTTAAATGGATAACATGGCATTCTCTGTAAGTTTTGGGGCGCTGTGTTTAGTTTTCTCTACACCAGAGTTAACATTTTGACGGTTTTGGGAATGCAGAGTGGGATGGCCTTCACCCACAGCTGGCCATATATAGCGATAAAGGCACAAGGGTCATATACGCACATCTTAAACTGTTGGTGACCCTGTACTATGCGTGGGATGTTGAGATTATGTACACATTGCACTAATTTTGAGATCTCTAGAGTTTGATGCTAATTGACAATGATGCAGTCCACGGTTTATCCCGACACACCATACTCTCCTCCCCATAGGATACGGGGTACTCCCATATTCGACACAAATCTGTAGCCGGACTCAGTGAAGCACTGCGATCCAGCTAACCTGTTTTTACTACCTGTTATCCACTGCTGATGAGCGACGAGGTCGGTGGTTTTCCCAATAACAAAAGTGATTTGATTGTGCTTAGTATCCTAAGAACCTTTAGTGATTGAATTTTTTGTATTTTCTTGTTACTTTATAGAAATCAGAATTGTGGGAAACCTGAAAGAGTTGGAACAAATAGCAACCATAGCCCTGAGGATGGATTCTGTAGTAATCCGAAACGCATTGGCAATTGTTTGAATTCAATGGTGCTGTTTGGAATCATTTAAATGGACGTTGCTGATTTAATGAAAACAATGTTCTAGTGTGATTGTTGTGAACACTAGTCATAGCAAATTGGTTTGAAGATGTTCCTTCTTCCTATTTTCTGTTAGTAGCAACCATTACTCCAGAGCTGCTCTGAGAATGTAATATAAGACTCTCTGTAACAAAGTGTGGGGTACTTGTTGGTTTACAATTGTACTCTTCTTTATGATTTACGTTTCTGTATTAAAAACACGCTTGAGGCATATTTACGTTCTTTCTTGAGAAAGATAATAATCTTCTAATAATTGCATATTTAAAGTTTACCCTCTCTCAGTTTGAGAGCAATACTAGTGAATTGTTCATAAATATTTTTCTTGTAAGAAACTTAACTGGTGGTAGTCGGTACTCACCTATGGATCCCAGCGTTGGGATTACTGGGGAGACAGACCCGTGAGTAAAATTTGGGAAAACATTTTGTTCCCAATTGGAGTGTATATGGGGCTACCGGGTGGTAACACACGGTTCTGTTTTGTCTAGTTTTTAAGTAGCCCCGAGTGGCCTTGTGTCATTTGCCCCTTTGCACCTGAAGTGTGTTTGAGATTAATAATAATATTGATATCTTCTAGACACTTTTTGGAATACTTATTATGTGCTAGTGCCTCTCGCCCCAAATTCTTTTGCATTGATAATAGAACCATTGGCAGTCATTCTGCGGGACAGGACCATGTGGACCGGCTTCAGATGGATATCCCTCTATACAGATTACCTCCTGGTGTATCTGGGCGACCCAGCGATCTCCTGCCCTATAGTCACTCAAATACTGATAAACTGTGAAGCCTTTAGTGGCCTTAAGTTGAACTGGCCCGAATCCCTGCTGTTTCTGGTGAAAGGGGTAGACTGTATACTGGCATCTGGTTCCCCATATCATATCGAAACCGTACAGTTCCGATACCTGGGTATTCTAATTACAAACAGGCTGGATAGCTATGTAACTCAAAACCTACTCCCGCTAACTAGAAGATACACACAAGACGTGACCCATTGGCAAGCACTGCCATTGACATTGATGGGCAGGGCGGCGCTCTTCAAGATGCTGGCCCTACCCTGGTTCTTATACATCCTTCAAAATGCCCCTCTCCACGTCCCCACTGATGAGTTCCATAGAATAGACAGAATAACACGTAAACTCCTGTGGGGTGGGCAACACCCGAGAATAGCTCTCAAAACCCTTCAACGCTAAGTCTGGGAGGGGGGGATAGGACTACCAAACATCCAGATCTACTATTGGGCGACCCAGATGGCAACTGTCAACGACATACTGCACGGGGACCCGACCATCCCCCACATAAAGGCCGAATTAGCTGCACGACATGGCATGCCCCCGATTGAAAGTCTCTACTGTAGACAGACACGCCCTCCCGACGCACGATAGTAGCGGATACAGCCCTGGTGTGGAAAGAAGTACACAAACATCTAGGATGGGATAATAAAATCACCCCGGTCCAACCCATCTGGAATAATGCCCACCTCACAGGCCTCAGTAACCTCCCGAAATGGCCGAACTGGGTGACAGCTGGCATACAGACCATCCAGCATATATTTGTGAGCAACCAGATAATACAGTTCGCCGTGCTCTTGGCATCATACGATCTCCCAAACACCGAACAATATCACTATGGACAATTACAACATGCACTCACAGTGCATAGGGCCCAGCTGGCAGGCATGCCGGTGAGTACACCCATAGAAAGGAATATAGTCATAGACAGTGTAAGCAACAAGGTCACGTCTACTATGTACAACGCCATCTCCTCGTTTGCCATGAAAGAGCTGCTGAATCTGAGGACAAAATGGGAAAGAGACGTGGGCCCAATATTACCCGAAGAATGGATCTCGACACTGATGTACCCTAGAGACTCTGCAATCTCGGCGAGGATCAGACTCGTACAACTGAAAATATTGCATAGGATTTATTATCCCCGATTAGCTTTGTATAAATGGGGTAAAGCGACCGACCCCAAATGCCTACGCTGCAAACAAGAGGAAGGAACTTTCTATCACATTCTATGGCAGTGTACACGGATCCAACACTTCTGGCACAAATGCAATGAACGACTCTCGAACGTCATGTGTCGCCCGATCTCAACAGACCCCAAGCTCCTTCTCCTGGGTATTGAAGAAGAAGGAGACATGTCTCGCTTCGAAAAGTTACTTCTCTCAACATCCACAGGAGTTGCCAAAAGAAATATTGCACAACTATGGGGCGCAGAAAGTACTCCGAAATATGATGAATGGATATCAGATGTGGACGTTATTATCCTAATGGAACGCTGAGTCTACTAAGCAAGAGGCTGTCCGTGCAAAGCAGATAAAATCTGGGGGAAATGGGAACAGACATTGTAAAGCATGTACAGCATGCACAACAGTCTTTGGGGCGCAATTTTACAACGACCACGGACTACAACATCATCATGTGTTGCCGCTTGTAAACGACTAGCGAAAAGAAAGGAAAAAGGCCAATTGCTGTCCTGACCTTATCTATATCTTATAGCATCTGTGTCTCTAAATACGCTTATATCCAAATAATCCCTGCTCGCACTGCTCTGCCATTTGTATATATACAAGTTATACGGTTACGTATTGAATGTCTTTGTATTATGGTATGAAAACACAATAAAATTTGTTATAAAAAAATAAAAAACAATGAATACAATTTTTAAAAAAAGGCGGAGCACGAAAGCATTCTCTGAGCAAGGCAAAGTAAATGGGGAAGCAGCGGTTCCAAGATGGCAGTTTAACACAAGGCGAAAGATGGCAAAATCGAAGAGGATTGCAAGAAGGAATGTGCCCTTGACCTTTTCAAAGGAAGACCGTTACTTTCATGAACCTTCGATACCAGGAATCGAGGCTGAAGAACGCTGCATTGTGTGTCGGAGGTACCTGGGGCTCTCCCTTGTCGATAGTCAAGGTGGGGAGAATTGTTTGCCGGTGTTGTACTGTTCTTGGTTCCTACAACAGAGCAGCGCCAGTGAAGTCAGCACAGCAGGTAAGTTAGGGAGACTGATACCAGACTGGTCTATGCTGAAGCCAAGGTTACAAGTGGCAACATTGTATAGTGAAAACTGAAGAGAACAGTGTATGAAGCATATGTGGCAAGTGACGCAAACACAATTAATCAGCAGATGAGTGATTGATATTTGAAGCCAAGATACGATACCGTAGACAGAGTGGTGTGGCATCATTCGAAAGTCTCTGTTAGTTACCTGGCTGAAAGGTGGTAAATGTGAAGAGTGATAAGGAATTGTGAAATCGAAGTGGTCCTGCAACGGGTCAAGCAAAAACCCTTTGCACATTTGAAAGTCTTAGATAGTTGATGAACTCATATAGGAAGTAGGTCCAAGCCCGGCTGAGGGAGATCAGCTAAAAGCTTTTGGTCAAAGCAAGTTTGTGTTAATGGTACAAACATTGTGTAAAAATTAATCTGAGCCTGAACGAGTGGGATCCAAGATCTGATCCCGGCTGAGGGGTATCCGAAATCTGAGCACAACCGAGGGGGATCCGAGGTCTGAGTCTGACTGAGGTGGATCTGGGGTGAACCGTGAGTCACCCGAGAAAGAATACCCTACGAGGAATTAGAGGCTCAAATGATGTACGAACATTGTGGTGAAAGGGTCCGAGGTGAATAGCAAATCACCTAAGAACTTGAATACCTGTGATAATCTGAAAGAGGAAAATAACATATTGTTTGTTTTGGTGCATTAGGCCTTCTGAATGAAGAGACTTTGGAAGACAAGGAGACTTGGGCACGAAAGGCCCTGATGCTAAAGATTGAACTGTATCCTTGTCCTAGATAAGCCAGAGGCTGTGCTAAGCTTGAGTGCACTGACTTGTCCCATGCTGTAAATGTGGGGAAGGGAGGCTAATGTCCTGAGCATCCTGACATATCATTTTGTGAACTCTTCTTTCTTTTTCGTAAGATTGTTTCCCACACTATTTGTATTTAGAGGTAAGGATTGGCAATAGCTTTATTGGTATAGACCCTTTTATTTTTACAAGACACTACGAGGACTGCGTTATTATTTGATGGTATAGCTTGCTCTCATCTGTAGATTTAGGATTAGATAGGCATTTTCCAAACCCTTTTTGAAGTTCAAAAAACACCCTTGAACTGTGGTAACTTGTGTCTGTCTTACTGTTGATACCATGCCTTCCTTACACACCCCGTCATCCACATAGAATGCAACTTTGCATCCACACTCCTGGATCTTTCCTATGAGACCATCCACTGCTATATTAAAGAGGAACGGACTAATAACACTTCCCTGAGGAGTCTCATTCTCCATCAGATATTCATGGGATAACGTATTCCCTCACTTTTACACAAAACACTCTATTTTTCCAAAATGTTCTTCACCCAGGAAAATAATTTCCCTTTTACACCTTACTCCCACAATACGTAGAGCAGTCCTCCTCTCCACACCATATCATAAACCTTCTCCATATCTATGAAAATTGCACCCACCAAATTATCCGCAGCTCAAGGTCTCTTCAATGTCTGACGTCAGAGCAATCACGGCATCCATAATTGATCTAGGTTTCCAAAATCAATGCCGGAACACATTCAGTCTACTCTCCGACGCCAGAAAGTACACCAGTCATTCACACATCATTTTATCCATTACACAGGACAGACGTCAGAGCTATGGGTCAATAGGACCCACAGTAATCGGCTGGTTTCTCTGGTTTCAAAATCGGGAGAATGATGGCTATGAGGAGTCAGGATTGAAACTCAGACACAAAGTAGCCATGATTGTGGGTAAATAATTTTATTGAAAAGAAAAGTGGTTTGTGAAATGCCTTGCTGATCCTGTTCTAAGAAGAATTTCTCTGTCAAAACCAAAACTAAGGATCTGTCAGTGTCAGAATGTCCAAACAAAAACTGTTCCTTGTCTAAAATCCTATTTTGACCCTCACACTATAAACTTAACTCTAAGGTGAAGATGGAAATGTCTTTAACCTTAGGTGGTTTAGAAAAATGTTCATAGAGAAGGAATAAATAGCTCCAATGCAAAAGGTTCTTTAAGGGTAAAGGACCTTGCTCCAGAACGTGATTCCCTTGCCTTGGACTTTCCTTTCCGCTCTCAGGTTTTTCAGAAACAGTTCTTTTGGCCTCTCTCTTTCAGTTCTCAGCCCTGATATTCTTTCTTAGAATCTCCTGGAATCTAATCAACACAAATCTTTAATTGTCTGTTATACTCTCCTGCCAGGGCTTCTTTTTCTCATCCACTTGTAATTGCCTGGCATACTCTCCTGCCAGGATTTCTTGCTTTAACACACGTGGAATTTATTCTGTCCATTCAGGGTCTTTTCCCCGCTCCCAGAGTTGCATATATATTTGGTTGGATAATGTCTCCTACTGATATATTATTCTTTCCTGGTTTCCCATGCACATACACTGTGTGCATTCAAATAATTTTAAAGAGATTGTTTTACAGTTCAATTTCAGTTTTAACAAAATGTCCATTTGTTTTTTCTCTCACAATTAAGTTGTTTACAATTCTTTGCCGTCGGCGTGGTCGCTAATACACCCCGGGGTGCCCTCTGCCTCTGGTGGACTCACCGGTTCTTGCTGGAATCTATGGATTCTCTCACAGTCAACCGGTGAAAGGTTTCCATGTGCATCCTTCTAGCGGTCACCTCTACTTCGTTCTCCCGTCTCTTGTGACTTCCCCTTGTCAAGTCGGCTTCCTTCTTGGCTGTTTTAAGCGAAGTGCTGCCTGCTATTACCTGTGACCATCCAGGAGTTTCTCACTGGGTCCTGCCGGTCCTGCAGTGTGTCCTGGTGCAGCAGCTTCTTCCTTCTTTGACAAGCTGCTTGGCTCCACCACAGATGGTAGTGCTGAGAGTTTCCAAAAATGGTTGTCGTAAATTTGCACAAAAGGTTCTGGTGCACAGTTTTTGGTCAGTTGCTATTATTTTTAATTTCTTTCAAAGTGGTCAGTGAAAACGGCAAGTCTTGAGCTGTTTCTTGAAATTCAGGTGTTCTCCTCCATGCAGAGAGGTTTGGGTAAGATGTTCCACAGTTTTGTGGCTAGAACTGAAGAATTGGAACCACCATGCTGTTTCTTGTTGAAATAAGGGACTAGCAGTAGTACAGAATTGCTGGACTTAAGTGCTCTGGAAGGAGTGTAGTGTTGAAACTTACTTCCGAAGGAGGAAGGACCCTCTCAGTGGCATGAACAATGGGGTATGCACAAGGTTTTGAAATGTACCCTTTTTTTGGTGGGTAGCCAGTGGAGAGTATGTAATTCTGACATGATATGTTCAAATCGCTTCATTCTGAGAACTATTTTTGCTGCTGCATTTTGGACTATTTGTGAAGTTTCCACATTAGGTAATCTGGGAGTGCAAGAGAGAGGCTGTTTGCGTAGACTAGTTTATATAAATAATGGTCATGGCCCTGTGGGTGAATGAGGAAAGATGTGGCAGAGCATCCACAGTTGGGAGAAACAATTTCAGATTATGGCTTTGACCTGTGGAACAAGAGTGAGAGTGTTGTCCATTTTCATTCCAATATTTCTTACCATGTTTGAAGGGTTTGGGCAGGGTCCCATCTCGTCAGGCCATAACATTTTAGTGTATTTCGCACCTGTAGGATTCCAGAGCATCATCTCTGTTTTGTTAGGTTTTAGTTTAATTCTGTTTGCTGTTATCCGTGCTCCAACTGCACAAGGCAGTTTTTAATGGCTGGGGCATTTGGTGATGGGTGGTTCACAGATTTGTAGATTCATTGTTTGTCATCCTCATAGATGTAAGAGGAGATACCGGATTTGTGGATGATGTCCAATAGAGGTGTCATGTAGCTGTTGAAAAGTAGAGGTGAGAGTGCAGATCCTTGGGGTACTCAGCAGGTGAGTGGGCGAGGCTGGGAATTGTAGGGGCCCAAAATAGTGGATTCTGTTGTACCCAGGAGGAATGAGGTGATCCAGTGTAGAGCTGATGCTTTAATAACAACATCTTCAAATCTTTTTAGGAGGATCTTGTGATTAATGGTATGAAAAGCTACTGAGATGTCTAGCAGGATGAGTGCACACTCAGAGTCTTCCTCCGCTTTGTTTTCAAGTTTATTCCTGATGGAGCACAGAGCTGATTCGGTACTCCTAGAAGATCTAAATCCATGCTCTGCCTCTTTCAGGAGTTGGTTTGTTTCGATGAAGTCCCGGGGTTGGTGCTATGTACATTTTTCCATAGGTGTCCCAATGAAAGGTGTGTTAGAGATGGGGCGATAGCTGGCTGGGTCAAATGAGTCTGCTCTGGGCATTTTGAGCCAAGGTCTGCTGTATGCAGATTTCAGCTGAACTGGGACTCTTCCAATGCGGATGGATTTGTTAATGAGGAAATGGAAGATGGGTGCTAGGTCTGGAGATTTCATGATTGATTTGTACATATTAGGGGGACAAGGATCCTCAGGAGATCCTGCTGGCTTGCATGAGTCAATGTTAGCTTGTAGGTACTCTGCAGACAGAAGGCAGAAAGACAGTAGAGTGGAGGTAGCGGGAGGTATTGGTGGGATCTCAGTGGCATGCGGGTGGGAATGTCCTTTATTGTCAAGGTAATCCTGGATGTCTACAGTCTTTTGGTTGAACTATGTAGCAATCTGGTCAGAGAGCTTTTGTGTAGGTGTAGGAGTTGTGTTACAGGCTGTAGGTTTTTTTTTAACTCTCTGATGATCTTATACATTTCTCTTTGTGATGTGCTGAATCAATGCATTCAGCGTAGTGTGCTTTCTTTGCTTTGAGTACTTCAGCCCTGGAGAGGTGTACATGTTGATGGTAGGTGAATGTGATAGTGTGTTGATTGTTCTTTCTCCAATATTTCTCCAGTTTCTGGTTTTCCTTATTTAAGTGATTTCGTCTGGGGGTGTACCATTTGGCTAGTTTCTTTTTTTGGGAGTTTTTGAAAGGTTTTTTCAGGGGCAATGCAGTCCAATGCAGAAATAATCCAGTTATGAATGTGGTGGAGCTTTACATCCATTTTGGTTGTTGGTCCATCTGCGGGTACGGTAGATTTGGTTGCTTCTAGTCTTTCTAGTGGAAAGTTGATGTGTATTTCTATTCCAGGGTCGACAGTTCTTTTGAAGACCCTGCGAAGTGTGGTGTCTCTGTGAACATTGTGAATGGGATAGATAAGTGTATCCCCCCAGGGAAGGTGCACTGGGGAGCAAACAGTGATAATGTTTTCACTACAAAAAATTGTATCCAGAGAGTGTCCAGATATGTGAGTGGGACCCGTGACCATCAGTTTGAGGTGCAATGCAGCAAGGTTTGCTCCAATGTACTTTGCAACAGCGTCATCTTCTTTCTCAAGCCAGATCTTGAAATCTCCAAGTATAGTTACTAGTTGAAGATCAATGGCAGGATGATGTCAGTGAGTTTGTTAGCAAAGTGAGGGCTGTAGTAGTGAGGTCTATAGATTAAGAGGACGCTTAGTGTAGGTGTGGGAGAGATGGAGCAGGTCAGAGCAAGCGATTCACAGTCTGTGCACCCACGCAATGCCACCTCCTTGCTTATTGTTGCAGTTAGCACAGATGATCTTGAACCCTGATGGAATACTCTTGTGGATAACTGGGGACTGATCATCTGAGGTCCAAGTCTCTGTGATGAAGTGTAATTCTATCTGGTCTTCAGCAAGAAGGTACAAAATGTCAAAGGAGTGCTTGGAGACGGACCGTGCATTTGTCAGGAGGCATCTTGTGTCTGTCAGTCCTGGGTGGGTTGAGCCAGTTGGGCCAGTACTGCTGGGTTGTTCAAGTTTCCTTTCATTAGTTTCCCAGGGCTCCACGTTAAGATGTTCCGATTCAAAAAGACTTAGCAGGTTCTTCTTGGGGTCTGGCACATCTATATGTTCCTGCTATGTGGTTGTGGCGGATGGTACATGGTGTCTAGTGATGAATGGAGGGAACAAGTTACTTACCTGTAACTGTTGTTCTCCAGCATGGGTCTGGCATGGATTCACATGCTCATGAATATTCCCCGTCGTCAGGCCGGGAATCCTCAGTATAGAAAAAAATCAGTATCAGTTTCGTTTCTGATCTGTCTTTCTTAGTAGTAACCAATCACTGGTCTCTGGGTCATACTGCCCCCAGCCAATGACTGCCCTCTCCCTAAGCCCCGCCTCTGGCAGCCATCCTCAGATTTGGTAGCATGTAAAGTGGCAGTATGACTAAGTGAAGAGCAGCAGAGGGGTTGGAGGGAGGGTTTGCATGTGAATCCATGTCAGACCCATCCCGGAGAACAACAGTTACAGGTAAGTAACTTGTTCCTTCTCCAGCATGGGGTCTGGCATGGATTCACATGCTCATGAATAAGAGAATACATAGCAGTACACACATGCACAACCACGGGAGGTGGCAACAGGCTCAACATTAAGCCATACAACAACTCAACATTAAACAACTTTTACCTCCTCGCCAGGCTCACCTTAGGCGAACAGGTTGCGCAGCACTGCTTGGCCGACCCTGGACTCCTCCCTGGAGTCCCGATCGACGCAGTAGAATCTTGTGAAGGTGTGCGTCGACCTCCAAGTAGCAGCCCTGCAGATGTCCAGCAGGGGCACACCAGACAGGAACGCCGTGGTAACAGCGATCGCTCTGGTCGAATGGGCTCTCGGACGGCCGGGCAGCAGTCGGTTTGGCAACCGGTGACAGTGCATGATGCAGCTGGAGAGCCATCTGGAAATGGAAGTCTTCGAGAGAGCCTTCCCTTGATTCACAGTCCCAAAGTTTACAAACAGCTGTGACGTCTTCCGAAAACTCTTCGTGCGGTCCACGTAGAACTTCAGCGCTCTAGCTACATTCAGCGAGTGCAAAGTCTTCTCGGCCGGCGACAAAGGCGATGGGAAGAAAACTGGCAACACCAAGGGCTCGTTGAGGTGGAAGTCCGACGGCACCTTGGGCATAAAGGAGGGGTGTGTCCTCAGCACCACCCTCGTGTCATGAAAAGTCAAGTATGGAGGCTTGCAAGATAGGACCTGGATCTCTCCCACTCGTCGTGCGGAGGTGATGGCCACGAGGAAAGCTGTCTTCCATGATGGAACTTCAAAGGCGCCGAATGCATAGGCTCGAATGGGGCCCCATGAGCCTGGTCAGCACCACATTAAGCTCCCACGCCGGCGCAGGAGCCTTCACCGGCGGAAATGATCAGAATAGTCCCTTCATGAATTCTTTCACCAGGCGATGAGACCACAAGGACGCCCGTCCCGTAGTCCTGGTATATCGGGAGATTGCAGCCAGATGTATTTTGATGGAGGCGTGAGCCAGTCCAGCTTTGGCCAGCGACAGTAGGTACGGAAGTACTTGAGGGGCCGTAATCCGCAGAGGGTTAATCTTCTGTGCACGGCACCAGACAGAGCACCTCTTCCATTTATGTCCGTAGCACTTGAGAGTTGAGGACGCCCTGGCCTTTGCAAGAACCTCTCTGCAGTCGGCCGGGATGTCGAACCCTCCAAACTCTAGTGCTGCAGGAGCCAGGCCTGCAAGTTCAGCGACTCCGGGTTGTGGTGAAGAATGGCGCCTCCTTCTCTGGAGAGAAGGTCTGCGTCCGTCGGCAGCTTGACTGGTGGGGACGTTGACAAGTCCAGAAGGTCCGGGAACCAGATCTGTCTCGGCCACGCTGGTGCGACGAGGATCATCCTGCACCGGGACCTCTTGAGCTGGTTGATGAGCCGGAGCAGCAACGGCAGCGGAGGGAACGCATAAAGAAATAGGCCGTCCCAGGGGAACGAGAAAGCATCGCCCATGCTCCTCGGCTGGGGGAACCTGCTGGCGAACCTCCGGCACTTGGAATTCGTCGCCGTCGCGAAGAGATCGATTTGGGGTTCGCCCCATCGTCGGAAGAGTCGATCCACTTGATCCTGGCGTAGTTCCCACTCATGGCACGAGCGCAGCTCCCTGCTGAGTGAGTCGGCGATCATGTTTTTTATTCCTGCCAGATGAAGAGGCACCAGAAACATCCCTTGGGCGACGGCCCAATGCCACAGATCCTGGGCATCCTTGGAGAGGGCCGGGGACCTGGTTCCGCCCTGCTTCCGGATGTAGAACATTGTGGTGGTGTTGTCAGTGAAGATCCTCACCACCTTGCCCTTGAGGGATGGAAGAAAGGACCTGAGGGCCCAGAACACTGCACAGAGCTCCAAGATGTTGATGTGGAGAGACTTCTCCTCCGGGAGCCAAAGGCCTCTCGCGTGAAGATCTCCGGAGTGTGCTCCCCAACCTTCCAGGGAGGCGTCTGTCGTCACCGTCACCTGGTGAGCTGGGGTCTGAAAGTCTGTGCCCGCTGACAGATGGGAGCGGGAACCCCACCACCGGATCACCTGACGGAACGTCTCGTTGAGAGGGATCCTGTCCTCGAAGCTGCCCGTCGACTGGACCCAGCAGGCATCGAGGAACTCTTGTAAGGGGCGCATCCGAAGCCTGCAAAGGCGCACCAAATAAATGCAGGAGGACATCATCCCGAGGAGGGATTTGATAGATCTTACCCTGGCCATGTCCGTGGCCAGCAGATGCTGCACCTTGCCCAGAATGGTCCTGGTCCTTTCCTCCAATGGCAAGGCCAGCCGCGCCACTGTGCCGAGCTTGGCTCCCAGAAACAGGGCGACTTGCGACGGAACCAGGTGGGATTTTGGAAAGTTGATGGAGAATCCCAGGTCCGTGAGCAGCTGGACGGTCTTCGCAGTGTGCTCCATGGTGAGCTCCCTTGTCCTTGCCCGGATGAGCCAGTCGTCCAGGTAGGGGTAGACGTGGATCCCCTGTAGGCGCAGCTGCGCCGCCACCGGTGCGAGGCACTTGGTGAACACCCTGGGTGCTGACTTCAATCCGAACGGGAGGGCCTTGAACTGGTAGTGCCGCCCTTGGACCACGAACCTGAGGAACTTTCGGTGTCTTTTTAGAATGGGGATGTGGAAGTACGCATCCTCCAAGTCCAACCACGACAGGAAATCACCCTCCTCTAGCTGTCCCAGCACGTGCTGGAGGGTGACCATACGGAACTTCTGTGCCTTGATGTACTTGTTCAGTCGTCGTAGGTCCAGGATGGGGCGCCATCATTCTGTCGTCTTTTTTACGAGGAAGTACCTTGAGTAAACTCCGGAGCCCCGAAGCCTCTTTGGGACGAGCTCGATGGCACCCTTCTTGAGCATCGCCCTTACTTCCAACAGTAGTTGAGGGACGTGATTTTCCTTCCTGGCCACGGGTGGAACGCGAGGGCACTTCTTCTGAAACTCGAGGGCATGCCCTTGGGCCAGGGCGTCCAGCACCCAACGGTCGGTGGAGATGGACTCCCACACGCTGATGAACCTCGCCAGCCGGCCTCCCACCGGGGTGCTTCGGCGGGGGCCCGACCCCACGGTCGGTTCAATCTTGTTTGGAGGCCGCCTTGCCTCCTTGACCTCCCTGTCGACGACGACGGGCACCACCTGACTTGCCGCATCCCCTGTAGGCTTCCTGGGACGAAGATCTTGCAGCTTGGTGGTATGTGGAGGAGCCACTGCCGGATCCCTTGGAGGCACCTTGTCTGCCTCCGGAGCTCCGAAAGGACGGCCGTCGTTGTTGGAGCACTCCCAGTGCCCGGGCAGTCTCTGTGTCTGTATTGATGGCCTGAAGGGACTCATCAACCGCCTTCCCAAACAGGTTGTTCCCGTCGAAGGGCATGTCCAAAACCTTGGTTTGTACGTCCTGGCGGAAATCCGTGGCCCTGAGCCATCCTCGTCGTCTCAAGCAAACGCTGTTGCCCAACTGATGGAAACCGGTGTCGGCGATGTCCGTTGCCACCGTGATGGCATGGTCCGAAGCAATCTCACCCTCCTGTAGGATTTCAAGGGCCTCAGCCCTTTTGGCGTCCGGAAGGAAGTCCAACAGAGGGGTGATTTTGAACCACAACTCCCTGTCGTAGCGGGCTACGATAGCCAGGGCGTTGGCCGCCTTGATAGTCGTCGCTGCGGATGAGATGATCCGCTGTCCCATCGTGTCCAACTTCCTGCCCTTGCCGTCCGGCGGGGAAGTTGATGTCGAGGCCGATGCCCCCCCAGCTTTCTTCTTTGCCGCCGCCTAGACGACCGAATCCGGGGTAGGTTGCGCCGAAGGCACAAGGGGGCAGCGTCAGGGACCCGGTACTTCTTCTCATACTGGTCCCTCTTTGCCGGCGCCGTGGCAGGGTTCTTGAGGAGGGCGAGCCCCTCATCCCAGATGTCATCAAGAAGCGGTACGGCAAGGACGTCTTTCTTTTAGCCTCGCGCTGTTGGTAAAGGAACCCTTCCTTCTACTTCTCTTCTGGGCAGAGCTGGAAGAGCTCGGATGCCCTGGAAATCATGGCATGAAAGGATCCAATCTCGTCAGGCGGGGACGCCCGAGCAGGGGGCGACGGGGGACACGTCCCGTTGTCGTCTCCATCGTCATCTGTACCTGTCGTAGCCGTGTCCGTGCCTGTATCATCCCCGTGGGTAGTAGACCGGGGGGAAGGCAGAGCAGGCCGCAGAGGTGGGAGAGGTGGCGTAGGATGCGTCCTCCAGGTGGGAGAGGTGGCATAGGATGCGTCCTCCTCCTCTTATGCGGTGGACTTTCCGAAGGTCCTGGCTCCGGTTCCCCCCTCGGGTCTGGCTCAGGTACCTCCGTCGGGGGGAGGGGCAACCTTGTCCTTATCTCCGAACATAAGGACTGAATCGCTGACAAAATGGCCACCGAAGTGTCCTGCGGCGCCGGAAACGACGGGCGCGAGTGATCTTGAGGAGCCTTGTCGGCGACCCCGTCGCTCTCGTCGTCGCCCTCGTCGGGATCCCTCCCGATGGGCTGGGCCTCTTACACGACTTCGATGAGCTCTTCTTCAGAGGTCGTGTCTGTATCCAGGATGGCCACCAGCCCCTCCCCCACCTTTTCCAACGAGGACTTCGTGGGGGTCTTCTCAATGGGCCTGAAAGACGACTCCCTCTGCGGTGGCAGGGAGACTCTGGGTCCTGAGGGCGCCTCCACTGGTGAAGCCTCCACAGGCTGAGCCAGGGCCACTGCGACATCCTCAATCGAGGTCTTAGCAGGGTGAATTAAGGCCATCGTCACCTTCTGGACGCCTGGGGCCTTCACCTTGGGGGGAGGGTCCGAGCCTCGCTCCCCCTCTGCCGGAATCTTCGAGATCGACCGGGGCCTCTCCAGAAGCTTCGCCAGGTTCTCGGACTTCCTCTTACCCGAGCCAGAGCGTTGGCTCGTGGTTGATGGCGCTGGGGAGGATGCGCCCTGCCTGGCAGCCAAGGAGCCCGACTGTTCGGCGCTCCCGGTGCCCGCGGTGCTTAGCCTTTTGTTGGGCCCCCGTCGCCGGGGCGCCCTCACACGACTTAGAAGACCGCTCGGACCTCTTTTTCTTCTTCTCGCCTGACGGGCTCTCCCCTTCCAGCCAGTTGGCGAGACGGAGGTGGCGATCATTCATGGTCCGCTCCGACATGTTCCCACAAAACGCACAGTCCTTCTCCGTGTGCGTCTTGTCCTCATGGAGACAATAGAGGCACAACGAATGCTCGTCCTCCTTGAAAACATTCTGAAGCTGGCATCCAGGGCAGGTCCTGAACAGCTTCCCGGGTGTCGAGCTTCCTTTCTCCTGGGCCATGCCCGGGGTAGACCTCGGAACTTCTGGAATCCTCCAAAAGCGTAACTCGACGAAATCTTCACCCTTGAGGGGCATAGAAAACTCCGAAGCGGTTCCCCGTTGATCGGATGTAGAAACGGTGGAGCTTGAGGCTCTATTTAACCGAAAAATGAGAAAAATCTCCTGAAAAAGCGCGAAAACGCAGCAAAAGCTCGAGAGCTACAGCACGAGGACTCCCAACACTTGAACATGCAGTAAAAATCTGAGGATGGCTGCCGGAGATGGGGTTTAGGGAGAGGGCAGTTATTGGCTGGGGGCAGTATGACCCAGAGACCAGTGATTGGTTACTACTAAGAAAGACAGATCAGAAGCGAAACTGATACTGATTTTTTTCTATACCGAGGATTCCCAGCCTGACGACGGGGAATATTCGTGAGCATGTGAATCCATGCCAGACCCCATGCTGGAGAATAACAGGTATTGTTTCTTGTGGGTCCCATCCTATGGTTGGTTGAATGGCTCTAAATGAAGGCAACAATGTTAGGTCATTGGTTAGTCCCGTTTCTCTGACCAATTTTAGGTCATAGAAGTTTGGTTTAGCTAGATGCTTCAGGTGGTATCTGGGGATAACAGCCATCAATGGTCTCTTGAGGTGGGGTACTAGGAAGCCTGTAGAGTCTCGAGATGCCTGATAAGAAAGGGTAGTGAGGGCTGCTTCCAAATCTCTCCCTGTTCTTTCTTCCTCTCTGATTCTGATATCTTTGCGGTTTCTAGGCATCTTTCAGCCCATCAGTTTTTGAGGATTGGGAAGAGGGTGAATAAAGGTAGGGAGAGATGGGAGTGGTGATATTTACCTTTTTTATTTTCTTTGGGCCTGTGTTTATGGTTGGTTCATCTAAGGATTTCCTTATCCCTCTGTGACAACATTTAGGTGGGACGTTATGGAACTGTTCCAAGCATGTTAAAGACCAATTGGCTTGTAGGCTATACAGATGGAATGATTTTCCAAGGGTCAGGTTATGGAAAAGGTTTCTTTGGTGTAGTAGTGAGACTATAGTTACAATGATTCCAGAATTTATGATGAATTCTTTATTTCTGATATTCTGTGTGAGGGGCCTAGTTTCAGTGAGATAGGACTAATTATGACAGACTAGGTATACTAGGTGTGATGATTTAACTTGTTGCTGTTTGTGCAGGCAAACATGGGGAGTACAACCAGTTATTCATTGTGGGGTGGGGTCGAAATACCACTAGCTTCGCAGTTATTAGGGGATAGTACGGCGAGTTCAGGTTTGTAGGTGATTGGTATGTAAAGTCTTATGTGTTTGGTACATAGACAGAACTAAAATTAATCTAGTTATGTAGTAGATATAAACACCATAAATACGTCTACAGTTGTGGAGACACATACACTGATTTAACCTTCCTAATTACTTGGGATGTAGGCACACGATGGAGCTATGCAGATGTTAAGAAGGTGTAGAAGTCAGTTATTCTATAATGCTGATGTTATGAGCAAAGGACTATAAACATCTATACAGGTAAGAACAAAGAATGCAATCTGGCTGTCCGCTATGAGTCTGTGTGGTTATATGCTTGGTATGCAGGCAATTACAAAAAGTGAACTGCAGCTGTGTGTTAGGTATGGAGTGAGCAGAGTGGTGAGAAGCAAAGTTGTTGTGCGTCTAATTCGATGATTAGCAGCTTATGCGTTATGTGTGCATGCGACAATAGTTAGCTTTGCAGATTTAGTGGATGGTAAACACATATTTAGTCAAGACAATTGCTAGCCATGCCGGCTAAATACAATGAGTTAAACATTGTTAGCTAGAATTTCAGACAAAAAACAGTCAGATTAGCTATGTGTATGGGGTCAGCGGTATGATGAGCTATGCAGATGTATTGGTTGGTAGGCAGATTCACTCTGGTCTAGATGCAACATAATTGCTATTATAAACACAGCAAGATTATATTTGTAATTTCAGGCAAAAAGAGGGTCAATCTAACTTTGTTGTTGTGGTCTGCATTATAGTGAGCTATACAGATGTAGAGGATGATAAAACACTAACATTCATTCAAGATAATTGCTAGTCATGCGGTTTAATACAAGGCGTCAGTCAAAGAGTCAAAGATTTTTTGGTAGGATTTCAGACAGGAGGAAAGGTTTGGAAGAAAGGCCGCTTCATGAACTTGGCATCCGCAACAGCAACGTAGGGAAGCAAAGCTCCTGTGCGAACCAGAGAAGCTGTTGACAGCGGAGTACCATTTGTACACGGAGTGCTCTAGGCACATTGTGCTTACTGCTCCCCCATCAAACAAGTGGAAAGACAGGCTTACAGGGCTCTCACACAAACTGGAACTTAAGCGCCATGACAAAACACCACAGGCGACCATTGCAAAATCATGCCAGACCCGCACACAGAAGATAGGTGGGGCTTAGACCCCCCCCTTTGTGTCATTTGATGCTTTTTACTCTATAAAAGGAGAACAGGGAAAGAATTGCCCCGGGAACCAGTGGGCAGGGATAGCCAATGAGAAGAAGGAGGGCAGCATAACATGCAATATGGGATACAGGAAGTTTTATGTTGTTCAGGTGAGGTTAGTGGAGGGAGAAGCAGACCGTGAGACCAGGCAGAAGAAGGATGGTGCACAGTGGTGTGGAGGTGGATTATACAGGTGGTGTGCAAGGTGAGCAATTGGGTGGTGAGTGGAGGTGGTATTGGAAGTTACTGTGCATGTGTGTGAGTGGAGTGAACAAAAAGGTGAGCAGGCAACTGAAAGGAGAGTGATTGTAGGGGAAGGTGTTGGAGGAGTAGTAGTTACGTGAGAGTGGAGAGTAGTAACAGTGTGGAGGAGGGGGAGTAGTAGTGTAGATAGGGGAGAGTAGTAGTGGTGTTTTTTAAGAGGGAGAATAGTGTGGAGATAGGGGAGTAGTGGTGATGGGAAGCAGTAAGGAGAGAGGTCCATTGGAGGGACAGCAGAGAGAGCTTGAGGGAGAGAGAGGGTAGATGGTGGATGGAGTATGAGAAAGGATAGTAGAAGGAGGGCAAGAGGTACAGAGACTTAGAGGAATATCAGGGAGGAGAAGGAAGCGCATGGGTGAATACATGAGTGTCTGAAAGGCACAAACGATTCCTGTGAGGGAACCATTGGATAGGAACCAGTAGAGAGTTCCATGTAGAAAAGGAATCCTCCTTTAGGTTATCATCAGAAGGTAGTTTGTTTAGACAGTAGGGGTTACCCATGTCTAGTATCAACCCAGGACATAGGGATGCCCTAATTAGAGTGAGACTGCCCCATCCTAGGTTAGAGAGAGAGCGAAACAGCCATTAGACCCATTGCTTGATTCAAAATAAAAACCCCTGAACCATCTCTGGGAGTTGACGTGTTATTGAGGCCATTGTGACATAATGCATCTTTTTAGCACTCTTTGTACTTGGCTTCCTGTGCATAGAAGCCCACTGAAGAGGCTGTAAGCGGACATATGTGGCACTATAATAAACTCTATAATAAACAAATAAATAAATAACCTTCCTTATGTGGTTTCACATCCCTGCAGCAAGAACATTATTACATGTGCCTATGTAAACAGCAATATTAAAACTGTGTATTTGCTGTCCTATTAGTTTGTTTTCCTCACCTTGTAGAAGACTGTTAGTATCTTTTGCTCTTCCAACTGACACCTTCTGCTATTTTTGGGAAACAGGAAAAGATTATGCAATGACAAGTTAATATTAATCATATGTGCTTAGGGGAGAACCTGTGTGGGTGTTTGAGGAACAATAACTATTTAAGCACTTGCAGCTATCTGGATGCATGGTGCATTGCACCCTCCGCAATGCAATAATACAAGTAAAGTTCAAAGAATGTGTACCCTGATCTGCTTTGCTCATCACATTAAGAATGCATAGTAAGAACACACATTTTGTATTATGGAAGTAATATGTTTTGAAACCAAATATTTGGTTAATTAAATAATAAACACCTTTTTTCTACAGCAATATGTTCAGGTATCACATCTAAAACACATATTCGTGTTTCTCCCCTCTCAATATACACACGCTGCTATTCCAATTAGTCTACTTAACATGTTTCAAAAAAGAAGACAACAGCCTCATGAACTCATTATAAAGTCTTCATCCAAATGTACATCGTAAATTATAAGTGTTTCTTAATATGCATGCCCTTTTGGGGTTGAATTCTTATTATTCGTGGCAGTTAGGGTTCACTTCTCATTCTCTCTCCTTGCCCAACACGTGGTTCACACTATGTAGACTGCAACACATGCTTTTTCAGCATTGACCTTGTTTGTGATGTTACAGCTGTTTCTCCGTCTCCCTTGCGTTCATTTGAATCAAGACTTCAGAAGCAGCAGCAGCAGCAGCAGCAGCAGCAGCAGCAGCAGCAGCAGTGCAGTTCAACATTTGAAGTAGGAATTGATGTGCAGAGATGGTATGTCAGTTGGGTCTGACTGTGGCATAGTTGAAACTGACATATCCTGATATTCAAACCTGTTTTTCCTTTAGGCAATCACAAAGTGTGGACTCCGGGATCTGATCACCAACAGAAGCTTCTCTATTGGTCTTCTCACCGCTCCCAGCTCTTTAGCCAATCTTCCCACTTGGAAATGAGTCTTTAACAGCCTGTTAAAGCCGTGTTCCAAGCTCCCCTCTGTGATGACTACACACTGGGCAATGGGCAATGAAACATGGACTAACTCTGTTGGTGGGGCTTCCCTTTTTCCCCTATACACGTCCTAAAAGATTGAAAAACCTTACATCAGGTTCTATTGCATGCCTGGTGAGCTTTATTTATTTATTTGTGGCATTTGTTATTCGCCCAGACCCTGGGGTTTCACCCAGTAGGTTCAAGAAATCTTACATCTCTGGTTACAATCAAGGAAAAGGTTAGTTACATACAGGACACAGCACCTAGTTTCACACTCCTTAAGAGTCCCTCACCTTTGGATCAGGGCCGCTTACTTGGGCAGTGGTCACCTAACCCTCAATAGAGCCCTCGTCTAACACGTCAAAATCACAGAGTTTAAAATGTCATCACAATGATATTATCGAATGATAGATATCTTCACAGGAGAGAAAGATTGGAAAATATTTTGCCTTAAATAATGGAAAAATATTAGTAAACCTTAAAGAGCCCACACCTTAATCTTAAGCATTTAATACCTAAGAGCAAGCAAAACCTAGCGCCTGAACAATACTATCTCAATTTAAGTGTAAGGCATATAAAAAAACAATCATTTGTGAATGTGCCCTCTAAGTGGGAAGGCAAAGAACGCCAGTAGTTTTGCTTGAGTGGAACATCTGGCAAATCACTTATTAAATGAGTATCACACTAACATATCATTAGCGATTTTGTCCCGTGAAAACAACTGCAGAATACAAGGTAGCACATATATTCGGCACCCCGAGAGTTTATTTTCATTGTGAACAGAAGGCATTTCTGATGTGGTTTATGCACGGATCGGCAGGATTATATATGAAAGTGCTCAGGGCTTGTTCCTGGCGAGCTCTTGGCGCGTAAATTGTCACACGGTGAGCTTGTTTTTGATGTTGCCCTGCTTCCAATGCCTTCATGTCATCCGAGCCATTCCCTCGATGGTTTTCAAAGTCTTTCCCCATTAAAATACGGATTAATTATGCCACATTATTAGATAAAGCAGTAGCATGGGCATTCAGCCAGTAAAGCTCACATTACTTGCACTTGACTAACAAAACTCTTCCATGGAACTGTATCTGTGGGAAAAATGAGAGGAGGAAAAATAGGTGAACATTCGAAATACGATGAGGAGTTGCTACGTTGATAAGGCTGTGAGACCATTTCAATTATTTACATAAGTAAGTGAATAATGATAGGCAAAACAATCTATGTTCCCATGAATCACTATTATAGATTTATGAAAAACTAGCAATAAAATACCATAATTGACCACATGTATACTTATATACAATTTACAATATCCAGCATCAGTGATGTCATGTATGATGTAATTAGTGATGTCACCAGTGATGTAATCTGTGAAGTCATCATTGTGGTCATAAGCTGTGCAAGGGGGGGGGGAACACAGTTAAGGTGTACTTGCTTAAAATGCGAGTGCTGAATTTCAAGGGTTTTGTTGCTTTAAATCTGATCACCTTAACTCTTTCATAACTAAGGTTTTTTTCACTGAATTTCAAATGTTTTGTTGCAATGTTTTTTCATGTTAAATCTGATCACCTTAACACTCTCCTAACAAAAGTTTTTTTTACAGATTTTTGAGGGTTTTGTTATACTATAGTTTATTTTGGGCCCACAGCCAGTGGCCTTGGCCTTCGGCCGTGTCTACTGTTTATTTTAAAACACTACCGGGCCAGTGTCCACGGCTGGCGGCCATGTCCACTGTACATGTTCCCCCAATATGTTTCTTTTGGACCCACTAGGTGGACACAGCCTTTGCCCGTGGCCACTATAAATGTATTTGGGCCTTCACCAGTGGCCAATGTACATGTTGCACCTATAGGTTCATTTGGGCTCACTAGCCATGGCCTTCAGCTGTTGTACTTGTTGCACCAATAAGTTTCTTTGGGGCCCACTATCCATGGCCTTTGGCCACTGGCCATGACCTTCGGCTGTGGCCACTGTACATATTCGACCAATAGGTTTCTTTGGGGCCCACTAGCAATGGCTTTCAGCCTTGGGCAGTGGCACAAAGGCCAATTACCCCTTGTCTAGCAGATGTGATCACTGTAGGTGTAAAATGTCATTTTTTTGACTGTCTTCCAATTCCCATGTGATTACCCCGATTTTCCCCTGATAATGTCAACAAACTGAACATACAGCAGCAATGAACTACCCATGCCCGTGGTATCCCCCCTGGTATTAAACCTGATAATGTTAATCGAAAACTCTTCCAAGTCCTCACAGGCACTCACCAAGTTCCCTCCTCCTCTTTCCATGTACCAGATTCTTACTTGTGGAGCATTCATTCTTAGTACTTATCAACTTATACAATTTAAAATAAAAATATGCAACATTATACAAATGGTTTGAAATTTATGTATTAGTAATAATGCAAGGATAGTATCTGATTCAGGCAAATCTATTTCAGGTTTTTCAAACATAATTTATTAATTAAATGTAGTAATATAAAAAAATAAGAATTGATAGAAGTAGAAACATGTTTAATAGTGTTATGAAAAAACTAAAATGCCTGCATTTAAATGTCCTTACTGTAATAACAAATTGAACACATTATTTCTATATGACAAAGTTTATTAAAAAATAATCACATATACAGAAAGTATGTGCCCTTGTGCATTGTAATAGTATAGACTCCAAGAATTCAAGTTGGGCTAATATGCAAACAAAATCAGTTACTTATACTACATAAATGCATTTAAAGACAAGAAATGCAGATTAGAAAGAACATATTTAATTATAGACATGAGAATTGTGTTACGAATATTTGTAGTAATTTCTTTTGAAAATAAATTATGAATTTGTATTCCAATGTAACAGATTATCTTCCAAAGTACGTAATGCTTACATCCTATTCTTCATTGTAATAATCTCTGTATGCACTTACAATTGTGCACCGTACACTATATTTAAAGAAACACGAGCAGAATACAATGTACTGTTTAAGTATGAAATATGTTCATGTATGTTATGTAACAAAACAGAGTTGTCATATTTCAAAATGTAATTAATGAAACCAGTGATATCAGTGATGCCATAAGTGATGTCATCAATGATGTCATCAGTGGTGTCATCAGTGATGTGATGTAATGTGTGATGTAATTAGTGGCCATGGCTAGTGGTCCCCATAGAAAGGTATTCGTGCAACATGGACAGTGTCCAAGGCCGAAGGCCGTGGCCACTTGTCAAGGTCGAAGGCTGTGGCTAGTGGGCTCCAAAGAAACCTATTGGTGCAATATGAACAGTGGCCAAGACCAAAGGCTATGGCCACTGTCCATGGCTAAGCATAGCCAGTGTGCCCCCAAGAAGCGTAATGGTGCATCATGTACAGTGGCCACGACTGAAGGCCATGGGTAGCGGGCCGCAAAGAAAGCTGTTGGTGCAACATGTGCAATGGCCATGGCTGAAGGCAAGGGTCACTGGTCATGGCTGCAGGCCATGGTTAGTGGGCCCCAATGAAGACTGTTGGTGTAGCAATAGTGGTTGTGGCAACTGGTCATGGCCAAAGGCCATGGCTAGTGGGACTCAAAGAAAGCTCTCGTGCCCCAAAGAAACATATTGGTACAGCATGTATAGTGGCACCCCTTGCCAAAGTCCATGGGTAGTAGGCGCCAAAGAAACCCATTGGCTCAACATTTGCAGTGGCCACGGCCAAAGGCAATCCCACAGAAAACGGTTGATGTAATATGCACAGTAGTCAAGGCCGACAGCCATGGCCTTTAGCCATGGACAAAGGCCACAGCTAGGGAGGCTCAAAGAAAGCTATTGGTGCACCAACGACACTGGCCACGGCCAGACACCATGGCTAGTGGGCCCAAAAGAATGCTACTGGTGCAACATGGACTGTGTCCAAGGCCGAAGGCCGTGGCCACTTGTCATGGTCGAAGGCTGTGGCTAGTGGGCTCCAAAGAAACCTATTGGTGCAATATGAACAGTGGCCAAGACCAAAGGCTATGGCCACTGTCCATGGCTAAGCATGGCCAGTGTGCCCCCAAGAAGCGTAATGGTGCATCATGTACAGTGGCCACGACTGAAGGCCATGGGTAACGGGCCGCAAAGAAAGCTGTTGGTGCAACATGTGCAATGGCCATGGCTGAAGGCAAGGGTCACTGGTCATGGCTGCAGGCCATGGTTAGTGGGCCCCAATGAAGACTGTTGGTGTAGCAATAGTGGTTGTGGCAACTGGTCATGGCCAAAGGCCATGGCTAGTGGGACTCAAAGAAAGCTCTCATGCCCCAAAGAAACATATTGGTACAACACGTATAGTGGCACCCCTTGCCAAAGTCCATGGGTAGTGGGTGCCAAAGAAACCCATTGTCTCAACATTTGCAGTGGCCACGGCCAAAGGCAATCCCACAGAAAACGGTTGATGTAATATGCACAGTAGTCAAGGCCGACAGCCATGGCCTCTAGCCATGGACAAAGGCCACAGCTAGGGAGGCTCAAAGAAAGCTATTGGTGCACCAACGACACTGGCCACGGCCAAACACCATGGCTAGTGGGCCCAAAAGAATGCTACCGGTGCAACATGGACAGTGGCCAAGGCTAGTGGGCCCCTAGGAAGCCTATTGATGCTATATGTACAGTGGGCAAGGCTGTCGCCACTGGCCATGGCTGAAGGCGATGGCTAGTGGGCTCTAAAGAAACCTATTGGTGACTGTGTTCTTAAGATATGTGCCCAGATGCCTTTAGGCCCGGCTCGCTTTACAAATAAACAAAATACAAATACAAATACATGTACAGTGGCCATGACTGAAGGCCATGGCTAGTGGGCCGCAAATAAAGTTATTGGTGGAAACTGTACAGTCTCCCAGGCCAATGGCCGTGCCCATTATTTATGGCCAATGGCCATGGAGCCCAAAGAAAGCTATTGGTGCAAAATGGGCAGTGACCACGGACAACAACGATAACTAGTGAGCCCCAACGCAACCTATTGGTGCAACATGTACAGTGACCAAATCCGAAGGTCATGGCTAGTGGGCCTCATAGAATCATAGTGGTGCAATATGTAGAGTGGCCAAGGTCAAAGGCCATCACTAGTGGGCTCCAAAGAAACCTATTGGTGCAACATGTACAGTGTCCAAGTCCAAATGCCATCGCTAGCGGCCCCCAAAGAAACTACAGTAGAAAAAAAAACTTGGAATTCACTGGAAAAAACTTTAGTTAAGAGCGAGGTGATAAGATTTAATGTAAAAAATATATAGCAATTAAACCTTTGAAATTCACTGGAGAAAACATTAGTTTGAAAACAGTTAAGATGAACAAAACATTGGAAAAAAACCTTCCAACTAATTGAAAAGCCGTAGTTAAAGAGACGTTAAGGTAAAACTTTAATGCAACAAAACCCTTAAAATTCGGAAGACAATTCAGGAAAAGCCAACTTAACTACTGTTGTGCTGCATATAACCACAATGATGACACCAGAGATGATATCACTTATGACATCACTGCTGACATCACTAATTATATCACATATGACATCACTGATTACATTATTGATGGCATTACTGATGACATCACTCATTATGCATGTTAACATATTTTTGGGTCACTCTCTAAATATGTTATTTCAGAAAACTTAACAATAAGAACATGACATAGAACAATAGACGGGCACATCTGTATGCTATGAGTACTAGTGGAGCATTCATTTGTAGTATTTATTAAAAGATGACCTTTAAAATACAAATGTGTAATATCTTAGAAATACCTTTCATTTTGTTTAATAGCAAGCAATTAAAATAGTCCATTGCATAGAATGCACCTGATTGTGCAAATGTACTTTAGATATTTGGACGATAATATAGTATGCATGCACAGTAGTAAACAAATGATAAGAGGAATAGATATAAATAGAAACATGTTATGTGTACAGACTTACATTTTCTACTGTGCTTAATATAACAATAGTATATGAACATATTTTTCTAAATGAGTACATGCACTTATCTATTAGCATACATTGTCAGAATTCTAAGTATGGGTATTCTAAAAATTGATTAACACTACATAATTACATATATAACTATATATATGTATATAGACAAAAGAAATGAAACTTAGAAATTGAAGATTTACTTTTGGACATGCCATTGGATTTATATTGCTAAAAAATCCCAATTAACTAATATTGCAGTTGAAAGTGAAAAATGCATGCACACATGTTTGATTAATAGACAGAGAAAGACGACAGGAAGTGCCAGCGACGGTGTGCATGTGGGATGGTGGCACTTGAGATTGATACCATGCACTCAGTACCAAGCCAACATTTAAATCACATTGATTTGTAATTTCAATGTAGTAGCTCATAACATTACTCAGATGTGAATAGGTAAATATGCTGCATAAAATGCAGAATAGGAGTTTACAAAGAAATTCCATCCAACCAATATTTATTTGGCTTATAGATTTGGCACAGGTTCAAATCTGGCACACACATGATTCTGGATATAATTATCCACTGTGCAAAATTCAAAACATGATCACAGGGTTTTCAAGTTAAGTTCTTTGCCAAGCTGGGTATTAACAGCACATCTAGTGTGCTCCTCTAGATAATCTGAGTTTTTTTCTGCATTACAAACCTCTGGATTTCCCTGCTAGAACCCCCCAACCCACCAAAATTATATACTTCTTATAGTGTGGGTGATTCATACATTCAATACATTCAATCTTTCCTTCGATTATATTGCTTTTATTAGAATAGACATCTAAATAATATTTTTCTTATGGTGGGTCCTTCCTTAATAAGTCCAAATGATTATCTTAGACCAAATCAATTTTCTCATGTTATGATATTTTTCTTCATAAATCTAATTTGATGTTAATACATTTTATATGTATGAGTTTTGTTTGTCTTCCTTGACCCAACTTGTTCAAATAGATCCAACTGGTCCTATCTTCTTTAATTTAGTTTGTTTCAATAAATCCAATTGGTCCTCTTTGCCTTGATATAGTCAAATGGTCCACAACTCCTTTCTTGCCTCCCTTAATTCATTTCAGGGCGCGCAAATTAAGCCCGGCAATAAAGGAGAGACACTCCTCATTTTAAATAAGGATACGAAAACCAATTTTAAAGGAAATTAATTTCAAATGAAACCTTACAATTGGGATGAATTAACTACTCAAGAAGATAAAAGAACACAGTTACCTATAATGAAAAACATATTCACTTCCTCCTGATGAGCTATGTATACAGCAAAACATGTGTTGACGACCAATTGAATTTATTGAGACAAAGGGGACCAACTGGATTTATTGATCCATATTTTTTAAGGCCCCATCTCAAATATCAATTTCACATGCCCCTTATCTCCAGCAACGTCTATCAACCATCCCTCATTTTACAACTGCAAAACAGGACAGCCACAATAACTTGACCTGCTCCATGTTCTTGCTTAATTTTCAATGCATTTAAGGTCCTTTTAATTTTAAGCTTGTTTGGTAGGATTTTTTTGCAGACAAGTTTTCTGTTGATTAAGTGTGCATGATAAGGGTTGTCATTCTGGTCTGGTGGTGAGGCCTGTTGTCAAATATCAGTTTGTCTTTGGGTCATGGGCATGCCTTATCTCTCTATTACTCCTGGTCTCGCGTAGTGAGTCATTGTTGGCTGGTGCAATGAAGAGGCATGTTTTCAGAATTTCCTTATTTTTCTTTAGTCCCTCTATGTACCTATCGCGTGGAAGGTTTAACCTTGAAAGGACATAGTTTCAAGGGGTCATGTGCATCAAACAGTTCCATTATTAATTGGGTCAGAGTTGATAACAGTGTCACCGTTGGTAGTGGTGTGGTTGGTTAAAGTTGCTAGCGTGTGTTCTAGTACTTCCAAGACAAGTCCTTAAAGGAGTGACTGGAGGATGTGCTTGGATTACCCTGCCCCTTGTTCGATTGGGAGGGTATGTGTAGGGAGGATGGGAATGGCAGCATGGTCTGTCCAGTAAAGTGAGGTAGAATTTAGAAGAGGGAATTCTTGGAAGACAAAGTTGAGTACATTTCCTTTGATCTGGGTGGGCCTTTGTGCATGTTGTTTTATATCCAGGGGTCCATAAGGTAGAGGAGACTCTGATTATTTTGGTCAATTGGCTCCCTGACAGGTTGAAGTCACCAAGGAAGATGCTCATTCAGTTTGAGATTGATGCTGAGATTATGAGGTCAGGAATGACCCACACTTGTGAGGTGGGTGGTAGATCAGATGCAACGTGGTGGCCTTTCCATGAGCTAGTTGAAGGTGGCATGAGAGAAGCTCTAAGGAGTTTATGGCTATTTGGTTGAGCATAATACAGGTCGAACCTGATTTGTGGATACCTGCCAGGACTCCCCTGATCATCCCCATGCAGTAAACCTGTTGGAAGCTGTACGTGATGCAAGTAGCACTGAGGCAGATCCATGGTTCTGTGATAAAAAATGGCATTGTGTTTGTGGTGGTGGTGAGGTCAGCAATGTCAGCAGCATGGTGGATGGCCAAATACAAACTAATGGGCACTGGTTTGTGAGAGAGGAGGGGTGGTGGGGATGACGTTGTCACAATGGGATTGTGGTTGGAATTAAGAGGATTTGTGACATTGTGTCTTCTTGGGCGGGGGAATGGACTGTGGCTGTATGAAACACACTGTAATGTATGCCTGCCATTGCAGAGTCAAGGAATACATCTCTTGGGACTGTCTGGGCTCAACAGCCACACACAGGTGGTATCCTTGTCATCTTCTTTAGCTGAGGTGGCCTGTGATGAGGACACCTAGAGAAAGCTGGATAGAAAAAAGAGCAGATGGCTCCTAATTAGCTGGTCACATGACCAGAGGGACACTCCATTGTGCCTGGTGGAAGAGCACTGCAAGGGAGAAGAAAGGCTAGTCTTTAAGTAGTCTCTGTTTCGTGACGTGACCAGGAACACTCATCTGAACCTTTTGTGAAAAGCCACATTCCTACAGAACTCGTTGCACCTATGGTAGATTTCCACCATTTGCCCTTTTTAAAAAAACATCAATGACTGGCTATTCCTCTGGTCTGCAACATTCTCCAAGTTTCTCTCCTCCCTCTAAAAACGTCTTAAAATAGGGGACTGAAGACATGAAAATAACTTCATAAAGGCTAACACATTTTGGTGCTGCTAACACGTTTTGCTGTTAAACAGTTGTGTGAAACACATAGATGCTCCTTACTCTGCAAATCATCATCTATTGATCATTAGTACCCAGCATGTGCGGCTGAACAGGAATACTGTGTGGCGATTGGCTCATTTGCGAGCCATACCACACGGTATTCCCGTCCACGCCGTGCGTGGCGGATACTCTGTTCCCGGCGGGGGGCGTGGTAGCTCCTCAGCCAATTAGGAGGCTCGAAACGGGGCAATCCCCGCTCCGAGCCTCCCCATGGCTGAGGCTTCCTTTGTCCCCTGCCGGGGACTCAGGTAAGAATTTTTTTTTCCCCTTCCTCCTCCCACCTCCCACCCCACCCAACTTACCTTCTATCCTGCGATCTCCGGCGGGGGACGATGGAAGGCTCCAGCCGTGTGGAGACTCGGATTGGGGCCATCCCCGCTCCAAGCCTCCACGCGGCTGGAGGCGTCCATCGTCCCTCGCCAGAGAGCGCAGTACTTTTTTTTTTTTCCTCCCCATCCCCTCCCTTCCGCCCTCCCGACCCCACTTACCTTCTTTTTTCTTCTGCTCTTGGAAGCAAACGCACTGGGAACACTTCTGTTCCCAGAGCGTCCGCTCCCGATGCCCGCCATGGAAAGGGAAAATGGACTACGTTTTCCCTTTCCATGGCGGCGACCATTTTTTTGCTGTTTATTTATTTATTTATTTATTTTCTGTTCCGTAACATGTTTCAGAACAGAAAAAAAAGCAATTAGTACCCCGGTCTAACGGGCCTGGGTACTAATGGCAATAAGCCCCTCGGTGGTGGGCCAATACCGCCCGAGGTAATGCCCCGGGGCACCGTTAAGTATAACTCGCCCCGGGGGCATTACCTGGGGCGGTATTGGCCCGCCACCTCGTGGCTTATTGCCACATTATTTGAAGACAAGCATCTGCTGGAGTTTTTAACAGTTTGCCTTCAATGGCCAGCAACGACAGTTTGATTTAGCATCAGTTCTTATGGTTGACTAGTGTGCTAGAGAGCATACTGCCACTACAATGTTGAAGATGTAAGTGAAAGGAAGCTACCAGGGGAGTTATGTAACACTAAGGTCTTTATCACGAGTTGGGCGTAGCCCTTAAATGCAGTGGTAATGGGGTTACTGCCACATTTAAGGGTCTGCCCAATCATGAGCTCAGAGCTGGGGGTAAACACGCCAGATAAATGAGGATTTCCGGTGCAATTACAGTGCGGCAATACCAGCGGCGGTAATTGGGCTGAAAAGTCCTAATTGGGTCACATGGACCCAATGGGGAATGGGGAATAATGGCCAAACTGTGATCTGGCACTAATACTGCCAGACGGGTGGGCGGTAACGCAGATAAAGTTGGGCAGTATCCCACTCGGAATACCGCCCAACTTGTGATGAGGCCGTAAGTCTGAACAAGGGCTCTAAGCATCTGCTTCATGTAACCATGCATTTATTTTATTCATCTTTGATTTGTGTAAGGTTCTTAATGATGCCTTATGACCACCCCAAAGTGGTAAGCAGAGAGTCCACAGAGTTAAGGTTATGAGCATTGTTCACAATGCACAAACGCACTTGGACCCACATTCACAATACACTGGGGATGCAGGATCTAGAAAGGATGATGCGAGAGTGCTGGATAAAGTTGAGTGTACACAATGGCCACAGAAATGCTTGCGGAAACTATTGAAGGTACACACATCTCCTAGGATTGCATTCACTCAAGAGAACAGTGTACAAAACTAGGGCATAAAGCCAGTGAAATGGGGGCATCTGACAGAAGGAAGGAAATTCCTCATCAAAAGCACATTCTTAAAACATCCTGGTGGATCAACTTGTATAATGTCAGAATATTATAGAATATTAGTACCTGGCAAGGGACAATCAGATTGTAACAAGCAATATGATTGGCCCTCACTGGTACTTTACCAGCCTGACAATGCCTTACCTGCTGCTGTGTCCCTCAACGTTCCTTCCCATTCTCCTACTGGCCACCATGGAAGGGGCGAAGGGACTACAAGTAGTAGTTTGATACCTGTGCCATGTGCTGGAGTAAAATGCTAGATTTCTACATGTCACTTCAGAGTGTTTGTAAGTGGCCAGGTTCTGAAATGAGGTGCTAGATGTGCTGTCCTAAGTTGTGAAGTACGGTTTAAATATATCTGTTAGAGTGGCAATGGTCTTGGCCAAATGAAGGGTGGCTATAAACTGGATGGGAAGGTCTGGGTTTATGAATGGAAACTGCCATATGGTCTGATATACTGCTGAGAGGTGGAATCTAACTTCTGTTTCATGTTTGCCTCCAAAAATATCACCAGTGATATTTGGAATGAATTCATGTAGCTCTACAACCCATGGATGAATCGGGTGACCAGCCTTAATGCTGTATTTGTCCAGCAGTTTCTGCAATACTGAACAGTAAATATGAGATCGACCTTTATGACAAACTCTAGTCTGTGGAATTTAAGTTAGGGGGCAGCAAAGGCATGTTCAATTGAGGCACGTAGGGGTGGATGGATAGGTGTTGAACTTTGATGAATTACATCCTAAATAAAACTATTTCCCAATACCAGCTGATATGGCTACTACTGGACAGCAATGTAGTTCTGGGGCTATCTCTAGAACATCGAGGAACAAGTTATTGTTATTGTGTAAATGAGTAACATTAAATGTCATCAATAACTTCTTGCAACACAATATCTATTTGTAATCATAAATAGACATTGACATCGAAAAAAAACAATGCAATTGCGTAACTTAATTCTAATCAAATCGGAGGTTTAGGAAAAACACTATGTCAACTGAGGGCATGCCTTTATGTTTCTAAAAAACAAGCATTCATTCAAATGTTCATTAAAAACAACTTTTCTTACATATGGAAGAGAAATGTGTCCAATATACAACTTGTTTCAACAATTCCAAAAAGAACAATAATTCAAGTTCACTTACCATCACATTAAAATATTGCAATATTACAAAAACAGAATTTCTGTCTATGTTGGAAGTCATCAACACCAATAATTTGCCCTGTAAAATGTCAACACAATGGACCTCATTACGACCTTGGTGCTCCCGTAATGAAGGGTGCCGGTACGGGATCGGCACCGTTCATTACGGGATGCCTTATTACGAGGCCCCCTAGCGGGACCCGCACAGAAGGTCTGGTCAGGCCAGACGTCCTTAGCGGGTCTCGCAAGGGGACCAGGGAGCTAATAACGGGCCCGTTATTAGCTCCCTTCCCATTCCCATTGAGCCCTATGGGGGCTCAAATGGGGATGGGTTTTTTCAATGAGGAATTACCGGATCCTCCAATGTTGAAATGGCCTGGTAATTCCCCATTGAAGGGACCCGGAGCTGGAACCCGGTATGGAGGCAGCCATGCCCTTACTAAGGGCATGGCTGCCTCCATACTTGTAATGAGGCCCAATGTGTTTCAGCCTAAAAAAAGTAGATTCATTAGAACTCTCTCTGCTATGGATGCCCTTCACCAGCATGTACCTATTCGATATGACGAGAGAATGACATGCCCATGTGTTCCTTTCATAATTCCTGGCCCAGAGTGTAGTCACAATATTGTTTATGATGTGTGATCCTTTTTCAAATAACTGATTTGGCTTTCATCCAGGTAGCACTCACATAGTTCAAGCTTGTATTGAGCTAAGCTGTCCTCTGCAGTATTTTGATTGAGATGCCAGCCGTATTGATGTGGCTTCAGTAATCCATTTGCTGGGTACTCACTATTTGAAGGATAACTTTCTAAGTATCAATGGCCGAAACAGACAACTATTTTATTTTCAATTTCATTTTAATTCCAGCACTGAGTAACCAGGTCCCTCGCTTTTGTTATAAGTCTCATAAATAGAAATGCATAAAGAATGTTTTCACCTTTTCATTTTGCATTTAACTGTACTTATTCTCTTGTAGAGATACTACAATATTGCAAAAAAATATGCAGCCACCAATATCACCAATAACGTAGTTGAATATGGTCCTAGCATCCTACTCTTCTGTTCACATCTAGTAATCTAAATCAAAAGACTACAACCAGTCGCTACTAGGTATAGCTATTGAAAATATGGCACAGTAAAACGTACAATTACACTCAGAGTAGTGCTATCAGGATTGGCAAGTCAGAAGACAGGTGTGGTTATTTCAAGAACTAACAGCCCACTAAATGAAAAGGCATAAAAACTATATAACAAGGCCCATGACCTATAAGGGTAGTTACCTAACAAATATGAAGCCATGGATTAAACAATCCAGTTTTAATTATTGAATATATCTGCTGGATTGCTGCTTTCCACCAACTAGTCCACTTGTCCTGGCCGTGGATCTGCCAGCAGAAGTCAAGGCTTTCATATGCGCTTTGCAGAGCCTTACCACACACCAATATAAGTGCTATACATGTTATTTGGTGTGAACCGAGTAAACAGTGCCTGCCATGTTCACATGCCAGGCACTGTTTACACTTGATTCCTATGGACACCAGCAAAAAGCAACCCGATTTCAGAGGACTCCAGCGCATCCAGGCCAACATGAAACTGTCATGCTGGTGGCAATACGATCACATGTTTATGCCGTGGCCTTTTCCACCATATGAATGCAATACTATGCAGAGTAACGTCAAATGAATGCGTAAAGCTAATGCTTGCATTTTGCGCATGAATTTCATGTTACTCCACAACGCACATGGCACCACTGTGGTTCCAACTTCTGCTAACGGACAGGAATCTGGGGGAACCTGTCATTCCGGTCACGTTCTGCTGCAATATTTTATAAAGTGTCTTCCCAGGGTGGGAAAAGAACATTTCTCTTGGTTGAAGACACACTACTCTCAGCTCCATTTTGACCTTTGACTTCATACAATGTGCACAATGTATTCCTAGCCATGAACGTGCAATTTAGCTGTAATCTGCAAGCCACCCGCCTGATATGAAGTAGATTGTGTTTGTTAAAGGATTTATGGAACAAGCTCAATGACGTGTACGGACAGCTGGAAATTAAATATTTATTTTAATCCCTTATGCTGTCTAGGCTACATGCTTAAACACCTTAAAAGGACCTTTGAGCAAATATTTAGCCGTCAAGCAATACATTGCGTCACAGCAAAGAAAAGGCTCTTACCAGAGCGGATTCAAACTCGTTTGAACCGCTTTGATCGAGTGCATACCGTGCTCCGCACCTTTTTCCCGAATTACACCTGCCTGAGGCATGTCATGCCATCCTGTACGCCTCTTAAGTGGGTGTTTTACTTTGGCCGTTTACACTTTTGTGTAAAATGCATGTGTAGGTTCGTTGTGGGGTGGATATCTTTGAAGATAAAACAGAATCATCGAAGGCGGCGGCAGATACGGACGGACAGATATTGTGCATAGTTTACCATATCCCATCCAGAAAGGCAGTTGCCTCATGCGACAGCAGCAGAGAAGCACCAGGGGGTGACATACTGGCACTAAAAACATAACATCTGCCTGCCTTGTAACTCAGGGGCTAGAACACCAAAATGCCTTTTTGCCTTTGGAACAGTCCCACCGTTAACCTTCAAATACTCATTGGCCAACTTATTTTTCTAGTATATGCCCAGTACCTCATATACTGTCTGGCCCCATATGTCTTGCAATTGAGGCAATTCATTCATATTTACACCCCTTTGCATAAATAAAACGTACCCTTATGTCACACCTAGCTCACCCTCATAGAGTCTGGTATCAGCTCCTATGCACACTCCCCCATTTAAAAACTGTGTCGCTTTTTCCGTGTGTCTGCTTGCTTGAGAAGGAATATACATGTTAATCATATTTCATCATTGCCAATGTCTCCAGGCTGTACATCTCTAGATCTCCAGCTCTTCATCCATAGGACTTATCGTGCAGACCTGACATATGGGGCCTCATTACGAGGTGGGCAGTAAGGGATACCGGGCACCGGTAAGGAGACCGGTGCCCGTAATCCCTTACCGCCCTATTCCAAGGTCCCTTGGCGGGGACCGTAAGGAACGTGTGGTCTGACCACACATCCCTTACGGGTCCCGCTAAGGGACCAGGGCGCTAATAACAGGCTTGCAAATCGCAAGCCCGTTATTAGCGCCCTCCCCATGCCCATTGAGCCCTATGGGGGCTCAAATGGGAATGGGGAATGGTTTGTTCAATGGGGACTTACCGGTCCTGCCAGGGTCGGACTACACCGGTAAGTCCCCATTGAACAAGACCGGTCACGGTATGGGAGGCAGCCATAGCGCAAATGGCACCATGGCTACCGCCCATCTCGTAATGAGGCCCATATATTCACAAAAACCTTTTTTAAACTTGCTAAATTTTTCTATAGATCTGTCCTTCCTAGCTGGACACAGAGCTTTAAAAGGGACCTCAATGCGACATATATGTTAGTAACGCAACCATATTCCTGCTGAGGTACCATATTGTTAACTTGGACATCAGCACACACAGAGGCCTCGAGAAAATCCAGGAGCAGCAACTCCCCTGCAGATATCATGTCTGCAAAGGGACACAAACGCTATTCTTAATTCTTTGTTCTTTGAGGACAGTATGGCTGTCCTTATCTGTTGCAGGAGTATTTCACTATCCTCATCAAAAGACTATATGGGCCTCATTACGAGTTTGGCAGTAAGTGGTAAAGTTGGCAGTAACTCCGTCTCCACCAAACCTTAGCACTACAGCAAATTATGACTTCCAGGAAATTTGGCGGTAACAACCCAGTCTTGGGAGGATAGCTCAGGAGCAACGTACTCGCCTTGGAAACAAGATGACACGGTGCAACACAGGTTCGTGTGCCATTTATTAGGCGGTCTCGGGTTATAGATTACATTTTTAGGATTTTTAGGGTTGTAGGAGGTTTGCAGAGGGGTGGAGGGCATGCTTGGTGAGTATAGGAGATTGCCCGCCATAACAACATGCAATGAAATCGCAGCAAAAAGACCCCCATGACAAGATGGGCCAGATGCGTTTTTTGGAGGGATATTCTTTTCAGCGTTATTCTGAGCCAGTGAATTTGCATGTTACTTTTGTGTGGTTTCACTGCCTTTACGCCTCATTATTCAGGCCTTTGTCAGAAGAGGGATGCCCATTCAGATCATCACGTAGTGGAGAATAAAAGTGAAAAGTGAAACTATTGCGCCTTTTCTCGCTCGCTCCGCCGTACCTGAAAAAGAACCGCCGAATACCATAGCTGACATTACCAACTTTTTGTTGCTGGATTGAATACTAGTGCAGGGGAAATCATATAATGGGTTGGTGGGAGCAGATTGTTTGCAGCAGCTGCGGCTCACACGTGATATGGTTTTGTGGCTAGTGCCAAGGAGGAAAGATTCCCAGCGGCCACCATGCATCACATACACACATGTGGCAATTCTTGACTGTAACTGAATGTGCCATCTTTTTGTGGCTACAGAGAATACAAGAAAAGATAACATCGTTTAGTTGAAAGAATATATTCAGTGGCTGCACTAAGCGTGATACATACATGCAACAGAGGTGTTGGTGGGGCAATGGGAGGGGGGGTCTATAGCCCTGGGTCTTTTGGTTGCAGACCTGGATAGAACCTCAGGAGCTACAACTAAAAGGCTAGCAAGCAGTGTTTTAAGTGGGGTGAGAAATTGAGGTCGGGGCTTCATATGTGGCGCTGGGTCTTGCACAATGGGCATGACCTAAGAATCGATGGGCATAGCCTAAAGACCAACATGTAAAAATGGTCTGGCCTACAGTACATATCGTAACATAGACTGCTTGCTACATGCCTTAAAGTATAACGAATCAAAGCTTGTCATTATTTATTTATTGGACCCTGAACTGAGGTGGCCAAGATGTGTGCCTACTGTCGAGAGCCAACTTGAAGATTCATTAAAAATTATTTGTTTATTTGTACTATGTCCTAACATAGCTGAATACTTACTAGAATTCCGTATGATAGGAGAGAAAAATAGGTTTTCAGGGGGACTATTGCCACACACATGGAAGCCTTTCTTGAGAGCCCAAATCATTGGTAGACTTGCCTTTTAGTTCAGACTTCAAGTCGGCAACATGTGCATAGGCAACAGCAAAGTTGGATATCCCCAGCGCAATAATGATTTCAAACGCACTGAGATGGCAGCAATCACTTATCAAATCCCTTTTAGTACATGAGCATAGCCAGTGCCATTTTAAGCATTTTTGGGGCCCTAGGCACAGACTTCTTTGGGGCCCCCCCTCCACCAAACCAAAGGAATTAAGTGATCAAGAATATCTGACTCGGCCTCCCCCGCCCCCCACGCCACAATCACAACCCATAGGTTGATATGCTGCCTCACAGCATTAATAATAAGGATGTTTACTCCCTTTAAGTCCCCTTACCCTCTTCATTCCTGCTCTAATCAGACATGTTGGCCTTCAAATGCTACTTGTTTATCAGTCTAGGAAGAGGTTACTTGTGTTCTAGCATAGATACATGAGACTTTATATCAATAAAATCCAGGAATGTAAGCAGACTCTAGTATTACTGCAGGACTGTATCTAAAAGGTACATGTAACCCAGAATAGACACAGATCTCACATTTGCTGCCTCACAGAATGCAAACGTGCTCAAGCATGGATAGAGCAGACCAATTGGTAGGAGGGAGAAAGCTACACGTACCATAACATGGATAGTGGATGCAGATTAGAAGCTACCAGAAAGGTGTGTGTATCTAGACAGACTGAGATTATAAGTGGGACATAGTTTTCAAATAGTGTTGCCATTAGAGATCAAAGGAACAAGTGCCTGTGGTGCGCAATATATCAATGCTCACTATTATAGTGGAAGCAACACTATAGCCAGTGAAACCATGAATTAGGCTTTTGTGAAGATCATACCTTGAGAAGGAAATCACTCTGAATGTGTGACAATTTTGAAAGGTTTAGGGACTGACAATTTTGAGAGGTTAGGAAATACAAGATTAAATGAGATGCCCAGGATCACACATTAGTTAAGGGGTGAAGCTGGGATTTGTGCCAACTCTACAATTTCTGCATTTGAACACCTTTGTTACCAGTTCTTATCATAAACAAAAATTATCTAATTTCATAAAACTGACTTGGGAAGTACACACAGCACATTACCAAACATGACCATTTTTAAAAACAAAATATTATAGGAGGGTGTAACACAGAATGATTCTAGCTTCATTCTCTCCATCATCAAGAGACGTATATAAGTACCAGCATTCCAAACAGTGTGATTTAACAGATTTAATCTTGGTTGGTCTTTCGTATTTTAAAGCTTTACATACTTCCAAAACACTGGCTTGTCAAATCGTCATTTATAAACATGCAGAAAAACCTTTGACTTTTACAAAAAGGCAAAGCGTTTTTGTGCATCAAACTAGCAGGCTTTAAAATGTGCTTGCTCGAGCCCTTCACCACCTGGTCTGCTCCCTTCTGTCTACCACCCCTTCCACTCAAATGGCCTACATATGAAGAAAGCTCAAGTAATGGGCTAAACGATGCCACCAACATGCGAGTAAGACAAACTTCATAGAAGACAGTACAATAATGTAAGAGATATAAGATGATTGATAGGATCACTGTATTGTCTGCTGGCAAAGCCAGGATACAAGCATGAATGCTTTGGTTCCAAATTCTGATACTTATTCATCTCTTGGACTAACAGTTTATGCTCATCATTGGAGGTGATTGCCTAGTTTTTACAAAACCCCATCTGAGCACACCAATGTCTAGACCTTCACCCTAAGGATGACATGTTCGTTTTTATAGCAACCCCTATCTGGTGCAGGTATATTGCTAATAATCGCACCTGTTGTGCTGGAAGACCAAGTACATATGCAGGCAGGTTTATAAACTTCGTACATAGGAAAGGCTCAGCCAGCCTTACAGGAATGTGCTATTCTAATCTTGCATAGGAACACATATCTCTGCAATGGGTGCTTCACACACTGAGCTAACATCTGAACCATTGTGGCACTCAATTTACCAGTATGCATTTCAATTGTGGCTATTCCACATGATCAACATAATTCCCACAGGAAGGAAAGAATGCTAGAGGAGTTTTGCCGCAACAAACACACAAACTATATACGCCACAGTGAACACAGAAAGCATTACATGATGAATTGATTGAGGTAAAATGTACTTTCCAAAACAGACAGGCAATAGGTTTAGAGCCTCAGCACCATGCAATACAATATCGTTGTGTGTGCTATTTAAGTCTGGTGAACAAAGGAATCTTACTACTTTAGATCAGACAGCCTTGTGGGTCCCCCTCCAAGGCGGGGGCCCTGGGCAAGTGCCCCTTTTGCCCTTCCATAAAAACGTACCTGAGCATAGCAACTGAAAATGAAGTGCTAAATATTTTTATAACACAATGCACAGTACAATGTTCACTTCAACTTATATGTATTCTAGACCAAGCTGCTTGCCACACATTCTTGTTGCTGGTTGGTAAAGCCAAATCAGTGAGTCCGTGTTGGAGGCAATGAGTTCAACAATGGGAACAACTTCAGGCAGTCAAAGAAGGGCAGAGCTTAGTGTTGATGGTGAAATGGGGGCAGAGAACTGCACTGAGAGGCAAATCGGGGCACAGCCTGAAGAAATGGGGGTAGAGCATTTAAGATGCTACTGTCCTGTTCCCAAGTCCTTTTCCTGCTACTTTAGAATCACAATGGCGAACTGGGAGCCAACTCTAAACAGAGCAGATCACTCATGAGAATGTGATGTGTTTTTCCTGCTCACACTGTATGCTAGCAGGGGGAAGCTTGGGCTTAAGGTGTTTTATAATCCATGACAGCAGCAAACATAAGTATTTCTTTAGGTTTTTCCTACTGCATCAAAACATTCGAATGTAGCAGTCTCTTCCTGCTGCACTAGAGCCACTAACATGAAACATTTGTCAGGTTTTCGCTGCTGTATGAGAGCTGCACGCATAACCTTTGGTTTATGTCTCCCTGCTATGCAATAGCTGCAACTGCAAACATCTTTATGGGTCACCCTGCTGCATGAAAGCCGCAAGCACAGCATACCTTTCTTAGTCTCTGTGCAACGAGAGAGCCACAAAGTATGTATCTAGGTCTCCCTGCTGCACGAGAGCCACACACACAAAATGTATCTGGGTCTCCCTGCTGCACGAGAGCCACAAACACAAAATGTATCTGGGTCTCCCTGCTGCACGAGAGTCACAACCACAAAATGTATCTGGGTCTCCCTGCTGTGCAATAGCTACAGGTGCACATATTTCCCCAGGACTCCGGGCTATGAAAAAGTTGCAACTGCAAATATTTGTCTTGGTCTCCCTAACACTGCCCGCCCCTTTTCTCACAGAGCCTTTGCTCAATTTAGCAGGGCATGATAAGGGGATGAGTACACGGATGAGGCCCCACCGCATCTCATCTACTCAGTCCTTTCCAAGTATGGAAGCATTGGCAGCCTTCGCAACACAGGGGTGTGCGCATACAGTACAGGCCTGAAAACTGTGGCCAGTGCTACTGGCTGCAGTTCGTCTTCTGCCTCAGGTTGGGGTTGGATCCATGGGCATTTCTAGATGTATTGGCAGATGCTTCCTCCTCACCGCAGGAGGAGGGTGGCGAGGAGGCATAGATAGTGATTGCCGCAAGAGTCCCAATTGTGTTACATTCCACTACTGAATGTGGTTATGCCTTGCGTATGTGTCCTATGTGTAAGGTTCACTCTTGTCGGCAGCACACTCTTTTTGTAGAGCTTGTACACAACTGTGCATTCTTCTGCCTGCATTGTCCGCACAAGCTGGGGAAGTAATATAACACCCAGAATGAGCAAAATTTAGAGGCTAATGGGGCAGTTCCATATCTTCTACTGCATCATTGCCCCACCTTGCTCCCTCCACAGACTGGAAGCCACCTGTATCAGGTCAATCAGCCTTCTCCTCCTGTGGACGGAATTCCTCTTTCTGCCCCTGCTCATCCATGTCCTTGTCTTCCACCTGATTCCTTACACCCACCTCATGTTCCAGCTCTTGATATAACACACCTACATTCTTGAGTTCACCACAATCCCACATTTGCCCCCTCGTGCTCTAGCTCCATCGTGTGCTTCATCTGCTGTCACAAATTCAGTCTCCTCATGTTCCATCTGCTCCTTGTGTTTCTGCCTCTGTGTTTTCCTTTTTCTGCTGCCCATCACCATCAATGTCCAATTTCAACAGCTCTACAATTGAAGCCACCACCTCATCCTGCCACACAAGGCGCTATCTTCCAGAAGACAACTGCCACCCCTTCCACATAGGTTGAAGAATCTCACTCAATTAATCAATGCCATTGATGTGTATCCACTCCCTTCCCACCTCATTTGAATTCTGTTGCTGTGCACTGATTGTTGACTGTCCACTTTCAACATTTCCCATGCCTATCAGATCTACATCCTCAGTCAAGGTGTCATCCTCAAAGGGCTGTGCATACTCTCTGACCATATTTGCCCCTACGTCTACCTCCTTCGCATCAGATAATTAAATGCTCCCCAACAGATCCAGTGGATAATCTTTTTAATACATAGGAGCTCATTGTAATGAAATGAGCAATTTGGCAGCGGAGAGCCGTTACGTGTTGACCTTTACTGTTTGTATTGCAATTGCACTGTCATTGCTCATGTTATCCCCCACAAGGGAACATAGAGAATGTAATTGCTGATAATTGTTTGCCCCAAGAACTCTTTTGGGAAACGTATTTGAATACTGTTTTGTATGTACGTTATATGTATTTTATTGAGTATCCTATGCTCTTTCTTATGTATACACAACATATGCTTTTGATGTAGTAAATGACAACCACAATTAGCAGTCATTGTCACCATTTGTTTGCTTGTTGACTGCCAGGATCTAGTGCATTCCCCCATGTGGGTTCCCATGACCCTTTTCAATTGTGTTATATAAATGTTCAACCACCTGGGTAGAGCAGGGTCGTAACCAGGCGCCCTTCCTTGTAAACTAGTCCAAAGGGGCCAGGATGAATTCATTCACTTATGATTTTCATTGATCATTGTTCCATTAATGAATGTATGAGCAAAGACAGCAAATCAGCAAAGACAGAACTGGAAGTATTAGTCATCCACTGATATAATACCAGAGTCCTTCAACTAAGAAATGGACACATATAAATATATTTCCTTAAACACTGCTTACCATGCACTCGGAAACTCATGGGATGATTTAGTACAAACATGCCAGGAAGAATTAATCAACTTATGATTTTATTGAAGAACACCTGTCTGCTATACTCTACAAATGCTGCTCACCTTACTTACCTGCAGCCTCCAAGCACATACTGCCCATGTGTTTGCAGTCCACTCGAAATTCGTTTGTCAGGCAATTTAAAGATGGCCGCCGTAATTTAAGGATGGCCGCCGCGCTTTGGTGCCCCCGCGCATTACCTTGTCCTGAATGCCTGCCTGACCTGCACCCTGCATCCTGCCTCCGGATTGGTGCTGACTGGCAACACATCGTGCCTCCAATCACCGGCAGGCGAGAGCTGGCCAATGAGGTAAGGCCCAGACAGAAGGCCATCCCCCTGACTGAGCTGACCGCGCGCAGCCACGCAGCCAGGCGACGTCCTTATGCCCAAAAACTTCTGCAATTCATCTTGCCTCTAGTGCCCCTCCGGCTAACTCAACCAGCAGTGCTTGACCGCCTGCAATGGAAGGTAATCCACGCTACCTGCACCACCTTTAATGTACTTTATTGACTCTGAGATACAGCGCTCTCCTTACCGTCTACAGTGCTCGCCCCCAGTTTGCTACCAACGTGCTCACCTGCAGCACCCATGTTTAACACCTGCCATACTGCCTATGTTTTACCTGCTATGCTCCCTTATTGCGCCTGCCTCAGACTAATGTGCGCGATTCTTGAGTTAGTCTGCCTACCTCCTGCATTATCCAAACCTGCTGCGCACATATTCTGATCTGCTCGACATGTATGCTACTTCGCTCTTCTGCCTGATAATGCTCGAGGTGCAATGTCTGTTTGACGTGTCACACATTTGAATGGTGCCTTGTGTACTCTGCACTGCTCCTTACTTGATGTAAGTGTAGTCTACTTGCATAACCTAACCTGCTGTGCCTCACTACTGATTGGTGCCCCATGTATGCTGCATTGCTCCATGCCTGATATGCCCACATTTGCTGCAAGCCTGGTATCTGCTTTGCCTTTTGTACCTCTGCTATGAATGTGCCCACTCATTCACCCAGTAATGCCTAGACTGCCACATTGCTACAACTGTACCCTGTGACCTATCAGAGACCCTTTTGGTCGCCTACCATTGCACTCTATGACCTATCCGAGACCCCTTGGTAGCTTGCCACTGCATCCTGTTACCTATTTAAGACCCTTGGGTCACCTGCCTTGCACGTTGCTAACTACTCTAAGTCATGCATTTTAGTTCATATTGTGATTCTTGAATCTCATGATCCATATCACTAGATGTGAAAGGGGCTCTTAGGGGTCCCTCGTGATATGGAAACAAGGCAATAACCATACACAAAAGGATGCGCCAGACACGAGGTTAAAATTCCCAATGCTAGGGATTATTGCAAGCAAAATAGTCCCAATTGGCCAACTATGGCCTCACGCCCCGCGACGTGTATTCTCTAGACCTCGAGGGACGCAAGAGAGCGAATTACGTACATCAGTTACATATATACAAAATGCATATCGTACAATCAGATATGACATGTTTAACACCCCCCTTTTATTGAGTTTCTTTGAACTCGGGATGATGATGGACATTTCCGACGAGTATGACAATTATGACACTTTCCATGTCTATTCTAGTAACAATGTGCAATTTACAAAGTGCGGAGGCATCTTCTAGTTGTTGAACAGAACACGGTGCATACGTTCTTGGAAGCAAGCTGCACACCGGGGAAGAGTAACATTCCAAGCTTTGCTATCTATGAGGTGCTATTCGTGTCCTGGGAGCCGACACGCTCTAAAGGGTTTTGTGAAGGGGGGCCGTAAGAAGAGCATAATTCAAGCCTTTAGCTGCTTTATTCTAACATATTCTACCACAGTACGAGACTGGCTAGCAGCTGTGAAATGATTAAATGCCCTGCAGCTCTCCCTCAAGGCTACAGAGAGGGAGCGTGGGCATTTCTTTCTGGGCTGCTCATGAGGAGTTTCAACGAACTCCTCAGTCCCGCGGCGTTGCCCTTTCATACTCAGACAACAATGTTAACCGTTGAGCAGAGTAAGCAGAATTTGCAAGAATTGCAAGCTGCAAAGCAGTTTAGACAGAAAGCAATGAGCAATGGTTAACAAGCAAAATGGCGATTGTTGCTACTTTTAAAATGGCCGCTTGTTGGTCAAGCATAGCAGTCTGTATTTCTATAATTCTGTGCATAAAACGGTCGGCCTTCGGCCATCAAGATACGTCTATCATCCAAATGAAGGGTATTCACTTTTCCAGATTGACAGATGAACCCCTGGCTATAACTAGCCACCCGCAATCTATATTGCGACACCCTAGCCAGACATCCTAGCGAAGTAAGGGAAGTAACTTGAACCATTTAACTACTCTAACTACCATGTGTAGAAACCTGACCTCCTTGACCCTCCTAACTACAATCATGGCCTTTGCTACCTACAGCACTAGCCCCCCCACAGACAGAAACCTGAGACTTAGGGCAAGACTACCTTGCATTTATGAACCCAAAAGAAATAGCGCAAACAATGCTGTTAGATTCCCAACTATACAGACGCGCTTGGATAAGCAAATTCAAGCCACGAAACCCTCAACTCCGACCCTGAATCCCACTCACTTTCATAAAAAGAAACACCCGAGTCGAAACAAGCAGACAGATAAATCTGCAAGCTATCCTATTCCTAAGAATACTTTATCACTTACTGGATCCCTTATCAACGCCAGATCCATGGTAGCCCATGCAACTGAAATTGCTGACATACTAAACAACAGCAGCATCGACCTCCTTGCCGTAACAGAAACTTGGCTCCACGAGGCAGCAGGACCCTCCCTGATGCTAGCCGTACCTGACAATTACCAGATCCACAGAGTAGATAGACCCAATGCTAAAGGCGGTGGCCTAGCCATCATCGCATAAAACTACTTTGCCTATCATACTCACCACCTCACCTCCCTGTGCTTCCTGCGAAGTACTCTCACCAAAATTGCAACTCTCTAATAACCGCATGCTAACTATTCACTTGATCTATAGGCCCCCTTGTCCCTTGGGAACCATCGAAGATGACCTTACCACCCTCATAGCTAACAATACCCAAAATCACTCGCAAACGCTGTTGCTGGGCGACTTTAACATTGGCTTCAATGAGCCAGATAATAAAAATGCCCTCTCTATAACAGCTATCCTTAACGACCACGGCCTTACCCAAAAAGTCCTCACCCCCACACATGTTAAAGGTAGAACCCTTGACTGGGTATCTGAACTTAACTGCAACTTAGTCATTACTGACATCATCCCTCAACCATGGACCCACCACTATCTAATAAATTTCACTGCCTCCTCAGCCCTAAAATTATCAAAATGATACCACCACTCCCCACCAGAAGTAAAAAAGACATTACTACAGAAAAACGCATCCCCCTCCTCCTGACTACTATCAATGGCCTGGAGAACAAGACACCCTAGTAGACACCTTTAATAAAGCTATGTCTCATGCACTAGATACTCTTGCACCACCCAAACTACGCAAAGCTAAACAAGAAGCCCACCTTAATGCTTGGTTCACACCCCAACTTAAGGACCTTAGAAAGCAGAAACGAAAACTCCAAACTATCTGGCGCAATTCGCCTACTGACGACAACAAAGTTAACTTAACTGAATTCACCAATTATTACAAGACAGAAATTATCAATACAAAAAAAAATGTATTCAATGACAGAATTACTAATGCCACATCTAATACCAAGGAACTTTTTGCCATCCTCCGGGAAATGGAATCCCCCATCCAACCAACTGACACGGTCCTGCAAGGATACGATATGGTGCACTAACATACAGAACGCCCTATCGAATAAAATGTCCACCCTCCATCTTAAAATAACTAATAAAAAGGACGCCCTCTCTCCTACTGATCAACAAGCACCTCTAGTGACTGAACCTAATACTATCCCCCCTTTTAGCTTCAAACCTATCTCCAGCATCGACACTGAAAAGGTTATCCTCTCACTGAAGCCTTCCAACTGTAAGGGCGACAGTTGTCCAGCTCAAATAATAAAGGACGCAGCCAGAGATTTAGCCCCGTTTATCTCGAAGCTCATTAACTCCTCTTTCAAATCCAACACAGTGCCAGCTAACCTAAAAGAATCCTGGGTCCTTCCCCTTCTTACGAAACAAACCCTTGATCCATCCATCCCAACTAATTATAGGCCTATCACCACTGTACCTTTCCTACTAAAAATCATCGATAGAGTAGCCCATCTCCAAATTCAAGATTACTTAGAGGCTAACCATCTACTAGGCTCGCGCCAATCGGGCTTCCGCCCTCTCCATGGCACTGAAACAGCCTTGATAGATCTTAAAACAAAAATTGAGGAATTCAAGGATAGTGGGAAAACAGCGCTGCTACTCCTATTGGACTTGTCAGCAGCTTTTGATTTGGTGGATCGTGCAGTTTTATGCAACCACCTCAAGCTCGCTGCCAATTTCACAGGGGAAGCTATAGCATGGGTCCAATCCTTTCTAGCCAACCGGACCATGAGAGTCTTTTCCACCTCTACCTGTGCCGAACCCATCCAAATTACATGTGGAGTCCCACAGGGCTCCTGTGTCTCACCCACTATGTACAACATTTTCACCAAGCCATTGTTCGACAATGGGTGTCACCTACACAAATTATGCAAATGACACCCAGAACCTCATGCACCTTTCGGGCAACTATGAAGTGGACCTGGCTTTGGTGAATAAAATATACATCCTCATTCAGGCATGGATGGCCACCCATGGCCTCTGCCTGAACGACGATAAAACTGAAATCCTGCTCCTCGGATCAGACCTTAACCTAACTAAACTCACCCCGGACTATGCCTCATTTAACATCGACAATAATACTATTAAGGTTATGCGAGAGGTTAAAAATTTAGGTTTTTACCTCGACTCAGCTCTCACCCTTAAAAAGCAAGTGAACTCCCTCGCCTCTACAACCACTTACACGTGTAAACTCATCCGTGCTGCCAGACCATTCCTGCCCAGTACCAGCTGCCTCACCTTGGCCAATGCCCTTGTCAGGTCCAGACTAGACTATTGCAACGCCCTATACTCAGGTGCAAATAAGTCGGTCATTGACAAACTCCAGAGATTACAAAATAATGCCCTAAGAGCAGCTTTGAATATCCCACGTAGAGAGCATATCTCCAAACACCGGACTGAGGCCCACTGGCTAAAGATAAAGGACAGAATCCTCCTTAAAACTTTTTCTCTCACATCCAAATGCCTCAACAATCAAGCACCCCCCTACCTAGCTGAAAGAACCAACTGGAGACCCTCAAACCGACTGGCGACATCTGCCAACCCCTTCTTACTTGAAGTCCCGAGATTCAAACTTACCACAGCGGGTGGACCTAGCTTCCCTGTTAGAGCTGCACAATCATGGAACACACTCCCACCTGACCTCAGGCACCCATTACCCTACACTAGATTTAGATGTAACGCTCTCAAATGGCTGCACAACAATGATATGTAACGATATTCACCCTTATCTAGCTGATCATGCTATACATATGTTAAGACGGTATTCTTCTACGCTTACCCATCTTGATCCTATATGTACTGTATCACTTGTATCATTTGTTGTAAGCTACCTCTGTTTTGTAATAGTCTGTGTCAGGTACTGTAACTAAGGTTCGAGTCTACTTGTATTGTTGCGCCCAGCTGCCCAAGGGCTTGGAGCGCATTATCAAATAAACAAACAAACAAGCAAACAATTGATCATTCTTCTGTTAATGAATGTATGAGACATTCACCAATATCCTGAAATAGTTTCCTAAATGGCAAAGACAGAAATGGAAGTATTAGTCATCCACTGATATAATACCAGATTCCAAAAACTAAAGAATTGATCAAAATAAATGCATTTCCATGAATTATCGTTGCAAAGCCTATTTCATATCACTCTTCAAAGAAAATAGACCTAATCTTTGGTCTTGAAAAAGACCCCAAAGTCTCGAGTCATACATATATTGGACATAGTTATCCAGGGAAATCATCCATGTTTATGTTGCGTTACAAAACGTCTGGGTTGCTGTTTGATAGCTTGATTCACTCCTTCTGTTTCTCCGTCTGACTGAGGATGCTAACTCCAAGATAAAGGTTAGGCAAGCTGCAGTGCATTAAGCAAAGTTGATGAAAATGTTGATGTGAATTGTGTTCCAGGATCAGTTACAATAACCCCTGTCAATCTGTGAATATATACCCCGTTTCCAAGAAAATCATCTACCAATTTAAAAGCCATGGGTAGTTTCTGCAAGCTTATTAAATGTCAAAATTTGACCAAGTATTTAATGATAAATAGCAAAACTGTGATGTTTCTTGACTTTACTAACTCTGACGAAACCTATAGATATATAAGTACCTGGTTGTGCTGGGATTAGCAAAGGTTGTAGAGGTCCAACAAGTCTGCTGAAGGATACTTTAGATTGTTTCCATATGTTACAATGTTTCACATGATGCTTCACTATCTTATGCATACTAGGCCATAAGAAGGATTTAGACAATAATTCCACAGTGCTATGAATACCACAAAGTCTTGTCATAGGTGAACTATAACACAATTTCTCTACAATATTTTGCAGTGACTCCGTTGAAAGAAATAACTCATATTGTTCAAAGAGGAACTCACATTTTTCCTGTTGATTCACATTATCTTCTGAGATGCAGAACCATTCTTAAAGAGCGTGAGGATCTTTGGGGTCTTGTAATACCTACTCACATTATCCTCCCAGTTGGAGGCAGTGGACAAAATTAAATCTATAGTATCTTCTACTGTGTCATCACTGGTATGGATGCTGGATAATGTGTCTGCATCTCCATGATGAATCCATGGATTACAAGTAACATGAAAATCAAAACATGTGACCAAAACATCCAGCATGTGTGGTGATGGTTGGAACATTTTGTACATTTTTATGAATTCCAAATTTTTAGGATCCACTGTGTGGATAAACAGCGACTGTGTGAATAGATCTTTCTAAATATTTACGCTGCGTATGGTATACATCCCCTTTACTGCTTTCTCAGGTATTAACTCCTTATATACAGGAGAATTGACACACTCTGCTGCATTATTCAAGCTATTTAACTTTGCCTACTTTCCGGCGCATACTTTGTCCATGTGATTAGGACATTGTTCTGAATCCGGTCCAAACCATGACTCATTTGTCATTCAAGAAATTTCTATAGGGATTCAACCCGTTACGTTTTTGCCTTGCGGACGACCTTATTGGTCGAAACACGTGTCGGCTGTGACCACAACAAAACACTTTCCATATTATTGGACTTTGCTTACTTAAGGATACTAGAACTCTCAATTTACTACTAAGGAAATATCCGTTTGAAAACCGAGTCCAGTGCGCAGTACAGCTGCACAAACTTTACTTTAGATCTTTATAGATAACACCTGATCTGTGCAAAAGCTTCTTTTGTGGCACCAATTCTCATTAATAAATGGCACATTTCTCTTCAGTTGGTAAGAGCATACAGGGGTGACACTCCATAGGGTGTACCTCTTCTGTTACCCAAGGTCACTGTGACAATATGGATCCAATAACTTTGGCTGAATTTTCTGTCCCGACGATAAGTGACTGGATATGGTCAAGATCACGTAGAATAATAGTGCTATTGGAAGAATATTTCAAGATCGAAAAACTGTCTTGTTGTAATGATTGCCATTTGAGTGGCACTTTGTTTAAGTAAGATGGACAATATGTTTCAGTAGATTAGAAATTATGGCAGAAGTGCTGATTACAGGTCAATAGTACTAGAAATGACTGGGCTTTGACATTCCGAAAAATGTGCCACGGGAGGGATATTTGACCTACATTGATACCTTGATCCGAAATGGCAACGCTCAAGAAGGTCACAGACGATACTTCAAAAAGACATTTTGTATGGTTGCCATGCAAAGCATGACTTCCAATTCTGTTTAGGACTATCTTCTTGTGATTCCTGTTTTCAGGAAGTGAATTCAGAAAGTTATCATCCAGACGAATGAACCAAAAAAGTGTTCAGGATATCCCAGAAGATATCATTAATGGGGTGCATAACAAGGTATTCAAAATGGGCATATTTAAAAAAGGCTGTTGTCCACGCGTCTCCTTCTGATATTCGAATTTGATTATAGACGTCTCCCTGGTCTCATGTAGAGAAAATTAGTCTTCAGTGGATCTAGTCATGCCGGTATGAGTAGTAATGTTCATCAGTTTTTCACTATTACTGGTTTTAATTCTCTATAAAATATGTATAGTCTTGATTCTCCTTGGGGTTTATTAAACAAAAGCAATCAGTGACCCTCCTGATAAGGCACAAGCATTAATAAAACCTCTTCAAAAGGACATGGATAGGAAGAGGAGGCGGAACATCAGACATGCTTCCTAACTTGGTGATGCAAGGAATCTACGAATCCGCTGCTTCACTGAAACTATTACTGAGCAGGCCAAAAAGAGACCAAAATCACTAGACCGTCAGAGTGAGAATGGTGTCCTAGGGCGTTGGTGTGCAAGCAGTCAGAAGAGCAGGACATGCATTATGGGAGAAAAGGAGATGGCCAAGCCAAGTCGGCCATTTTATAGGGCACTGAAGAACAGTAGGTGGCTAAGGCAAGTAGGCCACACTGTAAGAGAGTGCAAGTGTATAGGTGAAAACAGAGTAACAAACGTCCTGGGGGTCTTGACATAAATAGCAGGAGCCAGACGATACTGAAGAATGACAGGCTCACATAAATGAGCACTGGCCTAGAGCCAGGGGTTTCTGCAAAGTCACAAGCGCTGAAGATAAGCTTTGACTGTGAGAATGTGATCAGTGCCTATAGCACACTTATGGTGACGGAGGCAGTCTTGTCTGGGGGCAGGGGTTATAATTGCTGCACTCTGACAACGACTCAGGTGGGGGAAATCCTAGCCAGAAATCTGCCTAGTAGGGAGAAATGTACAAGGACTTGATTTAATATGGAATCTACAGAGACTCATGGGCCAAGAGGGGGGGGGGGCTACAAGGTTTCGGCCTGGAACATGTTCATCACAGAGATACAGCGAACTGTGCATCTTGTGGGTCATCGTCCAAGGCCAACTAAAGACGTCTGCTGGGGCATTTAAAACCATCCTAAGAAAGTGAGTCCAGGGTTAAACCAGGCATTGGACATAGGGTCTTAGGTCCTTGACCCTTAATCATTATTTCACTGCAGCTGTGAATGATATCTAAGAATTCTGTAAATGATATGTTGCTTTTTCGATTTTCTAGGATGTGCACTTTTTGTATGTAATGTGGCATTGATCTTTTTTTGCTTTATGTTATTATCAACATATCAATCCACATAGAAAAATTTATGGTTTTCTTACTATATTCCATTTTGAATGTAATAGCGTGAGAGTTATCGGTAAGGGGTACATGACATTTCTGAACTTCCATTTCATTACCTTATCATACCATGATCTTGTCATCTCTATGCCTTCCCACAATATAATGCTCGATTTCACTCTGTCTGGTATACCATGCATTTATGGTTTCATAGTAACCTATAAATATGTTGTACATGGGGACTATTTAGTGCTAAAATATGTCTTTCATTTCAGAAATATAGTCAGTTATGTAAATTGGAGAGCCAGTAGTGGTCGCTGGTGCAGTTGCTAACTGTGTACCTTCTCCAATTTGGAACAGTTAGCTTCAGCTACACCAAGTAACACAGTGCCATGCCTACAGTGGACAAGGCTGCACCAGCTGGATCAGGCAAAGGAAGCACTACTAACACCTACAATTGGCCTAGTGCAGGGTTTTACTTTTACAATTGGCTACAAATTATTAGTAGTACAGATTCTGAGGAAGTGTGCGATTCAATGCCTCGTCTGTAGGCTCAGGGTCTCTCCTACTCTCTCACACACCCTGCCTCCCATCTACAGGCCCCCTAGCCCTATTCCTCTTTTCCACTCTGAATGGGCCTTTCTCACATCCCTCTTGACCTCTATTTCCAAACTCCGCCTCCTCAGTGACGTCAATATCCACTTCGACTCTCCTGAATCAGTCACTTCAAGGTTCTGTGACCTTTGTGAGTCCCTCCCTTACTATTCTTCATTCCAGTTCGCTCAAATCAGTCGGACACACTCTGGATGCCTTCATCTCTGGAGACACCCTGATGTCTAACCCAGTCAACATCCTCCTCTCCTGGTCTGATCACTCTCTCCTCGCCTCCCACTTGGGGGCCCTTGGTTCTCTGTCAGAGCTGCCTCTCCCACTGCCAGCCTCCTTTGCCGTCATTCAACCAATGAAGTTAGTGTCAGTCACTGCTTACACCTCCACTTTCATCCCCCCAACCAGCCCTGCTCCTGACTCTCCCTCTGAATCTGCCCTTGCTAACCTTCACCACCCCATCTCTAACAGCCTTGACATCCTTGCCCCTGTCATGAGAATCCGCGTTAAGCCAGCCTTCAAGTGTAACTGCTGGTATGACTCTGATCTAGCGTCTTTGAAACGTACATGCAGAGTTGCTGAACGTAAGTGGCAGACCTCAGGTTCACCCTCTGACAAACTGGCCTGTCGCATACTCCAAATGTAATATCGTTTCTATCCGCCACATCCAAGCCTGCATCTCTGGAGCCACTAACAACATGGCTGAACTTCAGAATCTGCAAGGAACTCGCCAATCCAACTGCAGCCTCCACCTCTCCCAGGCTATCTGCATCTCTGCACCGCCTTGGTCTCCCATTTCACAACTAAAACTCAGGTCATCACGTCCCCTCTCTCCACCCCCCATCTCCACACATGCCCCCGCTCCCCCACCTCCCTATCCTCATAAAATAGATCTGTTATACCCGCAGCATCACAGACCGGGCACTGGACTGGCTAACCTCTTTCCTCGTTAACCGCCCTTCCCAGCTGCAATTGGGCCCTTTCGCCTCCACCACCTCAGTCTCTACCTGCGGCATCCTCCAAGGCTCTATCCTATTTCCGTGGCTCTTCAATGTCTATCTCGCCCCTCTGGCTCACCTGATCTCCTCCTTCTCTCCTTTCCTTCAAACTTCCTTCTACTACCTCCTCCTCCTCTCTCATCCCTGGTTGTCTGATCACCATCCAGGCAATGTGTGTGACAAAAAGTCTCTGTCTCAAAGCCAGTAAGATGAGATCCTTCTTATTGGTACACCTGTGCCCCGTTTCCCTCCTACCCTCTGGCCGCCCTCCTTGGGCCCTCTACCCTCACCATCCTCTGAGGCCACAAACCTCTGGGTCATCTTCGACTCCTCTCTCTCCTTCACCCCTCACATCTTGTGCCTTGATAAGAAGGTCCACTTCCAGCTTCACCTCCTTAAAGGCATTCTACCTTTCCTCCCTTTCCCCCAGAAGCTCAATGTCTCCAGAGCTCTGGTCCTCTCTACGCTGGAATACTGCAAAAGCCTCCTCTTCAACTTCCCCATTTGCTCCCTACATCCCCTTCAGCTAATCCAGAATAGGGCTGCCAGACTTATCCTTGTCCTCAAGCTCAGAGATCATATCTCTCCAGCCCTAAAATCCCAGTGGCTGTGAGGATCAAATTCAAGACCCTCTGCATAACCACAAGGCCATTTTATAGGCGCCTAACAAATGCTCAATAAATAAATATATTAGTATGTGAATTGACAATTGAAGGCTTCTAATAGGAGGAGGAGAATCTTCTCTAGTGTCTGGTAAAATTCACATGCCAATTTCAACTTATTGCAATCCTTGAGCCTAGTCTAACTGCTGGTCTGCGGCCTCCACCCATTTTTATACTTCATGTTTCAGGTGATAAGTAACCAACTTTATTTTAACAAACTATCCCGAACTATAAGACACCTTCTTGGGCACCTTGGACTGCATTACAAGTTTGGCAGTGTGAGATAAAAGTGTTGATTATTCTGTTACTGCCACTGTTTGGCCTGTAACGGAAAAAACGCTATTTTTCCTACACCGCCGAATTATACATTTGAAAGCAACAAGCTGGAGGTAAATCCGCCCTTTTTCCTCCAAAATTCATTAGATATACTGCACAGTAAATCCATCAGCAGTAAATATTTCAAAAATCCTCACGGAGTCCTATGTACTTCAAAAATGTGGAATTACACTGCCCTACCCTATCACTATTTGTGATTCCATGGTAAACGCACGGGACCAAGTGGCGGTAAAGTTTTGCAGTAATTCAGCAGATTTACTTACGAATTACCACCAAACTCGTACAGAGGCCCATTGAACTCGCTCATCGTTCTACTTGCGTCCTTTTTCAGAGGGAACATAAACCTTACCAGGAAGCCAAGCTTAAAGCAAAGCAAGCTCCGAGTGTACAAAGCCCCCAACAAAAAGTAATGAGTGAATTCAGTAACGTAAACAAAAATGAAACTGAAAGAAAAAGACAATCTGGATAGCGCAAATGCTCTTATGGTAGCACGAGGCTCACCGCCTTTACATAATGTTGTCACTCGCTCCTCGCGCCGTCCGCCATGGCGATTATGGAGTAGATGGCGGCTTCTCCGCCATTAAAATGTTCCATCCTGTTTCTGTTCTTCCTGTTTCTCCGGTCTGGTTTTTCTGTGCCCGTTGTTTTGCTTCCGCATATAGCCACGCCTCCCTTTCCTTCCTGTGCGTTGCAACCCTTCGCTTCTCGCTCCGGGTGCTATCGCTCTTCCTATTGTGCCTTTTTTGCATTATCTTCCCTCTGGGTCTCACCCCAGACTCTCTGCCTCCTGTTTTCGTTTCCTGTGCTGCCTTTCCTGTCATTTTTTCTCTCTGCCGCCCGAATCATTTTTTCCGGGTATTGGCATTGTTTAGTTCCGCCTATTTTCTTGTCTTTCTCCGCTTCCCTCTTCTTTCATTTCCCTCCTTCCGTATCCCCTTACTGTCCTGGCTCCCTTACTGACTGGAAGCAATTGTTTATTTTTTCTTTCTTTTTTCTCTGCTTTTACTTGGGAACTTCCCGCGCGCTCCTTCTTTACGTCTGCCACCTTTTTTCTTGTCTGTTCTTACCTTTAGTTTTCCGCTATCCTTCTGCCTGTTTGCCCCCTGGCTCTTTTACCTGTGCTTCCTTTGGTGCCCTCCTCGTCGGTACCGCTCCGGACTCCTTTCCTCTACGGAAACACACTCCGAACATTCAAGAACACTGCTTACAACTGATTCCTACCTGGAGACCCAGCCTGCTTCCGTTTTTGTGTCAAACAAGAGACTCTGTTCACCTTTGCCCTCAACAGACTTCAAGGTTGGAGCCCTCTTTCAAAGATCTTAACAACTACCTAGAGAGGTTTTTTTAGCTTCTGCTTTTTTCCTCTCGCTGGCACTCTCGGAGGGGGGTCCCCTGGTCCCCTGTCTTTTCAGGGTGCCAGGGTAGCCCCCCACCCCCCGAGGACGGCCGTACCTCTTATCACGAAAAAAAACTCAAAAGAAGAAGGGCCAAAAGAAGAAATCTTCAACTGAAGAATCAGGTGAGGTGGAGTGGGGTTCGGAAGAGCGTGAGACACCTAGAGTTGACAAATGTAGAAAATGCAGGCTTTGTAGGAAAGCTAAATTGTAGTTCTTATATTCCTTCAAGGCGGGCTCTGGCATGTAATATTCGACCAAAAATGCAAAAAGATCTGAAACATGACATTTTTAAGAGACCCAAGCCACACCCCACTGATGGCACCCAATGTGGAGGAAACATGTCAGGGGTGTGACCAAGCACGATGGTTTGGAAGGTTTCTCAGAGCAACTGCCGAGGTTAAGATGAATTCAAAGCCTTTCAGCCCTGACCACTTTTGTTTTGGTTAAGTCACCCCAAGTATAACAAGTATGCTCAGACATGGGTCCTAACCTGCTGGGCCTAGAGACCCAAGCTACACCTCACTGATGTCACCCAATTAGGCCCAAACATGTCTTGGGTTGCTTGTCGTCTCGTGCAGAAGGGATATGACCAAGAAGTTGAGGTTAGACTGCCCCTTTTAGAATCCGGGCCAGGCTAATTTCCATATGGTCTTTCCCCTTTATGTAATGGTTTCTCAGGCTGAAGCACGATGGTCTTGATGGTTGCCCAGAGCAATGGCAGAAGTTAAGATTAATTGAAAACCCTCTTCTTTTTGGTGTTGGGTAAGGTATAACTTCTTGTATTGATGTTCACATCACAAGCTTACTTGCCGTTGACAGTGCACATAACCTACATGTGGAAGTTAACATTTCCTTTTGTGAATGGCATCTTTCCTTGAGAAACATACACCTGAGAATATAGTTGAACAGTTTTCTTAAATGTTTCGGGAATTCAGTATTCCCCTGGCGAGAACCTGTTCCCTGACAGACAATGGTTCTACTGCTGTGAAACCAAGGCATCCCTTGCCCTCTGAGAGAAGCATATCTACTATATGGGGCACTCACCTCATTGTGTCATTTTGACCAAAGCAAATAAAGGTGTTTGATCGCTGGACAGGACTTCTGACAAGTAAATGTGTCAATAATGTGTCCTGCACCTACCACCTTGTTGAAGGAAATGCAAATAAAACATAAACTGCCTAAAACAAAGCTGAAAACAGATTTTGCAAATAGGTGGAACAGCATTTATGACATGGGGAAGAGTTTTAGAGCAGGACGTTGCTGTTATTGCTACACCTACTGCCACAGCACGAGCAGGCACACATCATGCACGTGTATGCCACAGGCAGCCACCACACAGGAGACAGATATCTTTAAAAACACCTTTGATATATTGGAATTATCAGGGCCGTAATAAGTCAGAAGCTCCAAGGTGATACCATTCATAGCTGAAATGCAGGCAGCCCTGGGTTCTATAATTGAAAATCACAATGACAGATGAGTTTGATTTTTAACGTAACAAAGATGATGTGAATTCAAACGAATTTGATATGGAGCATGTTCTGCAAGAGAGCTCAGAACATCCATGATTCTGTTATGATTATTGTGTAGAATTTTAAAATTGTAAAAGGTCTTGCCTTTGTTCTATTGAAGCAATAGAACCCGAGGAAGGGCGCAACATGGCAGGTTAATGCCCCAGAGGTGATAGTTAGAATGTAACGTGATCGGTAATGCCACCCCTCCAAGGGTTCTATTGCTAGTAGTACCCCCGAACGTTGTACCGGGGTACTAATAGCAATTTTTCTCAAGTTGAGAGACTGCTTTGCGACTGTTTCTCAACTCGAGGAAAAAAATGGGGAAAAAAGGCCACAAGGAATCAGGGCGAAGGGGCTATGTGTAGTCCCTTCTCCCTTTCTATGGTGGCCATTAAGAATATAGAAAAAAATGTGAAGAAAGAAAATGGCTGCCATGAGTCGGGACGAAGGGACTTCACATAGTCCCTTCTCCCTTTCCATGACGACCAGACAGAGAAAAGAAAGGAACAGCAAGGGCCGCGTAACGACTCGGGGTGGGCCAATCATATTGATTGTAACAATATGATTGTCCCCCCCGCTGGGTACTAATTGAGAATATTGCACACCACACTGTTTTGGAAAGGCAGCTGTTTTGCACCCTAGATTCAAAACCTGCGAATTCGAAAACCACTTGCAGATGATTTATATGTAAAGCAGCTGGAGCACGGACATAACCAGCTGACAGGCAGTAGAGTTTCCGAGGGGATGTAGAGAGTGAGCCTTCATCCACCTAAAAAAATAGCCCTGAATTAGCCAACCACATTTTGGTGGACATTGAAGTTTCCTTTATTGATGTCTTTTTATAATGTGTGGCGAAGGTGCCAAATATCTCCTTTTTCAATGTGCATTTAAATATCTGTGTGGAACTGCAACATCTGTTCCTAGTGCGACACTGTTCAGCAAGACTGCGGAAATTGCGAGCAATAAACAGACATGTCTGAACCCTGCGCATGAGGACGTGTCGGCACCGATGAAAGCAAACTATCCCCAGTGTCTCTGAAAGATAAATTGGGATAAGCAATCAAATGTTATGTATATAGGAATACACAAATCTGATAAACAGGAACGCACATTTGCAGAAACATACACCGTGTTTCATTTGAAGAGCTTTTGCATATTCTTCCTTGGCATCTCTTTAGCGTTCAAGTGACATATAGTCAAGTGACAAGTACACAACGTATGTGGTTTGCAAAATACTCCATCCCAACACATGTATGGGTGCTCATTTGGCACGGCTCTTGGTTGGATCTTAGAGCCAGGCCAGACCCCTAAACTCGGCCCTACCTCGGTCTTACCCATGGATTCCCTGCTGCTCCCCCCCCCCCAGCTCTATGTGTGTGTGCCCATCTAAACGTGCCCTGCAGGGGTCATCCAGCTAAAATAGTGATGAAGGGAACGTGAAGGTTTCGAACATTGCTATGCACTTTAGATTAAGTAATTAACATACCTGAATTGGATTTAGATTTTAAATGTAATGCTACGATGAGGCATATATATGTTGTGATGACATTTTAAGAATAATTATCTGTATTAGATGTTTTTATGAAACTGAACTGTATTTTAGAGATTGTGAGGTATTTGTATGGATTATTTATTCTATTAAGGGCTTGTAAGAATATAGTGGGCCTCATTACGACCCAGAGGTAGCCGTGCTGGTAAAAACGGCACGGCTGCCACCCGAGTTGTGTAACTCCCCATAGTACTCAATGGGAATGGGGAGGACCGTAGCACCGGCACCATTCAGAATGGTGCCGGTGCTACTGTCGAAGTATGCGAGCGGGTGCCGTTCCACCCGCCAGGTCAGACCTGGCGGGAGGGCATCTGGCCCGTAAACTTGTACTCTGCCGGTCCGGTAACAACAGTGCCGGTAAGCCTACCGGTACCTTTGTTACCAGACCGGCAGGGTCGTAACGAGGCCCAGTGTATTGTTGCTTGAGGAATGTTTTAGGATGCATATATGTATGAATGAATTGTATTGTATTTTAGTCTATGGGATGAATCTCATCTGTATAGGGTTGTTTTGCACAACCAATATTACAATGAATAAAAAATAAAAAAAAGTATGTTCATGTGTGTATGCATATGCACACAATGTGAATTGTATGTTATTGAATGTTAACTGGCTTTTATACTGTGCATATCATCCCTGTAGTGGTCTTAACATGCTGAACCTTGTCCATGTGACCCCCACCAAGGGTCTAAACCAGACAGTGCTCTGTGAGATGAAAAGGAAAAAGGGGAAAAGGTTAATGGGACAGGGAAAAGAGGCAGAAGGGGGAAAACACAGATGGACATAATGCATAGCAAAAAGGGAGAGGTGATTGAAGGAGGAGTGACAGTGATCGCTGCGATGTATGTCAAGTTGTATGAATTTGGACCAGAAAAAAACTTGATCATTAAAAGGACGAGCGCTAGCCTGGTTGGGCACCTCACTGGATTGGGTCCGTAGATTGGACTCTTACCTTTCTCTGTTGATATCATGACCTCCTGTCAGGGTCTGTATTCCTTCCCTGCACCCAAATGCAATGTAAACATGTGTTTCAATATTAATAACGATTCATTGGATTATAAATCGGTGTGCACTAACGATTTGTTTAAGCTCACTTTGTAGCGCCATTTATTAGTTAAATATGCTGTTGGGATTATTTTAAATCGAGTTATGAATGTGTGATGTCCTTGAGATGTGCTCAAGAGTTCCCATGAGTTGTCAGGGCTTAAGAGAGTAGGGCCCGGTTTCTGGCCATGCCTGGGCCGGTTTGGAAGAAGAAAAAATTGAAAAAAAATAGTTTTTTTCATTTTTTTTTCAAAAAGTCTTTCATCCTTCTTAGGTCGATAAATGAATACCCCCCGCAAGTTGGGTGATATTGTATGCATATTTGTTAGTGCTATACAATAACATATCATTTGGCCTTGGACGTCTGCTTGGATTCACAGTAATTTAGTGTACTTAGGGACAATGCTATTTGATTCCACTTCCTGTTTTGTCAAGGGGTGGAAGGTCGTGTTTCATTGGTTCCTGCGATGTCACTTTGAGGTGGGGTCAAATGACATCACATCCGTTGATGTCATTAGAGGTCAAGGGTCGTGAGGCGAGGGGTGGGCTGCTTTTTTGAGACGAGGGGTGGGCCACTTTTTTTTGGGTGACCGGGCCTATTTCTTGTCCCAGTCCGACCCTGTCCCTTTGCTGTGCGGTATAGCCAGGCGCAGCAGTAGATTATGTGAAGATAAACCCATCCACCCGCCCATTCACGGGGTTCCTGTATGCTTCTCAGAGGCCAGTCATAGTGCGACATGCTTAAAGATATCCCTGGCCCATGGTATTACTTGAAGGCAAGGTGGAGCCGCCATTAACACGGGTAATGTTTATCAAAATAATAGATGTTAATGCCGGCAGAGGCATTCCAAGACTGCATGGAGAGACTCCTGTTTTTGCCGTATTAACAATGATTTCAACGCGGCACAATGCCAATGTCCAGGTTAAAGTGCTTTTAGCATTAGTAGCATCATAGCAAGCATGTGAGTAGTAAGTAATTCATTAATTAATCTTTTGTAACACGCTAAATACAGGGGACAAGGATTCGAATCTGTGTTGCTCTGCGTTGTCTTGCTACCAAGACGGACACGTTGCCCCTTAGCTACCCTCCTGCCCCAGTATAATAATAGAAACAGTAGAGGTGGACAAGACCCAATCCCGGATAGAGGCAAAATAGCAAAAACGGCAGCTCTCAGAAAATCACAGCGATCAGAGAGAAAAAGGCTCCATCCTCACTCAGCACTGCACCTAAACACAAGGGCAGCGCTCAGTTAACAAAGATCAAAAGTTAAAATGCATGAGAGATAGGCAATATGCACGCGATGCAGAATGCCATCTGCACTCATGAAGGAGAATGTAGAAAGCAGAAAGGCCTGACACGCTGTTATAGACATGTGCATGTATCAGAACAGGAGCGCGAGAACAGTATACAAATAAAGAAAATAAATTCTCCTGCCAGATCATTTTCCAGGTTTGGGTCCCTTTCTCTGCCACATGTTTCAGGAAGATGGCTCTGCAGGTGCCCATTCTTGTTGTTACTCTATTCCCCGGGCTGCCCAGCTTTGGAGGTGAACTAGTCTGGGGTATGGATGGAGTCGATTGAAGCAAACTCCCCCTGTAGATCACACCTCACAGCTCCTCCTTGAACTTGTTCCACCATTCCACCTCCTTCTGCTGACTTGTGCCACTGGTGCCAAGTATGGTGTGCTATATTGGCACCATACCCTGTCCCCCAAAGAGATGAGAATCTCCAATACCATCCACACTCATACCAGCCTTTGCCGGCTTGAGGGTCTGCAAGGGTCTGCACGGGTCCCTATAGCAGCAAACACTACCAAACCTGGTCTTTAAGGATCCCACACCAATGACCAAACTCCCCACCCCCTTCATGACAGCAGCTATACATCCCTCTTCCCACATGCACATGACCACAGGGTGATTGCAAAGGCCAATGGGCAAAGAACATTAATGCTAAAAGAGGGACAGCCCACTGTGAACCCGCAACTTGTGCACCCAGACCCGCTGGGCTTTAGAGGCTACTCAGCTACTCATATCCAGGACCAACCGGGCCTGCCCACCCACGCCTTGAGAAAGACCCTAGGTCAAAAGACCTAGGCAATTCATGGCATGCAAACGGCATATACTCAATATGCAACTGTAAACAAGTTTGTCTGCCCACCTTGTGCAACTATTGTGATTTGACCAATGCACCAATAAATCCAACCAACCTTAAACATCCAACTGTGTCCAAAAGTCATTGGAAAGTCATATCAGGGTACTACTATACCACTTGGCAACTGCCATATCCAGCGCCATTGCAACTGAGGTTCCAAACCCAATACTCCACTTTTAAAACCACTGGGACTTCAGGAGCTCTGGCCCACTGGAACCTTAATGCCAGGCTGCAGGAATAAATTAAATCAACCAAGAGAGAACGGATTAGTGCAGGGCTCCACTTTTCCTACAAGCTTCTACCACACACAGTAAAGACAATTCTCCACTGATGGAGAAAACAGTGGCATCGGAAGGTGTGTCTGGGATCAAGCTAGGCGCGAAAGGGGGGGGAGACTTTGGACTTCTACCTCTAAAAAGTAATTTGCAGAGACGAGGAGATTAGGGTAGCTGAGTTGGCATACACACAAGGGGCAATAAATACAGCTCCAGGGGAGAGGTGTAGAGGAGGTCCCAAATAAAGCCTGCACTCCAGTCGCCCATTTTGAAGTACCGGGAACGTTCACACCAAAATATATGACGTATGATGAGCAGATAAATCAGCAGAGAGCCGCAGTAGGGCTCTGCCCAGTACCTATTAGAAGAGCAACACCTATTGAAGTACCAATACCAAACAAACCATAGACAGTGAGGTATGCATTAAGGAAACCTTACTAGCAAATGAGACGAAATGAAGATTGCCTAAATACAGTCCTGGAAGAAACCAAAAAAGGTCTTAATGGAAGACGAATGGTGACGTCATGAGGACCCGGAATGACGTACAAGTAGAAGAAATGAAAACCCGAGAATGACACCCAGAGACAAAACGCCATGAATAAGGATGTTGTGAACCTAAAAGGGGAGAACGATGTTGAAATACAAGAAGCTTAAGCTGTAGACAGGATGAAGATATTCAACCAGCTAACACTTGTACATATGCTTGGAACCGCAAGAAAGCTAAGAAAACGATGCAGCTTGCAATGTTAAGTAGAAAAATAGTGTGGCAAGCGCCATTATACATAATCTACCTCAAAACGACCCCCAGTATTATAAGTGTAATTCCACTTTGCAAACAAAGCAGAATCAACCCAGGTTACTAAAGGCCGAATTAACAGAGTCATATTGTAACAAAACGAGAAGAGACGGCTGAATCGAAAGTCGGCAGATGCAACTCGTGCCAGGAGAGCCAAGGTCATACTAATAGAAGGAACAAACAGTAGCTACATATAATTGAAACTTAAGAACAGAATATCCTGTGTCTGAAAGGTCGAGATAAAGAAGTGTAGGTAGGTGGCAAGCCGAATAAGAATCAAATGCACAAATAGAAACTAGGCAAATTCAAGGTGTCTGCATCACGTGAACATCTGAGCGAGGAGAAGCACGAGTTAACACCTACGCTTGGCATCCGCCCAGGAAGAGATATCAGAACTTTCCCAGACAGAAGATGCAGTTTCGAGGCCAACTACAATAACGTAATTGACACATAGTTGTTGAAGTGATGATTGATTAACCTTAATTGGAGAAAGGCCGGGTAATGGAGGGGCACCCTGCACCTGGCTGACCATTCTGCGTGCTGCTAAGCAAAGTGGAGATTTATGCATGGGGTTGGTGCCAACTCAATCACAATGGACCAAATAATCTAGGGTCCAATAATTAGTAGAACAAATGGGACGTCATACTTTTAGTGATGTCTACAGTAGTCATCTTTGAAGGAAGGGCTTAGACACCCACCTGACAGTGTTTACCCAATCCCCTCACTCTGTTACCATATACAGATATAGTACCTATATTAAAGTTACCTTTTCCCAACCAATAGAATTGCATGTTAACTTTTGAGTGTCACACGTCAATTATGACGAGTTATCAGTATAAATTCTATGATTTTTATGAAGTTCATTGGAGTTGAAGCGAGAAGGACGATCGCATCACTGCTGAATTCCATGACTCCCTGTTTTTTGTACTTGTCATTAAATGGACTCCCTTTGCCAAACCATTGAGTTGTCCTTATTGATTGGTGTTGGAGTAATACATCTGCAACCCCATCCATCTCAAGGGTGCAGCTATCTCGTCTTAAAGTACTTTCGGAGCAAACCTCGGCTCTATGGGCCAGCCGGGGTTCTCCGGAGTACACTTGGTAGCAGAGGATGGTTATCGATTATCGATTATTTGATTTGAATAAGACACTCACTGAGTATCGACATAAAGTAACTCTAGGTCTTTGGCAATATCACAAGTTCTTTGCCATTTGGCCGAGTAGACCGTGAAGCTCCCCGTAGACAGTGGTAGTGTAAAAAGCAAAAAACTGCAGACCGGGGCTTGAAGGGATCCTTGTTCCACACACATCCCTACCCATTCCTAAGGGCAGCTGAGCGGGTGAAAAGCCGAAGAAAGCGGTAACAAAGGCGGTGATCCCGAGGGTCCAGAGAGCAACCATGCAAATGGTGAGTGAAAAAGATTGAATGTTTTGGCAAATGTGCATGCCTTAGAACAAGTAAAGGGGAAAGGTAACAGAGGGAACCGGGAAAAAACAAAATATAGTTAGAAATAGAGAAGAATGTATATATGTAAGGGAATAATGACTCAAGAATAATTAAGTAAACAAGGGTTACCGGGGATGACACCCGAGAAGAGAGAGAATACCGGGGAAGACACCCGAGAAGTGTGAGGATTCACCTTATTCCTACACTTTCAACACAAGCGGTTAGAAGAAATATGTACCCAGAGTCCCACATAATGGGGAACGATTAGACTATCACAACTATTAAAGACATTGTGAAAGGGGTATGTTTAGACTTAATGAAGGGGCAATGAATAGAGGCAGAGGCATCTAAGACCATTTGTCTTACATGTTTTTTGTTGTGATGTCATACATCGACAACATTTTCTTGAGGAAATTGATTTAAATTTTATGTGATTGAATAGCTGAGATAATATTGCATATGAATTGATGTTAAAATGAGTAAATTAGAAGGTATAACATTTTGTGAAAAAATCTGGATTGGAGCTTACAGCTCATATTGTTGGGACTGTTTAAGCCACGCAAAAGTGCTCAAAAGCGTTATATAAGAGGAAAGGGAACAGATTTGAGCATGGAGGATATAACTCCATTGACACACTTGTGCAACAGTTGCCGAAACACGCACCCAAACTGAAGAAATATAGTACATAGTGGGTTAAAGGGACCGCCCACAAGATGTTTATGTCATAGCCACAGGGCAGGTCCTTATCTAAAGCTGTCTTACAACACATAACAACATATTTGCATGCCACATATACGGGCAAAAAGTTAGACAAACGCCTCGCTGTTCTAGAACTTTGGAAAATGTATGAACAGGGAAAGGAAGAGGAGCCGCCAATAGATTGGATACTTAATGTATGCACAGAGGGGGGTGAGACGCTTACAGTGCCACTCGCCCCATCTGAAACAAAGGGTAAAGAAAGTAAAGACGAGGGATTATACCCGCTGAGAAAGCAGCCACGGAGTATAGCAACCCCGCATATGAGTCACCTACGCAAAGTAGTGACGAAAATCAAGGGAAAGATAAGGATAAGGATATTACCTCCATAGTCCCATGGAACAAGGGGAGATGCGATGACGAAAGAAGGGATCAGGCACAGACAAGTGCATCTCTCAACAAAGAGAGGGAAGGAAAAAGATGGAAGGGAAACAAACAGAACTGATGAGATATTATTCGCAAAAAACAAATGGATGGGAGGACAAAGTTTATTGAAACTTGATGGAAAAGGCATTGATGACGCAAAACGAAAGGAGAGGTTAAATGAGGTACAGAGAAAAGGGAAAGAGAAGGAGTTAAGAGACGAAAAAATAAGAAAGACAGACAAAGGCGAGAACAGCTATGTTGCGAAGAGCAAGAAAGACAGCTCAATCGCAACCCAAGAGCAGCCAATGATCAAGACAGACAGAAGCAGCAGAGGTTACAGGAAGAGCAAAGGATACGTGAGAAAAGAATAAAGAGACAAAGAAATGAGGAAATGCAAAGGGCAGATGAACGTAGAAATTAAAAGAAAAAGGAAGAAGATAAAGTCAGAGAAGAGGCGAGGAAATGCAAAGAATTTGATGACAATGTAGAACGTAAGCGAAGACAGAGAGCATGCGATCTTGAATATCTAGGAAGAGAGGTTAAAAACATCAGATCCAGTAGTAGATTGGGAAGACATCGAAGAATTCTTTCCTGCGTACGATTCAGTACCAGGCACGTCTAGGGCAAGTATGGAAGATGACTTCGACACCAGAAGCATCGGAGAAACGATCGATAGAATATATGATGAAATGGGGTTAGAACAAACACCGCAAGGGGATGGATAAGACGAGCACCTGGAGAGCACTCAGCTTTACGACACTGCAGATGTCACCCGAAATAGTGGGAATAGGGAACTATCCCTGGATAGCTTAGAAATAAGTAGGAACCAAGAAGATACAAGAAATTGCATGAATTTGCGACAGACAATGTCTGACTCCGAAAAAGAGGAGCGCGAGGAAAATGAGAAAGAGAGATGGAGCGAAAGACGACTCCCAAGAGAGAAATGGATAAGATGGTCAGACACTAGTGAGTCTGCACCAAGACCATCAGAATCAGCCACACAGTCTGACCGACATGAAGAAGTATCTCACGGTCAGAGGGGGGTGTCATCACAGCCCTATGTGGACAAACGTAGGTTCCTACCAGGCAGACGGCGATGCAGGAATATTACCCCGGCAATAGACAGGAGAACAATGAGAGAAGAGACAGAGGGCTATCCATCTCAATTTCCGTTACTCGAGAAAGGGGGAATAAGAACACAATATATTCCATGGCCATACATGGATCGTGAACATTTGAAAAAAAAAGTTTTCAAAGCTGACAACGGGAAAGTGGATACATGAGTTAGAAAAAATGACAGGAGGGAACACTTTAGCTATAGGGGATATCAAAGGTCTCCTAATCACCATACTTAGTGAGAGAGCAGACGATGTGTGAGCATGAGCAGGCTACCCTGGTGTAACCACAATTAATACTACACATGACAGAGCTCCATATAACAATTGTAGAGTCACAGTATGGAAAGCGCTACGAGTGCTATACACAGATACTTCCGATATGGGAGCTATAATGACACAGAAAATGAAGGAATCTGAGGATCCATTGATTTATATACAGAATTTTCAAGACACATGGGTACTGGAGACTTTTGAATCTTGGACAAAATCTATACCTGTGTTCTACCATATATTGTGCCTAGGGTTGCCAGAGCCGGTACAGAAACAGTTTAAGAAGTTGGTGGGAATTTAGGCCAAGCCTTGGGCTGAGATACAGTTTACCATCGCACACTATTGCAGATTGCTGCAAGAAAAGAATCGCAAAAAGGCAGCTGCACGTAAGGGTGAGGAAGCGAAATTGGTGCAGGGGAAATTGTCAAAATATGCTCTTAGGGAGCCATGATAACTAGCACAGCTGAATCCAGCATGCAGCAGATGACTAATCCACAGCAGAATAATCAGGGCAATACAGGGTTCTACCCCAGGGGAAGAGGATTTAGGGGAAGAGATGGCAGAGTAATTAGGGAGGTTTCCAAAATAATCAAGGAGGTTTTCAAAAATAATGGTAATCAAGATATGTCAAACGGGCAAATGATCCGACCACCACCAGTATGTTGGTTGTGTAGAATGACAGGGCACCTAGCCTGCACATGCAGAAACCAAGGCATGATGCACAACGGCCAAGGAGCAGGAGCAGGCATGGCGAATCCACCTGCAGATTTACAGCAGGGTGGTGCACAGAATCACACGGTGTAACAACGAGCGCCAGGAGCGCAACAAATGGTGCAACCGCAAAGCATGGGGAATTTTCCGCAAGGACAATCCCAGCAGGCACCATTGCAACTATCGCAGACGATGAGCACAGGGCAGACCATGAACCCTGGAATGGGAAGTAACAATGGGAATGGGGGAAATGTGCCAGCACACAGTGGGCCAAATTTGTATATGGACTAGCACAGCTCACTGGGAACCCTGATGTGTTCTATCCCATCAGTGACACCAGATCCTCACAGGGAACCTAGGGTGGATGTCGTTATAGGGGATAAAGATTATTCCTCTTAGTTGACATGGGTGCAACACGCTCGTGCATACGTGAAGGCAAGTTTTCCTTGTCCGGCGAAGCCATAAATACTCAGAGTTTTACAGGAGCAACAAGTCGTGTTCCCTTCACAAATACACTTCCAGTCTCCATAGGAGAATGTGAGATGAATGTGCCTTTACTATATTCACGTCAGACCCCAGTCAAAATATTGGGTCAAGATTTAATGACAAAATTAAACATGACAATCTCATTCAAGTAAGAGTGCATAATATGTTCAACTCCAGGAATGCATTATTCAAATGTAGGCAAAATTATCAGAGCATACGCAGGACACACCATGAGGGCTATACCATTAGAGCCAGAAATATTTGCATATGGTATGCGTGTGTTTTTGGCAGGATTGCCAGGCTTTTCAGACAGGATCATAAGAACCCCTGATGAATTCCTATTCAGGCAAAGAATTCCGATGCACGAGGAAATGAGACAAGTATTTCCCTTGATGATACACACAGCTGCAGTACGAGGGAGGGTGTCCTTGATTGATGGTTATGGTGACGAAGGACGACAATGGTGCGCAGTCATTGCCATTGAAGAAGGATATCGATTGACTGACGTCACCGATGACAATCTGTTTGAAGAGCAAGCAGATATGGGAGAGACAATGGTGGAGGTGAGTCTTATTTTTTGGGTGAAAATGATCCAAAGAGAAGTGCCTCAGAGAATGATGTTGGCGCGAAACCGTCCTGAATACTTTGATGACGACGTGGCCCAAGTGCCTGTCTCAGTGTGGACCACAGGCCCCTATAACGTAGGCCTATAGAAGTGGTTTGTGGAAGTGAAGATTAAATTGAAACCAGGAGCAATTTTACCCAAGGCACGACAATATCCCATGTCCAGAGAGGCAGATGAAGGGATTTTTAAGACAATTTCGGCTATGATAGAGCAAGGCATCTTAGTGACGTCAGAGTCATCATGCAATACGTCAGTTTACCCTGTGAAAAAAAGAAAAGGGGGGTCTTGGAGGCTAATCCAGTATTTACGCCCAATAAATGATATTGTTGAGGCCGAGTTCCCTTTAGTCCCTAACCCGGCTACAATTCTATGTAATATACCCATTGAGGCAAAATATTTCACGGTGATTGACTTGAAAAATGCATTTTTCTCAATCCCGTTGCACCGCGATTCACAAAATCTGATGTCATTTACATTCAGACAGATGCGTCTGAAAAGCACGAGACTGCCCCAGTGGTATTGTGAGTCTCCATCTATTTTTAACAGAGTCCTGCAGATGGACTTGAGCAATATTGCACTTAAAAGTGTTGTCCTGCAATACGTGGATGGCATCTTAATTTGCAGCACCACAGAAGAGCAATGCAGGCTCGATTCTGTTCAGCTATTGACTATACTGATTGAGAAAGGGTATATGTTTGACAAGGAAAAGTTACAATATTGTCAACAAGAAGTGCTGTACATAGGCCAGCTGATCTCACATGAGGGAAAGAGAGTGACTCCAGAAAGGTTGAAGCCATACTGAACACGGCTAAGCCACACACGATAAAACAGATGCAGAGCTTTCTAGGCCTATGCAACTACATTAGGGCATGGGTCTTTGACTATAGCTCTTACACTAAGCCTTTACTTCAGGCCCTAAAGAAGGCCCAAGTGACGAAAGAAAAGGTTGAATGGTCTGAGACCATGGACAAAGGGTTTGCTGAACTCAAAAGAGCTATTTGCACAGCACCAGTTCTAGGGATCGTCAATTATGCAGAGGCATTTTACCTGTTCTCACACACGAATGGCAGCGTTATGACGGCAGTACTCACACAAAGAACTACGTTGGGGTACAAGCCCCTGGCATATTACAGTGGGAATTTGGACCCAGTGATGAGAGGTAATTTTCCTTGCGAATAAAGTTTACCTGCCGCAGCGTTCACCATAGAGAAGGTGAAGTGACCAAATACACGCAGGAAGACGTGATTGATTAATACGCTATTTATTTACATTAATAGCTAAGTGATAGTGATTCGGCCCCACCGACCGCGGAAAGCAACTGACATGAAGTGGGTTTGAAACTCGCATTCCAAACATACATCATTGTATTCTATTCACCCTTCCATCACGAGAGCTCGCGCAAGCTCTCGTGATGAAATGATGAAAGGATATTACACATCTCCCCTCCTTATTCTCTTGCTGTTTATGGAACACAGTCTAGTATGCTTCTTCTGTATATTCAGTAATATTAGACAAAATCCTTCATGTGGTTTGGTTTGCGGATTACTCTTCCTGTTCTTGACATATGCAGAGAATCTGGTTTATATGTTGGCAAGGAAAATTTTGATATTACATTTCTATTCAACCTAGATCTCACATGCTCAACATTCCTCTTCATGCTTTCATTACCATTTCTCTTCATGCTTTCATTACTACCTCTACTGAATTGCTCCTTGTGTTCCACTTCACCAGCTTTCACATCCTTACTTGACTCCATCACACATACTCTCTCCATATTCCAGACTCTACCATCTTGCACCCTCACCGCATGTCTAAAAACCTCAATCACACTCACTGGTTTGGACCATTTGCAGGGTCCATCTCTTAGTACAGGGGGTAGTTTAATTCTCACTAGACCCCCTACTTTGGGAACCTTGTTTCTTTTCCCTCCGCTCATTAGACTATCATGAGCTGCCTTATTCCTCAACTGGATTTTCCTGATACTCTCTACTGCCTCTCCAAAATCTTTTCTTACTATAGTCTCTCTCTCCAACCAAGATGGTGTCAATTTGGTGTTTGCTCTGCGCCCTCTACTTAACTCAAAAGGTGATAGACCAGTTGTACTATGGGGAGTAAAACGGTGAGCAATTATTTTTCTTTTCACCGCTTCCTCCCAGTTCAGCCCATTTGACCAAGCCCACCGAATGGAATCCTTGAGTACTTTATTGAATCTCTCAACCACCCCATTGGTTTGTGGGTGGTATATTGCGCTAGTTTTGTGTACAATGGAATTACTGGTACAGAACCTTTCCATCTCTTTTGACCTAAATTGGACACCATTATCAGTTAATATGCTTCTTGGGAAACCCTCTCTGGTGCATATCTCTGACAAAAAATCTATTACTATTTTAGCATTCATATGAGGTTTGATTAAGACTTCTACTCATCTGGTCAAAAGGTCAATGACCACCAGGCAAAATTGTTGCTTACCATCACAATGAATAGGCCCTAGTATGTCCATGCCTACTTCATCCCATACTTTTCCTGGAATATTCGTTATTACCATAGGGTATTTCACACTCACACACGCCCTGTCACTCTGATTACAAAGGATACATTCTCTGATGGTTCTCTCGATTTGTAAATCACATCCTGGCCACCAGAAATCATCGCATATTCTCTGTTTAGTCTTGACAATTCCTTGATGACCTTCGTGGCCCAGATCGATGATTCTTTGTCTCAGACTTGTAGGCGGAATTATTCGATCTCCTCTCATAATTCTGTCATTTGCTACATTGAGTTCATCTGCAACTCTCCAGTATTCGATGAGACCGGACCCTTCAAATATAACTTTCTTTAGACTTCCATTGCTTTGTATAATTTGCTTCAACTGTTTTATATTTTCATCTTGTCTCTCTGCTTCTTCCCACTCAGTTTTGGATATGGATAGCGCTTCAACGTTCAAAACAACCTCTGGATTGTTTTCACTTTCATTATCTACCTCAGAATTGTTGGTAAGTCGCGACAGACAATCAGCAGCACGATTCTTCACTCCCGGTACATATCGTACTGTACAGTTGTACTCTTGCAGAAGTACAACCCATCTTTTAATCCTATTAGATACATTGTCCAAACCTTTATTCATAATGACATGTATCAATGGTTTGTGGTCAGTGCGAATCTCCACCTCCACTCCGCAGATGAAATTCCTGAACTTTTCTGTTGCCCACTTGATGACCAGTATTTCCTTTTCTATTGTAGCATACGATCTTTCTGCACCCTTTAACAATCTCGATGCAAATGCGATAAGAACTTCTTTTCCTTCGACTTCTTGTGTGACAACAGCTCCTAACCCTAGGTTGCTTGCATCTGTTGTTATTATAGTCTTCCCCCCACTCTTGAAATTCTTCAACGATGGTGCTCTGTTTAATTCTGATTTGATATTTTCAAATTCTTCTTCGCACTCCCTGTTCCATTCAAATGACTTCCTTTTTAAAAGTTCACGTAGCGGAACAGTATGTATGGCAAAATCCTTTATAAACTTAGAATAGTACTCCGCCATTCCAATGAACGTACGCACACCTTCCTTTGACTCTGGTCTTGGCATGTTCATTATGGCATCAGCAAGTTGCTTCTTAGGTTTTATGCCGCTAGCAGATATGGTATGTCCTAAATATTCAATTTCGCTACGATTTATATTACATTTATCTTTACTAAGGGTCATACCTGCTTCATATAACCTCTTGTAGACATGTTGTAATCTTTCATTATGCACCTTCTGGTTGACGGCGTGTACCAATATGTCATCTTGAAAACAAATAATCCCTTCGTCACCTTCAAATAGTTTGTGCATGAGTCTCTGAAATACTGAAGCAGCTGACACCAACCCAAATGGCAATCTTCTGTATTGATACAGCCCATCTGGCGTGATAAAGGCTGTCATTTTCTTAGAATCTTTATGGAGTTTAACCTGGTGGTATGCTGATGTTAGATCCAGAGTGGAAAAATACTTTGAGGGTCCAATAGTGGATACAATCTCTTGAATATTGGGGAGTGGATGTCTGTCCGGGATCACACTCTTATTTAGTTCTCTCATGTCTACACATATTCTCAATTTTCCGGACTTTTTTCTTAATACAACTAATGGTGAAACCCATTCACTGGCATCTATTCTTTCGATGATCTTCTGATCTTCCAATAATTTAATCTCCTTTCTTACTTCTTCCCTCGTTGAGAGCGGAATGTTGCGTAACTTCTGTGCAACAGGAACATGTCCTGGCTTCATTTTGATCTCATGAACAAACCCACGCAAACATCCAATTTCTTTCCTGAAAATTTCTTTCATCATATCAGCTTCCATGGTGATTTCTTTGTTTCCTTGAATTCCTCCAGCGTTGCTTTCAACCGAATATACAGATTCATCCGACGCAGCATCTAACTTCACTTTGAGTTTGCATTGGTGAGTCCAACTTAACAAAGGCGTTCTCCCCTTCTTTGTTAGGTATATTTTCCCATTTGCTTTCCTCTCCTTGAATTTGAGTGTTCCCCAAAACCATCCTATGACATCTATTTTAACTTTGCCATATGCCCTGGGTTTTATGTCTGGTTCATGCAGGTATTCATGTTTCTTACTGTCCCAGAAGATTTGTGGTATCAAGGTATATTTTGCACCTGAATCAATCATCATGTGCATGTTGGTTCCATCAACACAAATTACGGCCTTGGGGCTTTCTATTTCTTGTTCATTTTCATCGTCAGTCACGACAAACACGCATTCTTCTCCATCTTCATCACTATTTTCATCGCTTCCTATCCAGTTAGTGGAAGTGTTTTGCATTCTGCAACATCGGGCGTAATGCCCCTTGCCTTTGCATTTCCCACATATAATTTTCAAAGAAGGACATTCCGGGTTATCCGCCCAGTGATCCATGCTATCACATCTAAAACATCTCCCTGTATTTTTCCTTTTAGGATCGTCTCCTCGCCTGTGCGGACTTTTCTTTCTCACATCATTGTTATTAACTCTGGAACTTGGTTTTTTTCTTCTATCATCATTCCAAGGTAATCTCCCGTTCCTTTCTGATTTGTATCTCCTATTGGGATTTCCTGAAATTTGAGCAATGGGTTCGTTCTCTTTACTTGTGGTAAGTGTCGCATTCTTCTCTTTGGAAATTTCATGTTTAATATCAGTAGTTTGTACCCTGCTTTCTAATTCTTTAACACATTTCTCAGTGTGCTCCACTTCCTTGGCCACACGTAAGACAGTGTCCAAGTTGGGGTCGTCCTCAGCCCATAATCTTTCTCTTACTTTGCTACTCCTACACTCCAGCATGAATTGATCTCTCAACCTCTCATCCAACTGAGCATTGAAATTGCATGTCTTGGCTAGCTTTCTCAAGCTAGTGATGTATTGTTCTATGCTTTCACCCTCTCCTTGAGTTCTTTTCCCGAATTTATAACGTTCCAAAATAGTGCTCAGTTTCTTTTCATAATGTTTTCCCATCTTCTTCACTGACCGCTCATATTCATTTAAGTCATTGTCTCCATCAGAAGGCAGATCTGGTAGATCTTCAAATTTTTCCTGCCCTGCCGGGCCCAAACAATGCATTAAAAGAGACTTCTTCCTCTCCACGCTGCAATTCTGACCACACACAACACCAGCGTAATGTTCAAATGATTTAATCCATCTTTTCCATGGAATAGCTGGATCACCAACATCCGAAAGGAAGAACATTGGCGGTGGTACACTATTGAAAGACATGCTGACTAAATGTGTATGTGTCACAAAATTGGAAAGGATTGACCAAAATTGCGAATTCCGGTCCTTTTATTGTCTCTTTTAGATTCGAGGCTTGAAAATAGTTAATTATCAGCCAAACATATGACTTCCTGCAGTTTAAACGCTTGTCAGTTCAAATTTATGTATACTTTCACTTTCCATGTGATTGCGCCTTTACATTGGGAGTTACGGCAGATGAAAAAAACTTGTAACAGGCAAAAAGCACCTCTATTCTGTGAAATACGGTAAGGTTAACAGCACAGGCCACGAGGCGTGTCCGGACGACATACATTGAAAGTAAACACAAGCAGGATTAAAGGAAATCACTCACTTAATTGACCTTGACTGGCGTCGCTGGAAGTCGAGTTGATTGTAAGTGGAGCGGAGCGGCCACAGCTTTTATGACAGCTGCAGGGCCTGCTCACGCACATAAATCACGGCTCACAAAACGAGCGTCGAAGATGGTAGACAGATTCAGGTAAAATGAAAGCTTGGGGCACACAAAGGGGCGGAGGGGCCTGAAGATACTCGTCGCCACTTGAAGTGACCAAATACACGCAGGAAGACGTGATTGATTAATACGCTATTTATTTACATTAATAGCTAAGTGATAGTGATTCGGCCCCACCGACCGCGGAAAGCAACTGACATGAAGTGGGTTTGAAACTCGCATTCCAAACATACATCATTGTATTCTATTCACCCTTCCATCACGAGAGCTCGCGCAAGCTCTCGTGATGAAATGATGAAAGGATATTACAGAAGGCTACAACCATTGTGATGGGATTCTCCATGACATTGTACGTCGAGCACTCACTATTTGCCATTCTAGAGAAACCGAAAGGCACATTGACATCTCAGAGAGCTTCTGCTTATGAAGTGATCATATCAAATCCATCGATTAAGGTAGTCCGATGCAAGATAGAGAACCCAGCTATGTTCATAGCCGAGCCAGTCACTGAAGGAGAGCCAATGAATGACTGTGCAAACTATGAAGAATTCTATGATGAAATCCCCAGGGTGAAAGAAAATGCCTTGGCAGAGGGAGAGATCGTCTTCATTGACGGGTCTTCAAGAATCAATCAAAATGACGGGCAAAGATATACTGGAGTTGCTGTGATGAAGCACACAGCAAATGGAGAATTTCGAGTACTTATTAGTGCACGAATACCATCTCATTATTCAGCACAGGCTGCAGAATTATTGGCTCTGATACTCTCCATTGAGAATCACGCAGACCAGGAAGTTACAGTGTACAGTGACTCTGCCTATTTGATGTCAACAGTGCACGCAGGCTTAGCACGCTGGAAAAGGAGGGGCTAGCTCTGATCGGATGGCACACCAGTGCAGCACGCAGCCTTATTGGACAGGCTGATCAAGGCACTACAGCTCGCAGTGGGAATAGCAGTCGTGAAATACACCGCCCACATGAAAGGGACAGATTTTATCTCACGCGGAAATGAAGCAGCAGACACGGAAGCCAAACGTATGGCATCCAGAAGTGAAACGATCATGGAAATGGAAGTTATCCATGCCAACTAGCAAATGATGGTTACACGAACTTCACCTGAAGGTTACAGTATTTTTGGGCAAACGCAGCTAATGGAACTCCAAGGGGAGGCACCAGAGGAAGAAAATAACCTTTGGAGACATCGAGGGTGTTCTTCAAACCCCTCTGACAACTTGTGGTGACAAGACAGCACTCGTAAACCTGTGATGCCTGTAGCCCTATTAAAGGTAGCGCTGGAGCAGTTACATTATCCGGTGCATATGACAAACGAGAACCTAGCAGCAACGCTCGCTGAAGACTGGTTCATACCGAATTTAGCTGAGCACGTTGCATTCTTTATAATGAACTGTATAATCTTCCAGCAATTCATGGCTGGGCACACATTAAAAGTAATGAGAGGAGTCATCCCAAGGCCAAATGGGCCTTTTCAGTACTTGCATGTCAATTACGTCGACATGATTCAAGTATGTAACGGGTACAGGTACTTAATTGTTGTGGTGTGTCCATTCTCTAAATGGATTGATTCAGGTCCCTGTACACACCCAGACTCTACCGCTGCAGCCACATTTTTGTGAGAGAGGTATTCCTCCGGTGGGGGATATGCAAGGTCATGAGATCAGATAATGGCCCTCAATTAGTTAATGCAGCATTCGAACAGATTAGCTTGCTGCTTGGTATAAAGCACAAGTTCTCGTTGGCGTATCATTCGCAAGGTAATGGAATCTGTGAGAAGCTCAACGGCTTGCTGAAGGAGAGGATAGCCAAGTTGAAGCTGACTCTAATAAAGGGATGGTTGCACTGTCTTCCTTTGGCACTGTATGCACTTCGAAACCAACCCGGTTCTGACCATCATCTTACGCCACACGACATAGTCACAGGAAAACGAATGAGAACTCCCTTGACACCCCGAGATACGGCTAAGTGTGATGCCCAGTCAACAGGAGAAATGTTAGGGTCTGAAATGCAAAACCATCTGAACTGCATGACATCTTGCCTTACTGTACTTTCAGACCAGCTGCAGCGATGACAAAAAGGGTGCAGAGCAGCACGGAACACAGAAGGAGATACTACTACAGACACAGCTCAAGGACTTTGTGTTCCATCCGTATTCCCTGGAGATACCGTCCATGTGAGGAATCATACAAGGAAAAAGTGGGACGAGCCAAGATTTAACGGCGCCTTCACGGTGGAGGACTGCACGCCATCTGCAGTAAAAATACAAGGCAGGAGAGCTTGGATTTTTCTCAGCGATATAAAACCCTACATCAGAGAAGGCCCCCTGTCTGCACCCCAACAAGAGGAATCGACGAGCGACGGGAAAGAACCAGAGCACGTGGAGACGAGATCCATGATGAGGAAGCAGGATGCAGGACCAGACAAACAAAGACAAAGAACTTTTTGCAAATTGCGGCTTAAATTGGACACTTCTTCTAGGCAAAAAAGGGGATAAGGATATAAAAATAAAACGGACACTCTGTGCATCATAGTTGCAGGGTGAAGAAGAAAATTGCACGCATAAGCCACTACACAGTCAGATGACTTTGACCTTTAACTGAGGCATACTTAAGTCTTGATGAGAAAAGAATATGCCAAATTTTGACCGAGGACACTTACATTGGAAGCAACTACAGTATCCCGACTCATTCTACACCGAGACCCTATTCAGAATCACTTATGGTGTCCCGCAGTAGCGACATCACCAAGGATGTGGTCACCTATTTTGATCTAGTGCTGAGATCGTACCCTTCATTGGTGGGAAGGCTCACCAATGTAACTGACTTTCTTCAAGAAAAGACAATAAAGAGATTGCTTACTGTTATTGCTGAACAATTCCTCTTACTTCCTGAGTACAGTGAGAAGGAACCAAATGTCTCAAACACAGACGGAAATAAATGAGCTTATCAACACATTGTTCTTTCGTATAATCGAAGATTGTCCGACTCTTGTCGGGAGAACAACAGATACACTCACGCTTCTTCGAGATCAGGCAAATACAGAGCACCTAAGCCATCTCCTAAATAAGATAGTGATCCTAGCCACACCCCACGCGACCGGACAGTGCAGACATTCTTTACATTAAAGAGAAAGCATACAATCCTGAAAAAATCAGCAAGACAGGACGGATGTCACTGTCACTAGTAGACAGCAGGCTAGCTCACAATGTCCTTTTTAGCCTAGTCACTGATTTTCCAGAGCTGGTGGGGAGACTGATCGATGTTGACGTCCTCACATTCATGCGAAACCCAGCTAATGTTGCACAGATGGGAATGCTCTTGCATGGAATCGTGTTACAGATAGAGCTCTCGAACCATCAACAGAACTATCTAAGGAGATTCTAAAAGCCTTCCGCCGAGGGACAGATCAAGGAAGCAGTGTCAAGAACTTCACTTATTGCATTTGTTGTTATTTTGTCCCTATTTCTTTATACTGACCAGCATACAATATGTCCTCAGGACTGAAGCAAATCTGAGGAGTGGATTGGGAGCTTACTTACTTTGAACACGCACAGTAAAAGACCAACTGAGGTGTTAGTTGATTTGATTTTTCCCATAGTCTAGCAAAGGAACTATATCCTGAGATAAGAGACAACTCAGCATTCACAAGAGAGGGGACCCTTGTGGAACACCTGACACTCTTAAACACAGAACCTGAAAGACGATATTCGTTAAGGGATTACAATAAAATTGACATTTGGTGAATGATCGAGATGGGGGTCCAGAGCAGCAATCTGGTCCTACCACAGGAGGAGAGACAACCACGCTTCTCTGGAAGTAAATGCTGCTGCTTGACATACATGGGCATAATGTATTTGTGTATCATATTCATCATTGTTTTACTGTCATTAGCGATCAGAACTGCATTTTTTATTGGTGCACAAAGCGTTCAACTTCCAGTGCACCCACTAATGATGCACGCATGAAACCCCCAAAAACACCCAGACCTTACATAGTCATTCCAGACCCTAGAAGATCTGATGGTGGAGTGAATGAACTTGAAATGGATGTGATTAGCAATGATACACACACACTTGTGGTAACAAACAGAAAAGCCGGAGACAGAGTCAGCAAGGAATGAATGAAGAGAGATTACTGATAACCACACGCATGCAAACACTGAATGCACACACAACAGGCCTAGTGTTAATGACTGCAAAACCACAAGCCGAGACAGTAGAAAAGAAGAGATTGCTTGGCACAAAAAACTCCACGACAGACATTGTGAAAAGACAAGAGGAATCGGAAAAGAAACCAACAGAAATGATAATGATAAACACTCCTGAGACAACATTGAGGGAGACCAGGACACACTTAAAGAAGATCTCACAAACACAACTGGTAATAGACGGAGTATGGCCATCATTAGCCAGAGAAAAGAAGAGACCAGAGAAATTGAAGAATAAAACCCTAGAGACAGTAGTAACAAACATATATGTTCCAACGCAAGAGACAAGTAAAAGTTCTATAACACAACCATACACCGGACTAGCGTCAGGATGGTTGAAATGGGCATTTGTAACCAGCAGGAGAAGGATGTATGAAGAGAGGGAAAAATCTACCAGACGTTTGTCCACTCAAATAGCGCAGATGAGGAAACCTGCACCATGGACCAGGATGCCTGAAAATCCTCCAGCAAGAAAGAGCCATACAGATGCATTTAGGGAGGTACTTATAGCAAACTACAGAAGAACACTAAGAATCAAGAGGAGCATGCATGGAGATAACAATGAACTAAACGATTACCTGTATAGCAGAGCACATTTGGGAAACAACATTTGGTACCAGCATATGAAAGAAGTTGGAAGACGGAATTCAGAAGGGGAATGCTTTGTTTGTGCACTCCTACCATGCAGCATGGGGAAATCTAAGATCTTCGTAGCTGTAAAAATCGATGTCCCGACAGCACATTGTCTGTCACACATAGCAATGTGCAAGACCAAAGGCCAGTTCATGGGTAGCGATGCCTCATTAATATGGGCAACTGAAACAGCCTATCCCGACGAAGATGATTATGTTCAAGATATTAAGACAAGAAACAGAGCTCATACTAGGAACCATGTGATCAGGTACGAGAAGCCTGGAGTTAAAGGAGCAGGAATAAGATGGGAAGTGAACCCGAGACTAAACGTCCAAGGAAAAACTCCAGAGGAAGCTCGCAAGTGGAAGAATAGAGCCCAAATGTAGATTTGGGAAACAGTGCTTTCACCAGAGGGGTGGGAAAAAGGAGTGGTCATTTGCAGAGCCTGGGTGATCACTGGACTCTACAAAGAAACTGTTGACATCGTGCAGAATGGCTGCAAGCCATTATGGCCGAAACTTGCAAAACTATTGACATGGGTCGAAGGCAGAGGAGGACCCTTGCAGATAGTGCCATTAGAAAGCCCAAAATTCTGCTTCTGGAATAATGGCACAAGAAAGATGGGAGAGAATAAGAACTGTGGACAAGTTTTTGACGCTCCAGGAATGGTGCATGGAACTGCAGTAATTATGGATCATTATTGGGCATGTGGATCCAAGGCATACATCTGACTGCCAAGAGACTGGGGAGGTATATGTACAATAGTGAATGTCCACGTTCCAGCACTGGTGATCCCGAAAAGGGACCTGAATATAGACAGTTTCCCGAAAGCAGATGCTCACCTGAGGAAGAAGAGATCTGTGGAACTGATAACTCAGATAAAGAGAGAGAATTACTTCTCTGCTAAATCAGAAGAAGCTTTTCATGCAATCCCATATGAACACAGGCTTTTCAGCCTCAACTCATCAGTGTTCACAACGATTTTTATGGCAAGAATCCAAATTGGAGTAAATACTAATTGCCTGATTCATGTAATTATTTGCGTGAAAAACACAGATTTGCGCGCCTTTCTGCCCGAAAATCCCTGTTTGAAGTATGGGGATTTTCGGGCAGAAAGGTGCGCAAAGCTGCGTTTTTCACGCAAATAATTACATGAATCAGGCTGTAAATGGTTGCAGATAACGATATGGGAGTTACTGCAGACGATCAACATGACCATAAAAGGATTCAGTGCGATCAAGGAAGAGCTAAGAGCCATCCGACTGATGACACATCAGATCAGATTTGTCCTTGACATGATCACAGCCATGGATAGAGGAGGTTGTGCAAAAATCCGAGAATCATGTTGCACATTTATACCATCTCACGATGAGGAGAATGGAACCTAAACAGAGGTTTGGATCGCTGTTTTCATGGGTTTCACAATGGATGGCAGATGCATTCAAGTTCCTGGGAGCCCTGCTAGTGATGATATTCCTAGGATTTTGTGTTATCAAGATAATACTCTTGCAATGCCAGAAGACTGCGAAAAAAGCCATAGGGATGAAGATCATGATTGATTTCCAGCCAGGATGGAAGCCCAAAGACATGACTGATGAAGAAATAAGAGACTTTGTGAAGACCAGCATTCACACACCAGAAGGAACAAAGTTTCTCTATCCCAGAAAGCACAGAAATTATGTGGGAAGATGAGTTTATTGCAGCCCAAATGGACAATGTCAATTGATGACTTGGAATAAAGATGAACATGTAGAAACAGCAGGGAGCTTGAAAGAAGTAATAAAAATATGGACTCCAAAGAGACACTTCTTCAAACCATCATGTATAGACCCAGAAGATGAAAAAGGAATGAACCCAGGCGATGGAGTGAAAATAAATACAGAAGAATCGAGTAAGTTGAATCCAAAGATGGAGGTGAAAGTGGTCGATGAATCGCCCAGAGGGGGGAGTGTAGGGGAGGTCCCAAATAAAGCCTGCACTCCAGTCGCCCATTTTGAAGTACCAGGAACGTTCACACCAAAATATGTGACGTAAGATGAGCAGATAAATCAGCAGAGAGTCGCAGTAGGGCTCTGCCCAGTACCTATTGGAAGAGCAACACCTATTGAAGTACCGATACCAAGAAAACCATGGACATTGAGGTATGCATTAAGGAAACCTTACCAGCATATGAGTCGAAATGAAGATTGCCTAAATACAGTCCTGGAAGAAACCAAAAAGGTCTTAATGGAAGACGAATGGTGATATCACGAGGACCCGGACTGACGTACAAGTAGAAGAAATGACAACCCGAGAATGACACCCAGAGACGAAACGCCATGAATAAGGATGTTGTGAACCTAAAAGGGGAGAACGATGTTGAAATCCAAGAAGCTTAAGCTGTAGACAGGATGAAGATATTCAACCAACTAACACTTGTACATATGCTTGGAACCTCAAGAAAGCTAAGAAAACGATGCAGCTTGAAATGCTAAGTAGAAGAATAGTGCGGCAAGCGCCTTTATACATAATCTACCTCAAAATGAAGCACAGTATTATAAGTGTAATTCCACTTTGCAAACGAAGCAGAATCAACCCAGGTTACTAAAGGCCGAATGAACAGAGAGTCATATTCTAACAAAACGAGAAGAGACGGCTGAATCGAAAGTCGGCAGATGCAACTCGTGCCAGGAGAGCCAAGGTCATACTAATAGAAGGAACAAACAGTAGCTACATATAATTGAAACTTAAGAACAGAATATCCTGTGCCTGAAAGGTTGAGATAAAGAAGTGTAGGTAGGTGGCAAGCCGAATAAGAATCAAATGCACAAATTGAGAGAAACTATGCAAATTCACAGTGTCTGCATTACGTGACCATCCGAGCGAGGAGAAGCACGCGTTCACACCTATGCTTGGCATCCGTCCAGGAAGAGATATTGGAACTTTCCCAGACAGAAGATGCAGTTTCGAGGCCAACCACAGTAACATAATTGACACATAGCTGTTGAAGTGATGACTGATTGTAACCTTAACTGGAGAAAGGCTGGGAATTGGAGGGGCACCCTGCACGTGGCTGACCATTCTGCGTGCTGCTAAGCAAAGTGGAGATTTACGCATGGGGTTGGTGCCAACCCAATCACAATGGAGCAAATAATCTAGGGTCCTATAGTTAGTAGAACCAATGGGACATCATACTTTTAGTGACGTCTACAGTAGTCATCTTTGAAAGAAGGGCTTAGACGCCCACCTGACAGTGTTTACCCAATCCCCTCACTCTGTTACCACATACAGATATAGTACCTATATTAAAGTTACCTTTTCCTAACCAATAGAATTGCATGTTAACTTTTGAGTGTTACACGTCAATTATGACGAGTCTTCAGTATAAATTCTACGATTTTTATGAAGTTCATTGGAGTTGAAGCGAGAAGGACAATCGCATCACTGCTGATTTCCATGACTCCCCGTTTTTTGTACTTGTCATTAAACAGACTCCCTTTGCCAAACCATTGAGTTGTCCTTATTGATTGGTGTTGGAGTAATACATCTGTACCCGCATCCATCTCAAGGGTGCAGCTATCTCATCTTAAAGTACTTTTGGAGCAAACCTCGGCTCTATGGGTCGGCCGGGGGTCTCTGCGGTACAGGCGGTTAACCCTTCCACTAGGCCAATGGTAGGCATGCTACCCAGTTTGGACGGGGTTCCCACGGCTCAAACACTGCCCACAGTAATGGGTGCCTAGGACTGATCTCCGGGAGGGTTTTAGCACCGCCCCCAGGGGTAATGGAATTATTAAGCACCCAAGGCGTGAGGGGTGCGTAGGGCCTGCCTAAATGATGATTCAATTGTCATTAGTCATGAATTTTCTGATTACCTTCTAAACAGACATCATGAATATCACTTGATACCTAGAGGCGCAGGCTTAAATGGAGGGATGATGGAAGGAGGAATTATTTTAAAAAGGCAGTAGTGTCAAGTTCGAGTGAATTTGATATCCTGCTGTCGCGGAACCGGGAGTGCCGGGTCATACTGGAGGAGTTTAGAACTATGTTGATTCAGCTCTCTAAGGGTGTTCTCACGCCCTCCAGGTAAGCAAGGAGGTAAGAGTAGGGGGCGGGGGGTTGGTTCGATTCTGCCTGCACTAAAGCCAAGAAGAACTTACTGGAGGTTTCGGGTAGTAATAGTTCTCCTAAAACATCAATTATAAGTGCCAGATCATGTTATAAGAAAGCTCTGGCCACCAGGAAAAGAGAAATAGAGGAAGAAGCATGGGAACCCTTGGTGGCAGCCGCAAAGGAGAATAACTTGAAACTATTCTGGGAAATTGCCCAGAAGGGTCCAAAGTATAAATTCACTATGGACACCCTGTCCAATAATGTTCCAGATGAGGCACGGCTGGAAAAACATTTCTCACTCTACAGTGTGGGGAGTAGGGTGGTAGGCGATGTAAAAGTAGAAAGGGTAGTCCAGTGCGAAGCAATGAGATGGCACCAAAGCTATCATTGTGTTTACAGCCGACAAAATAAAGAAGGCCATTGGTTGTCAGCGATGCACTCGAGCTCTGGGTCCACATAATATCCCAGTAAACATATGTGTCATGAGCCAGACCTTTGGGATTTAATGCCACATGTACGGGGGGACAATTCCACCCTCTATGGCAGTAATCCAGCCTATTTATAAGAAGGGATCTTGGGCTTCCCCCATCTCATGCAAACCCATTGCACTCTTAGATTAAATCGCTTCAAAATATTGGGAGGGCTATACTGGCCCGACTGGAAGACTGGGTTGCGAGTAGCGGTGTTCTCTCCCATGTTCAGTTAGGCTTTAGACCAGGACTAGGCACAGTAGAACAGACATTTCATATTTACCTGGTACTGGCTCACTCACTCTATCTGAAGGAGGAGCCCCTATTCATGGCATTCATGGACCTGAGTATGGTGTTTGACAAAGTCAACCGCACAAAGCTGTGGGATATGCTCAGGTCAATGGACTACCCGGGGGCTCTGGTGGACCTTTTGGCAGGGTTGCATGGTAACACTCAAGCCTGTGTGAGGAGCGGTGTTGGTGGGCTCTGCACAAACATCTTCAAAATTGAATTGGGGTTGCACAAGGGCTGTGTGCTGCTGCCCCTCCTGTTTTGTTTGTATATAAATGGTCTCTATAAGCATCTTTTGGGCTCAACTCCTGATGACCCAAGGCTGGGTAACTAACCTTTACCTGTTTTGGTGTATGCAGACGATTCTGTTCTGATGGCCCATACCCCAAGGGCTCTGCAAGCCCTCATAACAGAATATGCTGCCTTCATGGAGGGCGTGGATCTGGTGTTGAACGCAGCCAAGACAGCAGTAATGTCATGCTGGAAGGGTTGATGAAGGATCAACTTCAGGGCCATGCTTTGTAATTCTACTGTGATTCCCAGGGTGGACCACTTTGATTATTTGTCAGATTTTCTGCCTAAATGGGCGCCTCAGCTCATGTGAATAAACAAGCTTTGCAGTTCAAGCAAGCTCTGGGTGGGGTCTCAAGGACTATGTCGTTGTTTAAGGCAAACCGATAAACCCCCTGCTTCCGCTGTACAAGGGAAAAGCAGTTTTGGTGCGGTAACCAAATTTGGCATGGAGCTGTGGGGTCATTCCGGTGTAAATGTGATCCAGATCCTAGAAAACCAATTCATGAAAACCTCCTAGGGCTGCCAAGTTCTGCACCTAATTTTGGAGTTTGGATGGAATTTGGGTGCACATCAATTAGTGACATGATCTCCATGCAGCTGGTATTACACTGCTCAGGCTATGGTGAAATGACAGGGCGACACTGACCTGTGAATTGATCATCTATCTGATAATCAAGGACCAGGGTTCCAAGATCCCGTGGTTGACTCACATTAGGAAACTGATGGCTGGGTTAAATTGTACAAACCTGTATCCACCCAGCAGTCTGCTCTCCAGGGGAGAAATCATTGTACTGTCTGCTTTCGAGAGTCTGTACACTTGGATAGAGAAAGTAGGGAAATTATTAAGCCAAAAAATAGTGGCTTGATGACGATTATGTCCCTGGGTGTACAGCATTATCTACTATGGGCAGAGGCTCCGAGGGACAGGGTCCTTGGGACAAGGGCGAGGTTTAACTACATATCCCTATTGGCTGTGGAAATCTGCTTATACGACCTTTACAAAGGGTACTGGGTGTTGTGCAATACTGGCCTGCCCTAACTTATTTGTTATGGGCAAGCGCACCCCAAGTGGGCTGGTCGCTACTCACGTACTTAGACTGCTTGATACATTTCCCCGACTAAGAAATCCCCTCTAATAAACCGACCAAGGAAGTTATTTAGCTACTTTTTCTACTTATTGTACCCATTGCGATGCCCAATGCTATGCTTTTATGGTGTAATATTTGCATGTTTTCTGTAATGGTTTTATGGATTGTTTTACATGCAACTTGTGTTGCCCAATGACGTGCTTTTATGCTGTAATATTTGCATGTTTTTTGTAATGGTTTTATGGACTGTTTCTACATGCAACTCCGAATGAACTTGATGATAATGATGAGAATATTTATTCGGCAACACTGGTCAAAACTATAAGCCGCATAGTGAAGTAACATCAAAGTGGCCCACATTGGCTAAAAAGAGTGGCCCAGTCTGACCAAAAAAACAGGCCCACACCAGCATTTTGCGTTTTTGGTTTGGGCATGGGCCCATTGCCCTATAGGCCAGTCCGACCCTGCAGCCATTAAAATATGCTTGAACGGATGCTCACAGTGCAACACTGACATGTGTGTCTTCATTTTCTGCTTGAAAACACATCTTAGCCCATGCGAGCCATTGTGGTGAACGACTGTTATGACTATGACTATAGGGCCTGCTTTGCAAACATGTTTTCAATGGGACTTCCCCATGTTAAAACATTTTTGTACATCAGCCCATAGTGTTCAAGGTGCTTGCACATTTTTGGAGTTATCAGACACATGAAAAAGTACTGATTAATTGATGCATGTGCTGTAAGGTGCTCAGCCCTGTACCTTATTTTAAAAAAGGAATAAGCACCGACACGTCTGGCAGAGTTGTTGGCCTTTCTGGATCTGCAACTTGTATTGCTGGCTCAGCCCTAGCCAGTACCTCGAAAAGCAGCGCAACACAGGTTTGAATCCCGATACCCCGCGCTCAACACAGGTTCAAATCCCGATTCCGCGTTTAGAAACCACGTGTTGGTATTAAGTGCGGTATGTAAGAACAATTATAATTATAATGATACCTACTAAATTTTCCTCTGCTTTCGAATAACACTGTTTCAAGTCTAGGGCTGTTTAGCAGATGTAGTTAGAAAAAATGCTGCTTTAGATGCAAAATGTGGCCAATTGTTCTCAGATTTCTGGAAGCTTCCTTGCTATGCTGTCTACTATAGTGACTCCCCTCTTTTCTCGGTTTCACAGAGTCCCAAGAGGTATGCACACAAATATTCCTTAGCTGCATACTGAGAAAAAGTAATTACAGGGAACTTTTGTGGAGACACGGATGTGTTTTCCATAGTAGGAGAGACCTGTGTTATTAAATTATCTGGGTACTGAATTGGTTCCATCCTTATTAAGCAGTTTTGTTGAATTCAGTGGGCCAAACATCCTATTAAAGGCACCATTTTGTTTCAAATGTTCACACAGTTATATTTTGAAATAAAAAGGTTTAACAAGTGACATAGTCTCAAAATCCCAAACTAAAAATAAACCCTCTTTCGGTCCTCTCACCAGGACTGTACGTGGCATCAGCGAGTCAAATAAGGCAAGTGAAGGGCACTGGCACGTATTGCTCTATAAATTAAGCACCTTGAGAAGTGTTTACAATGTGATAGTTCAGTTTAAGTGCTCGCCTGAGAAACCTGTGCATAATCTGTGGGGGCAGGTGTGACTCCTGCAGGGCAGATTTAGTCTTTCTGAGGTTAAAACACTAAGTACAAGTGCATTTATCAACTGCAGCCGTTAACACAGTGCTGGGAAATAGGAGAAATCTGCCAAAGAAATGTCATTATTTCTCTTTTTTGCTTATTAGGTTATTTCTTGAGATGACAAAAATGGAAAGCTACTGCAACAGTAAAAAGACAGTTGACTTATTTTTGGATGGTAGACGAAATACTTTGCTTTCTTGTCATATGCCTAAAATCAATCTAACCACTTCCCCAAAACCCAGCATTTGCTGGCTGCCATGGGAACCTGCCACACCAAAGCCTTATGTTCAGAGGGATACATAATCAACAACAATCCCCGAGCTAGAAGAGCTCAAAACCGAGCTTGGAATGGCCCATTGGGAAAAGACCAAAGGGTCCGCCCAATATGCCGTTTTTATTTATTTCAGTTGATTTATGCAGCGCTTCATACTGGATTCCTACAGCTTCTAAGCTCTCGGCTGGTTATGAACACATGTTGCACAGTATCATCCTGTTCCTGAGAGAAGCATGTTGCCCCTGAGCTATTACGTGTTTTCATTGGGGTCACTGTAATGACTTCTTGCAATGTGCAGTTGATCGTTTTAGCACAAATGCTTCCCAAAAATATGCCCCAGGGACTACCCGAATTTGTCATGAGAAGTGAAATGGGTTTCACCAACTTTCCCCCCTCTTTTTGGTGTTCGGGACTATGTTTTGTCCAAAGTCTGACCCTGGTCAATATCCAGCCACTAGATGCCACAAGACTGCCTTACACCGAACCTCAAGATTCACCTTCCCCTCCTGTCCTTCCTCTCCTTGTATTCAAAATCCCTAAAACACTCTGTGGGGGTCAAACAACAAAATAGAAGGTCTTACACAAACCTCATAAGCAAAAAAAGAGACACTGTTTAATGCAGCACAATCCTATGTGTTTACATGAGAACATGGATGGAGGCTGCGGGATATCAAAATGGTTGCATATTTTATCTTATGTTATTTTGCTTTTGTACTGCGCTGAATCACCTCTGCAGCCATTTCAAAGCAGAGAGACCATCAACCATACTAACGTTTCAGCTTTCATGATTAGAAATCCCTTATTTCACAGCAGTTTCCCTTGACAGCTGCTTTTCCACCTCCCAATATGTGCAACAAGTCATCTAACTAATTTCACAATCCATGCACAATTTGAGATTTCCCGATCCTGGGAGAAATTAGACCCACAAAGATCCAGATAAATGAGCTCAGCGAGATTAGGTGCACCTGCTAGGCGAGAACTTTCAACCCTATTTGGTTTTTACAAGGTGTATATTACCATCCCCAATCCCCTTGCCTAAACAGGGCTGCATGGAAAACCCTGAATTGGACAGCATCCAGCTAAACCAAATGCCAGTGCGGTGTTCTTTACTCCTTTGTGTGTTTCCTCTCCTTGAGCGGGCTGAATTGAGATCTTTCTGGATGTGTGACTCCAGGCAACATACGTTGTCTGAATTGTACGCACATTTGGAAACTAGCAGTAATCATTCGTTGTGGAGCAGCATACACAACCCCTATCGGGGAAGCGTTCAAATTCACATAAGACATGTAAAATAGGACTGCCACCATCATTGCTTTTACAGCAAGAGAATGACATGAATTAAATGGTAATCATGCATGCATGTTTCCTTGTATCTAGGTATGCATGAATGGGTTTATCTGTAGCTCGAAGCTAGCTGGGAAGCAACAGAGCGCTCTCCAATAGAGGGCTCTGCTGTGTCGTCAAGGCTACCCAACATTGGTGCCCATGGTGACATATCTTGCTATCGCTCCGCAGAGTGTATGTGCATCAGCTGAATTTAAGTGAACCAAAGCAATAGTGCACACTGCTGAAGGCAAATATTGGAAAGAGTGTGGTCACCAGCACGAAATCAAACTAATATATGTATCACAAATAAACACGTTTGATTGCACACTCGCTTAGGCTACTACACAGATTGTCAGCCAGCTTAGATGGATTGCTTGAAAGTACTTAACATCCGCTCAATTGTTTATTATATTTAATTTAATTAGTGTTTTGTAAAGCGCCAAATGCTAAATGACTCACGTTTGTGCCCTCAGAGGGCCCTATTCTCAACTTGGCGCAATGAAGATGCTAAACAGCACGATTCACTGCGCCAAAAGAGGATGCCCAGGCTACACTACTATTCTCAAGTGGGCCTGGGCGTCCTCGTAGAGCACTACAGTGATCTGTTTGGATTGCGCCTGTTTTAAGGTGTTACGGGTGGATTCCAATCTCGCCAGCATTTTTGTAAAATAACGACAGAATCGTTATTGTACGAAAATGCTGCCGAGAACATAGATTAACACGTTCCTATACACCAAAGTGAGCAGCTTCAACATTGCAGGATGTTGAAGCTGCTTACTGTGGTGTATAGGAAAGTGTTCATATACACCTTTATGATGTATATGAACACTTTCATTTAAAGCGGGCAGCTTCAACGTTGCAGCATGCAACGTTGAAGCTGCTCGCTTTGGTTTAAATGAAAGTGTTCGTATACACCCGTGCAGTGTATATGAACACTTGCGAGCAGCTTCAACATTGCATTATGCAACATTGAAGCTGCTAGGCTTGTTGTAAATGGAAGTGTTCAAATACACCCATGTGTTCTATATGAACACTTTCATGTACACCAAAGCAAGCAGCTTCAACGTAAAGTTGAACACACGGGTGTATATGAACACTTTCATTTACACCAAACAAGGCTTCTTGTGGCACTCCTCCGGTTTAACGGCACCAAAAGGGTACCGCATTTGTGTGCTAGTTTACCAGAGTGCCCCAAAAACAGGCTTCCAAAAAGCCATTTTCCGAATGTGGTGGTTGCTAGGTTGGTTTCCAATCCATCCCAGGAACCGCCACACATATTCAAGTGGCACATTCCTTCCAACTTCAAAGGAATGCGCCACCTTCAGAATAGGTCTTAAGTACCGAAAATGTTGTTAAGCCTTTTAACGTCCTTTTCGGTACTTAATAGGGCCCAGAGACGGTTAACGGTAACTTGGGAAATCCGGGAGGAAATGAGAGGCATAGACAGGGTAGGGCCTGAGCGGGCCAGGCCCACCTAAAATCTGTAAATACCCACGCAGCAGGGCTGCGTGGGCATTTACAGAAGTTAATGTCACTGTGGTGGGCCCAACTACATTAGCTTCAGACCCCACTTGTTAGACAATCCTGGCTACGCCTCTGAAGTCTAAAGCCCGAGCGAGTGAAAGGCAAGGGGCTATAGTATTGCAAAGATACACTCACAAGTAAATGCATACTTACATTCATGAAACTCCACATGCTGGAGGGTGTGGTGGTGGAGGGGGTTACGTGGACAAGAATGCGTAGTTGTTATGAGTTCCAGTGGTTGAGGTCCGGCTTCACAATCAGCTTGCTTCCTTCTTCTGGGAGAATTACTTCAAGTTTCCTGTTAAATTGTTTCTTTACATCTGTGATATCTTCGATATTTTTCAGGTCAGGGTTTAGAGCGTTCCCATGCCATGCTTAACATTCTGAATGTCATCTCAGTTTTTTTTTATTATGGTGCTATGGAGATTTCTTGATGTTCTGATCACAGATTTCTGTCTGATTGATAAAAAGACACACAGACATTGAGGGATTTAGGCCCTCATTCTGGACTACTGCAGTTGCTAGACACAGGGGCATTAACGGTTATGTGATCCCATGGTTTAAGCCAATGGTGAGCCTTGTAGCTTTATTGAAGACCGATTGTAGTTGACTGATCTTTTTTCTTCAGTGGGACTCCTAAGTAGCAGAGATTACATTAGTCTAGCCTGGGGAGAAACACGCCTTGGATTATTTCCATTCCATGGCTGGTGTTAAGATAGTAGAGAATCTTTTAGAAGATATGTAGGTCGAAGTGTGCATATCAGGTTACGACATTTATCTGGAGTATAAACGTCAGTTTCTAGTCAAAGAAAAACCCACGACTATTTCAGGTATGTGAATAGGAGATGGTTGATTTTGCCATTCCCTAATATAATATTTTGGTTTTTACTACAGGTTGTTTCTAGATAACCAATTATGGAGAGCTGTCCAATATAATGCTCCTATCTTTATTTCTGAGAAGGTTAAATATGAGTGGAGTGTCGTCCATATATAGTTGGAAGAGAGGCGTGAACCTTGTTATGGCATTTGCTAGAGCAGAGGTCGTCAAACAGTGTGGCGCACCCCCCGACAGGGCGGTGCAGCCGCATTCCCAAGGGAGGGGGCACGAATCCAGTGACAGACTGTCTAATAGTACCCAAGGGGGTGTTCTTTGTTAAAATGTATGTAAATTGTGATATTTATTCAGCAACAATAGTCAAAACTACTAGCTACATAGTGAAGTAGCTCATCAAACTGGCACATATTGGCCAAAAAAGTGGCCCATTTAGACCAAAAAAACGGGCCCACACTAGCATTTTGTATTTTTGGTTCGGAATTGCCCTATTGCCCTATAGGCCTCTCCGAGCCTGGTGGCTCATCTATAGTGGGTGAGGGGGCGTCGAACCAGTGGCCCCCGCACCCATTATGGAGTAGTCGAGGAGCCAGCCCAGTTAAACACTGAGCACTCCCTCAGCTGTTTTTTCCAGATGAGGGAGTGCTCCTGGGCTGGCTGAACTGTCAAAGGAAAACAATGTTTCCCTTAGACAGTTCAGTTCCCCAGCCGTACATGATCACTGAGCCATGCAAGACTGGGGGCGTTTTGCTTTGCAACCCTTGCTAGCTCATTGGAAATGCTGGTTGGGGAACTGCATGTCTGTATGTGAGAGGGGGAGCTCCTGCGCCTCCTCGCACATATGGACAGAGCAGCCTGGAGCGGGGTGGAGCAAAGTGCTTGCTGTGTGAATGCTGTGTGAATGTGTGTGTGTTTGTGTTGGTCTGTGGAGTTGATTTTGGCAAGTGGGGGGTCGGGTTGTACAACAAAGGCATTTTAAAAATGGCTTTGTTGCACAATCCCCCTACCCACCTGCCAAAATCAGCTCTGCTTCTGAAGTGCTGTAGAGCCCAAGGGACAGGTATGGCATGTTTTTACTGGACAACTATCATAGATGTCCAGTCAAAAGTATCATGCTTTCCCCCTGCGCCCCCCAGTGCCTTGCATACACATATAATCATGCTGATTGTGCTAGGCACTCTAGGGCCCAGGGGAAAGGGATGGTATTGTTCTACTATCATAGATGTCCAGTAAAAAATGTCATGCCTGCCCACTGGCGCCCCCAGCGCCAATTGAAAACTGTTTGGCTTTTTACCCAATTTCTTTTTTAAAGTATGCTCTGAAATGTAACATTTTAACCCATTATTTTAAAACAATTCCCAGGGGTAAAACCCCCTGAACCTCCCTTGATTGGTTTGAGCTCCCTCGCTATGCTCGGTCGCTATGGCATATCTGGGGGAAATATTTATGCCCCTCCACTTAAAAAATTAACCGGTCACCACTGGCCGTTTGACTCTGCTGGTAGCAGGGTGGGGGAGTCCAGGGACTGTAATGGAAGCAGGATTGGTGGGAGACATGGGATACTGGTGGGAGCAGGGTGCGGAGAGCCCAGGGTCTGGAGAGGAGTGGGATGAAGGAACCGAGAGACTGTGATGGGAGCAGGTGGGGGAGCCCAGGGACTATACTTGGAGTAGGGTGCGATGACGGCATACAGTTCATAGCCATTTGGACTTACTGTCCATTTGGCATTTTGGTGGACCTAAAATGTTTGAATACCACTGTGCTAGAAAATGCACGTAGGCATTGAAAAGCCAGAGAAAAAGAGAGGGACAGAGAGGGTTGAGCTTTGTGAGATTCCATGTGTTACGGGTTGGGCATTGGACTTGTGCAGAACATCCATTGATTAAGAATTCCATCCATTTGAGGATAGATTCCACCAATGCCTATCATATGCTGGATAGGGTTAATGAGGGTATTGCATCTGCTGAGCCATAGGATGCCACCAGATCAAGGAGGATTAGGTTTGTGTTATAATGTGATAGTCTGATCTGCATGAATGCTAATGCTTGTAAAGCCTGTGTTTCATGTGCACTGGTGAGCATTGCATGTTGCTGTGTGAGCCTAAAAGAGTGTTATATGTTTGTTTATTAGTGTGAGAGATAGAAGGGTATGGATGGTCTTGTCAATGTCACACAATATATCCTATGTACATGTGACTGGAACTAGAACCAAGCTAATAGGCTTACCTTCTGAGTAATTGAAGATTCCAGAGGATTTATCTCAGGCTGAGCTTCTATTATACATTGGTGACATAGTGAAAGATGCAGACACTGAAGTGCTGTGGTGGGGAGGAGGGACCAAACCTGGAGACACACTCGCTCACAAAGATACTCTAATCAATCAATTAAGGAATCTTAAAGTTGGGTTAAGACAGCCTTCAAAGAAAATCAGAAGTAGCAGTCTTGTGATCCTCCTGTTTAAAGAGTTTTCTTCACATGAAGACCCGCTCTCCAACCTCGACTCTAACTTTCCTTCTGTCCTCATTCTCCTTGATGTTTCTTCTGCTTTTGACATGGTAAACCATACCATCCTGCTCAAGCGCCTCCATGATAACCTGGGTATCACTGATCAGGCCCTGGCCTGGCTGACCTCCTTACCTACTTTCTCACTGACCAAACCTCTCAGGTCCAATTGAGGTCCTTCCTCTCTTCTATCTCTCTCTCTCTACCTGTGGTGTTCCTCAGGGGTCTAACCTCTCCCCCTGGCTGTTCAACCAATACCTTGCTCCTCTCACCCACCGCATAGCTGCTCTCTGCTGTAACTTTCAGTGTTATGCAGATGACACCCAGCTCTCTTTCAGGCTCCCTTAGATTGCCTCTACTCCTTCTCATATTCCTTACTGTCTGTCTGCAATTCAGGAGTGGTGCGCTGCTATTGATCTCTGCCTCAATGCCAGTAAGGTAGACATCCTCCTCATCGAAACAGCAGCTGCCTCCTTTCCTCTCTCTCTCTGGCCACCCACTCTGGGTACTCTTCCTTCTCCTACCTGTGAGGCTAAGAATTTTGGGGTCATCTTTGACTCCACCCTCTCCTTCTCTCCTCACATTTCTGACGTCTCTAAGAAGTAAAACTATCAGCTGCACTCCTCAGAAGTATTCTTCCCTTCCTCAATTTCCCTCAGAAGCTCACTGTCTCCAAAGCTCTGGTCCTCTCAATGCTGGACTACTGCAACAGCCTCTTTCTAAATCTTCCGACTCTACTCTTTGTCCTGTACAACATATCCAGAACAGAATTGTGAAACTTGTCCTTGGCCTCAAGCCCAAGGATCGTATCTCTGCAGCTCTGAAATCTCTTCATTGGCTCCCAGTTGCGGCAAGTATCAAGTTCAAGAACCTCCATTGTCCACAAGGCTTTCTGGGGCCTGGGTTCACACTACCTCAAACTCTCTCTTCCTAAGTATCTCCCATCTCGAGCTCTCTGCTCATCCACCTCCAACTCTTGGAGGGTCAGTCACTTTTCCAAGCTGAGAGTTGAGGGCAGCTCTCTTTCTTTGGCTGGGGCTTCCATCTGGAACAGCCTCCCTGCCTCTCTCAAGCTTGGGCAGAACCATCTTCAGTTCCGGAAGCAACTCAAGACCTTCCTCTTCGCTTCCGCTTTCTCTCTTGCTCACCCCGCTGATGACACATCTGTTCCACACACTTGGTCATCTGGCCTCCCTCTGAAATTGGGTCCGGGTCCCTGCCTGTCCAGTTGCACCTCTCTCTGCCTCTTGCCCCTCCCTTTTGCACTTCTCCATCCCCCACTCCTCACTTGGCACTTCTCCCCTCCTCCCTCCCTGCGCTTCAGCAACCTGAATGACACAAGGCCTAGTGAGATTGTTGTTTTGTCCTCCCTTTGTTTCCCCTCCTTGTTTTGTCGTGCCTTGAAACACTTGTGTACAGACAGGTTATAAATGCCATATCATATCATATCTCTACTGAAACTAACTGTGGAGTAATTGGGGAGGGGCCTGTTAATCACATGTATGAGGGGCCCCCACCTCGAATATAAACTTGGAGTTGTGGAGTGTGTTGTGATGCCATTGCTAGTATAGTTTGGTGAAAATGGTGCTCCCTGGAGGTATTGTTATATAATGTTATGTAAAGTTATGTTGATAGTACTTATAGAGTACTTGTTCACAACAAGTGCCATCCTGCCATTGAATGCTTTGTGGATTGAAACAGTTTTTTGTTCAGGAGTGTACGGAATTAGACGTGGCTCTTTGTGTCTCTTTGGTGGAAGTGCACAGAGTTCTATAGGGTGGTAGCCAGGAAGGAATTTGAGCGATGAGTTCATTACTTCTGTATGGTGAACAGTGGTTGTGTGGTTGTGTGGAAATTACAGTCATTGTGAATGGAGTATTTGGATTTGGATGATTTTTGTATGCCTACCTACATCTTACAGTTTTGTCTCTGGTCAGCTTCTGCCTTTGCATACTCTCCGGGCTATATTGAAGACTGAGAGATTGCTTTGTTCTTGGTGTTCCTCTCTTTTTGGTGGCCATGGGGATTCCCATCATTGTGGTTGTGGTCTATAGGAGCCAGTCACACAGTGGCGTGGAAATGGATTCTGTGTTGGACTACAAATGATGGAGTAATGTTATGCTATGTTTAATTTCCCTTTTTCTTATTGCTTCTATTTCTCTGTGTTCTTCCTTATCTCAATTTGATCCATGTTCGTCTTTTTGAAGATGTACATAAACACAGGTGCAAGACTATTTCCATGTTACAGGTGAATGCTGATGGATGCTGGTTGTCTTGAATCTGGCATCCTGAAGGTTGAAGTCATGTTGCCATGTCTGGGCATGCCAACTGTAGGTATAAGTGGTCGTATCGTGGGTGTGTTGAGTGTTTGTATAGGTTTCCTCTGTCGTGTTTTCTTTCACATGATTCTGGTACTGTTGTAAATTCTCTTCAATGAGTGTGCATGTAGAGATGTTGTAATATGCTTAGCAGATCTTCATGAATGTCACTGCATGGAAATGCTGAGATCAAAGCGTTAACAACTGTTATTCGTTTGTCAATGTGAGAATGTACAGGGTATGGATGCCCTGTGGGTGTCCCTCAATCCATTTTAGGTAGATATCCCTGGAACTGGAACCAAGCTAATAATCTTGCCTTACTTATAACTGAAGAGCTCAGCTTGTTCATCTAAGCCCATAACTTCTGGTACACCAGATACTGTCAAAACTTGCAACCCTGGTTCCCTTTTCCAACTCCTCCTCACCTGAATCTCTGTCGAATTCTTCTCAGAGTTCCGTCTTCTCTTTCTTTCGTGTCTTTCTGATTTCTTTACTCCTTCTTTGATGCAAGTACGGGCGTGACTCCCCGGAGGCCACCGTGACCGGATAGGAACCAAATCCCAGGAGCCTCCCAGGAGCCAACCTGCTGTTCCAGGGAAAAAGCCGTAGGCTGAAAAAACCATGTGTGAATGGTCTTCTTCATGTTGGATAGAAGAGTAGAAGCGAGTCCAGTTCCTTCTTCGGTGAAGATGATCGAGTAGCCGGTGGTGCTGAAGGTACTGAGGCACAATAGAAGCACAGGAACCTGGTCGGAAGGTAGAACGCCAAGGCAGCGATACCACGAACTGATGAATAGTAGACTAGAAAGCCTTTAACAAGAGAGAAGAAACTCAAGGCGAAAGAAATGGAGTGAGTAGAAAAGAAACGGTAGTCAGAAAGAAAGATAAACAAGGTAATAGCAGGAAGGAAAAGTACAGGGGCTGAGGAGTTAAGAACAACCTCAAAGTGCGATTAACAGGGATCAAACTATTAAGAGAAAAAAGCTACCCAAAAATAGTACGTATACCTCTGTGTAAGATATTGAATGAAGACAGGAAAAGCAACAGGAAGCAATAACAGGTAGCGAAATATTCAGCAACACAGTGCTGGTAAGGTACGAAAGTACTAAGATACAACGCATCGGAGCACTGGTGCGTTGTGCGTAAATACGTGCTGACGGCCATCTTGGATAATGCATAGACCGCTACCCGAAGTTTCCAGCATCCATGTTAGGTGTACTTCCATCGGTTCCAAACCTTCCAAGGTCGATGCATTACAGATACCTTTTGGTTATTGTAAGATGGTTTATCTACGGACTTCGATGTACTTTAGGTTGACCAGAAACTAGACAGGTTATTGCAAAATAGGGCTTTGGTTTCAGATTATGTTTGGGTTTGGGGGTTGCAATATTTTCCAGAATGTTACTAACAAATTGAAGGTTAGAGCTACGGCAATGGTGCGAACATCGAGTTTCTTCTGGATAGGAGTGATGATATCTGTCATATGTTCCATCAGGATGAGGCCCATGGATCCTAGAATTTTATATCTGATTGATAGTGGGGGCGATGGTTTGGATTTTGTCATTCATTAAAGAATTTTTCAGGGAAAGCTTTGGATATCGGGTACTTTCATTTCCTTCATGTTTTTGATCAGTTCTGGGGTAGATATAGGATTCAACATGTTTAAATCATTTGAGCTAAGAGGGCTTACTGGGAAGATCTTAGTTTTCTTTGGGTGGTTGATTGATTCTTTTATCTTGTGAACTTCTGTATTCTGGGAATCATTAGTAATAGGTATCGCTTAGACTCACTCGGTATGTAAACTATTGATTTTGAATATTTCTTACGATCATTTTTATTGGCAAACATACTTATTCTTTATTTTTTATGCATTGTATGGTTCAGTGGTCACCTTGGGTTTTATACCATTTATTTGTATGTTTACTTCTGGACGAAGGTTGTTTCAGTATGACTGCTGCCAGAATCTCGAGGGTACTTGTTATTTTAAATTAAGTGTGTTCAAAACAATTGTGGGTGCTTATATTATATATGAAGACATTCATGGGCTTTAAAGGTTTTCATGAAGACTTCAGTTCAAATTTTCTTGCTCCCTCACTCTTGAATAAAGAGTTATGGTTGGTCTTCGTAGTTTCAATGTGCTGTTTAGATATTATCATTTGACTAATAATGAGGATGGGGTCAGTCCGGTACTGTGGGAAGCTGAAGGGGCATAGTGAGTTGAATGTTCCATATGAGGAAAAAGTCTAGAGAAAGTACATCTTTATGGGCCAGGCCCTTTGTGTATAGTTAAAATCCTAGATGGCACATATTTGATAATAATTCCTGGATTGATTTATTACTTGGGCAGTTCAACCAGAGTATCATTCTGCAATTCTAAGAAGTTGACCATTGTTGGTTTGGACATTTATGATATGATTTACCCATTATTCAAGAATGTTTTTATTGTATTTGGGGAGTAGCTAGGCAACAATGCATATAATGTTTGTATGATGGTCTACAGAGAGATTCATAATAAGTTCCTCAAAAGTTAATAGCTGGGGGTTAGCACAAAATTGGATTTGCTAAAGTCAGGATGGATGAGGCAACTCCCCTGTGCTTTCGTTTATAATATGTTTACAACCTGGGGTGTTAGGGTGTAATGGAGGGTAGTTAAGTTATTCGTGAACCATGTCTATATGATTTCCTAGTAACTCTAATGTATTGTCTTGGACCATGCTATAGATATTAGTCACATTCGTGTTTGCTGACCACGTGTTAATGACTGCAGGTTTAAGTTGTTGGTTAGTTCTTCTAGTTGTGGGTGTTTTCATGGGGGTTTTCTGGCAAACAGTCCTAAGCATTATATGAAAGGTGGGGCTTTCACCAGTATTTTAAGGGGTCAGGACCTTTTGTGATTCTATCTTTTGAAGTTGTTGGTTCATTTTGTGTAATGGGGTTGGGTTTTGAAGAGGGGATACAAGGTGGGTTATCTTTTGATTTCATAAGAAGGCCTTCACATTTAAGGTCCTAGAGCAAATTTGTCAGTTGGTAGACATGTCTTCGGCATGTGCCTCCCTTTGGAACATTCTCCCGGGCACCTTGAAACTTGAGGAAAATCATCTCCGGTTCCGTAAGCATCTCAAGACCTTCCTCTCTGTCTCTGCCTTTGACCCCCTTCTTCCCTGTTGTTCTGTTCCTTCTCTTGGCACTGTGCACCTGGCCACGCTCTGTCATCTGGGCCCAGGTACCTGCTCACCCTGCCACCCTCCTGTGCTGCCTCCAGGGCACCCTCTGCACTAGGGTTCTGTATCTGTACCCATACAGTCCCCCTCCCACTTTACTTCCGCACTTATCAGATATACCCTATCTGACAAACTCTCACCTGCCACTGCTGGCTGCACTACCATGGTTTATTTCCCTTATTTATTTTTTATTTCAATATAATATTTATTTCTGTTTTCTCTCCTCTGCTCTGCACTTCCACTCCCCCCCGCCATGCACTTTCCCCCTTTTCCCTATTCCATGCACTTGCACTTTCTTAATGTCACTGGGCCTAGTAAGATCGCTGTTTTCTTTTTTTGTTGTTGTTTTCTCCCTTGTTCCCCTCCCTTTTGCCTGGTCGCACTCTAAAACACTTGTGTACGAGCGCAATATAAATAAAGTATCATATCATATATCATCAACTGGGTTTTCACTTTTTAAATTGGGCTATGGGAGAGAACCTGTCAATGTGTTGGACATCCTTCAGGGAGTTTGGGGGGATCAGGGCTTCTCTGAAGAAAACGCTGCTAAATGTGTACGATTAAACAAAGACTACATGGCTCTAATATATATATTGGTCGATCAATATCTACAGCATGGCCAGGATGACAAGCAGATAAGAATCTATAACCAAAAGAATAAACTACAGAAATTCTAATTTGGGGAGAACATGCTGGTGTTGTTATTCACTTCAGAAAATAAACATATAACTCATTGGCATGGGTTTAACCTAATCATGGAAGTGGTGTGTAACTTGAACTACCATATGCAACAGGTGTACTGAAAAAGGTTCTCACAAATATATCAGGTGAACTGGTTGAAAGAGAAGTGAGAAGATGAGGAACCTGATGTCACAACCACAGCAAGGATGCTGGAGAAATATGAAGTGATAGAAAGGTGTGAACCGGCCAAATCATACTCTAAACCCAGCAGGATTTTGAGCCACACTTTTCAGACTGACTTAAAAATGTGACAGTATTTTTCCATCACATTCATGGTAACCTACGTAAATAAATGCAATTGCAACCCTACCTGATGCCAGATAATTTTAGATGAAATGTAAAAGGTTCTCTCCCAATGGCTCTCATAGATAAATCTTTTGATAAGATCAGAAACTTCACCTCCATTTCCACCATGGAACTTACCAAGGGCTACTGAGAAGTTCCCCTTGCACCTGAAGAATGGGAGAATGGGATATTTGCTACCCAAGAGGGACTCCTTCAATTCACCATGAGCCCCCTTAGACTCTGCAGGAATCGAGCTTGTTCCAGTGGTGAACTTACTTCCTCTTGAGACCTCATGGGCGTTCAAGGGCCTACATTGATGATACTGTCATCCATAGTAAGACATGGGAGGACCAAATAGGACATCTCTGTATGACTGCCCAGACTCTCTGAAGAGCTGGATTAACTGCTAATCCAGCAAAGGGTCATGTGGTCTAAACCAGAGGAATTTAGCTATGGAAAAACAGAAAAACTGGCTTTGGAAAGAGCTGGTCTGGCGGCGACTCCTCTTTAGGCCTATTGAAATGGATTGATTGTTGTTAGTTAGATACTGTTATCTAATTGTACTCTCTGGTTTGTCGCGTCTTGTCTGAAAACTGGATTTAGCCAGAAACCGCTAAGGATTGCTTGGTTGAGGTTTCTCAAGACTGCGCCAATTAGTTGTTTATAATATACATAGATCAGCCAAATAAAATAATAGAGAGAGATGCACAGAAAAATGGGAGTTGGTATAGGGGAGGATTGATTAGGGAGAGAGGGAGAAGAGATAACGTGTGTTAGCAATTCATTGGATAGATTTGCTCCAAGGAAAGAATAATATCTTTGAGAAATATTGAAATACATGATTTTTCGAACATCAAACACTGTGACCTTACCACATTTGTGGAGTATCATGTTTCATGGGTTAAATCCCTCATTGTCTGAAAAAATATATATAACATATTGCCCATTAGTGTGATACAACCACAGTATCGTACGGTGTAGTGTCAGAGTGCCTGTGTTAATGGTATAAGCAAAGGCAGAGAGAGTGCATTTGTATCGTTATAGATATAATATTGTGACTCGATGCACACATGCGCATGTGAGCGCCTTTGCGTGCCAAATATATAGTAATTCGTATTCATTTATGCAGTGCCATTTCCGGCCCATATTTTACTTAAAAGGCTGTGGTTCAAAATGTAATCGTTAAAGGTATAGTATTGTAACTCCATTGCAAACATGCACATATGAGCGCCTTTGCGTGCCAAAAATATAGTTATTCGCGTTCATTTATGAAGTGCTGATACCGGCCCATATTGTACTTTAAATACTGCGGTTCAATATGTAATCATCCTTCTTGAAAGTTATGCCGGCAGTGTGATTTATAAGAACACGGCTTTGGCAGGCCGCTACTACGCGAAACATTAGGTGAATCCATTAAGCTAAAGTCTGGAGTCCTGTGTCCTTGATAATGTAAAATTAGTTAATTCAACCTGTTTAAACTCAGACTCTAAATACATTATGAAGTAGACACAGACATCTAATATAATCTATTGTTCTAGTATTGTCCCTTACTCCACTCTAAAATGGCCGCCTCATTCATCTGAGGTAATAGCACAAGGAAATGGACTATTGGTCCTCCGATGTGTTCCCTGGGTAACGTGAAAACTTCACTTTTGGTTACCCAGGCAACATAACATCAAAACTGTAGCCATGATGCCGTACTCCCGATAGCTCGAGCTGACGCGCTCACAAGTCCCTTGCTACTCGCGAGGTAAGTGATGTTCTTGGATCCATTTGGGATTTGCCCCACGTTTTACATTATCAAGGACACGGGACACCAGACTTTAGCTAAATGGATTCACCTAATGTTTCGCGTAATGGCGGCCTGCCAAAGCCGTGTTCTTATTAATCACACTGCTGGCATAACTTCCAAGTACTTTCGAGTCTCCAACTCTCTTCAGGGAGATTTTTGAACATTGCTGGGATCAAACCCTGTTATTACTAGTTTAAGGATTAAAAAGACTGGGAACTAGAGTGCACGCCTGACCTTTTCTTTTTTACTTAATGTTGCTGGAAGCCCGGGTCCTGGAGGCAGCAGCACAGGGGGTTGTCATGCCCTCACTTTGGAGAGCCATAATCAGGGTTTTTCCCCCTCCCCCAATTTTGGGATAAAATGTGTGTGTCTGGAGGGGAGTTAGTTCCTGGTCTCCTGAACAAAACATTGTGCCATCACTACAAAGACCAGAATTCCTTGAGACTGTAATTAAAAAAGCAATTGTCAACAGCTGAAAAGAAACACAGCCTGTCACAAGTCTCTCCCCTTCTCACCTGTTTCTCTTTGCTTGCGACCCTCTTGGATGTGTTCTTTCGCACGGTCCGGGACTTGTACAGGCCGGTGTACAGGTCTTCGGATTCCAGGGTGAGGATTGCAAGTCCTACGCCAAGTAGCGTTCAAATATCCAGGACCGGGAACCAGGAAGGAACCAGTATCCTAACTCGGAGGCACGGAACGCCGTGACCCGAGCACAGGAGAAGTCCAGGAAGAAAAGCACGGAAGAGGGTAGTTCAAGGAAAGGGAATGGAAAAATGAGTGTAATCAAGGAAATGGGAAAACGGGACTCGGAAGGAGGCCCCGAGCGAACCCCGGCAACACACGTCTGACTACACTAAGCGGTAGCGTTGAGATGCACAGAGCCGCGGGGGCGTGACTGTTTTGTAGGAAGTTGAACGTAGCGCGTAAAGGCTGGTAAAGTGCGTTTCGTATTCAACGGCTATGTTGGAAGGATCACGGAATTCAGTCCTCTATGGGTCAGGGACCACGATGTCCAGAACGGACGTAATCGGCAGTTCATGACAGCATGCCTCCTCTGAAGCCCGGCACCTCTGGGTTTGCCTGGGTGGATAAGATGATATCTTTGCATCAGCCGGGGGGCATTCATGTTTGAGAGGGGTTCCCAAGTGCGCTCACTGGGAGGATACCCTTTCCACTCGACCAAATACTGTAGTTGACCTCGTCGGTACCTGGAGTCACAAATTCTAGAGACCTCATATTCAAGTTGGTTATTGACAATCACTGGAGTAGATCTTGGAGCAATTCGAGAGAGCTGCACATATGGTTTTAACAGAGAAGTGTGAAAGACTGGATGAATCCTTTTCCATGACTCTGGTAGTCGGAGTCGAAAAGCCACTGGAATAACAATTTCCTTTATAGAAAAAGGTCCATAATACCTGGGAGCCAATTTATTTGGTCATAGGTGACGAGGAAGGAGTTTTGAGGATAGCCAAACCTTATCGCCTATTGAATAGGAAGGACCAGGCCTTCTTTTGGAGTCTGCATATTGTTTAACATCTCTTCGGGCCTTTTCCAGGTGTTCCTTTGCTTCTTTGTGTACAGTGACCAGAGTTTCAATCCATGAATCGACCGCAGGAACTGGGGTAGGATGTGGGAGAACGGATGGTAGGACTGAAGGGTGAAATCCTTGGCTACAGAAGAAAGGGCTGGTCTTGATAGCTGAATGATCCGAATTGTTGTATGCGAATTCGGCCACAGGTATCAAGAGTGACCAATCATCGTGGACTTTGGTGGCAAAGCATCAAAGATATTGTTCCAGAGTTTGGTTTACTCGTTCAGTAGCTCCATTGGTCTGTGGACGATAGCCCGAGGACAAGGCACGTTGGATCCCCAATATCCAACATAGTTGTTTCCAAAACTGGGATATGTACTGGGGTCCTCTGTCAGAAATGATTTCGGAAGGGAGTTCATGAAGCCGGAATATGTGTTCTAGAAACATCCCAGCTAGTTCAGATGAGGATGGTAGTTTGTATAGAGGTGTAAAATGAGCCATATGTGTGAACAAATCAATGGTAACCATTATAGTCGTGTAGCCTCTGGAAGAAGGTAATTCCATGATAAAATCTGTGGCAATGATTTCCCAGGGTTTTGTTGGTATTGCTGGTTGGTGTAGGAGACCTGCTGGTTTTCTATTGTCATGTTTATTCTGATTACAGACTGCACAGGCCTAGACATAGGTTTTTATGTCATCCTTCATCCTTGGCCACCAGAATTGTCTTTGTATAAGACGGAGGGTGTTGGATATTCCACGGTGTCCTGAATGGACGGTATCATGGCACAGGTTTGCGATCTTTTGTCTCAACCCTGCAGTGGGAATGCCTAGCCGAGTATCCTTGAATAGGTATCTGTCTTTTATCTTGAGATTCCACCGATTGTCTCTTTTAAACTCCTTCCAGAGTTCGGAGGACTGAGTTTGGGCTCGAATGTCCTCCAGGAGAGTAACGGCTTGAGCTACGAATATTGTGTTGGGAAACATCTTGGGAAAGGTCTGGTCCTCAAGGGGTTCATAATCAGGACGTCTGGATAAGGCATCAGCTATGATATTATGGGTTCCAGGAAAGTGATGGATTTGAAATTTGTATTGGGCAAAAAAGAAGGCCCAGCGGGCTTGACGGCTGTTTCTACACTCCAGGGATTGTAGGACTTGAAGATTCCGATGGTCCGTACAGACTTGTACCAGGTGTTTGGCTCCCAGAAGGAGATGACGCCAGTCAGTGAAGGCTTGTCGAATGGCTAGCAACTCCTTCTCCAGGACGGAATAATGAGTTTCACTGGGAGTCAAGGTGCGGGAGAGATAGGCAAGTGGGTGTTCTATCTTGTCATCAATTTCCTATTTCAGAACTGCTCCGATAGTGTAGTTGGATGCATCAGTCTCAACAAGGAAAGGACGGTCTGTGTTGGGTTGAGCCACGATGGGAGCTTGTGTGAACTCCGACTTCACCCATTGAAATGCTGAGTCTTGAGCTGAGGACCACTGAAAGGGGGTGTCTTTCTTTAATAGTGTGACAATGGGATGTACAATCTCAGAAAATGCGGGTATGAATTTCCTGTAAAAGTTAGCGAGCCCCAGGAAGGATTGAATTTGTTTCACAGTGGTTGGAACAGGCCAAGATAGGATGGAATCAACCTTGGAAGAATCCATTCCAATCCCCTTTGGGGTAAGAACAAATCCAAGATAGTGAACAGATACATGGAAAAGGCATTTTTCAGGTTTGGCCAGGAGCTTATTTTCTCGTAAACGTTGTAAAACTGCCTTAACGTGTTCTTCATGTTCCCGAGGTTCCTTGGAGTAAATCAGTATGTCGTCTAGGTATACAATGACCAAGAGGAACAACATGTCAGAAAAGACCCGATCTATGAAACGTTGGAAAATTGCGGGGGCATTAGCAAGTCCAAAGGGCATGACCAAATATTCAAAATGGCCAAAGGGTGTTCTGAAGGCTGTTTTCTATTCATCACCTTCTTTTATACGAATAAGATGGTAGGCACACCTGAGATCTAGTTTTATGAAGATGACTGCACCTCTCACAGCTTCCAGGATGTCCGAAATAAGAGACAATGGGTAACAGTCCTTGAGGGTGCATTGGTTAAGGCCACGGTAATCCAAACATGGTCTAAGCTCCTTGGAATCCTTCTTAGGAAGGAAGAAGAGGGAAGCTCCCGCTGGAGACTTGGATGGTCGAATAGTTCCATTTGTCAAGTTGGTGTCCAGATACTCCCGGAGGGCCCTTTTTTCAGGTTCGGATAGAATGAACATGCTTCCGAAGGGAATCACTGCTGAATGCTCAGTGTCAATGGCACAATCCTCAGGTCTGTGGGGTGGTAGAGACTGAACAATAGCTGTTGAGAACACATCTGATTATGCCTGGTAAGCCTGGGGGATCCGGATAATGTTAGAGACAGTTACTGGGAATTGCTGGGTTTCTTGGGAGTCTTCTAAGGAACTTGGTAAGGTGGTAAGTGACAAACAATGGGACATACAATGTTCCGAACCAAGAAACAAGGAGCCTGCTGCCCAATTAATGTAGGGGTTGTGTTTCTGTAGCCAGGGCATGCCTAGAACCATGGGATAGTGGGCAGATCTTATGATGTCAAATCTAATCCTCTCTTGGTGGTGGTTTATTGAAAGAAGAATCTCTTTGGTTTGGTGAGTTATGGATCCTGAAGACAAGGGTCCCCCATCAATGGCTTCAACAGGTTGCATTGTCTCTTGTGTTTCGTGGGGAACATTATGATTAATGACCCAATCATGATCTATGAATATGCCCATGGCTCCGCAGTCCACTAAAGCTAGGATGGTGACAGGAATGCCTGTAGAATCACAAGATTGTTCTGTCCTGGAGAGTTCAAGGAAGGAATTGGTGAGGAGCAGACATCTTTCTCCTGAAACTGTGCCCCACTTAGGATCGGGAGCTGGCGTTTCCCAAACGCCGAGGTGGAGCAATAGGGCACTCTCTCACAAGGTGTTCATCAGAGGCTGAGTACATGCACAGTCCGGTATGAATCCGACGCATCCTATCTTGTGGGGTAATGGGTCCACGGAAGGCTCCTAGTTGCATGGGTTCTGGGTCCGGGGTTGGAGATGCAGTGTGCTCTGGTTTGTATGGTTGGTCCGTAGCAGCCTTTTGGGAGGTTGGCTTAGACTTCCTTTTCTCTCCCTTTCTTTCCTGGATCCGGAAATCGATTTGTAGGGAAAGGTCCATGAGAGCTTGGAAGGATCTTGGGCGGCTACCGTGGCTAACTCGTCCTTAATCTCTTCATTTAGGCCTCTTCGAAAGAGGGTGAAGCTGGCTTCTTGGGACTAATCAGCCTCTTTTACTAATTGTTTAAAGCGGGTCACATACGTAAGCATATCCTGGGACCCTTGTTGAAATTCAAGCAGTCTTTCTTGAGCACTGTAAACAAGTTCTGGGCGATCAAACATGGCCTTTAGGGCTTCCCCGAACCCATCATAATCATCCAGGAGTGCGTCGTCCGTATTGACTAGGGGGGTTGCCCAGGTCAGGGCATTGTCCGTGAGATGTGATATCATGAATCCCACCTTTGCTCTTGGGGTGGAAAAGTAGTATGGCTTGAAGGTAAAATGTACCAAACATGAATCAAGGAAGGCACAGAGAGTTTTTGAAGAGCCATAGTATTTGTCCACTACTCCTCCTAACAAGACAATTTCTTTGGCTGCAGAGTCACGAGATAAGTCTAGCTGCTTTAATGCAGCGTTCTCTGCTTTAAGGTTCTGGACTTCAGTGGTTAGTTCCTGCATACCTCACATGAGGTCTTGAACCGCGGCTTCCATCTTTGTATTTGTATCAGGTTTAAGGTGTATCAATCTGTCACAAGTCTCTCCCCTTCTCACCTGTTTCTCTTTGTTTGCAATCTTCTTGGATGTGTTCTTTCGCACGGTCCAGGATTTGTACAGGCGGGTGTGCAGGTCTTTGGATTCCAGCGTGAGGATTACAAGTCCTATGCCAAGTAGCGTTCAAATATACAGGACGGGAACCAGGAAGGAAACAGTATCCTAACTCGGAGGCACGGAACGCCGTGACCCGAGCACAGGAGAAGTCCAGGAAGAAAAGCACGGAAGAGGGTAGTTCAAGGAAAGGGAATGGAAAAGGGAGTGTAATCAAGGAAATGGGAAAACGGGACTCGGAAGGAGGCCCCGAGCGAACTCCGGCAACACACGTCTGACTACACTAAGTGGTAGCATTGAGACGCGCAGAGCCGCGGAGGCGTGAATGTTTTGTAGGAAGTTGAACGTAGCGCGTAAAGGCTGGTAAGCTGCGTTTCGTATTTAACGGCCATGTTGGAAGGATCATGGAATTCAGCCCTTTATGGGTCAGGGACCACGATGTCCAGAACGAACGTAATCGGCGGTTCATGACACAGCCTCCCTGAAGAGAGCTGGAGACTCGAAAGTACTTGGAGGAGCAGAACTACTCTGCATTTGGACTTGCTGTTGGGATTGAACCCTGGTATATTTTTTTAACATTTTGTGGCAGTTGGGATTTAACCCTGGTATATTTTCTGAACATTGTGTGGGATCCAACCCGGTTACCACTTACATTTGGGATTTAACCCTGTTATTTTTTTAACATTGCTGGGATCAAACCCTGTTATTACTAGTTTAAGGATTAAAAAGACTGGGAACTAGAGTGTGCACCTGACCTTTTCTTTTTTACTTAATGTTGCTGGAAGCCCGGGTCCTGAAGAAACACAGCCTCCATGAAGAGAGCTGGAGACTCGAAAGTACTTGGAGGAGCAGAACTGCTGTGCATTTGAACTTGAAGTTGGGATTTAACCCTGGTATATTTTTGAACATTTTGTGGCAGTTTGGATTTAACCCTGATATATTTTCTGAACATTTTGTGGGATCCAACCCTGTTACCACTTACATTTGGGATTTAACCCTGTTATGTTTTAACATTGCTGGGATCAAACCCTGTTATTACTAGTTTAAGGATTAAAAAGACTGGGAAATAGAGTGTGCACCTGACATTTTCTTTTTTTACTTAATGTTGCTGGAAGCCCGGGTCCTGAAGAAACACAGCCTCCATGAAGAGAGCTGGAGACTCGAAAGTACTTGGAGGAGCAGAACTACTGTGCATTTGAACTTGAAGTTGGGATTTAACCCTGGTATATTTCTGAACATTTTGTGGCAGTTTGGATTTAACCCTGATATATTTTCTGAACATTTTGTGGGATCCAACCCTGTTACCACTTACATTTGGGATTTAACCCTGCTATGTTTTAACATTGCTGGGATCAAACCCTGTTATTACTAGTTTAAGGATTAAAAAGACTGGGAAATAGAGTGTGCACCTGACATTTTCTTTTTTTACTTAATGTTGCAGGAAGCCCGGGTCCTGGAGGCAGCAGCACCGGAGGTTGTCATGCCCTCACTTTGGAGAGCCATAATCATGGTTTTCCCCCCACCTCCAATTTTGGGTAAGATGTGTGTGTTTGGAGGGGAGTTAGTTCCTGGTCACCCGAACAAAACATTGTGTCATCACTACAAAGACCAGAATTCCTTGAGACTTTAATTAAAAAAGCAATTGGCAACAGCTGAAAAGAAACACAGCCTCCATGAAGAGAGCTGGAGACTCGAAAGTACTTGGAGGAGCAGAACTACTGTGCATTTGAACTTGAAGTTGGGATTTAACCCTGGTATATTTTTGAACATTTTGTGGCAGTTTGGATTTAACCCTGATATATTTTCTGAACATTTTGTGGGATCCAACCCTGTTACCACTTACATTTGGGATTCAACCCTGTTATTTTTATAACATTGCTGGGATCAAACCCTGTTATTACTAGTTTAAGGATTAAAAAGACTGGGAACCAGAGTACATGCCTGACCTTTTCTTTTTTACTTAATGTTGCAGGAAGCTCGGGTCCTGGAGGCAGCAGCACCAGGGGCCTGACCTTTTCTTTTTTACTCTTTATTCTCAAGCCTTACTAGAGACTTGAGTGAGAATCCTGAAGGTGTCTCCCTGACTATTCCCCGGGGATCTGTCATCCAGGTGGCCAAGACGTGGCCATCGCTATCGGATCCCCTTTAGGGGGGTGGATCAGTGAGGGAGGATCACCTGGATGGGGGAACCTCAGGGAGTGGATGTGGGACACTGATGGGTGAGACGCGGTTATCCCCCTTCTTACAATACCCTTTCCTCAACCTACCACATAGGACACTCAAACACTCTACCCACCCTTTTCCAACATGAACACTTTTGCACACCACAAAAGACAACAGACAAACACCAGAGCCATTTACCTGACATGTCCGAACACAAGGGTCAGGCAAAGTCGGGCAATCGACCAGAATCACACACACCTGATGGCCCTTTCCCTTCCCCACAGGGATAAAAGGTGGAGCGTGAGAGCATAATACAAGCAAGGCAAACGGCACGACGAGAGAGCTAGCTCAGCATGGCAGTTCAAGAGGAGGAGAAATACGGAGCAAACTGAAAGGGTGACAAGGAGAGAAGCAACCTTGCCTTTTCCGACCAAGGCCCGAATATCCTCCACGGAAGGAATCGTAAGACCGCAAACAATAGCCAGCGTGTGTTGCAGCAGATGTCAACGGTACACTGGGCCCTCCTCCGCTGACAACCAAGCCGGGGAGAGAGGCTTGCCACTGTGGTACCGGCCTTAACTCCAGAGACAAGAAAAGCCAAGCAGTTCATCACAGCCTGTGAGTCGAGAGGAGAGCCGATAAGAAACCGAACTGTGTTGAACAAAAATTAGCAAACGGCTAATTGAAGAAAGTACAAAGAACTGTTAATACGAAAGGGGAAAACCAGCTGCAGAGGAGTCAGGCACCACGTGGGTGCTCACTCAGGAAACTCTGAGCGATTACCTTATTGTTGAAAGTACCATTACCAGAAGGCCTTGGGGAAGGGTGAGAAAGGGTCAAATTGGTCATACAGGGGTTGAGTAAAATCCTCTATACAGTCGAAAGTCTTTGATCGGCAGATGATCGTGAAGCTAAGGGAAGTGAATCCTACATCGTAAAGGAATTGTGTGATGTACAAAATTGGCAAGAGTGAACCGGCGGAGGGATGCCAATAAAGACGGTGGCCAAGCCAAAAGTCCAGATAAATAGTGTGTTGACAAGGGTGAGCCCGGCAGAGGGATGTCCGCAGTGAACTGTTTAAAAAGATTAAGATTTGTGAATGTCACAGATGAGATTGTGCTAAAAGCCGCAGTGAACCCGACGGAGCGAGGCAAATAGTTAAGAAGGATTTGAGCCCGGAAGAAGGGGATCCAGGGGTGAAAATATATCACCCAATGTACAAGCAGAAAGAAACTTTGTTTATTATATTGCATACGTCATGTCCTCGGAGGCAAGAAACGTTTTGTAGAAAAGAGATTTAACCACCGAAGACCCTGATAGCTGAGAGCGGAACTGTTAGCTTGTGTTGTGAAAGCTTGAGCGTGTGCTGTGCTCTGGAATCCCACCTTGTACCGTGCTGAAAACGTGGGGAAGGGAGAACCCCGGCTGACACATCCCGATTTATCATTTGTGAACACTTCTTTCTTTCCTGTGAATCCTATCCTACACTCTTTGTTTCTATTTAGCGTAAGGTTTGGCAATAGGATTTTCTTGGTATAGGCTCTTTTATTTGACAAGACGCCATTAGGACTGCCTTATTATTATTTGATGGTTGTAGCTTGCTCCCATATTAGATTTAGGTTTAAATTAGGTGTTTTTCCAACCTCATATACAGTTTAATAAAAACCCTTGAACTGTGATCACCTGTGTCTGTATTTACTGTTGCCACCATGATTTCCTTACACTTGTAAGAGATGTATTACTAGCTAGAGAGCTCACCCGAAATTATTCATGGCCACAATTGCTTGAGAAGAATTGCAGTAGTTAACTACTTTTGTATTTATATTTTGTATACATCTGTGCTATTATTTTAAGATTAGTTACAGGTTTACTTATGTTTGATTTTCCGTAGTGTAGCGAGGTCTCTGGTTTGAGCCTGGGAAAGAGCAAAAGGGTGGTCATAGAGGCTGATGCCACCCCAAGCTAATGGATGCTGGGCCCGGAGGAGGGAAACACTGGAAACCCATAGCACCCTACCTACATTCCAAGGGTGAGCCATGAACTCATCACAAGAGTTGACCTATGGAATCCCATCGATGCTTATGGGTAGGGGGTCCCCCCAGGTAATGTGGCAGGTAGTTCTATTTGCCCTTCCTTGATTCCAGGTAGGTTGTACCTTTCAGTCATTCTAAGTATGTCAACTGGGCATAAAAAGTAGGCCTGCCCTTTTAAAGGATCATAGCTGCAGGGATCAGAAATGAAGAGACATTGGGCCTCATTACGAGTTTGGCGGTGCAGGAAAAAAGTGGAGGTAATTCCATTTACCTCAATGGTTCCCGCTTCAAGCTGGAGTACCTTCAAAAATCGTTAACTACGCCAGAGGTAATACCACTAAAAATCCCCATAAAATGGGCATTTACACTGCCAAACAGGTCACTTGTATTTCGGCAGTAATACCGACAGAGGTAATTCCTCAAGTGGTAATACAGCTGGAACAAGTGGCGGTAACAGTAATACCAATTGGTGGTATCTCATGGTATTACCCCTGAGATACCACCAAACTCATAATAAGCCCTTCAGCCACATTGTGAGTTTGGCAGTAAGTGGTAAAGTTGGCGGCGACCCTGTTACCGCCAACTTTACCACTTTGCCAAATTGCGAGTTTGGGCTTGGAGTGGAGGATGTGCCTCCAGGACAATCCTGGAAGTAAATCCTCCAACTCACCAGCAAAGCATCCGCAAAATTGGCGGAATTTCCGCGGCAGAAATTCCACCAACAAAAAGCCCCATTGAGTTCAATGGACTCACATTAAATAGGCAAATTCCGCTGGACCAAGTGGCGGGAATGGTAATTCGATAATTTGTTTGAGCGGTATTCCAGTGGATTTACCACTGAGATACCACCCAACTCGTAATGAGGCCCATTGTTTTCTCTGGTAGTGCTGCCAAAGAAATCATTAGTCATGAACTGGGTTTTAATTTCTTTGGCAGCAGCATTAGAAAAAACATGACAACACAGCTTTCATACCGGCAAAGTCAGCGAAGCAAATACTGTGTGACAAATTGACTTCTGTCCTGCAGGTGACCAAAAGCCAACAATCATAAAGGTAAAACAGGCCCATTTAAGAGATATACCTCCTTAGCCTTGTGTCGCAACGTGGGCCGAGGGAGAGGAGTGGGAATGTGGTTCATTAGCAAACCAAACATTGAAGTATAACAGTCCAAAATAATGGAATGTCCAATCAAGGTCCTAGAAAAAATATATACACTTTAATTAAACACACCATTTACAATATGACCTAACTAGAAAACACTGTAAAAACACACCCCTGTACAAAGATCACAGAATATGCAAGATAGCACTCTGCAGCACTCTGTGTAATAAAACAGGTGTAAAAGGCAACAAATACCACAATGTTCATAGGATATATTCTTGAATTGCAAAAAGGGATAAATGTGCTGAGCCAGTCTCTAGTGCCAAAATGGACAAACACGGCACATAACATTCAATAAAACCTTTCTGGTGTCTTGGCAGTTCGACAACATTGAACCAGGCTTCTCAGCGCTGTTCTGCAGTTCGATGCAGTTCAAATTGTGTCAGCCGCAGAGATCCAATGGCAAGCAAATGTCCAAGTGGTGTCGAACTGAAGAAGGCTGCGGTTCGAAACATTACTGAAGTGCTACAGATCTTCCAGACCCTCAGGTTCAGTTCGGTAGTCGAGGTCCGATGGCAGACGGGTTGATGACTGGGTGCAGCGATGAAGAAGCTCGAGGTCTGTGCAGTTGGTTGAGCTGTGCAGATGCAGCAGCAGTACTTCATTCGAGCCAAGGCAATGACGTGCTTTCAGGTGGCACATTGTGGCAATGAACAGGTTCAAACGTGCGAGGCAGCAGTTCGAAGTTCAGCGAGTGTTGATCTTGGTCAAACATGCTTGAATCACAGCGGGCACAAATTTTACAGTGACATGATAGGAATCCTGGCTGTCTTGGCTCTCAGTAGCTGAGTCCCCTTCAAGGGCCTCAGTGACAAGATGAACCCTTTTCTCAGTCCCCGAACAAAGGGGAGGCTTGCACACATCTCCTGGGGGTCCTTCAACACAGTGAGTTGCTGGGCAACAGTGTGACTGACAGAGATACATGACTTGTTCCAGCAGCAGTTCACCCCCAATTGACCCTGAGGATGGTCAGTGGACAGAGCTTGCCTCTGCATTGGAAAACCCGACTTCACCTCACAGCTGGAGGACTTTGAAATGGCCCTCTCCCCAACAGGGTCCAACAAAATGTTCCTGAAGGTTTGAAATCCAGAGATGAATCGAAGAAGTGACGGGAGACCCTTCCTTTTAAAGGCAAAAGTCCCCAGGTGACTGGACAAAAGCTAGCCTGCTTTAGGGGTCCAATCTCTATTAGTGGAGCAAGTGGACTTCTGACCTCACACCCAAATTGCTTTGTGACAAGGAGAAACATGATGGTGGAACCTTCCCCTAGTGATAAAGGGCTCCCTCCGTGAACACTTATCCCTCCCCTTCTCTTCTCAATAGACTCAAAGGACTTTTGATATGAAGCAGCCGGGTGGGAGGCAACTCGCTTTAAGGATGGATGTGACCTTTGATTCCTGTTCCCAGGACAGCTTCCTGTGGAGTGGCTATCTCTCTGGGGAAGGTTTTACCTACCCTCCCAAAGGAACACAGAGAGGACATTCCCAGGGATACAGTCTTGCTAGCAGCAGCAAGAACAGCCTGTCTAGGGAGAATACGCATACCCCTTCCATAGCTGAACTGGGCTTATTGTCAGAAACATGTGATATTAAAATGATGTGGTTTGGATAACTATGAGAGATGCTGGCAACCATACCCTAAATCCAGGTATGGCTCATATTTACAGTTTAGTGAGCCACCAGGACAGCCTCCTCATAGTTACGTTGTTTTTGGGACACTGCAGCCCCTGCGCTATAGAGACTTGGCTGTCACTGCCAAGAGGGCAGCTGTGATCACTGAACCTCCTCTGTGCCACTGAAAAGCAGCCACCGCGGATCAGGCTGCTGATGCAGCTGGGCACAGATGTACATTATGCTTTTGGCATGGAGCCTTTGAAAGGGAAATCTGTTGAGCAGATTTCCCTTCCTGAAATGGAATTATCTGCATCATTTCATTAACTATACAGAACAAATTTAAAAAGCCCCAGCTTTTAAGCTTTTACACATTCATCACTCACAACAGAACTGGCAGAGTAGGCGGGATTGCCATCCTCCATAAACCTCACTTATTCATATCACACTCTGAGGTACAGGCATGCAATGCAGACTGTGAATCTCTCCTAGTTAAATTCCTCATCAATCCCTGGCTTACCCACCTTCTTACTCATGTACAGACCCCCCTGCAACAACAGGCACTTCGCTAATGCCCTAAGTAACCACCTAGTGGCCATTCTGGTCTCCCACCCCTCCCTGCTAGGAGACCTCAACATATGGGTCGATGCCCCAGACAACTTTATGACACAACCACTCCAGGACAGCCTGGAAGCCCTCAACATGACTCAGCAGGTAACAGGTACCACTCACATGGCAGGACATACTCTTGATGCACTTTCAGCTCCAGAAACCCTATCTCCATGTCCCCCCACAACCGCTCATATGGATGGACCACACAGCCATTCCATTCTTGCTCTTGTCACCCATCCTCCCCCCATGCATGGCTAACACTGGACTGCCCACCACATCCTGCTTTGGAACAGCAGTAACCCCGGACACCGGACCTGGCCAACTCCTTGCTCCCCTCCCTCCCCAACCTACCAGTCGGGAGAGGACTACTCTCTATCAGTCACTTTGACTAATGGCTCTCCAACACCCTCCCACCTCTCACCCCCTCAAGGTAAACCTCCAATACACAAGGCCCCTCACGCAGGTGGTTCAACCCTCTCCTCAAATCTCTCAAAACACTCAACCACTCCCTTGAATGCCGATGGCAGGCCGACCACTCTCCTCATAAGAGAACAGCCTACCCCATCAGACCCATGTCTATAAAACCAAAATCCAGAAGGCCAAGAAATCCACAAGATCATCACAGAATTCATGGCCTCTCCTTGCACCCCCCACCCACACATCTCCCTATCTCTCTGTAATGCATCTCAGACCATTTATACAACCCAGCGCTAGAAAGAAGCTGCACAATCGGCATGAAACCAGAAGCACTCCCACGCCCTCCACTCACACTCCTGCATGAACCCTCTAACCCTTCTCCCTCCAAATCTTCTCCTCATTCTCTCTCATCTCTAGACCCGAATTCCTTAAGCTACTTGCCAGCAGCTTTCCATCTTGATCCCCGATTGACACATACCCTCCTACCCTCCTCAAAGAAATCTTTACCTCAAACTGTGCAGGTAGCATCGCAAGATCCACCCTTAACTCCTCGCTCACGTCAGGCATATTCACAGCAGCATTAAAGAAATAACACGTCAAACCCCTCTTCAAAAAACCCTCATTTGACCCCCTCCTTCCAGCCAACTACAGATCCCTTTCTAACACCCATTTCTTAGCCAAATTCACTGACAGAATGGCCTACTTCAAGCTCTAAACCATCACTGAATCAAACACCTTCTCGACCCCACCTAGTCTGGCTTCAGACCCCTCCATGGAACTGAATCATCCCTAATCTCCATATTGAAGACCTCAAAAGTACTGCAGACACAGAGGGTTGTGCCGCACTCATATTCCTTGACCTCTCAGCGGCCTTCAATACCATCGATCACAGCATCCATATTGACAGACTCCACTCACTTCACATAAGTGACACAGCACTAAGGTGTATCTTTTCATTTCTCGCCAACAGACACCAAATCACCCATCTGCCTCCCTTCACTTTTCCCGCCCGCCCTGTCAACAATGGAGTTCCACAAGGCACTTGCCTATCACCTCGACAACCTCTACATGAGCCCTCTACCCGCACTTATCCACTCACACAACCTCATCTGCTACAACTACGCTAATGACACCCAAATCATCTTTAAGATCCCCAAGTCTGTCTCCAAACCCCACCCTGACCTTGCATCCTGCCTCACAGACATCCATCACTGGATGACGGGCAACCACCTCCTCCTCAATGCCAGAAAAACAGAAATTATGCTCTATGGGAAGGCAGCTCTCTTCCCCCAACTGACTCCGTCTCCTTCTTCCTTAGGCCTCTGCCCCCGCTGCATCCACCATAGTGAAAAACCTGGAATGCATCAAGGATACTGACCTGACACTCTCACATCACATAAACACTGTATACATCTTGATACCTGCCCCTACGCACTCTCAGGTGCATCTTCCCTTACTTCTCCGACCCCCACAGAGTCACTGCTATCTTTTCCATTGTCCTCTCCCGCCTAGACTACACCAACTCCCTCTATCTGGGCACCCTTGCTTATCAACTCAGAAAGCTCCAGAGGGTCCAGAACTCTGCAGCTCGGTTCTTCCTTGCCCTCGGCCCCAGAGAGCACATCACCCACACCCTCCATATCCTCCACTGGCTCCCAGTCGGACAATGGGCCGCTTTCAAAGACATGCGCATCACTCACTGCACCCTCCACAAGACGGGCCCAGAATACCTTCAACAGAAAATCACCCGCTGCCAACCCAACAGAAACCTGCGTTCAGGCACTGCACTCCTCCTTGTGATTCCCCTCCTTCAAAATCGAATAGAATAGAAGGAACCTCCTTCTCCATCCAAGACCCTACCATCTGGAATTCTATGTCGCTTAACATGTGACGCATGGAAGATCACCTGGCATTCCAGAGGGCACTTAAGACATGGCTATTCCTCCTACCACCCTGATAAACCCTGCCCTCCTGAGCTAGTCAACCACTTTAGGCAGGCTGGAGCAGCAAAGAACTTACATGAAATCACTGAATAATTGTAAAAAGAATCTCCAGCAGAACACAGGAGAGAGTCCATGCCACACATGCAAAACCAAGAAGCCAGCCAGAGAACACAGGTACGTATCACACTCCATGCTTATGGAAGATGGCCAAAGGCAAGGCCACACACCTGCACGCATCTGCAACCATACAACACTCCCAATGACACATCGCACAGCACCTCTCCCATTAAAACGCAGCTATCTCCATGACAATAATTCGGTCTAGCTGGACACATAATGAGTTTGACTACTCTTGCATACTCTCGTGTCAACTTCAAAGCACCCATCCACTTGCCAGCTTGATAGAGGTAGCTAGTAGGGACCTGCCCGCCCGTAGCCAACTTCACTTAGGCCAAAATGCACACATACATTCTGAACTCCACTGATTAATTTTCCCAAACCTTGGCTACGGTCCCCTGAGGGCGTTCACATACAGCGCTTTGATGCCATACCAGTGGGATAAAGGTGCTATACAAATGTCAAATTACAATAGATTGCATTAAATTACACCCTTGACAGATGGCAATTCCCCAAATACTGATAATCTTGCAAAATGACCAATGGAGAAAGACACCTGCCCAGATACATTCTATCCCCCCTATTGTCTGACTAATGCAACAAATTCTGCGAGAGTCACAGAATGTGATTACTCCTGTGATGAAAGCCTTCCATATTAGAAAACATTTCCTTTGAACTTATTACCTCATGTATACATGCTGAAAAACCCAAGGCTGCCAAAAAGTAACAAATTCACCACAGCTTCCTGGGAGGGCAGCTGTTGCATAGTCAGTCAAAGTTTTAAATCCAAAATGTCAGCTGGGCTTAAAGTAACCTTAAGCTCAGAGCCTCACAGACCTCTTGACCCTAAGGAGGACATGATCCACTCCAAAACTAAGCAAGCCTACATCACCCAGGTGTGCAACATGTTTCTGTAGACTCCACCTTAGGGGAGGGGGAATCAGATTATAAAAAAGGCCCTGGACATTCTCTAGGTGTGAGGGGTCTGAGTAGGAGGTGGAGGGGAGTGTTTGGAGGAGATTGGAGAGTTAGAAGAGTATCGAGAAAGCAGGTGGTTGAAGGAGGATATGGTTGTGCTGGAGGAGGAGGTGTGCCATCTGAGAGGAGGTTGATTGTTGGAAGAGGTCTACCATCTATGAAGGGAGATCCTAGTAGGAAGCATAATAGTGCTAGCCAAAGTCAACCCCCTAGGAGGCAGTGGAGAAGCAAAGTACGAGATAAATGATTTACTTACATGAAACCTGTGGAGAAGTGTAGAGATCAGGTTTATCCCTTACCCTAAGTGAGCAGGCAGGTTCTAGAGGGTCAGATTGGCCTACAGCAGAAATTGGTGGGGGGTGGAAGTGCCACATAACTGAGGGGCATGGAGCCTATGTAAGACCTTCCCAGTTGAGGGTGATCCCAGGTACAAAGCTTCCAGAGCAAGTAGGAAAACAAAGGGTCATCAAATGTCTCCATCCAGCCCAGAATCCGTCGGAGCAGGCGTTGATGCTGAAGAGATTTGGCAGCTGACTTAACTGGTTTGAAGAAGCTCTGTGATTGTGCCAGGTGCTGAAGCACTCCAACGAAGGATCCCAGACCAAACAGTCCAATGAAGTGGGTTTGGGAACCCCTGGATGCCAGGGGTTTTCAGTGGATTACAGACCAGGCTTGAAGGGAGCCAAATGGTGTCATTTGTAAGGGACTTGCCTTCTCTTTATTGACTATTGATTTTATCATTCCCTGGGAGGGAACTAGGGATGGGACTACTTTGTAGCAAGGGAGGAGGGGGGTCGTATCCTGTCAACCCATTCTGTTTTAGTATGTACACAAAAGGTAATGCAATTCCTAACCTGTTTTCTATGTGTAAATCTTAGTTCTGGCAACAGGGTGAAAGCCTGTCACAATAGTTGTGTTAAATTATGTTAAGTGACATTTGTATGCAAATAAACATTATTAACATGTATGTGGCTAATTACCACTTTTTCTCCTCTGCTTACACTTCATTGGGGGTTCCCCCATACCTCTTTGCTCTCACCCTGTTTAGCACTTTCCCCCAAACATCTCTATAAAGTTTGGTGGGGGGCTATTTGGGATTTGGGAATGTTGTCCTTTTACTCCCGTTCAATATTTTCTATCTGTAGATTCTGGATTGTTCCCGGAGTGAATTCGGTACCATGGAGGGTGTTACAAAGGGATCAACATTAAACAGAGCAGTCAGACTAAAGATAGTATTCCCAAAGTGTTTAATTTCAGATAATGTGCACAGGATGGGCCCACATAATAAATGGAGGGATGAAGGTAACTCAAAGTATCTCAGTTATTCAAGGTGAGTTCCCTCCTTTAATTAGAAGTCTCTGAGTATCTATCCATTGTGGGCTTAAGAGTCCCGAACCCTACTTCAGGTGTGAGCTTAAAGGTTTTTGAATCCTAATTCTGAGCATTTTCATGATGCAGTTTAAGGGGATCATGCCACACTTCTTCTTTGATGTACATTACCAGTCATTTTGGTTTCTTCTAGGATTTGGAAGGAGCACAGTCACTTCTTGTCGAGTGGCATTCATGAGGAGGAGTCTGGGAACAATCAGGAGGTATTTGGCAAGGTTAAAGAGGAGTGTTGCATGTTTATGTAGAGTCCCGTTGCTCTACGGCACCAGTTACTGCTTGCATTGCCCATTCCAAGATGGCCACCACCAGGGACGTCGATGGGCCAACCACAAGATGGCCCGTCCAGCATACATTAGAAGGTATGTGGGATGTCTGCATGCTACTGGATATCACCTGGGGACCAATCAGATCCGTTCCAGGAAGTGGAGATGGATTGGCTGGAGCCTAAGGAAGAGGTGATTCCTTACTCAAGGTGAAATGAAACACCTGAGGGCAGAGGGAATTCAGAGAGAAAATGAAGTATGGGGAAAATCTCAGAAGCTATAAAAGCCCCACAAAGAATGGCTCCAATCGGTGCAGGAGAGCATAATGCAGGATGGCTCCAGTAGGTGCAGGAGACGATAATGCAGGATGCCACCTGGAGTCGAGAAAGGGAATTCAGGGAGCAAACAGCAACCAAGCGAGGAGACAGGAAGCAGAAGAAAGGAATCCAGAAAGGACTTTAGGAAGGAGACCGAAGGTTGCCCAACCAAAGACAGGGAAGGGTAAGTAACGATAATAGCAGAAGGAAGGAAGGAAAAGTAGAGTGTCAGCTCGATAAGAAATCACAGCCTGCATTTAGCATGTGAGGTACCTCATTAATGGAGCAATTTGGAGTTAAACAACCAGTAGAGAGTGTGTCACCTTACTTTTAATGCCATAGAATTGGCATAGTTCATGAGATGCATTGCAGGGCCTCCTTGGCAAACCAGTTTAATGGTAAGTAAGGAAGTCAGTTGAATGAGTTCCCTAGTACAAATCCACATGGTTGATGTGCCACATGAGATGTTGGGGATGGACATTGTGAGTTCCTTGGAACACTCATCTTTTAGTTGTGGATCATGTCACTGGATATTCTTAGGAGTATGATGGCATGGTCTCATCCATGGCCCGCTGAGTATTTTTACACATGTGGGGTCTCCTAGCAATGTTGTCTCTGACGGTGAATCCAATTTCATGTCCCCCAATACAAAAGCCTAGATGAGAGGTGTGTGTTGTTAATTACAAGCTCTCTACCCCTTATCATCCACAAACAAATGGGCTTGATGAACACTTTAACAACACAATTAAGCACATTATATGCGTTTTGGAAGATCCTGCATAGGTGTAAGTAGTATTTCCTTGAGCAATGCATGATGTGCACCTACAGAGAGTTTTACATAAAGATGTGGTGTTTGTTCCCCTCAAATTGACTTGTGTCACCCAATACCGGGCTCCCAAGCCTTGCTAAAGGAAAGATGTAAAGAAAGCCCATGATCGCTCACACATGAAGTGACAGACTATTTGTTTGTTTTGTTTGTTTATTTATTTGGTAATGCGCACCAAACCCTTGGGTAACCGGGCGCAGCAATGTACATGAAGACTTAAGCTTGTTACAATATTTGGCATGAATATGGCAAACACAAGACAAAAAGAAATATATACAGTAATACACTATTTGGCATGAGTATACCGAACACTAGGTAAAAAGAAATATATACAGTAAAGTATGCAAACATGTGTGCACATACAAGACATATCTTAAAGGAGTATGAAGCATTCTAGCAAGACTGTCTAGTAGCTGAATATATGATTAAGTTTATAGGTCAAACTATAAAGCTAGGTATCATATACTTGTAGGTGGGTGTTAGTCAGGTTATGTGTCATTGGTTAGGTATCATATACTTGTAGGTGGGTGTTAGTCAGGTTATGTGTCATTGGCCCGCAGCCAGTTAATTATTTTGTGTCTAAATTTAGGGTACGGTTGTTCAGTTCTAAGGTCGAGAGGTAACTTGTTCCAACAGTGAGCAGGTTTGACTGGGAAGCTAGTTCCTCCCGCGGTTGATCGCTTAAACCGGGGAGTTTCTAGTTTAAAGGTATTGGCTGATCACATGGGTCGCGTGGAGGTTTTCCTCGTAACTTTTTCCATAAGATACGGGGGGGCTAGGTTGTTCAGACATTTAGAGGTGATGGAAGCTGTTTTGAGTAAGATTCTGTCCGTTATTTTTAGCCAATTAACCTCTTTCCTGAATTTGGTGACGTGCTCTCTGTGGGGGATGTTTAGTGCTGCTCTCAAGGCATTGTTCTGCAGTCTTTGAATTTTGTCTGTGATGTATTTGTTAGCTCCTGAGTACAGGGCATTACATTAGTCTAACCTAGACATGATGAGAGCATTAGCTAGAGTGATGCAGCTAGAGCTGGAGAGGTATGGTCTGGCTGCGCAGATGAGTTTGCAGGTGTAGGTGGTAGAGGAGGCGAGGGAGTTGACCTTCTTCTTGAGAGTGAGGGAGGAGTCCAGATAGAATCCAAGGGTTTTAACCACAGGAATCACTTTGGTAGGGTTGTTATCAATGCTGAAGGATGTGTAGTTTGGGCCTAGTTTTTGGATATTAGCTTAGGAGCCTAGGATTAGTATCTCGGTTTTATCGTCATTCAGGCAGAGGCCATGTGAGGCCATCCATATACTATACTCTTGGGCTTTATATGGGAGAAGATGGTGAGGCTTTTGAATATCTTGGTCCAGATCTCCAACATTCTTGCAGAAGTAGCAAGCACCCACACTTCCCTCCTGGGGTCGTATGTCTTTAATCTGGTATAATTAGGGGTTCTTATTTTGTTGTTCAATCAAACAATACTGCAAAAATACCCCAAATTAAAATGTTTTATTTTCAGCGTAGACCGACAGATACAGATTTTTCTGACACTGAATCACTTAGAATAAAAACACGCTAAAAAAGTATCTCCATGTCGCAGCTTAAGGTGCAGAGAGAGCAGAGCTGGGGATACTGTACACGTCATTGTTTTGGACAAGTGCAGATAATGGGCCACTATTTTGCAATAAAAGACTGTCACCAAGACAACAGCGAGAGACTGATAATCCCAGCTACTGGGATTTCTCCATGGGAAAGCCAAAATTCACACACAGCTCTCATTTCAAAACAGTTTCATTAAAAAGACGGAAATAAAGTGATCTGTCAGCTACTTTTGTTGTGATTATATAATATAATGACATTGGTAAAACACAGATGATGTTTCACAGAGATCTCAAATTGTCCACTGTCAGGTCTGCAATGATTATTCAGTCTTCATGGATCCACTCGTTTTGCATTCTGGTACTTGAAGTAATGTATTTATAATGGGAAATAAAACTACAAGTACTGTACAGCAACACAAAATGTTCTTAACTAAAAATGACTGGGATTGAAGAACATAAATTAGGAAAGGTATTTCTGCGTATTCACGGAGATACGAATGTGCATCCATTACTGGTTTTAGGGGAAAACAGTGGACAGTATTATTTCAATATTTATAGATGAAATGCAATTCAAAATGTACCTATTCTGAATTTACTTTGAATGCAGATTATAATTGTTTTATAATTGTTTTAGAGAAGATAGGCATTTAATAATTCTTGCCATGGTGGCTAGATTTTTCATGCAGATCCCCACTAATTGAGAGTCATTTTGTAACCCTCCTAAATTGCATAAATGAGAGGTCCTTGTCTGTTTGCACTTATGTGCAAAAGATCCTCTTCTGTGCAATCGTGGACATTTTCAAAATGGAGTGGGAATGTTGGTCAATTTGTTATTAAGGTAATAAATGTTTTCATGAGCTTACTTATAAATGATTGCATCAAATATTTGAACTATCTGTGGAACTTCCTGCTCACCCCTTATCAATGTTCTATCATTCAGAACTTGGATCTATACTGTGGCAGCACAGGGTGAACCATTTAGCAATTTTAATATTTTGTCATTTAATTAATCCATTTACTCCCAATTTTGGATTGTGATACTGTAGCATTTTTTAAGTAATTACATATCCAAATCATTTTTTGGTTTTTCCTATGCAACATTTTCCTGAATTGAATGACAAACAATTCATGCTCCAATCGAATCTCTGGTATGGTTGGTCATTTTATAATATAATTTTGTTTTTTTGCGTACCTCAATTTATGCATACTTGTGGGGATTTCTTTGTACCTTATCAATGGATGATTTCCTTTTTTTCGAAAATTGACAATAATTATTGTTGGACCTTCTTGTTCTGTTATTTTATATTACATGCTTAATGATTTTATTTTTATTTTGTGAGGGTTATATATGTTTTTGTATGATATACAGCATTGAGAGCGACCATCGTGTCGAAACACGGGTTGGCTGTCCTTCAATTTATCATTGTTTATGACTACCACAAATTTGTACTTACCTATGTTACTTCATACTATAATTAACAAGTGATTGAGCACAAACGATCACCCCCAATATCCAAATTTCAAGTTTCTATTACTCAACCCAGGTGGATGGGTTGGAGGGTGTGGTCAGTTCGCAGCCATCAAACATTATTTGATAACTGAATATTTTTTACGTACACTTATGAGTATTTACTAGCGCACAGGGACGTACTATAGAATCCACCAATTTCACCTGCTACTTATAAATGATGTTATGTCTCATTCCATTATTGATGTAATCAGTTATATACAATGTAATTTGTGTTGTCACCAGTGATGTGATCTGTGATGTCATCATTGTGGCCATAGGCTGCTCAACAGAGGGTGCGAAGTTAAGGTGGCCTTAGCTGAATTTCAGGGTTTTTTATTGCGTTAAGTTCTCATCTTAATGTCCCTGCAACAAAAGTTTTTCCTTGAATTTCAAAGGTTGTGTTACAATATATTGCTCACCTTAATATCTCTGCAACTAAAGTGTTTTCCTTGAATTTCAAGGGTTTTGTTATTCCATAGATTTTTATAATGCTTCCAGACCACTAGCATGGTCTTCGGCCATGGTCCGTGGGAACAGTCTTTGCCCGTACTCACTGTCCATTTTAAAATACCAAACAAAAGAGGTGATTGCTAGAAGGTTTAGAATAAATCTCAACCTCTGGCTTTGCTCTAGGCAACACTGCAGACCATCGTTCTTTGCCTGCCAAGCCATTACAAAAAGGGAAAGACCACGTGCAAATCAGGCCTGGTACCACCCCCAAGGGGGTAATCCAGCCCAAACTGCTAGGTCACATCCCTTCTGCACAAGACCACAAGCATCCCCAGACATATTTCAGCCTTTTTGGGCATCATCAGTGAGGAGTAGCTTTGGTCTCTAGGCACAGCAGGCACGGGACCCACGTCTGGGCATACCCGTCCCACTCAGGGTGACAATAGCAAAACAAAAGAGGTGTCTAGAATACATCTTAACCTCTAGCATTTCAGTGCTGGACTGCACCTGGGCAGGACAAAGACTGATATGTTTGGGATATTTCTCCTCTGTGAAAAATAGTGAGCTAAAGAATCTGGGTAAGGCTCTCACAAGCAGGACTAATGTCTGGCAGAGAGACTCCCAGGACCCCCCTTGTTTTTTGCATATTTAAGTAACTTTGGGCCTCACCCTAAGTTACTAGGGAAATCCAGACGTGGACCCCTTGCTCACTATTCTTCGAGAGGCACAGCTCCCCCCTACTGATGAGATCCAACCAGACTGAACCACGTGTCTGGGGTTGCTGTTGGTACTCTTGTTCAGGGGAGAATTGGCTAGAATTTTGGTGCTGGACTGCCCCTGGGGAGGACAAAGACTGATATGTTTGGGATATTTATCCACTGTGAAAGATAGTGAGCTAAACAATCTGGGTAAGGCTCTCACAACCAGGACTAATCTCTGGCAGAGAGACTCCCAGGACCACCCTTGTTTTTTGCATATTTAAGTAACTTTGGGTCTCACCCTAAATTACTAGGGGAATCCAGACATGGACCCCTTGCTCACTATTCTTAGAGATGCACAGCTCCACTCTACTGATGAGGTCCAACCAGATCAAAACACATAACTGGCGTTGCTATTGGTACTCTAGTTCAGAGGAGAATTGCCTAGCATTTCGGTGCTGGACTGCTCTGGGCAGGACAAAGACCGATATGTTTGAGATATTTCTCCTCTGTGAAAGATAGTGAGCTAAAGAATCTGTGTAAGGCTCTCGCAACCAGGACTAATGGCTGGCAGAGAGACTTCCAGGACCCCTCTCGTTTTTTTGCATTTTAAAATGCTTCCCGATCACCAGCCATGGCCTTTGGCAATGGTCGATGGGCACGGCCACTCTATATTTTAAAACACTTCCAACCCATTGCTCAAAGACTTTCATCAATCACAAACTGATTTGGTCCTGTGTTGACAGTGGTATTGTTATGTATAAAAGATTGCAGGCTTCGAGAACTCACAATGTTTTTAAGCAATGCGCAATGAGATTAAATTATTTGCCATGGATCACACACTTTGCATAAGCAGCGTGCTCCAAGCCCCTTTTTTTATGGCCGGTCTCTTGGTGACTGTTGTGATACATTGCACAACCCCAACTAAATGCATTTAAGCAGCATGGAAAAACATAACAAATGACAGGCTGCAAGAATAACGTATGCCCAGGTACTTTCCAATAGCAAAAATGAAAGGCTGGCACCGATGGATATACTCACAGTAAGTGTCCATATATGTTAAAGTGAAAAATACAAATGTAGTTTAATTGACCTTCTCCTTAGAAGAAAGTGTGCAAGAGAAAATAGCTTTTAAAAAAGGTAACGAACACCAGAAAAATAACCTGAGAGAGGAAATCTTCCAATAAATATTCTGGAAAAGTATAAAAGGTGCTCATCTTTTAAACCCAGCAATATGTAGTGAAATATTCCATGGAAAACAAAATCCCAATACGAAACAAGTGTTTGTGGTCTTGTGGGAAAGCGTCTACACTGGGAACATGACAACCTGAGTAAAATCCTGGTTTCAAAATACTTGAGCAAGCTTGACAACCTAAACAAACACCAAGGGGTTGTGCCACCCTCTGAAAGAAAGTCACGTTGTCCACCCACATGTGTCCTTTACTGGTGGCACAGAAAAGCAGCAGTACAATCAGGGAAAAACAACTGCACTAGTGTCCAGGATTGCAAACTCTCTTGCCACATCGTTGGCAAATACTAATGACTTGCTTGGCCTCTCATCATTTCCCCCTCCAAAACCTCATGGCTAGCTTTCAACAAAACTCTGCTTTATCAAGCTAACTTAAAAAGTACACATACCGTAGTGTCACTCAAATATATAAATCTTTATAGAACTATGTTAGGCAAAAAGTGTACAATTGGAGCATTATTCACCCCATAATGACTGTGAGACTATAAATACCAGAATGCAATTCAGCAAAAGGCAATAAAATGGTCTCTGCGTGCAAACCTTTCAAGGCCTGACAGTAGAACGGTTTAAAAAAAAAGAATGCAGAAGCTGTGTGTTATGAAATATTTTAAACTAAGAAAACACAGCATTGAGGACAGTGGACTGTCTCCCATCCATGCAGTAGCAAGAACCAACCCATCTTAGTTTCAAAACAAGGAAGGATCCAGCCCCCTTAGGCCATGTTTCTCTAAGTGGTCTTGTAAAATGGGCTCATTTATTAGGCAACATGCCCTTAGGGGGATTACCGCTTCCTTGATTTGAAGCTAAGCAGGGTTCGTCCCAGTTACTGCAGGGATGGGAAACTCTCTGTTGCTGTAAAAATATATTTGTTTTAATATTCACTGGGAGACTACAAATACAAGAATGCAATTCAGCAAAAGGCAAAAAATGGTCTCTGAGTGCAAATATTTCAAGGACTGACAGTAGCACGGTTTAAAAACAAATAATATGGATTACCATTTGATCGCCCATCCATGCAGTAACCGGGACAGGCCCTGCTTAGCTTCAAAGCGGGACTGACCCTGCTTAGCTTCAAAGCAAGAAAAGCGCTGGCCTGTTTCTCTAAGAGGTCTTGTAACTTTGGCTCATTTATCGGGCAACATGCTTGCCTCTTCCTCACTTTGAAGCTAAGCCGGGTCTGTCCTGGTTACTGAATGGATGGGAGATCTGGATGGCAATGTGGTTTTTCACCCCCAACGTCAGTATAGCTGTAAAAATATAGTTTAAAAAAACACACAAAATACTGAAACCGCAGGTAATGAACTACACATAGCCTTGGCTATCCATAGTCCTTTATAACCTTGAATATAGCCACGAATATCGGAAGAACGGATGGAAACAAATGCTTTCCTGCCCCTGCAGGCCTTCACCAAGTGCCCTCATCATCTGTGTCAGCTCCCCCACTCCCCAGATAGCCTCCTCACCTCCCCTGCCCTCTCCCTTTCCCCTCACACCACATGCTAATTCAGTGATGCAGCTTGCTTTGAGATGTCGGCCATTCCTGGCTGTAGCCAATGCTACAGAAAGCTTTGTGTTGCAAACTCAGCTCTAGACCCCCACATAGTCTGAAGGGAATAACAAAAATAAAACTGGGTTAATACAAATATAAAGAAGCACTTTAAAATGGTTTTGTGCTGTTCCTTTGTTTCAAAGGTTACCTGTATACTCCCACAGTGAACACGTAAAGCTATGGCTCATAAAATATGTACTATGCATGCTGAGTGTTCCATGTGGAAGAGAAGAGGAGATTTTCCCAGGTGGGGGGGGTGGGAACTCGGGTGGGAGTTCGGTATGGATTGAATGCACGGAGCAAAGGATGGCTATATTTTCCATCGGATGCCCTTCAGGCATGAGATCTGCCTACTAAGAATGAGGGTGTCACTGTGTCAGTGAGAAGTTGTGTATTTGGTGGAGCAGGCCCCAAGACCCTCTGCCCTCCCGATATCTTCCAGCTCATAACTATCCAGGAGACGACTAGTGCACTAAGGCTGCTGGTCTCACTCTCATGTGGGCCCAAACAATGGGAAACTTCCCTTCCCTTTCCTTTGTACACTACACATTACAGTGTTCGTTTTTGTCACATGCATCTTATGTTTACAAGTGTCATAATTGTCCAATTTATGGTTAGGTTACCACACTGATTTTGCACCTGAATATTGTGCTTTCTTCAATGGATTGTGCCTTGTTGCAGTTTTGCGCCTGTTTGTCGACCCTCTGTATTTTTGCTACTAAGTTTTACCGCACCTCAATTTTGAGAGTTCTCTACCAAGGAAAAGATGACCAACAAGCTGCTAGGAGTAGATAGACCCATGGAAAGGTGCCCAAGATCCTGTGCCCACCCGAGGCGTTTCAGTTTGGGAAATCCTTCCAGGAGACAACTAACTCATGGAAGCCAATGGCCATCACTCTAAGATAACCCAACATTGGGAAATGTTGCTTTGTATATCGCTCTTTATCAAACTGTGCCTCGTCACTTGCCCTTCTGTAAAGAGGCAGATGAATGTGTCAACCATGCCGCTGGCCCCTCCCCCACCACTGTATCTCAGATACGAGAGAAAATAGTCACTGAGGCAACCACATCGACCACTTCTAGGAAGGATGCAGGAAGAGGCGAACTGCTGATGGATATGTAACCTGGATGTGTGAAGAAGGTCATCAATCAAAATATCAAAATACTCGCATTCACATATAGAGATGAAGCAAATGACCATTGACCATGAAGCTACATAAACATTACACTAAAGGTGGAGTTTAGACATGAAGAATATATACACTTCATATTTTATAACATATACAACATGACTAAATATAAGCAATGAAACTCAACACAAGACAAGACACGCATATTCTCACTTGAAACACAGAACGCAACAGAGGATGGAAAGCCATCTTGAATTAAGTGACTGACAAAAGTACATCACACGGAGAGAAAAGCCTGAAGTTACAAAAGAGGTGATGGGGAAATAAGTTAAAACCACAGAGTCGTGCTGAACGAACAGAAGCCGAGCATCTCCTGTTCCAAATTCCCTGTGAAAATAAGGTAGGATTGAACTTTCTGGAGAAGAGTCAAGATAAAGAGCTACTGAATGCCAGACAGTGTTCACTTGAAGATTAATTGGAGAGAAGTCGACCTTCCTGAATTGCAGGTGCAGTAAATAAACATTGTTCAGGAGACGACAGCTCGATCTCCCAAGTCTCTAACGGTCAGAATGGGTAATGACACTTAAGGATATATGAGTTTAAATCAAAGGAGACACAGCCTGAAGTGTGGTCTTCCAACACATGATTCATAACTGGGCTATTGCGCAGAACATAGAAACATAGACACAGACAGACACCTGCTGACATCCCTTTTACTTGAAGGAGCTACAAGGCCAGGAAAAGTAACTACATGGGAAATTATTTGGCTCAGGGCCTGGGAGATATGGATGACGTACGTATCAAGGCTTGAAGTAGCATCTGGGTCTCTATCGCCCCATACTTGTATCAATCCATGTGTGTGCAGGTTGTTAGATGTCCAAGATCTGTAAGACTAACTCCAGCCATGTATGTGTATAATCTGGTTTTCATTTCTTCAAAGCAATGTTAATCCAATTAACTAGAGTGATAGCAATAGTCTTCATTTTTAAGCAAATATATGTGGTCCTAAGTGTAACCATCTGATATGACAGGTCCAATGAAATGGTAGCTTAGTTTCTATTTAGTAGTTGCAATATTAACCAACCCTTTCCTTCTGAAGGTTTTTCACGAAAAACGTAGAATGAAGTTATTTGTGACGAGTATTTGTAATAAAACACAGCTCGCAATATCTACATCTGTGAGAGCTACTGAGACGTTGTGCTTCTATGCTACCCCTGCGTTATACTTGTTGAATGAATCAGATCCGTTTTGCCTTATCTTTGACTCTGTCCGTCATTTGGTTGCAGGATTTCCTAGCCTACATGTTCCGCTCAATGGGGAATTCCCAACCACCTTAAAACGTCTTATGTCGGTCATGCCCGTTATCCTTATAATTGCTGGGACCAAATTCCTTTTGCCCATCTGGATCTTCCAGCTTCAGGTGACCCTCCAGGGTACAACTAGAACACTGTGGCCGTGTACTAGTGTGGTCCTGATCCTGGGTTTTACCATGTGGTGGGCTTTCGTTTAGGCAGTGCACTATGATGTTCTCGCTCATGGGTGGTGCCTCTCTGTGATCCTTCTCCTCAGTCATGCTTGTGGTTTGTTTCTCCCTAGTCCTTTACACTGTGTATAACACTTCAGTTTTGCTTTTGGTCCTCAAATGACTGCATCACTGCTCCTGCATTATTTTCCTGCCTCTTCCACTTACTCAATCTTATTTCCTGAATCCCATCTCCAAGTCATCAAACTAATAATCATCTAGGGCTTAGAGACTAATTAATTGAAAACAGTTTTAGGGTTATGATACTAGTAGAAGCCTTCAAGTAAGCACCCATAATTATGAGTTAAACCTTTAATATAGTGAGTTATTACCTCTGTTACAGACATTCTTGCACCTTCATTGACAAGACTGTACACGAGGTCCCAAACAAAGCTGCACTCCAATCGTCCATTTTGAAGTTCCAGGAACGCTCACACCAAGATATGTGACGTATGATGAGCAAATAAACCAGCAGAGAGCCCCAGTAGGGTTCTGCCCAGTACCTATCAGAAGAACAGCACCTATTGAAGTACCAGTACCAAGGAAACCACGGACAGTAAGGTATCCATTGAGGAAACCCTACCAACAAATGAGACGAAATGAAGATTGCCGAAGAACAGTCCCGGAAGAAACCATAAAGGTCTTAATGGAAGACGATTGGTGACATCACAAGAACCCGGACTGACTCACAGATAGAAGAAATGACGACCATAGAAAGACACAAAGAGGCGAAACGCCAAGAATAAGGATATCGTGAACCTAAAGTGAAAGAACGATGTCGAAATGCAAAGAAGTTTAAAACTGTAAGCAAGATGAAGGCATTCAACCAGTTTACACCTGTAAATATGCTTGGAACCGTAAGAAAGCTAAGAAAACAGTGCAGCTTCCTATCCTTAGTAGAAGAATAGTGCGGCAAGCGCCATTATACATAATCTACCTCAAAATAAAGCACAGTATTTAAGTGTATTTCTACTTTGCACAAGAAGCAGAATCAAACCAGGTTACTAAAGGCCAAATAAGAAAAGATTCATATTTAGCAAAATGAGAAGAGACGGCTGAATCGAAACTCGACAGAGGCAACTCGTGCCAGGAAAGCCAAGGTCATACTAATAAAAGAAGTGGACAGTAGCTACATCTAATTGAAACGGAGAATAGAAAGGTCAAGATAAGAAGACGTAGGAAGGTGGCAGGCTAATTGAGAATCAAATACATAAATTGAGAGAAAAGAGACAAATTCACGGTGTAGGAATCACGTGACCAGCCGAGCAAGAAGAAGCGAGGGTTCACACCTACGTTTGGCACCTGACCAGGCGGAGATATCAGAACTTTTCCAGACAGTAGATGCAGTCTCGAGGCCAACCACAGTGTTTCAAATTCTGTCACCCGGACCCCCGGTCCTGGTCACTCCACTCGCCTTCCTCCTCACCTGTGGGTTCTTTGTCCAAGCTCCCGCCAAACTTCTTCTTCCACAACGCCTTTTTTTTGTATGTAGATATGGTCTGCCCCGAAAGGAAGCCACCCTGACCCAGGGTCCGGGGGCCCCTCTTCCAGTACAAACCAGTCTAGGGGAAAATGCTGTTAGGCATAAAAAGACCTCTCCGGGCGGTGTCTGGTGGTTTCCCCACAGAGATGTAACTGGTGGAACTGGCGAAGGATGATTTGGAAGAGCCAGTTAAATGCCCAAGAGACCTTTAGTAATAACCAATATGCAGGTAGAAAAACAGTTAAGGCAAATGGTAAGCAAATGGGCATACAAGGAAACTGGGTAAGAAAAAATAAATGGAGCAAAGGAGGAAGCCGTGGGAAAACTTTCGCACAGACAAAGCATAAACAATAAGGAAGTGAGGAGGCAGAGTCCAGAGAGAGCAAAAACAAGCACAGGTTAAAGAAGAGCAAGAGGAAAAATGGCCAAAAACATGCCAGAAAGGAAAACACGAACGCTCCAACCTGAAAGCCTGACGTGAGTAGGTTGCAACGCGCAGGCTTCCGGGATGGAGTGGTGGAAAAGGGCTTCCGACGGCAGCAACCTCAGAAGACTAGACCGTCACAGAGGGCTGTGTGTAAACTTGGCGGATGGGGCTAATGGCGGCTCCAAAGCCAACAACTCCACACACGCCAGCCCTGATGGCGTGTGACAGTAGGCCCCACTCCAGGGCCCACGCCACCCGGCTTACCCGGATGGAGCCGATGGAACCGCCGGGTCAACTCGGGTGCGTGGACATGCGACTCCGGTTCCAAGGAGTCTTCAGAGCGGGGATATCCCTTCCAAGCTACTAAATATTCTAGCCGCCCCCTTCTATACCTGGAATCTTGAATACTAGACACCTCGTATTCCTCAGGAATGGATTTGGGAACACCAAACAACCCTCCTCTCCAACCATCAGGTGTGTCAGGATCTACAGGTTGAAGAGGGGAGGAGTGAAACACAGGGGGAATCCGTTTCATACTCTTTGGGAGTCGTAATCTAAATGCTACTGGGTTTATCTGTTTTACAATCTTGAAAGGCCCCAGATACCGGGGAGTTAGCTTGGTCGGGTGTACCCATCGAGGCAAGTACTTAGTGGACAGCCAGACTCGATCACCCGCCTTCCATTCCGGACAGGGTAAACGAGACCGGTTGATTGCTCCTTATATCTTCTTCTAGACAGGTGCAAACTCTGTTGAGCATTCTTGTGAGTGGAGGCTATCTCAGCTAGAGTGGACTCAATGGTGGGGACTTTGGAGAGAGATTTGTACGCAGGGAGTATCCCACAAGGGTGTACTCCGTAAGTGCAGAAGAAAGTACTAAGACCCGTAGCTGTGTGTACAGAAATATTATATGCACATTCTGCAGTGGGTAGAAGGGCCACCCAATTGTCTTGCAAACTATTGGTATAGCACCAAAGGTATTGTTCAAGAGAGGCATTAAGCCACTCTGGCCATAAGTCTGCGGATGAAACCCAGAGGAAAGTGCACGTTCAATACCCAACCGTTGACATAGGGCTGTCCAGAATCGGGAGGTGTATTGGCTGCTCCGGTCAGAAATTATCTTCCCGGGTAACCCATGCAACCTGAAGATGTCTTTAAGTTATACTTCTGCCATCACTGAAGCGGATGGCACACCTGGTAGTGGGGATAAATGGGCAAGTTTGGAGAAGGAATCCACTGTAACCATCAGACACATAAAACCTTGGGATAAGGGCAAATCAACGATCAAATCCGTTGAAATATGGGACCAAGGCTGAACAGGTATCTCTGGTTGTTCGAGTAAGCCATAAGGCTTCTGGGTGGAGTTCTTACTTTTGGCAAATGTCTGACTAGCTTTGTAATATCTTTTAACATCGTGAGAAAGAGAGGGCCTAAAGAAGTAACGTGAGATGAGCTCTAATGTACCTCGTACTCCTCTATGGCCGGCTGTGGCATGATCATGACCCCAGCCTAGAATCTTTAACTGTAAAGCCCTAGTGGGGATGTACAACCTCTGACCAATCAACAGCAGTCTGTCAGACCAACGGGCCTGGAGACGTTTGTTCCGAGGAACCCTTGTTTCCAAGTCAGGTGTGGTGACAGTCCTAACCTCTTGGAGGAAAGAAGATACTAATCCCACTATTCTGTTCCTAGGAAACAGGTACTCTGCCAAAGGGGCTGCCTGTACTTCTGGGGAATCACACCTACACAGGGCATCTGGCAGGCTGTTTTGGGTACCAGGAATATAAGTTATAGTGAAGTCGTATTGGCTAAAGAAATGAGCCCAACGTGCTTGTCTCAAATTCATGCACTCCATACTCCTAAGGATTTTTAGGTTCTTATGATCGGTGCATAGTATGAATTGATGAGAACTCCCTTGTAATACGTGTCTCCATTCCTCGCAGGCAGCCTTCAGAGCCAATAGTTCCTTCTCAATTACGGAGTCATTTCTTTGACTAGCAGAGAGGGTTTTTGAGAGGTAAGCCACTGGATGTTCATTCCCGTTCCTAGCATGAAGAAGAACCACCCCTAAAGCACTGGCCGAGGCATCTGCTTCAACTATGAAGGGCTTGGTTTGATCTGGCTGGCACAAGACTGGAGAGGTACAGAACTTCTCTTTCAGCCTCATACAGGCCTGGTTTGCTTGGTCCGTCCAGAGGAAGGGTTGGGCATCTTTCTTGAGTAGGGCTGTGATGGGTAACACTATCTGAGAGAATTGTCCTATAAACTTCCTATAGAAGTTAGCCAAACCCAAGAATCGTTGAACCTCCTTTAGGGAGGTGGGAGTTGGCCACTCCAAGATGGCAGAGACCTTCCTCGGGTCCATGGTGATGCCTTCGGATGAAAGGATATACCCCAAATAAGGGACTGAAGAGGTATTGAAGAGGCATTTCTACGGTTTTACCAACAGACTTTGAGATTGGAGACGATGGAGCACGGTCCTTAGATGCTGGGTGTGTTCCTGTGGTTTGTGTGAAAACACCAGAATGTCATTGAGATAGACTATGGTGTTAAGGAATAGTAAATCCGAGAATAGACGGTCCATGAAGCGCTGGAATATGGCCGGTGCATTGACCAATCCAAATGGCATGACCCTTTACTCGTACAGGCCAAAGGGAGTCCTGAATGCCGTCTTCCATTCATCTCCTTTTCTAATGCGGAGGAGATGGTAGGCACTGCGCAGATCTAATTTCGAGAAGACCGAAGCGCCCTGCACAGCCTCCAAGATGTCTGAGATGAGAGGCATCGGGTAGCGATCTCGAATGGTGACCTTATTCAAGCCCCGATAATCGATACAAGGTCTCAGTTTAGACAAATCCCATTTGGGTATAAAAAATAGCGAAGCTCCTGCTGGGGATCTCGATGGTTGTATGAGACCATTGGTCAGATGTGAATCCAAATAGGTTCGTAGGACATTCTTCTCCACCAAGGATAAGGGAAACATACGCCCAAACGGTACCAAGGCTTCTGGCACAAGCTCAATGGTGCAATTTTCTGGATGGTGCGGAGGCAGATCCAAGACGGGGTTGTCACGGAATACTCCTTGGTAGTCTGATAGTTCGGGAGGAATACAACATATATCACAAACATCCTTATGTTCTGGTGTTAGGATTTGAACAGACTATCCTTACGGTTGTGTAAGACAGTTCTGCTTACAAAAAGCTGATTCGAAAGCCATGGTGTTACGGGTCTAATCTATGATCGGATTATGTTTCCTCCAAGGAATACCGAGAATAATCGGAAAATGGGCAGCTCGAATAAGGTCAAACTGCAACTGCTCCGAATGCTGAAGGATGGTCACGTTTAGGGATTCTGTAGATTGGTTAATAGGGCCAGAAGAAAGGGGGGAACCATCCACCTTTTCCACCTTTTGGGCATCTTCTCGCTGCAGAAGGGGAAGACCTTGTCTGTGGGCCCAAACGATGTCCATAAACACTCCTGCTGCCCCACAATCGAGGAGAGCCATGGTAGTGAGTACTGTGTGTCGTGTCTTCAACTGGATAACAACCACCATGAGGCGTGAGTCCATAGTTGTGACTTGAGATGTCACGGTCACTGTGACATAGGGACTGGGGGGTTAGACCTTGGATACTCGTCCCCATTAGGTACGAGGTCGATTGTTTCCCGCTCACCTAGGAGGCACATCTGGACAGCTACAGAGAAGATGGGTGTTGGATCCGCAATACATACAAAGTCCTGTATCTCTATGTTGTTTTCTTTCTTCGGGTGTCAGGGGGGCCTGTGCGGACCCAATCTGCGTAGGTTCTTCCTTATTGTTTAGGGATGGCATGGGAGGCAAAGAGGAGGCTCCTAGGGGATGGGTGACTGGAGCCTTATGTTTCCTCTTTTCGGCCCTTCGTTCACTCAGACGATACTCTATTTGTAGCACAATTGACATCAAATTAGATAGGGTTGTGGGGCGAGCGATATGTGCTAGCTCGTCCTTTATTTCTTCCTTTAAGCCACGGCGGAATATGGTATACTGAGGTTGTTCAGGCCACCCCGCCTCAGTAGCCAGACGTTTGAAGGTGGATATGAAGGGAAGCAAATCACTGGTCCCTTGCTGCACATCGAGGAGCTCCTCAGCAGCTACGTGAGTTATTTCAGGTTGCTCAAAAGTCTGTTTGAGCAGTGGCAAAAAGGCCCCATGGTCTCGGATTACCGGATTGTTGTTCGTCACCAAAGGGGTAGCCCAAGCCAGGGCATTTCCCATCATGTTTGACACCATAAACCCCACCTTGGTATGGTCATTGGAATAAGTTTGAGGGCGAAAGGCGAAATAGACAGAACAGGCTTCCAAGAACTCTTTCAAACGCTTTGGGGTTCCATCGAACTTGCCCGAGGATAATGCCATGGTAGGTAAATCAGACTCTCGGGGTACACGATTAGAAACCAACTGTCTCATGGCAGCATTTTCAGCCTAAACATTCTGTAAGTCAACATTTATAGCCTGGACGGCTGTTACCAACTTTTGAAGTTGCTCTGGAGTAGACATATGTTCTTTTTGGCATTGCAAACTACCAGATTCTGTCACCCCGGACCCCGGTTCCTGGTCACTCCACTCCCCTTCCTCATCACCTGTGGGTTCTTTGTCCAAGCTCCCGCCAAACCTCTTCTTCCACAACGCCTTTTTTTTTGTATGTAGTTAGGGTCTGCCCCGAAAGCAAGCCACCCTCACCCTTGGGTGAGTGGTCCGGGGGGCCCCTCTTCCGGTACAAACCAGTCTAGGGGAAAAGCCGTTAGGCATAAAAAAAACCTGTCCGGGCGGTGTCTGGTGGTATCCCCACAGAGATGTAACTGGTGGGTAGAACTGGCGAAGGATGAGTTGGAAGAGCCAGTTAAATGCCCAAGAGACCTTTAGTAATAACCAATATGCAGGTAGAAAAACAGGTAAGGCAAATGCTAAGCAAATGGCCATATAAGGAAACTGAGTAAGAAAAAATAAAAGGAGCAAAGGAGGAAGCCGTGGGAAAACTTTAGCACAGACAAAGCATAAACAATAAGGAAGTGAGGGGGCAGAGTCCAGAGAGAGCAAAAACAAGCACAGGGTCTAGAAGAGCAAGAGGGAAAATGGCCAAAAACATGCCAGAAAGGAAAACACGAACACTCCAACCTGAAAGCCTGACGCGAGTAGGTTGCAACGCGCAGGCTTCCGGGTTGGAGCGGTGGAAAAGGGATTCCGACGGCAGCAGCGCTCGGAATACTAGACCGTCACAGAGGGCTGCATGTAAACTTGGCGGGTGGGGCTAATGGCATCTCCAACGCCATCGACTCCACACACGCCAGCCCCGACGGCGTGTGACACAGTGAACTAATTGACACATGGACACTAAAGTGATGATTGATTGTAACCATAATCGGAGGAAGACCGGGTAACTAAGGGGCACCCCACACCTGGCCGACCATTCTGCGTGCTGCTAAGCAAAGTGGAAAAGTATACAGGGGGTTGATGCCAACCCAATCAAAATGGACCAAATAATCTAGGGTCCTATAATTAGTAGAACCAATGAGATGTCGTACTGAAGTCTACAGTAGTCATTTTGGAAGGAAGGGCTTAGATGTCCACCTGACAGAGTTTACCCAATCCCCTCACTCCATTACCATATACAGATATAGTACCTATAGGAAAGTTACCTTTTCCTAACCAATAGAATTGCATGTTAACTTTTGAGTGTTACACGTCAATGATGACGATTTTTGAGTATAAATGTTACAGCTCGTATGAAGTTCGTTGGAGTGCATGCTTTAGTAAAGGGAAAAGGTAATGGAGGGAGGGGGAGAAAATAAAATATAGCTAGAAGTAGAGAAGAATGCATATATCTAAGGGGAAGGGAAAAATGACTCAAGAATAACTGAGAAATAACTAAAGAAAAGATACCGGGGAAGACGCCCGAGAAAAGAGAGAGGATTCCGGGGAGGACACCCGAGAAGGGAGAGGATTTGCCTTATTCCTACGCTTTAATATAGCAGCTAGAAGAAACGTGTATCCAGAGTCCCAAATAAAAGGGGAACAAATAGACTACCACGGCAATTAAAGACACCGTGAAAGGGATACGTTTAAACTCCATGTCGGAGTAAAATTTAGAGATACATGTGGCCAGCTGGTGTTCGTCTAGTCTGTTAAACGTCTGTCTTACATGTTGTTTGTTGTGACATCATAAATTGAACATTTTCTTTAGAAGAACTGATTTAAATTTTACGTGATTGAATAACTGAGATATTATAGTAAACTAATTGATGTTTTTTGAGTAAAATAGAAGATATAAAATTATGGGAGAAAATCTGGATTGGAGCTTGCAGTGATTGGTGCTCGCTCATAATGTGGGAATTATTTAAAGTCATGTGAAGCTTTGACAATTGTTATATAAGGAGAAAGGGAACAGCTTTAAAGCATAGAAGACATAACTCCATTGGCACACCTAGGCAAACAATTGCTGAAACAGGCACCTAAGCTGAAAAAATACAGTACAGAGTGGGTTAGGGGGACTGCCCACAAAATGTTTATGCCATGGCCGCAGGGTGGGTCCTTATCTAAACTGTTTTGCAACACATGACGACATACTTGCATGCCACATACATGGGCAAAAAGTTAGACAAACGCCTACCTGTTCTAGAACTTTGGACGATGTATGAACAAGAGAAGGGAGAGGAGCCGCCAATAGATTGGATACTTAATGTATGCATAGAGGGGGGTGAGACTCCTACCGCACCACCCGCCCCAGCCAAAACGAAGATTGAAGAAAATAAAGATGAGGGGTTATACCCGCTGAGAGAACTTAAAGCAGCTATAGGGTATAGCAACCCGGCATATGGGTCACCTACGCAAAGTAGTGATGAAAATCAAGGAAAAGAAAAGGATATTACCTCCACAGTCCCAAACGGCAGGGAGAGATGTGATGATGAAAGAAGGGACCAGACACAGACAAGTGCATTTCTCGATAAGGAGAGAGAGAAGGCAAAAGATGGAAAGGAAATGAAGATAGAACTGATGAGATAGCATTTGCAAAAAACGAATGCATGGGAGGGCAAATTCTATTGAAATTTGATGGCAAAGTCATTGATGATGCAAAGCAAAGAGAGAGGCTAGATGGTGTACAGAGAAAAGAGAAAGCAAAAGAAGTAAGAGATGAAAGAATAAGAAAGAAAGATAGACAAAGGCGAGAACAGCTAGATCGCGAAGAGCAAGAAAGACAGCTCGATCGCAAACAGAGAGCAGCCAATGATCAAGACAGACAGCAGCAGCAAAGGTCAGAGGAAGAGCAAAGAATACGAGAGAAGAGAATAAAGAGACGAAGGGATGAGGAAATCCAAAGGGCAGATGAACATAGAAATGAAAAGAATAAGGAAGAAGATAGGGTCAGAGAAGAGGCGAGGAAACACAGAAAATTTGACGACGATGTAGAACATAAGCGGAGACAGAGAGCACACGATCTTGAATATCTGGGGAGAGAGGATAAAAAACCTGATCCAATGATAGATTGGGAAGACATCGAAGAATTCTTCCCTGCTTACAATTCAGTACCAGGCACGTCTAGGGCAAATATTGAAGATGGCTTCGACACCAGAAGCATCGGAGAAACGATCGATAGAATATATGACGAAATGGGTTTAGAACAAATACCCCAAGGGAAGGGGCAAGACGAGCACCTAGAGAGCACTCAACTTTACGACACTGAGGAAGTTTCCCTAAGTAGTGGGAATAGAGAACTATCCCTGGATAGATTAGAAATAAGTAGGAATAAAGAAGACACAAGAAGTGGCACGAGTTGGGCACAGACAATGTCCGACTCAGAAAGAGAGGAGCAGGTAGAAAAGGAGGAAGAAAGAAGGAGCGAAAGAAGACTCCCAAGGGAGAAAGGGATACGATGGTCAGACACTAGCGAGTCCACATCAAGGGCCTCAAAGTCAGCCACACAGTCAGACTGACACGAAGAAGTATCTAACGGTCAGAGGGGGGTGTCATCACCGCCCTATGTGGACAGGCTAAGGACATTGCCAGGCAGGCAGCGATGCTGGAATATTACCCCTGCAATAGATAGGAGAAAAATGAGAGAAGGAGAGAGAGTTAATCATCCCAATTTCCGTTACTCGAGAAAGGGGGGGCGAGACCACAATATATTCCATGGCCCTACGTGGATCGAGAACATTTGAAAAACAAGCTTCCAATGCTGACATCAGGAGCTTGAAAATGGATACACGAGTTAGAAAAAATGACAGGAGGGAACACGTTAGCTATAGGGGATTTCAAAGGTCTCCTAGTCGCCATACTTAGCGAGAGAGCAGACGATGTGTGGACACGGGCAGGTTACCCCAGTGTGACCACAATCCATACCGCGCATGACTGAGCTCCATTTAACAATTGCAGAGCCGCAGTATGGAAGAAACTACGAGTGCTTTACCCAGACACTTCTGATATGGGAGCTATAATGACATGTAAAATGAAGGAGTCTGAGGATCTGTTAATTTACATACAGAAATTTCAAGATGCATGGGTGCTCAAGACTCATGAATCTTGGACGAAATCTATACCTGTGTTCTACCATATAATGTGCCAAGGGCTGCCAGAGCCAGTACAAAAACAGCTCAAGAAATTGGTAGGAATCGAGGCTAAACCTTGGTCAGAAATACAGCTGACCACCACACACTATTGCAGGCTACTGCAAGAAAAGAATCGCAAAAAGGAAGATGCACAAAAGGGTGAGGAAGCAAAATTTGTGCAGAAGAAATTGTCAAAATATGCTCTTGAGGGAGCCATGATAACTAGCGCAGCTGAATCAAGCATGCCACAAGTCAATAATCCGCAGCAGAATAATCAGAGCAGTACTGGGTTTTACCCCAAGGGAAGAGGATTTAGAGGAAGAGGATGGCAGAGCAATCAGGGAGGTTTTCAAAATATTCAAGGAGGTTTTCAAATTATGCAAAATGGCAATCAAGATATCTCAAATGGGCAAATGATCTGACCACTGCCAGTATGTTGGTTGTGTGAGATGACAGGGCATTTAGCGGGCACATACGGAAATCAAGGCATGATGTAAAACGGTCAAGGAATAGGGGCAGGCATGGTGAATCCACCTGCGCCTTTACACCCGGGAGTTACACAGAATCACACAGTGCAACAACAAGGGCCAGGAACACAACACGGTGTGCAACCTCAGAATATAGTGAGTTTTCCACGAGGGCAGTCCCAACAGTCACCGCCGCAATTGTCACAAACGATGAGCTCAGGCCAGACCAGACCATGAATCCTTGAATGGGAAATAACACTGCCAATGGGGGAAATCCACCAGCACACAGTGGGCCCAAGCTATATGTGGATTAGGACAGCTCACTGGGTACCCTGATGTGTTCTATCCTATCAGTGACACCAGACCCTCACCAGGAACCTAGGGTGGATGTCGTTATAGGTAATAAAGATTATTCCTTCTTAGTTGGCACGGGTACAACACGATCGTGTATATGTGAAGGCAAATTTTCCATGTCCGGCAAGGCCATAAATACTCAGAGTTTCACAGGAGCTACAAGTCGTGTTCCCTTCACAAACACACTTCCAGTATTTATAGGAGAATGTGAAATGAATGTGCCTTTATTCTTTTTTATTTTTTTTTATTATTTATTGTGATATTAAACAGTTTTTTTTACACAATTACAGTCATATAAAAAATATATTTTTCAAAATGTTCTTATCTTCACAGCTTCACTACCGATAACAGACAAGAAAGAAGATATATTAATATTAAGTAAAACCTATCTGTTGTAGAACTCTAACTACATTTATGGTCAGGGCCGTTTCATGGCCTGAAGTCATTCGTACCCAAAACTCATCAGATGTCAGCCAGTCACTTGAGAAAACAAAATGTTCCAGATATTTCTTTCGGGCAGCCCATGTGCCTTCACAGAATCTTAACAGATGCTCCAGTGACTGATTTTTGGGATTTTGACATTGTGGGCATAGGTGCCTACTTCTTTCACCCTGGCCCCAACGAGCTAGAACCTCTCCTGTGTGGATCACCCCCAATCGAAGTCTGAGAAAGATTTGCCTCCCTATTGTATCCGGGAACTTCATCAAGTAATTTGCTACAGCATTAAGTTTCTTATCCGTCGGTGAGAGCGAGGGTGCCACGATTGAGGATCGTGTGTGGTCAATTGACTTTATCCAATCGCATGATAAAAGTTCCTTCTTAATCATGCGGTTTGTAATTAAAGTATCTATCCCACTATTACATCTAATAAGGATTCCTTGAGAAACATTTTTTAAGGCCTGTAAAATCCCTGCCGATTCTCGGCTCAAATGGACTTGAAGATCTTCGTATAGTGTGTTTCGTCTAGGATTTATTATCAGATTGTAGAGTGATAAGAGCTTCCAATCGGCAAGCGCCCCCAGTGAAGACAGACCTAGCTCCAATCGCAGGCTAGCCATTGGTAGACTATTTGGAAGATGTAATGCCTTTTTCCAAAAGTTGCCCTCTAAAATCTGCCAGTCTATATTCCAAACCAGGGGTTTTGCCTCTAATCCATATAGAAGAATTGGAACAATCTTTGCTCGATAAAAGCGAATCGCGGGAAGAAGGGAGAATTTACAATACTGCTTGATTATTTTCTGCAGTTGGGCCACCAATTGTCTGCATTTTAGTAGCATCTCTGCCCAGACTGTGCCCACTTTAGGTGTTGCATACAAAGTATATCCCAAGTAAATCACCTCCTCCGTTACCGGAATTCGTATATCCCCCATAGACCACCCACATTTCTCTCCTCTACCCCCTTTCTTCCCAAAAATCACTATTTTGGATTTCTCTGGATTAACCTTAAGATCATTTTCTGTCATATATTGATCCAAGGCATTTAGCAACCTCTGCAGTCCCACTGGTGTTCTGTCCAGGAGGACGATATCATCTGCATACATGAGCCACTTTATTGAATTTGTGCCTAACTTGGCACTGCCCAATGCTGCCCCATCGACCTCCTGTCCAAAATCGGCCAAGTAAAAACTAAACAAGAAGGGAGCCACCATACACCCCTGCCTCACCCCCCCTCTTCACAGGGATAAGTGCTGATAAGAACCCCTCTGCGTTTAATTTTACTTGGACTGAATTTCCTTCGTGGATTGAGACCAGAATATCAATAAGTTGGGGTGGAGCTCCCCTGTCTCTTAATTTAAACCATAATCTGTCCCGATTTACCAAGTCAAACGCGCTAGATAGATCTATAAATGCGCCATATATGGAAAGCACTATGCCATTTAAGGATGTCGAATGACCCTTTCGAAAGCCCGTCTGTTATTTTGGAAGAATGTTATTTAACTCAGCCCAATATTCCAGTTCTCTTAACACGAGGCTGGAAAACAACTTACTTTCCACGTCAAGGAGGGTGATTGGTCTGTAATTCTGGGGATCTCTTCTGTCCCCCTTCTTGAATATTGGGACGATAATTCCCGTCTTCCAAGATGACGGGATCATTTTAAGACTCAAGATCCCATGAAACAGAGTATTTAATAGACCAGCCCACCTTTTGGGGTTTCCTTTCAGAACTTGATATGTTAACCCTCCTGGACCAGCCGCCCTTGAGGCTGAAGACTTAATTATAAGGGCATGGATGACCTCTTCCGTTATATCCAGATTCCATTGTACTCCGGAAATAGGGAAGAATAAACCCCCCCTTGGCTTAGTATATTTCTTTGACAGAAAGTTTACCCACTCCAACTCTGTGACCATATTTGCCTGAGCACCGGCTTGGTCCATCGATTGTTGGTTAATTAATGACCAAAAATGTTGTGAGTTCTTATTTAGAATTGCCTTAAGCATAGTTTCCCCGTCCTCCTGGGCCCGGAGCATTTGCTGCTGTTTCGACCATTGTTTATACTTACTTCTGATTCCCTTTATTTTAACTTGTCTGATTGCTATGACATGTTCTTCCCTTCGAATGGCACTTATTGCCCACCGCATCTCACGTTTCTTTTCCCAAGTTTGCTTATCAAATGTATGTTTATGGTTTTTTCTCATTTTCCCCGTCACACAGTTTGGGGCTTCAACCGACCACAAGAAGTCATGGAAAACATACGGATTGCACATATGTTTCCACTTTCTTTCACTTAGCTCTTGTTTGCACTTATCCAATGCTCTGTTTAACTCCTCTCCCTCCCTTTTATATTTAACTAGACGATTTTTCTGATTATTTACTACTGTGCAGTCCATCTGCATCTTTACCTTCCTAACATTCTTCCATTTTACCGACATTTCCAGACGTTTGTGGTCGCTTATGCCTCCTTCCCTTACTCTCATGTTTTCACATTGAGCAAACATACCTGCTGACATAAACATATAGTCCAATATAGACTCTGAACCTCCCCGGGACCAGGTACTTGCTGCTGGAATGTCCCCCTCCAGGGATCCATTCCCCATTTTCAGATCCCATTCTTTAAAAAAGGATCTCCACACTTTTCCATTTGCAGAAATGGCTTTGTGGGTTGTTATTCCTCTCCCTTTACCACCCTCCACACATTGGGAATTTAGATCTCCTGCCACCAACACATATGCATTGGGATAAGCCAGTTTTATTCCTGTCAGCACACCCGACAGACCGTCCAGAAAAATAGTAAGCTTCGAGCACGCGGGATTCCAATATAAATTTACTACTACTATTTGTTTTGACCCATTTGATGTATAGGCCTCACAAATTACTGCCAAAATCCCCTCTCGTTGATCTGAGATTATTTTTACTTCTTTAAAGAGAGTGGATTTACAGGCAAGTAGCAGGCCTCCCTTTGGCCTTCCTTTCCCACTGGTTGTTGCTGGTTGGGTGATAATTCTGAACCCCTCCAATTCTGGCCCATTAACCAGCCAAGTCTCCTGTAGGATAACCAGGGCGTTTAAACCAAATATCTCCGCTCTCATATTGAGATTTCTAAACGAACTGGAGCCCCGTGTGTTCCAGCTCACTACCCTCATCCCTCCCAACTAAAGGCAGGTATCACCCATGCCTAATTTCTGGCAAACCTGTGTTAAAATCTCTGGTAATAGTACCCACATTGCCCGTTTATCCTCCTCCGATTTCTCACGGGTAGCCACCGGTGTTCTTTTTACTTGATCATTTTGTATTATTCCTCCTTCACTCCCTCCTTTTCCCCGTTCTTCCTCTACCCCCAAATCTAGTGGGATGGCTTCGTATACAATTATACCTTGACTCTGCAAGAGATCTGCTGCATCCAGCACTGCCCTTGCTCCTACCTTAGATGTAAATCCCACTTTCACAAAATGGGTTGCTTGACTGTCAGGAAATTTAATGTACTCAATATCACTTGATGATAATAGGTAAAGTTCTGGTATCTTTTTAAACAATATCAAAAGTGACCCTCTATTTAGATATTTACAATTCATCTTATCTTTCTGACCTCGGAACCAGAGCCGAGGTATAGCAAACGGATTTATTTTTGTCAAAGCTAATTCTCTTTCAGCTCTTCCTTCTAACTCTCCCTCTTTTCGACATTCAGTTTGACTGTCTTTTAATTGCTCTGACGAGGCATTGTTTATTGCCCCTTCTTCTGAGGTTAATGGTGATAATAACTCCCCTTGGGTTACCATTGGTAGAAGGTCTTCTCTTGCCCTTTCCTCTCCTTTTTCCAATTGTTCAGATGCCTTATTGGTCCTTTTTTGCCCTTTCAAAAATATTGGAGCTATTTTTAATACCGGAGCCCTTAACTGAGGAGAAGTTGTGGGCGCCTGTTTAACCCTAGGCAAAAGAATAGGGGCCTACTTTATTGATTTCTTTGCAATCTCCAATGGCAGTATACCCGCAGCTAGGCCAATTGAGTTTTCCAAGTTTTTACTGCCAATTTGTTCTGTTTGTATTCCTACTGTTCTCTTAGATGGTTCCTTAGTATCGGGGTTCCATTTTTTCCTTGTCTTCTTTTGATTGATTTCAAACCCGATCACCCCAGAAGATTCTGTCTCAAATCCAAATAGCAATTTCTCCTCTTTATTCTTCTTTTTCTTATTCTGCTTATTAGGTAAGCTCACTATATTCTGAATGAATTTGTTTGTATCAGAATTGCTCGCCTTCTTTCCCTTCATGTTTTTTTATTTCTTTTCTTGCCTAGACACTTGCTGTGATTTATGCCTTGCATTTTTTTGTTTCCTTCTTCTCCCCCTCCTCTTTTTTTGTGTGATTTGTTCTTCTTTGTCTTCTCCATCACCCTCTTCCTTCTCCAAGTCATTTAGTTTTGGGGGAGACTCTTCCTCTATGCAGATCACCTCTACTTGTGGAATAGCTTCCGCCAGGTGGGCTAGGCGACAGAACTCTTCCAACACTGATGAGGATAATGGCGTGTCGTCCCAAATCACTGGTGATTGTTCTTTCGCGGGCTCTACTGAGCGAACTAGTTCTTGCCCCTTATTTCCTTGGATCGGAGACAAGTTATACAGCATTGCTTTGATTTCTTTTCCATCTAGACTTATGCTTTGAAGCATTTTATTAATGTTAGCTATCTCCATATTTTGGGATGTCAGAGCTCCAGTCAATGATGTTTTTGAAGGAAGAATTGTACTGTTTATGGCCGTAGTAAGGCCAACTATTGAGGACTCAAACAGATCGAAATCTTTAGATATTTCTAACAAAATCCCAGTGTGCGCTTGAGTGTCACTTTTGGTTGCCTCCAAGACCCCTACCAAGGAATTGAGGACAAAATGTAGAGCTGTTAAAGTAATCTGGTTAGCGCTGTGCTCCTTAGTTGACGGACTTTCTAGAGGAATATGTTCATGTGTATTCGTTGGCGAATTCGTTGTCAGATGGACCCCTAGGCCAGTTTTATTATTTATTATTTCATTTGATGGGGGATCAGAGTCTAACCCAGTCCCTGGTGGAATTGCAGACAAATTGCTGCCATCCGAGAAGTCGAGGCTTGCTATTTGCAAAGAAGTATTTCTCCTTTCATCCACCAGGTTTATATTGCAAATCATAGGAGTTGTTACACCCTCTCCTTCTTCTATACACTTTCTCTGCCCTCCTCTCTGAAAATAGTGATCTATAGTTCCTTTAATATTTGAGGTTGTTAGTGTATAATCCTTTCCCCGTTTAAGCGTTGAAACCAATGAGGCAGCTATATGTCCCGGGTCTATCCTTCTACTCTGATGTAACTGAGTAGAGTTATGTATTTGTGCATAGGTTAGCACGGGCTGCCCTGCTGGAATACTCATTTGCAACTCCTGCAAGGTATTATCATGTTGGATTGGAACACAGTCATTTCTGGGGCTCTCCCCCCCCCTGCTCCTTATGGTCGTCCGCCCCCGGGCCGCTTCTCAGATTATATCTTGTTGACATAATAATTCCTCAGTTGCTCTTTTGTATCGGGTCACGTCCGTCTGACGGGATCAAAGAGGTCAAAGCCTCCACAGTCTCCCGTTCCGCCTTTGTTCTTGCAGTGCTTGTTTTCCAGGTATATGCTAATATAAGTGGGTCTTTGCCTCTGTTGCCCAAATAAATCGCGTATCAAAATAGACTGATTATTGGCACTCGTTACAGACAGACGTTTACATTGAGGGGGACTTACTTGAGTTCCCCAGTATCAGCGTCTTTATGTGTTCCTGGATCTTAATACCTCAGCCGAGGTCCAGCATCCAGCCAAACAGCAAAACAGACAGCAGCCCTTTTCGTGGCAGGGCTTATCGCCGCAAGGGCTGCTGGGTCCCCTTTTTCTAGGCACTTCCTCCTTCCTCCTTCTTCCAGGAGGCGGGACAGGAGTCGAATTAAAGGTAAAGGCACCACTTCAGGCACCAGTTCAGTCTGTGTGCGAGCGTTCTCGCACAGCTGATCTTTGAAGTGAAATGCAGCAAAACAGACGGCAGCCCTTTTCGCAGCAGGGCCTTTATCATATTCACGACAGACCCCATAAACATTTTTTTTTGGAAAATCATATTTTATTAAGTTTTGCATGTGTTATAACATCACAGAGCATGTTTAAAGATGGGATAACAAAAGAACCAATTATAACACGTCCGCCCCCGACCATCCCCCCATATCCCTCCCCCCTCCCTCCTCCAGTTCAAGTTCTCATTTTGTGCTTGCTTATCGGGTTCTTGAGGAGCATAACGGTGTTGTCGTGATGTGTTACTTAGCACGCCAAAGTCATGAGCCAAGTTTCAGAAAGTTCACAATCGAGTCAATGGGCAGCCGCCTATCTTCCCCGGGAGAGGGGCCCCCGGGTAGGTTGTACCACATTAGGCGGGGCGTCCGTATTTATCAAAGAAGGGCAGCCATGTCTCTTCCATATTCGACTTAGCCTCGTCAAGGAGATGTGTAAGAAATTCCATATCGTAGATGGCCCGCACTTTGGTGACCCATGCCCGGCATTCCGGGGCTTTTCCATTTCTGCGCCAGACAGCACGTGACCGCCACCAGCATAATCTGTAGCATATGGTCCTGGGTGTCTTCCTGGCCATCTCCGGAAACTATTCCGAAGAGGAGAAGCCAGGGGCAAGAAGTTCGTTCAACCTCGTCCACCCCTTTAATCCAAGTTAACACCTCTCCCCAATATTTTTAGACCACTGGGCACCCCCACCACATATGAATATAGTCCCCCCTCACTGTCTTGCATTTCCAGCAGTGTGGATCGTATCCCGGCCTCATTCTAGCAATCCTCTGTGGGGGGTAGTGCCATCGATGTAAAACCTTGAGTGCTTGGTGGCGATATTGGAGTGAGGCCGTGGATCTATTGGCCCGCCTGCACATTTCTGTCCATATTTCATCATCGATTTTCTGTCCCAGGTCTCTTCCCCATTGCGTGTGTGCCGGTGGTGGGTCTCTTGGGACAGAAAATAGGAGGAGTTCATAGAGGCGAGATATTATCCCCTTAGAGCCCCTGGCAGAGAGGAGAAGTTTCTCAAAGTCTGTAAGGTCCCTCCTGAGGGTATCCCCCTATGATGGTTCAGTGAGGACCCCCTTAAGTTGGAGATAAGGTAAGGGAGACAGGGTACCTATTCCCAGGGCTTCCTCCAGATCGCTCAGAGGTAGTAACGTGCTCCCCATCTAGAGGTGGCCGGTCCTGCTAAGGCCGGCTTCGAACCACTTTTGGTATGCTGCTGGCTCTGCGATCTTAGCTAAGAAGCGGGGGGCCTAGATGCAGCTCAGTGGGGAGGGCTAGGTCGTGAGCCAGCGATAGTAACCTCCCTCCCTCCACAGGGACCACAGTACCTTCAAGACTGGGTGGTTCAGGACACTTCTCTGGATGTTTCTCCTAGGGACCCAGAGCCATTCTTCCACTGCGACAGGTGCAAGAACCCTATTATCCATGGCCACCCATTGTTTTTCTGTACCGGGGAGAAGTGGTCGGGCAAGATCCTCAGCTGGGAGGCCCTGTGATATGTTTCCAAGTCGGGGTATCCTACCCCGCCATCGTCCTTCAATCTGGTTAGTACCTCGTAAGAGATCCTATGTTTTTTGCCCGACCAGAGGAAATTGAGAAGGACTCGCTTAGTTTCCGTGATGAATGTTTTGGGGATCAGCACCGGGAGCATTTGGAAGAGAAATAGGAACTTGGAGAGAACAACCATTTTTATAAGATTAAGGTGTGCCATCCAGGAGAGACCCAACCCTGCCCACCTTTCCACATCTTTTCTGATTGCTGCCCAGAGGGGGGGGGGGGTTGGCCGAGTATAAGTCTTTGGGGTTACGTGTCACCTGGACCGCCAGATACTGAAATCCCTCCTCCCGTGAAGTAAAGGGGAGCCCTTTCACATAGGCTACCTCCGAGTTTATAGGTTTCCCCCTGTGAATGCCACCGACTTCTCAAGGTTGACCTTGTACCCTGACAGTTCCCCGTAACGTGAGAGACCCTGTAGCATCCTGGGGACCGTCTGGGATGGCGTCATAATGTAGAGCAGTGCATCGTCTGCGAAAAGGCAGATTTTGCAATGTGTATCTCCTATCTGTACCCCACTGATGGCCTCATCGTTGCGGACCGAGATCGCCCATGGTTCTATTACAAGTGCGTAAATTAACGGGGACAGTGGGCAACCCTGTCGTGTGCCCCGCTCGAGGGGGAATACTCTCGACTCTGTCCCATTTGTTACTACTCTGGCGGAGGGAGAGGAGTAAAGCGCGGACATCCAGCCAAGCCACCTCGGGCCCATGCCCATAGTCGTGAAAACCTCCCCCATGAAAGCCCAACTGACCCTGTCGAAGGCTTTCTCTGCATCAAGGGCCAGTAGGAGTGCGCCCTCATCCTGAACCACCCTGGAGGTGCTGTCACAGGCAGAGGAGTCCTCCCACAGTATCTCCTCACCTGTAGTTTCTGACGCTCTGGCTGGGGGCTCGACCTTCTTCTCCCTTCTTGTTCCTGTAGAATCGTCCTCCTTTTTCTTAGTTCTCCTCTCTCCTTTCTTGTCGTGTAGATAGGGACGGGCCCCCCCAGAAGCCACCGTGACCGCCAAGGAACCCGGTCAAAGGGGTATACAGAGGAGCCAGCCCCCTAACAGGGAAAAAGCCGAAACCAGCAGCAAAAAACCCTGTTCCGCTATCTTGATGGACGCCGTACCGCAGGTAGCAGGTATGAAGGTAAGTAGAGGCAGTGGAATCAAGCAGAGCCTTGGTACAGAACCGAGTTCGTAGGGGAACTGCAATACTCCAAAAGAAAATAGGAAAAAAGGGAAAAAAGGTGGAAAATACAGGATGCCGGGAAATAGGCGATTAGGACCTAAAGAGATGTTCGTGTAAAGCAGAAGGACTGCTGGGCAGGCAAGCGGAACAACAGGGAAAAGGAGGGAGTAGGCAAACAAGAGAGAAAAGAAAGTAAGAAGGAGAGGGAGAGGGAGAGAGAGAGTGATAGCGCAAAGGGAAGAAAATACAATAGAAAGCTAGGAAAGAATCCAGGCAAGCGCGAAAGAGTACGGCTTCCGAACGGCTTGTAGTAAGGAGCCGACACAGGTAAAGCCTTGGATACAAAGTATCCTCCCCGAAGGGAGGCGTAGGAAGGAGGAACCGCGGGTTGGCTCTGAGAAGAGAAATGTAAACTAAAGGCAGAGCCGGCAGCGGTCAGGGCAACAGAACAAAAGAGGACAGACTGGTACCCGAGAGGCAAGGGTGCCAGAAGGGGGAATATCAGGCAGAGGCACAGGGGGTACTGGAGCGAAGGCACACGAACAGCGGGAAAACAACTTGAGCGTCGGTAACTAAAAAGTTGCAACGCTACGAGCAGGGGGCGTGGCTATTATTTATATGGCCGGTCCTCGGACATCTAGTCCGTTAACGAGAGGTTGACGGTGTTCCGACTGCCGACCGTCCATCTTGCCCACAGTTTCCAGGATCGCGTCGTGACAGTATGCCCCCTCTTCATTTGGGTCCCTCCAGGTTTACCCGGATGGAGTCAGTGGAATTGGCGGAGCAGTCTCGGGGCATGTATATGACTCTTGGGTTCCCAAGTTCATTCAGCTGGGGAATACCCCTTCCAGTGGACTAGGTATTGTAGAGTTCCCCGTCTATACCGGGAATCGATCAGTTTTTCTACCTTGTATTCTTCAGGCTCTGGGTCTTTGGCTATGGAAAGACGAGGAATTGGGCGTCCTTGAGGGTCGGACTGGTACGCCTTCAGAAGAGATGAATGAAAGACCAGGTGGATCCCTTTGAACCTGGGAGGCAACTGTAGGCGGAAGGCTACCGGATTGACCTTAGAGGAGATTGGAAATGGACCCACCTTGGTAAGTACTTGGTCGATAACCAAACTAGTGTGCCTATTTCCCATCGGGGTTTGGTTGTCTTTTCTGATCAGCATAAATCTTATACTTCCTCTTACTGGCCTCAAAGTTCTGCTGTGCTTCTCTGTGCATCCGTTTCAGATCCTCTAGATGTTGATCTAAAGTGGGCATAGTGGTGGTAGAGATTCCAAACAGAGGCACATGATGAGGGTGGAAACCATAGGTATAATAGAAGGGACTGAATTCAGTAGCTGAATGGGTGGCATTGTTGTAGGTGAACTCGGCCAGCGGCAGAAAGTGTTTCCATTTCTCTTGTTCCTGATTACAGAAGCAACGGATGTATTGCTCTATGGTAGCATTGAGACGTTCAGTCTGCTCGTTGCTTTGTGGATGGTAACCCAAAGAAAGCGCACGTCTGATACCGAGCTGTCTGCACAGGTTATACCAAAACCTAGATGTAAATTGGGATCCTCTATCCGACAAGATGGTATGGGGGAGACCATGTAGGTGGACCACATCTTTCAAAAACACAGAAGCGGCTTCAGGTGCGCTTGGTATGCCCGGAAGGGGGGAGAAATGTGCCATCTTACTAAGAGAATCCACCGTAACCATTATGGCCGTACATCCTTGGGACTGTGGGAGATCAACTATAAAGTCGGTGGAAATATGCTCCCAAAGTTGTGAGGGTATTGGTTCTTGCTGGAGTAGATCTACTGGCTGTTCAGTAGATGGCTTGTTCATGGCACATATGGGACATGTCTTAACATAACTCTTGGTGTCCTTAATCATTGTCGGCCACCAGAAATGTCTGGTAAGTAGGTCTAACGTAGTCTTTTGACCCTTATGACCAGCAGAAGGAAGGTCGTGGCACCAGGACATGGCTTGTGTCTGTAGTGGTTTGGAGGGAAGATACAGCAAGCCCTTGTGAAAGTACAAATCCCCTCGTCTCTCTAAACCTTGCTCTTGGTCTAGGGTCGCCGGTAGACGACGGGTGGAGGCCTTGACTTCCTTAAGGAAGGAGTGAATTTGCTCCCAAGATCTCCTTTCCGGCCAATATTTCTTCAGCACCTTGGGGTTGCTCTATGTCCTCTGCCAAGCATCTGGACAATGTGTCGGCCAGGGTATTCTCCTTCCCAGGTATATATGTTATAACAAAATCATACTGTGAGAAGAAGTACACCCAACGGGCATGGCGGGAATTCCCACATTCCATCTGCTGTAGGACCTTAAGATTTATGTGATCGGTGCGAACCAGAAAAGGATGCATAGCTCCTTGTGATAAGTGTCTCCATTCCATGCATGCTTGACGGATAGCGAATAATTCCCTTTCAATCACTGAATAATTGCATTCACAGGAGATTACAGTCCGTGAATAGTAGGCCACAGGATGCTCCTTGCCGTCTTCCCCCTTCTGTAGCAAAGCTGCCCCTAAGGCTCCGCCAGAGGCATCCGTCTGTACCACAAATGGCAGGGATTGATTAGGTTGGACCAGTATAGGGGCCGTGGTGAAGACCGTTTTAAGATGTTGGAAAGCTGCTTCGGCTCTCTCGCCCCACTCAAACTTTCTTCCCTTCTTGAGGAGATTGGTTATAGGTAAGACGATGTCTGAAAGCCCCGGAATAAACCGGCAGTAGAAATTGGATAGGCCTAGAAATCTCTGCAGATTCTTAGGGGACGTAGGAGTGGCCCACTGTAACACAGCCTTAACCTTATCCGGATCCATTTGGATTCCACCCTTTGAGAGTATGAATCCCAGATAAGACACAGAAGAGGCCTCAAAGGTAAATTTTTCCGGTTTGACCAGGAGTTGATTGTTCCTTAGCTTTTGCAAGACTTCTGTAACATGTCGTCGATGTTCCATTAAGGAAGAGGAGAAGATCAAAATGTCGTCGAGATATACCACTACCGAAGAAAACAATAGGTCGGAGAACACCTTGTCCACAAAGCGTTGGAAGGCAGCGGGAGCGTTCACCAGACCAAAGGGCATTACTCGATACTCGTAGTGCCCCAGTGGTGTTCTAAATGCTGTCTTCCATTCATCTCCACTTCTGATTCTGAGCAGATGATAAGCCCCCCTTAAATCAAGCTTAGTGAACACTCTTGACCCTTGTACAGCCTCAAGCACGTTCTTAATCAGGGGCATAGGGTAGCGGTCCCTCACCGTCACACTGTTCAAGCCCCGATAGTCGATACAAGGACACAACTCTGTTGTTCCTTTCTTTGGTATGAAAAACATGGAGGCCCCTGCAGACGACCGAGACTCCTGAATGAGTCCATTCTGCAGGGTGGTTTCTAGGTATTCCTTGAGAGCCCTTCTTTCAGGTAGAGACATAGGGTACATGCGACCGAATGGTACCGATGCTCCAGGTATCAATTCAATCGCGCAGTCCTCTGGGCGATGGGGTGGTAAGGCACGAGGAAGCTGTTCTTCAAAGATATCTGAGAACTGTTGATAACATGGAGGAATACATTGTATGACTTTAATGGGCATGGAGACTGCAGTTCCCTCGCCGGTCTCTGGAGTAAGTTGTTGCAGGCAGTGCAGATTACAGTATTCAGAGCGAAAACAGATCGTGTTGGCTTTCCAATCTATACTAGGATTATGCCTTCGGAGCCAAGGCATACCCAAGATAATCGGGAAATGGGCTGCCCGAATGACATCAAAGGTGATCTGCTCCCGATGTTGAAACAGAATTAATTCAGCGGCACAGGATTCCTGAACTATGGGTCCAGAAACCAATGGTGATCCATCAACCCCTTCTACTGGAAGAGGGTTGCTCTTGTTACACAAAGGAATATGTTCTTTGTGTGCCCACTGCACGTCTAGGAAGTTGCCTGCTGCTCCACAATCTAGCATTGCCAACACTTCCAAGGTGGGCAAAGCTTGGAAGGTCAATTTGACTGAAAAAACTATAAGTCTGTTATCTACAGTATCCTTTTCTAACTGAGTAACATTGCAGGGATCCGCTGTTTCTTCCCGGGAACTTTCCCTGCTCAAGACCGAGAGGTTGCGTTTCCCGAACGCCTCGGTGGTACTTCAGGACAGTTGAGTAGCAGATGTTTAGAAGAACCGCAGTACATACAAAGCCCTTGCTCCTTGCGTCTCTTGCGTTCTTCCGGTGACAATGGACCTCTTGCTGCTCCGATTTGCATTGGTTCGTCCGTCGAGACCCGAGTGGGCTGTGGAGCTGGTGAGGGTCCGATCGGAGGAGGGGGGAACCGGTTTCTTCTCCTTTCCTGTCTTCTTTCTGACAGTCGGTATTCAATTTGAAGAGTGAGAGTCACTAACTCGTGAAAAGATAGCGGGCGGGCTACCCGTGCCAACTCGTCCTTAAGGTCATCATGTAACCCCCTGCGGAACAGAGTTTGTTGTGAGGAATCGGGCCAGCCTGCGTCGACTGCTAATTTCGTGAAGGTGGCGGCAAAGGTTTGTACGTCTTGGTTCCCTTGGCGAAGGTCAAGAAGAGCCTTGTACGATAAATATTGAACTTCGGGGTGGTAAAATCGGGCCTTAAACCTTTGGGTGAAAAGAGTGTAGTCATTTATTACTGGATCAGCCATGGCAATAAGGGGAGTGGCCCACGCTATGGCATTGCCCACCAAATTGGACACAAGAAAGCCAACCTTGGCTCTATCCAATTCGTAAGTCTTGGTTCTGAACGCAAAATACACCATACAGGCATCCATAAATTCTTTGAGAGTCTTTGGGTTTCCATCATATTTTCTGAAAGCGAAAGCGAGAGGAGGAAGGTTGCCTCGGCTGTCATCGCGTGCGGTAGCCTGTTGTCTTTGGGCCAGGTTCTCTGCACGAAGAGTCTGAACGTCCACTTGGAGTCCTTGAAGAGCTGTAACAATCTCCTGATACTGTTCCAGTGAAGCCATGTCGGTTTCTTTGCGTTGCAAGCTGTCACAGGCAGAGGAGTCCTCCCACAGTATCTCCTCACCTGTAGTCTCTGACGCTCTGGCTGGGGGCTCGACCTTCTTCTTCCTTCTTGTTCCTGTAGAATCATCCTCTTTTTTCTTAGTTTTACTGTCTCCTTTCTTGTCGTGTAGCTAGGGACGGGCCACCCCAGAAGCCACCATGACCACCAAGGAACCCGGTCAAAGGGGTATCCAGAGGAGCCAGCCCCCTAACAGGGAAAAAGCCGAAACCGGCAGCAAAAAACCCTGTTCTGCTGTCTTGATGGACGCCGTACCGCAGGTAGCAGGTATGAAGGTAAGTAGAGGCAGTGGAATCAAGCAGAGCCTTGGTACACAACTGAGTTCGTAGGGGAACTGCAATACTCCAGGAGAAAATAGGAAAAAAGGTGGAAAATACAGGATGCCGGGAAATAGGCAATTAGGACCTAAAGAGATGTTCGTGTAAAACAGAAGGACTGCTGGGCAGGCATGGGTAACAACAGGGAAAAGGAGGGAGTAGGCAAACAAGAGAGAAAAGAAAGTAAGAAGGAGAGGAAGAGAGAGAGAGAGAGAGAGAGAGAGAGAGAGAGAGAGAGAGAGAGAGAGAGAGAGAGAGCGCAAAGGGAAGAAAATACAATAGAAAGCTGGGAAAGAATCCAGGCAAGCGCGAAAGAGTACGGCTTCCGAACGGCTTGTGGTAAGAAGCCGACACAGGTAAAGCCTTGGATACAAAGTATCCTCCCCGAAGGGAGGCGTAGGAAGGAGGAACCGCGGGTTGGCTCTGAGAAGAGAAATGTAAACTAAAGGCAGAGCCGGCAGCGGTCAGGGCAACAGAACAAAAGAGGACAGACTGGTATCCAAGAGGCAAGGGTGCCAGAAGGGGGAATATCAGGCGGAGGCACAGGGGGTACCGGAGCGAAGGCACACGAACAGCGGGAAAACAACTCGAGCGTCGGTAACTAAGAAGTTGCAATGCTACGAGCAGGGGGCGTGGCTATTATTTATATGGCCAGTCCTCGGACATCCAGTCCGTTAACGAGAGGTTGACGGTGTTCTACTGCCAACCCTCCATCTTGCCCACAGTTTCCAGGGTCGCATCATGACAGGTGAGCACATGGAGAGTCTTCCGCATGTTATCAGAGCCCTGTCTATTTAGGACGTATCCCGCTCGGTTGGGGTGTATCAAGGTAGGAAGGCAGTGTTCCAATCTGGAGGCCAAGATTCTTGCGAAGATCTTGGCGTCCAGGTTTAAGAGCGAGATAGGTCTATAGGACCCACACTCCATCTGGTCCTTGCCGGGTTTAGGTATTACAGTGATGAGAGCCTGTAGGAACGTAGTCGGAATTGAATCTCGGCTTCTGATTCTGTTAAATAATTTAGCTAATGGCTTTAGCAGGACAGATTGGGTCTGCTTACAGAAGTCCGCCGTATAGCCTTCACCCCCCGGTGCCTTGCCCGGCTTCAGTCTCTTGATGGCACCCTCCACCTCCTCCTCCGATATCTCCCCCTCCAGGGCCTGTAGCTCCAATTCTGACATCTTGGGCAGAGGGTGTTCGGCCAGGTAGGAACGGATACCGTCTAGTGATTCGCCTGCCTGTCTGGAGTAGAGCTTGCTATAGTAGTCGGCAAAACATTCCACAATTTCCTCCCGGCCTCTATGAATCCGGCCTGCCCCATCCCTGAGGTGAGCAACTCCTCTCTCAGCTCTACAGCCCCGGGTTCTTTGTGCTAAGAGGGTCCCGACTCGATCTCCCAGTTCGTAATACCTTTGCTTAGTATATCGCATTTTTTAATAACTTCCCCTATAAGGACCGTGTGGAGTTCCTGTCTTTTGCCTTGCATCTCCTCCAGGAGAGCCCCACGGTCCACCCCCGGAAGGCCCAGCCTAGCTCGCAGCCCGGCCAACTCTGCACTGATTCTTTTTTCAATTAGGCCTCTTTCCCGTTTACGCCTTGAACCTTCTGCGATAAGGAGACCCCTAAAGGTGGCTTTTGCAGCCTCTCATACCATGGACATATCGGTCTCCCCAGTGTCATTTGTCTCAAAATAGGCCAACATTTCTTTCCTCGTGAAGACCCGAAATACTGGGTCCCTGAGGAGCGTGTCGTTGCATCGCCATCGGGAAGATCTTGGGGAGACGGGCAGAGACCAGTTGGCTATGAGTAGTTCATGGTCGGACCATGTAATGGCTTCTACCTTCGGTTGTTCCACCACCCCGTATCCCTCTTCGGAGATCAGCAAAAGATTGATTCTAGTGTAGGTGCAGTGCAGAGGTGAGAAAAAGGTGTATCCGCCCTGGCCTGGATGTGTTTTGCACCAAACGTCTACCCAATAGTGTTCCCTCAGAAGGGTTTGCAAGGCCAGGTTGTCTTTGGAAATCCCCTTGGGTGCCCCCCCCTTCACGGACCACCAGTCCAGACGGGCATCCGATATCAGGTTGAAGTCCCCTCCCAATATCATGGCGCCCTCTGCCCATTCGTCCATGAAGTTAAAGATCTGGGTAAGGAAACGTATTTGTCCTGTGTTGGGTGCGTGTAAGGTGGCCAGGGTGATGCGCTCTCCCTCATAGGTTCCCTTAATACCTAAGAATCGACCCCCAAAGCCCCTCTTGGTTTCTACTCCCGTGAGACGAAACATCTTGCCAAGGAGAATGCCCACCCCTTCCTTTTTTTAACTCCTATGGGAGGCCCACTAGTTGCTACCAATCTCTTTCCCCTTTATTTTCGACTCTTTTCCTTACCTGTAGTGTATTTCCTGTAGGAAAAGGACTGTCAGGCATAGTTTACGGAACATATTACTCGTAAGGGACCTTTTGTTTTGGGAGTTGAGGCCCTTGACATTTAGCGTGCCTATCTTCCCTTCAATCATTTTCCTCTATCATTTCGTGCTCTATGAACCCCTCGGATTGTCCGCTACCTAGAACCCGCTGCAAGATTAGTGTCCTTGACTTGAGCTGGATTTACCCTTCCCCTGAACCCAGTCAAAAGCTCCATCCCCCCTCTCCGTCTCCCCCCCTTACCCGTCTTGTGGGGCGTTGAAGCGAGCAACAAACCGCCAGGGTCGCTACCCCGGCCCCAGGAAAAAGAATTTTGAATATAACACCTTGTGTCATGCCTTTCTTCACTACGTGCCAGCCTCTAGTGTTGGTGGTGGGTATCCAGTGGTGGTGTCCTCTCCCTCATTTACCCTCCAACCTTGGTGTACGGTCAACAAGTCTCAACCCTCTTGGAGCATGTCTCAGTGCGGGGCCGCGTGCCGCCAAAAGATCTCTATGGAGAATCGCAAAGTGTCACATCATGGAACCAGACAACAGCCTCAAAAGTGGGCACGTGTGCTCATGTGGGGTCTCCCCGATCTGTGGAGGGGTGTCTGGTCTTCTGATATTTGCATGCACCTTTGATTTTCAGCTTCCCCTGAGAGGGGTCAGGGCCCCGAGGGGCATGACCACGATATCTGTGGGTTCCACTCTGGTCTCCAGATGATCCCGCTTGGTCGCCCGTAAGGTCGTCTGTGGCCCTCTGAAGGTCCGTTTCTGTGACTAGTTGGTATCTCTGGCCCTGCCATTCGAACGCCAGGTAGAATGGATGACCCCAGCAATATCGCACTCTTTTTTTTTGTAGCCATCTGGTGATGGAGCCGCATTTCTTTCTCATCTGGAGTGTGATGGCAAAGAGATCTTGGTATATTGTCACTCTGGAATTGCCGTGTTGAATGTCATGTAAAGTTCTAGCCCTTTCCAGCACCCTAGCTTTGTCTCTATAGTAATGAAATCTTGCTAGGACCGAGCGTGGGCCCCTGCCTCCTATCGAGGAGAAGAGTTTCACCTGAGTCTGACCCCAGGACAATTCGGATGATGTCTTGGACTTTGCTTTCCAGTCCCACCGGGGTCTCTCCTTCGGTCGCCTCGAGGCCGAAAATTCTCAAGTTGTTCCTCCTCTCCTGGTTTTCCATATCATCAACCTTGAGCCGGAGATCTTCCTGGCGGCATTGCAGTTCCTTGAATTTGACATCCATTTGCGTTTCGAGGAGGTCTGTTGATACTTGATTATTCTCGACCCCTTCCATTCGGTCTTCTAATGTAGAGACCTTGGCCGTGAGGTTAGCCAGTTTGGCCTCCATGTCTGTCCTCATGCCTCTGATCTCCTCAAGGATCATTTGAATGTTACTCTGCATGGCGTTCATGTCTGGGGGCTGCGTGGTGGTCGGGCCGGTTTCCATCGTGTGGTGTCCTGTGGACAACTGGTATTACGCTAGAGTTTCTCTCCAACTCATGGGGTGCCAGGCACCTTGGGATGCCGGGAACTCTCGGGGTGTCTTCTGGGAGGGCCCCGGGGCCCTGGACCGCCTGCCCCGCCGTCTCAGCTCGAGCCCTCATAGTTATCTTACAGGTGGTGGAGCTGTATGCTAGGGTCTGAGCTCCAGTCTGTGATGCACCACTGCAAATTTGCCAGGAGGACAGCCTCCCTCGGTCCGGCCTTATGTCGCTGGGGTGCGCTGGACCACTGTGGAGCTCCTTCCGGGGGGTCCGGGCGGGCCTTAGCAGGTAGCTGGAGGTACGGGACTAGAGGCTCCGCCACTTAGGGGTGGGTCCGGCCTTAATTACCTCCTTGTGTCCCCTTGATGTGGCAGGCCCCCTGTACTGGAGTAGTGATCACAAGAGGATGTTGGTGGGAGTGCGGATTCTGGGGGAGCCTTCTGAGCGGGGGGTGGTGCTGTTTTTCACCTGCGGCAGCTACCACGTGGCGATCTTGTTAGGCAGCGCCCGTGGCGCGGGGCAGAGTGCAGCTGATGCGCAGGGCCCCAATATGGCTCTGAAGCGCAATGTGGAGCAAGAACCACGAGGCCCAACAACCGGACCCCTTCAGGTGGAACCCATACAGGCAGAGGGGTTGGCTGAGAGGTGGGGGGGGCCCAGGTGCGCTTCCGCGACATCCCAGGCCTGTTCCCAGCGTTTACGCGGGCTCCTCATCCCGCTGTTATTGCCCCCAGGAAGTCAAGCTAGGCGGGCCCCGCTGTGGTAGTGGCAGTGGTGCTTTGCGGAGGTGAGGGCCGCCGAGGCGGGCCTCTGCTATCCGTGTGGCAGTGGAAAAGTCACAGCGTGGCAAAGTGCAGTTGGCGAGCAGGGGCCCCCAAAATGGCCTCGCAATGCGATGCGGAGTAGGAGCCGTGGGGCCCAATGACCAGAACCCCTCCAGTGGAGCCGGCCAGGCAGATGGGCAGGCTGAGAGGTGGGGGGGCCCAGGCATGCTCCCACGACGGCCCGAGCCCGACCCCGGTGTCTGTGTGGGCTCCTCTGTTGGTTGTCACCACCCCCAGGGAGTCATGTACGGCGTGCTCTGCTGTCTTTATGGCAGCGGTGGACTTATGTGAATGGGCAGGTCACAGCGGTGGGGCCCGGGCCTGCTCCCGCGTCGGCCTGGGCCAATTCGTGTTGATGGTACCTGAGTCGGTGGGGGGGGTGCAGCTGCTCTTGCTAATCCCACGCTGCAGGCGGCCGTGTGCCGCTTATCTCCTGGAGTGGGGGGGTGGGCTGCTGGGAAGCAGTGGAGATCCTCTGGGGGCCCGTCCAGCCCCGCAGTGTTATGCCGGGCAGCGTTCGTTCCGTGGGCGAGCGCAGAGGGCACGGCTCCTCCTCCTTCAGCATGGCCTGCCAGCACACGGATCTCGTCGCGGAGCTTCCACGAGAGCGCTTTGGGGAGAGGGGGGCCGCGTTACGAACTCAGGTAGCGGGAGAACAGAGGCATCCCCTGATTCCACGTAACCTCCCTCGTGTTCCTCAAAGGTTCCCCTTCACGAATTCTGCTGGGAGTCGTCTCTCATAGACCGTTGTGGCATGTCTTGTGGCTTGTTTCCCGGGGCGATGTGGGGAGCTTGAAGATCAGGCAGCCATCTTGCCTGCGCCCCCTGGTGGCCTCACCAGTAAACATTTTGGGTGGTGATTTAATGACAATATGACAATCTCATTCATGGAGGAGGGCATAGTATGTTCAACTCCAGGAATGCACTATTCAAACGTATGTGAAATTATTAGAGCATACGCAGGACACACAGCCATGAGGGCTATACCATTAGAGCCAGAAATATTTGCGTATGGTATGCGCATACTTATGGCGGGGCTGCAAGGCCTTGCAGACAGAATCATGAAAACCCCAGATGAGTTTCTATTTAGACCAAGAATACCAATGCACGAGGAAGAGGGACAAGTATTTCCCTTGATGATACACACAGCTGCAGTACGAGGGAGAATGGCTTTGATTGATGGTATGATGACGAAGGCCCACAATGGTGCGCAATAATCACCATTGAAGAAGGATATAGATTGACTGACGTCACTAATGACGATCTGTTTGAAGAACAAGGATATATGGGAGAGACAATGGTGGAAGTGAGTCTCATTTTTGGGTGGAAATGATCAAAAGAGAAGTGCCTCAGAGAATGATGATGGCACGAAACCATCCTGAATATTTTCATGACGACATGGCCCAGGTGCCTATCTCAGTGTGGACCACAGGACCCTATGATGTAGGCCTATTGAAAGGAGTTAGAGAAGTGAAAATCAAATTGAAACCAAGAGCAATTCTACCAAAAGCATGACAATATCCCATGTCCAGAGAGGCAAATGAAGGTTTTTTTTAAGACAATTTCGGCTTTGATGGAACAGGGCATCTTAGTGATGTCTGAGTCGTCATGTAAGACGTCAGTTTACCCTGTGAAAAAAAGTAAGGGATGGTCTTGGAGGCTAATTCAGGATTTACGTCCAATAAATGATATTGTTGAGGCCGAGTTCCTTCTAGTCCCGAACCCGGCTACAATCTTGTGTAATATACCCGTTGAGGCAAAATATTTCACAGTGATTGACTTGAAAAATGCATTTTTCTCAATCCCGTTGCACCGTGACTCACAAGATCTGACGTCATTCACATTCAGACAGATACGCCTGAAGAGCACAAGGTTACCCCAGGGGTACTATGAGTCTCCTATTTTTAAGTCCTGCAGAGGAACCTAAAGAATATTGCATTAGAAAGCGTTGTCCTGCAATATGTGGATGACATCTTAATCTGCAGCACGACAGAGAAACAATGCAGGCACGATTCTGTTCAGCTATTGACTATACTGGCTGACAAAGGATATAAGGTTGACAAGGAAAAGCTAAAATATTGTCAACAAGAAGTGCTGTACATAGGCCAGTTAATCCCACATGAGGGGAAAAAGAGTGACCCCAGAAAGGGCTGAAGCCATACTTAACACGGCTAAGCCACACAAGATAAAACAGATGCAGAGCTTTTTAGACCTGTGCAACTATGTCAGGGCATGGGTCTTCGACTATAGCTCTTACACTAAGCCTTTCCTTCAGGCCCTAAAGAAGCCCCAAGTGATGAATGAAAAGATTGAATGGTCTGAGACCATGGAGGAAGGATTTGCTGAACTTAAAAAAGCTATTTGCACAGCACCAGTTCGAGGGATTCCTAATTATGCAGAGGAATTGTACCTGTTTTCACACACGAATGGTAGCGTTATGACAGCAGTGCTCACACAGAGAACCACATTGGGGTACAAGCCCCTGGCATATTACAGTTGGAATTTTGACCCGGTGATGTGATGAAAGGCCATTTCCTGTGCGAACAATGTTTAGCAGCTGCAGCGTTCGCCATAGAGAAGGCTACAACCATTGTAATGGGATGCTCAGTGACGTTGTACGTCGAGCACTCACGATTTGCTATCCTAGAGAAACCTAAGGGTTCATTGACATCTCAGAGAGCTTCTGCTTATGAAGTGATCATATTGAATCCATCGATTAAAGTAGTCCGATGTAAGATAGTGAACCCAGCTATGTTTATAGCAGAGCCAGTCACTGAAGGAGAACTGATCCATTACTGTGCAAACTATGAAGAATTCTATGATGAGATCCCCAGAGTGAAAGAAAATGCTTTGGCAGAAGGAGAAAGTGTCTTTATTGACGGATCTTCAAGAATTGATCAAAATGATGGGCAAAGATACACAGGCGTCGCAGTAATAAAACACACCGCAAATGGAGAATTTCGAGTACTCCTTAGTGCACGAATACCATCTCACTATTCAGCAGAGGCTGCAGAATTATTGTTGTTGATACTCACCATTGAGAATCACGCAGACAAGGAAGTAACGGTGTACAGTGACTCCGCCTCTGTGACGTCAACAGTGCACGCAGGCTTAGCGCGCTGGAAAAGGAGGGGCTATCTCCGAGCGGACAGCAAGCGAGTGCAGCACGCAGCCTTATTGGACAGGCTGATCAAGGCACTACAGCTCCCAGTGTGCATAGCGGTCATGAAATGCACCGCCCACACGGAAGGGACAGATTTTATCTCATGCGGAAATCAAGCAGCAGACATGGAAGCCAAACGTATGGCATCCAAAAGTGAGACGATCATGGAAGTGGAAGTAACCCATACCAATGAGAGAATGATGGTTGCACAAACTGCAGCTGAAGGCTATAACTAGGGCAAACACAGTTAATGGAACTCCAAGGGGAGGCACTACAGGAAGAGAAAAATCTTTGGAAATGGCAAGGGTGTTCTTTAAACCCCTTAGACAGTTTCTGGTGGTTAGATAGCACTGGTAAACCAGTGATGCCTATAGCCCTGTTAAATTAGCATTCGAGCAGCTACATATGAGATATGACAAATGAGAATCTTGCAGCAACGCTCGCAGAAGACTGGTTCGTACCAAATTTAACCAAGCATGTTGCATTTTTTTATAGTGAACTGTATAATCTGCCAACAATTCACAGCTGGGCACACATTAAAAGTAATGAGAGTAGTCATCCCCAGGCCAAATGGGCCTTTTTAGCACTTGCGTGTCGATTACGTCGACATGATTCAAGTATGTAACGGGTACAGATACTTAATTGTTATGGTGTGTCCATTCTCTAGATGGATAGTGGCAGCTCCATGTACACACCCAGACACTACCTGTGCGGCCACATTTTTAGTGAGAGAAGTGTTCCCAAGGTGGGGGGTGTGTGAAGTCATGAGATCAGATAATGGACCTCACTTTGTAAATGAGACATTCAGACAGATTAGCTTGCTGCTTGGTATAAAGCACAAGTTCTCATTGGCGTATCATCCACAAGGTAACAGATCTGTGAGAAGCTCAACGGCTTATTAAAGGAAAGGATAACCAAGCTGAAGCTTACTCTAAGAAAGGGATGGTTGCACTGCCTTCCTTTGGCAATGTATGCACTCAGGAACCAACCAGGCTCTGACCATCATCTTACGCCACACGAGATAGCCACAGGAAGAAGAATGAGAACTCCCCTGACACCCCGAGATAGAGCTAGATGTGATGCCCAGTCAACAGGAGAAATCTTAGGGTCTGAAATGCAAAATTACCTGAATTGCATGACACCTTGTCTTACTGTAATTTCAGAACAGCTGCAGCGACGACGAAAAGGGTGCAGTGCAGCACAGAACACAGAAGGAGATACTACTGCAGACACAGCTCAGTCTTTGCTTACCATCCGTTTTCCCTGGAGATACCATCTTGGTAAAGAACCATGTGAGGAAAAGGTGGGAAGAGCCAAGATTTAACAGTCCCTTTACAGTGGAGGACTCAACTCCTTCCGCAGTGAAACTACAAGGCAGGAGAGCTTGGATTTTGTCTGGGTGATATCAAACCCTACATCAGAGAAGGCCCGCTGCCTGCACCCCAACGCAAGGAGACTACGAGCGACGGGGAAGAACCACAGCACGTGCAGAAGAGATCCATGACGAAGAAAAAGGACGCATGACCAGCCAGACAAAGACAAAGAACTGTTTGCAAATTGTGGCTTAAAAAATTGGACACTTCCTTTGAGCAAAAAAGGGGATAAGGACATAAACGAAGGACACTCTGTGCATCCTAGTTGCAGGGTGAAGAAGAAAATTGCACGTATAAGCCACAAGGTAGTCTGTTGAACTTGAACTTTGAATCAAGACACATTAAAACTGTGATGAGGAACATGCCAAATTTTGACCGGGGACATGTAAATTGGAAGAAAATACAGTATCCAGACTCATTTCACACCGAGATACTATTCGCAATCGCTTATGGTGTCCCACAGTAGCGACATCACTAAAGATGTGTTGACATATTTTAATCTACTACTAAGATAATACCCATCATTGGTGGGGAGAATCACCAGTGTCACTGACTTTCTTCAAGATCCCGAAAATAAAAAGACAATAAGAAGATTGCTTACTGTAATTGCCGAACAAATTTCTCCTACTTCCTGAATACAGCGAGGAGAAGCCAAATGTCCCAAGCAGAGAAGTAAATGAGCTTGTCAATACATTGTTCTTTCGAATAATCGAAGACTGCCCAAATCTTGTCGGAAGAACGACAGACACACTCACGGTTCTCCAAGATCCAGCGAATACAGAACATCTGAGCACACTTCTAAATAAAATTGTGATCTTAGTTGCACTCCACGCAAACGGACAGTGCAGACATTGTCTACAGTGAAGTGAAAGCATACAGTCCTGAACACCAGCAAAACGGGACAGATGTCCCTGTCCCCAGAAGACAGTAGATTGGCCCACAACGTTGTCTTTCAGTCACTGATTTTCCAGAGATAGTGGGGAGACTGATCGATGTTGACGTCCTCACATTCATCAGAGACCCAGCCAATATTGCACAAATGGGCATGCTCTTGTATGGAATAGTACTACAGGTGGAACTCTCTAACCATCAGCAGAACTATCTGAGGAGATTCTAAAAGCTTTCCGCCGAGGGACAGATCGAGAAAGCATTGCATGAGACTTCCCTTCTTATTTTCCATTAACAAAGGCAACATGTCTTCGGGACTAAAGCAGATCAGGGGCACGGACTGGGAGCTAACATACTTTGAACATACACAGTAAAGAGACTTGCTGGATTATCACCTAGTTTTGACACTTCCCATATTTTAGTAAAAGAACTGTATCCTGAGATAACAGACAATTCATTAGTCCCAAGAGGGGGGACAATTGTGTTACACCTGAAACTCACAACAAAGAATCCGAAAAGACAATATTGTTTAAAGGAGTATTGTAAGAATTAACATTTTGGCGAATGATCGAGATGGGAATCCAGAACAGCAACCTCGTCCTCCCGCAGCAGGAACAACACCCCTATTCCTCTGGAAGTAAATGCTGCCGCCTGACGTACAGGGGCATAGTATATTTGTGTATTATATTCATCAATGGTTTACTGTCATTAACGATCAGAACTGCATTTTTCATTGGTGCACAAAGCATTCTAATTCCAGTGCACCCACCTAATGATGAACACATGAAGCCTACAAAGGCACTGTCATGGCCATTGGGCAAGGGCACAGGCCTTCATCACCTCCAGGGTCCAAATGGACCCTGTACTGGCGCCTCTGGCGCCAGGCTCATAGAAAGGTGTGCTTTGCACACCCTGTGCCTAAGGCATGTGCATCAGGGCCGGGCTTGGCCATAGAACATCATTGGGAGGCACGTGCCAGAGTCCTTGGGAGGAGCAAGGTGGAGCCACAAGGTGGGGCCAAAGGGAGGGGACAGAGCCAGCCTATATAAGGCCATCCCAACCACATGCCCACGCTTTGCATTAGTCTTCATTGCAGCGTGACACTTACCGCTGTTCCTCACCTTGGTTCCTGTTACTCCATCGCTGAAGATCATCTTACCTGATTCCAGCCGCTCCATCGCTGAAGGTTCACCTTACCTGACTCCAGCCACTCCATGGCTGAAGGTTCACTTTACCGTATTCTAGCCGCTCCATCGCTGAAGGCGCACCTTACCCGATTCCGGCCGCTTCATCGCTGAGACGCACCTTACCTGATTCCAACCACTCCATCGCTGTACGTGCATCCTACCTGCATTCCAGCGCCATCAGAGTTGGAGCCTTTCCTCACCCGATCCGGACTTCCAGCGATGCAGGAGCTTTGCTTCTTCTCCTCTTCATTGCGGTATCTTCATCCGGCGCCACGGGACTGCCTTCAAGCATCCAGGCTCTGCTTCGCGCTGTCAGACCGCTCCTACAAGGGGAAAGACACACAACAGGTTAGAAATCGTATAAATAACGACCTCTGGCCCACGCCATACGTGAGTCTTGAATTCCATCATAACGGCCAGCTTACCTGTTGACTTTGAGAGTCCCATCATCCTCAAGGGAATCCCCAGATCTGCTCACGCTTTCGATCTACCATCTTCACACCTGTAGGGAAGAGCAGAGACATTGGAAGAATTATTATTACTTACCATCAAGTCAAAAGACTCATTGCCAAAGACATTATTATAAACGAACAATAATCCAAGACTTACCTCTCAAGTGGATTGGTCGCAGGTGGTCTGGATCGCCACTCTCGCGGGCCAGAGAAGCAACTAGGCCCACTTTTTGCGCCCCTGCTGAAGGAAGCAGGACGGAGAGCTCAGCATTACAAAATAACAGGTGAGCTTGCATGGGAAAATTCTTGCGCACTATGTATTAGCACGAAAGAGTCGAGGGAATTCGTAACACCTCCATGCCATTCTCATTGCCTCTCATCTCCTCCCAGGGGCAATACCAGCATCCAGAACAGCACACTCCACAGCAGCTGGGTATAGTGGAGCCAAGCCAAGGGAGGGCGCCAACCGTGCCCCAAAGCCCCTGCAGAGACCAGGTGAGCGTAACAGAACACAAAGCCTCTCCAAATCTCTGCCTTGCCGTAATGGAAACCTCTGAAACTGACCAATTAGCCCAATTACTGGGGGAGCTGCTGGCTGAAGTGCATGCCTCAAGACAAGAGATTAACTCCTTGAGAAGAGACCTCATAGTAACCCGAGAGCTGACGGATGAGCTGGCAAGGCAAATGCTCCAGACACACGCAGGACAAGTTCCGTTACCCGGGATTACACCAACCCTGTTGCCCCAGCCATCACCTCCAATGCAAGTGGTACTCCCGGGGGAAGTCCCACTGGCTCCTCCAGAACGCTTCTTCGGCGACCGGAACAAATACGCTGTGTTCATGAACCAGTGCCATCTCCACTTCTTGCGTCGACCCGAAGCCTTCCCTAATGGCAGCGCAAGGGTGGCTTTTGTACTTTCCTATTTGGGAGGTTGTGCAGCCAACTGGACCATCCCATTAGTAACCCAGGATGATCCAATACTTCGGAATTTTGGGGAATTCCAACGGGAATTGGAAAAGCTGTTTGCCAGGCACACCCAAGGACAAGCATTAGACAACGAATTACTATCTCTCAGACAAGGGAGCCATGATTTATTTACTTACATTGCCACCTTCAACTACCTCATAGCACAGACTAATTGGGCAGAGGAGAAAAGAACCACACTATTTTACCGAGGGCTACGGGGTGAGTTAAAAGATGTGCTAGGTCAAGTGGTCAATCCGCCCGAGTGTTGTGCAGAATATATTAACCTAACTGTGCAACTGGACCATCGTCTACAAGACTGAAAAATGGATCGCACAAGGGCGTAAGGGAGGTCAGTTTATCTGCGACCTCGGGACAGTCAAACCAAGGCTCATGAAGCTACCGAACCTGTGCAAATTGGGGAATTCAGAGCTCCCATTTCCAAGACTGAGAGACAAAAGAGGAGATAACAACAACTTTGTTTATATTGCGGTAAAGCTGGACCTTTCTTGCGCGATTGCCCGGTTAAACCCCCCCGAAGAAAATGGTAGGGGCCACGGACAATGAAACCGAAGCAAAGCAACAGAAGTCGGAAAACTCGGACGCCCGGCAAGTGTAGGGGTCCACTTGTCCAGCGGAATCAAGAAAGTTGTACAGACCTCCCACCCGGTCATCCCGGTACTAATAACCCACCACCAACAACCGTCAAGAGTCCATGCCCTGAAAATCTACATTGATAGTGGTGCGGTGGGGAATTACATCGATCAGGATTTGGCCACACGGATAGACCTTCCACTTCAGCAAACACCATGCTCGGAAAACATCACTGTCATGGATGGCTCGCAGCTGTCTTCGGGGCCAGTAACTCAACACACCGATAAGGTAATGCTGACATGCCAGGATGGTCATCAGGAAAGCATTTCATTTGATCTTATAGGGGCCCCCCAGTTCCAAATGATCCTCGGAATGCTGTGGCTTGAAACCCAGAACCCAAGGATCGACTGGCTCATCAGGAAGCTGACTTTCCCCGAGGAATGTGCAAAAAGTTGTTACCAGAGGGACAGGAGGAAACGACAACTCGAAGGGAAATCCACCCTAGGAATTGTTGGTTCATTACCTTCCGAATATCAAGATTTTCTGGATGTGTTTCAAAAGGAACAAGCTAATACCCTGCCTCCCCATAGAATTTATGACTGCCAAATCGATCTGGTCCCAGGAGCACAAATTCCCTGCAGCAGAATCTACGCTCTGACTAAGCAAGAAAATCAGCACCTAAGAACATACCTAGATCAGTACTCAGCTAATAGGTTCATTCGTCCGTCCAAGTCCCCAGCCTCTTCAGCGCTCTTCTTCATGCCAATGAGGGAAGGGGATCTCAGAACTTGTATAGATCATAGGGCATTAAACCAGATTACCGTGAAGAATAGGTACCCTCTGCCGCTCATTCCCAAACTACTTGACCAAGTAAAGAATGCTCGAATCTATACAAAATTGGACCTACAGGGAGCTTACCATTTGGTAAGAGTGAAAAAAGGCGATGAATGGAAAACGGCATTCAGAACCAGGTGCAGGCTTTGTGAGTACCAGGTCATGCCCTTTGTATAAAGCAACGCACCAGCAGCATTTCAGTTCTTTATGAACGATGTACTCCACGAATTGTTGGACGTCTGTGTCCTAGCTTAAATCGATGACATTCCTCATCTATTCAGCATCCAAAGAAGACCATGTGGGGCATGTAAGGGCCGTTCTGGAAAAACTCTGCAAACATCGACTGTTTGCCAAGTTCGAAAAATGCTCCTTTCATGTCACGGAAGTCGAGTTCTTGGGCTTTATGCTTACCCCACGAGGGGTGCACATGAACACTCGTAAGGTAGAGGCTATTCTTCAGTGGCCATCTCCGATATCGATCAAGGGAGTGCAGAGCGTGCTCAGATTTGCTCATTTCTATCAGCGATTCATTCCAGGATTTTCCCAAATCGTTCATCCTATCACTTCCTTATTAAAAACGAATAAGAAGTTTTATTGGTTTCCCAATGCCGAAAAAGCCTTTGTGGAATTGAAATCAGCTTTCACTTCAGTACCAATCCATTGGCATCCCCGACCCAATCTGCCCTATATTGTTGAGACTGATGCCTCCAGTGTGGCCATGGGGGCAGTGTTATCGCAAAAGGATACGGACACGGGGCAGTTACATCCCATAGCATTTTGGTCTCGTAATTTTACAGCACCAGAAAAGAACTATGCCATAACCGACAAAGAATTACTGGCGATCAAAGGAGCTCTTAAAACTTGGAGGCACTATCGCCTAGGAGCTAGACATACTGTCACTGTTATCACGGATCACTGTAATCTGCAATATTTGAAAACTGCCAAGGCCCAATCTTCTCATCAGCTTCGCTGGGCTCTCTTTTTCGTGGAGTACGATTTTGTGATCACCTATCGGCCAGGAGTGCATAACGGAAAGGCAGATGCTCTGTTGCGAATGGGAGAGGATAAAGACGCATTTATACCATCAGAACCAGTATCCATCATTCCAGAAGAGCGAATTCAAAATCAGATCGAAGTAACTGCCTGCTGGGAAGATTTAAAGATTGACCCCCCAGTCTAATATGGACCAAGCCGCCCTACAAGAATGGTTACACAAGGGAAACCAGTACTCCATAAAGGACAACTTACCCTATTTCCAGGTAAGGCTATATATCAAAGACAAAGAAACTCAAAACAAGATTATTGCAAATTACCACAAGTCATTAGTAGAGGGGCATCCCGGAATTACTAAGACTCGAGCCAAAATCAGGAAGAACTATTCGGGGCCCACCTGGAGAGAGGACGTGGTCCAATTTATTACAACCTGCGGAGTTTGTGCACAACAAAAATCCCAAAAGTCAAGTCCCGCAGGATTATTGCGTCCACTAGCTATACCACCAGTCCCTTGGCATACATTATCCATGGACTTTATTACAGATTTACCTCCCTGCAACGGCTTCAACACAATCTTAGTGGTGGTAGATTTATTCTCCAAGATGGCACACTTTATTCCCCTCATGGCACTTCCTACTGCTGGAACTCTGGCGTCTGTATTCCTAGAACAGATAAACTACATGGTTTCCCTTCGGTATTGATTTCTGACGAGGAACACAATTTGTCTCAGCATTTGGGAGGAGCTGTTGCAAGATAGCGCAAATCGACCTTCGCCTCTCCACCAGTCACCATCCCCAGACCGATGGTCCGACTGAGAAAACTAACCAGACGCTAGAACAATACCTGAGATGCATGCTGCACCAAACTGAAGGATCCTGGAAGGACATTCTCTGGTTAACTGAATTTGCATACAATAACTCCGTCCACACTAGTACTGGACAAACCCCATTCTATATCATGAATGATCAGCATCCCCGGACGTCCTCCTTTGACCCGCTTGAGCTAGAAATGCCAGCAATCACCTCGCTACATAAGACAATTACTCAAACTCTGAAGGAAGCAACCAAGAATTTAACTAAAGTCAAAGAACAACAAAAGAGGTTTGCTGACAGGCATAGAAGGGAAGCCCCATATTACCAAATTGGGGATAAAGTATGGTTGGCTGCCAGAAATATACCATTAAAAGGACCTTGACTCTTTCGTCCCAGATATCTCGGACCTTATCCCATCAAGGCCATTATCAACCCGGCCGCGGTAAAACTAGATCTACCCGCCAATATGCGAATTTATCCAGTGTTTCACGTTTCTCTCCTGAAGCCTGTGGAGCCCGAAACTAGGATTAAGAAACCTCCGGAGCCAGAAATTATCGAAGCAGAACCTGAGTACGAGGTTAAAGACATCCTGGATTCAAAAATGGTAAGAGGGAAACTATACTATTTAACTGTTTGTGAAGGGTATGGACCTCAAGATAGCACTTGGGAACCAGTGGAATTTGTCCATGCACCTCAACTAATCAGGCGGTTTCACCGTAACAATCCCACCAAATGTGGACCGGGGAGAAGGACGCCCGTGAAATGGGCCTTGCAGGGGAGTGCTGTCATGGACATTGGGCAAGGGCCCATGCCTTCATCACCTCCAGGGTCCAAATTGAACCAGTCCTGGTGCCTCTGGCACCAGGCTCATAGGAAGGTGTGCTTTGCACATCCTATGCCTAAGGCATGTGCATCAGGGCCGGGCGTGGCCATAGAACATCATTGGGAGGCACATGCCAGAGTCCTTGGGAGGGGCAAGGTGGAGCCCCAAGGCGGGGCCAAAGGGAGGGGCCACAGCCAGCCTATACAAGGCTAGCCCAACCACATGCCCTCGCGTCGTGTTAGTCTGTTTTGCAGCGTGATGCTTACCGCTGTTCCTCACCTTGGTTCCTGTTACTTCATCGCTGAAGATCATCTTACCTGATTCCAGCTGCTCCATCGCTGAAGGTTCACCTTACCTGAGTTCAGCTGCTCTATCGCTGAAGGTTCACCTTACCTGATTCCAGCCGCTCCATCGCTGAAGGTTCACTTTACCTGATTCCAGCCGCTCCATCGCTGAAGGCGTACCTTACCTGGCTCCAACCGCTCCATCGCTGAAGGTGCACCTTACCTGATTCCAGCTGCTTCATCACTGAAACATACCTTACCTGATTCCTGCGCGCATGCTACCAGCATTCCAGCGCCATCGGAGTCGGAGCCTTTCCTCACCCAATCCGGACTTCCAGCGATGCGGGAGCTTCGCTTCTTCTCCTCTTCATCGTGGTATCTTCATCCAGCGCCTCAGAACTGCCTTCAAGCATCCAGGCTCTGCTCCACACTGTCAGAAGACCGCTTCTCCAAGGGGAAAGACACACAACAGGTTGAAATCGTATAAATAGCGAACTCTGGGCCGCGCCATAACTGAGTCTTGAATTCCATTATAACGGCCAGCTTACCTGTTGACTTTGAGAGTCCAATCATCCTCAAGAGAATCCATGGATCTGCTCACGCTTCCGATCTACCATCTTCACATCTATAGGGAAGAGCAGAGACATTGCAAGAATTATTATTACTTACCATCAAGTCAAAAGACTCATTGCCAAAGACATTATTATAAACGAACAATAACCATAATCAAAGACTTACCTCTCAAGTGGTTTGGTTGCAGGTGGTCTGGATTGCCATTCTCGCGGGCCAGTGAAGCAACTAGACCCACTCTACGCGCCCCTGCTGAAGGAAGCAGGACAGAGAGCTCTGCATTACAAGATAGCAGGTGAGCTTGCATGGGAAAACTCTTGCGCACTACGAGTTGGCACGAAAGGGACGAGGGAATTCGTAACACCGCCACGCCATTCTCATTGCCTCTCATCTCCTCCCAGGGGCAATACCAGCATCCAGAACAGCACACTCCACAGCAGCTGGGGAAGACAGCCGATACAGGGGAGCCAAACTGAGGGAGGACTCCAACCGTGCCCCAACACCCCCGCAGAGACCAGGTGAGCGTAACAAGCACCCAGACCTTACATAGTCAGTCCCGTCCCTAGAAGATCTGATGGTGGAATGAATTAACTTGAAATGGATGTGAGTAGCAATGACACAAACACACACACACACACACACTTGTGGTAACAAACAAAAAAGAAAGCCGGAGACAGGGTCGGCAAAGCATGAATGTGACAAGATTACAGACAACTACACGCATGCAAACACGGAATGCACAGGCAACAGGCCTAATGGGCCTCATTACGACCCTGGCGCTAATCGGTTAACAGTGCCATAAAAGGCTGTGGTGCTGTTAACCCATTAGCGCCTGATTACGAGGTCCCTTTGCGGGACCGACCTTAACGGCCCGTCTACACCAGCCGTTAAAGTAGGGACCCGCAAAGGGACCTTGGTGCCAAGTACGGTACCGCAATTTGGGGTACCGTACTTAGCGCCTTCCCCATTCCCATTGAGCCCTATGGGGCAAAAATGGGAATGGGGAAGGGCCATTGAGGAAGCTGGAATTACCACCCCGCCAACCTTGAATGGGGTGGTAATACCCCCTTTCTCCATGGCGGAGTCGGTAAGTTACCGGCATGGACCATGGTGCTATTAGCACCATGGTTTTCCGCCTGGGTCGTAATGAGGCCCAATGACTACAGAACCACAATCCAATACATCAGAGAAGAAAAGACTGCATACTATGAAAAATTCCACAACAGACAATGTGGAAAGACAAGAGGAGTTGGAGAAGAAACCAACAGAAATAACTGTAATAAACACCCATGCGACAACACTGATGGAGACAAAGATAAACTCAAAGAAAATATCACGAGCACAGCTGATAGCAGAATACATCTGCCCATCATTAGCCAGAGCCAGGAAAAGGCAAGAGGTAATAGAAAGAATTGCCAGACTTTCCTCAATTCAAATGGCACAAATGAGGAGGCCTGCACCATGGACCGGGATACCTGAGGATCTTCCAGCAAGAAAGAGCCATACAGATGCATTCAGGGATGTAGTAATAGCAAACTACATGAAAACCTTAAGAATCAAGAGGAGTATGCACAGAGATGACAACAAACTAAACAATTACCTGGACAGCACAGCACATTTGGGAAACAACATTTGGTACCAGCACATAAAAGAAGTTGGAAGACAAAATTCAGAAGGGGAATGCCTTGGTTGTGCACTCCTCCCATACAACATGGGGAAGTCCAAGATCTTCGTAGCTGTAGAAATTGATGTCCAGACAGCACACTGTCTTTCACACATAGCCATGTGCAAAACGAGAGGCCAGTTCATGGGCAGTGATGCTTTCCTAATATGGGCAACGGAAACAGCCTATCCCGATGAAGATGATTATGTTCAAGACATAAAGACAAGAAACAGAGCTCATACTAGGACCATGTAATCCGGTACGAGAAGCCTGGAGTTAAAGGAGCAGAAATCAGATGGGAAGTGAACCCAAAGCTAAAATGTCCAAGGAAAAACTCCAGAAGAGGCTCAAAGTTGGAAGAACAGAGGCCAAATGCACATTTGGGGAACAGTGCTTTCACCAGACTTTTGGGGGAAAGGAGTAGTAATATGTAGAGTCCGGATGGTCACTAGTCATTACCAAGGCACCATCGACATCGTACGGAATAGATGCAAGCCATTATGGCCAAAGCTTGCAAAACTGCTGACATGGGAGAGAACCAGAACTGTGGACGCGTTTTTGATGCTCCAGGAATGGTGCACGGAACTGAAGTAATTATGGATAATTATTGGGCATGTGGATCATAAGCCGACATCAGACTGCCGAAAAACTAGCAAGGTATATGCACAATAGTGAACGTCCACGTTCGAGCCTTGGTAATCCCGAAAAGTGACCTGAACATTGACAGTTTCCCGCAAGCAGTTGCTCACCTGAGGAAAAGGGGATCTGGAACTGCTAACTCGGATGAAGAGAGAGAATTACTTCTCTGCCAAATCAGAAGAAGCCTTTCATGCAATCCCGTATGAACACAGGCTGTTCAGCCTCGCCTCATCAGTGTTCACATCTATTTTCATGCCAAGTATTAAGGTTGGGGCAAATACTAAATGGTTGCAGATAACCAGATGGGAGTTCCTGCAGGCTATCAACACCACCATAAAAGGATTCAACACAATCGAAGAAGAGTTAAGAGTCATCCGACTGATGACTCTCCAGAACAGATATGTGCTTGACATGATCACAGCTATGGATGGAGGAGTTTGCGCAAAAATCAGAGAATTATGTTGCACATTTATACCTTCACACGATGAGGAAAATTGAACTTTAACAGAAGCCATAGGTATGCTGACAAAACTGCAGAACCAGATGATTGATGAAACTGACTGACGAAGTGGATGATGACAGCTGGTTTGGATCACTATTCTCATGGGCTCCACAATGGATGTCAGATGCATTTAAGTTCCTGGGAGCCCTGCTAGTGATGATATTACTAGGTTTTTGTGTTATCATCATAATAATCTCTCAATGCCCAAAGACTGCGAAAAAAGCCATAGGGATGAAGATCATGATTGATGTCAAGCCAGGATTGAAGCCTGAGGACCTGACTGATGAAGAAATAAAAACTTTATGAAGGCCGGCATTCATGCACCGAGAGAACAAAGTTTCTCTACCCCAGGAAACATCGAAATTATGTGGGAAGATGGGTTTCCTGTAGCCCAAACGGACAATGTCAACTAACGACATGGAATAAAGACGAACATGTAAGGACCGCAGGGAGCCTGAAAGGAGTCATAAAGATATGGACTCCAAAGAGACACTTCTTCAAACCATCATGTATAGATCCAGAAGATGAGAAGGAATGAACCCAGGCGATGGAGTGAAGATGAATACAGAAGAATCGAGTAAGATGCATGCAAAGACGGAAGTGAAAGTGGTCGATGAATCACCCAGAGGGGGGAGTGTAGAGGAGGTCCCAAATAAAGCCTGCACTCCAATTGTCCATTTTGAAGTTCCAGGAATGTTCACACCAAGATATGTGACGTATGATGGGCAAATAAACCAACAGAGAGCCGTAGTAGGGCTCTGCCCAGTGCCTATCAGAAGAACAGCACCTATTGCAGTACCAGTACCATGGAACCCATGGACAGTAAGGTATCCATTTGGGAAACCCTACCAACAAATGAGACGAAATGAAGATTGCCTAAGTACAGTCCCGGAAGAAACCAAAAAGGTCTTAATGGAAGACGAATTTTGACGTCACAAGAACCTGGACTGACTCACAGATAGAAGAAATGACGACCAGAGAATGACACAAAGAGAAGAAATGCCATGAATAAGGATATTGTGAACCTAAAGTGAAAGGACGATGTTGAAATGCAAAGAAGTTTAAAGCTGTAAGCAAGATGAAGGCATTTCACCAGTTTAGACCTGTAAATATGCTTGGAACCGCAAGAAAGCTAAAAAAACAGTGCAGCTTGCTATGCTTAGTAGAATAATAGTGCGGCAAGGGCCATTGTACATAATCTATCTCAAAATAAAGCACAGTATTATAAGTGTATTTCTACTTTGCACAAGAAGCAGAATCAACCCAGGTTACTAAAGGCCAAATAAGAAAAGATTCATATTAAGCAAAACGAGAAGAGATGGCTGAATCAAAACTTGGCAGAGGCAACTTGTGCCAGGAAAGCCAAGGTCATATTAAAAAAGGAAGAGAACAGTAGCTACATCTAATTGAAACTGAGAACAGAATATCCTGCCTCTGAAAGGTCGAGATAAGAAGACGTAGGCAGGTGGCAGGCTAAATGAGAATCAAATACACAAATTGAGAGAAAAGAGACAAATTCACAGTGTAGAAATCACATGACCAGCCGAGCAAGAAGAAGTGAGGGTTCACACCTATGCTTGGCACCTGACCAGGCAGAGATATCAGAACTTTTCCAGACAGAAGATGCAGTCTCGAGGCCAACCACGGTGAACTAATTGACACATGGACACTAAAGTGATGATTGATTGTACCCATAATCGGAGGAAGGCCAGGTGACTAACGGGCACTCTACACCTGGCCGACCATTCTGCGTGCTGCTAAGTGAAGTGGAAAAGTGTGCATGGGGTTGGTGCCAACCCAATCACAATGGACCAAATAATCTAGAGTCCTATAGTTAGTAGAACCAATGAGACGTTGTACTTTTAGTGACGTCTACAGTAGTCATTTTGAAGGAAGGGCTTAGATGCCCACCTGACAGAGTTTACCCAATCCCCTCACTCCATTACCATATACAGATATAGTACATATAGTAAAGTTACCTTTTCCTAACCAATAGAATTGCATGTTCATTTTTGAGTGTTAGACGTTAGTGATGACGATTTTTGAGTTTAAATGTTACAACTCGTATGAAGTTCATTGGAGTTTGAAGCGAAAAGGATGATCGCATCACTGCTGATATCCACGACTCCCCGTTTTCTGTACTTGTCATTAACTGACTCCCTTTGCCAAACCATTGAGTTGGCCTTATTGATTGGTGTTGGAGTAATGAATCTGCACCCCCATCCATCTCAAGGGTGCAGCTATCGCGTCTTAAAGTACTTCTGAGCAAGCCTCGGCTCTATGGGCCGGCCGAGGGTCTTGGCGTACAAGATCCATCATGAAATATATTTTATGCATTCAGATCCCATATATGGCCAGAATCCTAACCTATCACTTCTCAGCTAATCCTTAATGTTCCCTTCCACCTACATCTTTCACAGTCTATTCTTGACTCTGCTTCTCGCGGAGACCAAGCTGGACAGTCCCTGAATCGTCATTCTGGGTTTTGTATCGGGCCAGTACTAGCAAGTCCAAACAAATAAGCATTCACACTTTAAGGGTCCACTTGAGGACATCTTGTGCCTATTACACACCATCACACCACTTCTACTACAGTGAGACTATCACTTAAAGACTGCCTTCATGAAATTCTCCATCACGAACCATGTAAATGATATAACTTGAACTCGTCATTCTGCACTATCATTTCCATCCACCAGTTTCGATCAACATGCATCCAGAAGGCCAGAAAACATTGCCCTTCCCCTCATCCCTGCATGTCTCTTGCCAAAACTCTCAGTTCATGTAATACTGTACCCACTTTACCCTCCATACTCTCTTTCCCTTTTCCTCCAAGCACCGCAGACTACAGACAAAAAAGTCAAGGAAAAGAGAAACGTGTCAGAAAAAACATCTTCATCAAAGTGTGGAAACTTTAACTAGCTGGCTCTTAAAAAGACAATAAGACTAGCCAATTGATTCAGACAAATGAAGAAGCTACAGCTAGTACTGCTGAGGAGCACAGAATCCTCTGAGTTTCTGGCGCTGCGACATCTCGTCAAATACATTTGCCTATTACTCTGCACATACACTGTGTTGCGCAGGACGAGGTGGCAGTGCCTGCGATTTCTATGCCACCCAGTCCAACATTAGATAGTCGTGTACTAACAATTACTCAGGTGCCGTCACCATCTAACAAGAATGTAGTTAATCGCTCTGCTCTGTTGAAGTTATTTGCTAGGGTTCTTAATTCCAATGACATTGACTTTGTTCAACCTTTGGGTCAGAGATATGGTTATATGACAATAAATCACTGTTCCTTACCCTCTACTGCATCTTTGTTATAGGCCTAGGCTGAATCATTGGTATGTCTTGGCTACAAGCTGGATATGCTACCCATGTTGAAGGGCAGCATTCATTATTGTGACCATTGTAGAGCATGCCCTAAAAATACTTAAATAACACTGGTGCTGCTACAGAAAGAATGTGGGGTTTCAGGTTTTGATAACATACAAGAGTGGAAGTGGTTAAAGAGTATTACAACAGGTTCTGTGTCTCCCTGTGATTGAACGTTTAAAGTAATTTCGTGGAACACTCAGGGACACTCCACCATTTTAATCAGCGGTGGATCCTTAGCTCTTCTCTTAAACTCTATCATTGTTTTACTTCAGGAAGCATGGCTCTGTAACCCTTTTCACATTGACGGCTCTGTGATGTATCAAGCCTCTGCAAAAAAGGGGGAGATTGGACAACCTTTTGGTGAGCTGTTAATGGGGGTTAAACAAGACCTGCCCTCTTGTTTGGTCAAGCGTTGGATATGAAAGGGAATGTGTTGGTTGTCAAAGTGGGTTTGCAATGGTATTCTATACCTAATAGAATATTAATAGTGAATGTATATGATCCACCAGGTGTGGGCAAAACTGAGGCCATTTTTGAATATATTGATAAGATTGTCGTCTCTTGGGAAATCGACCCGGACTCTGATGTTATCCTTTTGGGGGGAGATCGCGATGCAAGATGTGGTGAATCTCCTTCATGGCAAATTTTCCCCATATATTAATAATAATAAATTGACGTTGAAAGAGTCCAACATTAAGGGCCATGAGTGGCTTACATTTCTAACCAAGTGGGAACTTACTCTATTGAATGTTCTTCTACTTAATGATATTCCTGGCAAGCCGACTTGCCATCTTGGCGGTAAGTGGCAATTCTGCACTCTAACTGGGAACGGCCCCCTTTTAGAGTGTGTTTGCTCTTTGAATGTCATCTCAAATCAGTTTAGTGATCACGCTCTTGTAGTGCTTCAATTACAAGGTACTGGTGAGGTGAGCAAGGAAAGTGGTCTTGGGGAATTGGAAGTAAACCAGGGGGAATCGCATTTGCTGGACTGCAGGAAATATTAGAAAGGCATGCAGAGAGCTTGGTAGTGTATTAATAGATGCCCCAGAGAATCTAGCAGAGCTCTCTGCAGATGGTATAGAAATGTGGACCTCTGAGATAACTTGTAGTGTTGGTGTATCAAAAGGAAAAACACGGTCTATGGTATTGACCAAAAGAGCAGTGTTCTTTGATATAGAGGTTCAAGTGGCCAACCGTAAATTACGGAGAGAGGTTCATCATTTAAAGTCACAACTGCATTTTGATCAACATGCTAATGACATGCAACAAGCTAATATCAAGAAGGATAGGAATGTTTACAGTATTTGGTTTAAAAAACGTTAAGTTGAAGGACTAACAATTAAATGGCAACAGCTTATCAATGTCATGCTGAGCCGCAACCCAAGAACAATGTGGTGTGTCCTTTCACTGGCTAAGGCCCCTTAGGAGATTTAAAAATAAAATCCAATCCAAGAACAAACATGGCGGAAATGTACTGAATCCAAAATGTTTAGTCATAAGATCTCTTGGGGAAATATGGTGGAATGTAAATATTCCTGTAGAGCCCCTGGGCAAAACGGCTTAGCTATGGCTGTTCTAAAGGCTGATGCTAAATATTGCACTGTTTTATTATGCACTCTGTTTGCAAAGGTATGTCAACATGGGCTAATACCAGAGTCATGGACTCGATCTATATCGGTTCCTATTTATATGTCTGGAGATCGCTTACTACCTGAGAATGACTGACTGATATCCTTGCTCGATTCCACTGGGAATGTGTTTGCAACTTGGGTTTTGAGACTATTGCAAACTTGATTCAATTAAATTAAATTATTGCATCCCTTACAGACTGGATTTCAAGCAGGTGCCAGTAGGAGTCTCAATATTAGAACTTTAGATAGGCTGATAACTAACGCAAGGAGCAAACAGAGTGCTTCCTTATACCCTGCTTATGTGAACTTTAGGTCAGCGTTCCACCTAGCAGACAAGGATCATTTGTGGGTCAAAATTTGCTGAGTGGGGCTGTACGCCCTGGCTACTACATATAGTCAGTGCACTCCATAAGGATACAACAGCAAAGATATGGCTAGTTAACTGAAGTTTTTTTTATCAGGTCAAATGTGTATAAACAGAGGAGTTAAACAGGGCTACATTATGGCTTCACTACTTTTTAACCTATGCCCAGCTGATTTAATTGGTTGATTAGAGGCTTGTGCTAAATCTTCACCTAGGATAAATTCTGTAACGCTCTCAGCAATTTTGTATGTGGATGATCTCATTTTATTTAACCACACTTTTACTGGTATCAAGGATTTACCTAATGAATTGGGGCATTATGCAACTGAAAATGACCTGGTTGTGAATCGGGAGAAACCCAAAGTTATGTTGGTTACTCCCAAGAAAATTAACAGGTTAGTTTTGAAAACTTCTATGGGATCTATGCAGTACACTGAGTCTTATAAATACTTATGACTAGAGATGTCACATTCGGCAAGTTATGAAAATATACTGAAAACTGAGATTGCGAAGGCGAGACAGCTAACATTCTTGGTGCACAGATTTGCGAGAGAAATGGCAGGTTTTTTCATGAGTGAGATACTACTGCTGTATAAAAAGTGCTTTTGCCCTACCATATTGTATTGTCTGGAGGCTCAGAAGATGAACAATCTAGATTGGCTTATTCGAATTAAAGGGTTTTTTGGCGTAATGTATTAGGTCTCCCATAGTCAACCCTGCTGGAGTACCTACGATTGGAGCAAGGTCTCTTATTGTTGATGAAAGCAGTGATATTAAGACAGAGGGGAGAGCTCTATTTGAGAACTCAAACTCTCATTAAAGATAATCTGCTGGCCCGTATTGTCATACACAATCCTGTTGAAACTATGAAAGGAGACACATATTTACAAATGATAAATGATGTGTTCCTTTCTGTGAATGGGTGTCCAGATTTTAATCGTGGGACACAGTTTGCTGCCTTGAAGAATGAGTTTGCGAGAAAGGTGGCTCATTGGTACTGGATTCCGAATTATGAACATTTAGCCTCACTCCATGGATACGCTCTGGTCTCCATGGTAACCCATAGGTTTATGAGACCCCAACCTTATTTAATGCTTTGTCCTGATGCCGAAGTTCGGAAGTTAAAACTGTTGATCCATATTAACCAATTGCCAGTGCTTGCTAACGTAGAGGCTCGCCTGAAACTGGCAACGGATGCTAGATACTGTAGAATCTGTATGATCACCGAGAATAAGGAAACGGTTAGGCACATTTTCATGGAATGCTCCAGGTTGGGTCCACTGTATTTGATTCACCTTGGTCATTTAATTCACAGTTATGAAGCAATATCAGATCACACATTTTGGACATATTGGGCCTCATTACAAGGAGTGCAGCCGCAGAATGAACGGTGCCGGTAAGGGACCGACACCGTTCATTCCAGGCCGCAACATTACGAGGTCTCCTCGCGGGTGCCGCTAAGGACGTCTGGTCAGACCAGACGTCCTTAGCGGCACCCGCGAGTAGACCAGTATGCAAACAACGGGCCCATCATTAACGGGCCCGTTGTTAGCATCCTCCCCATTCCCATTGAGCCCTATGGGGGATGGAATGGGGATGTACCGGGACCAGATCCCGAGAATGGGAATTACCGGGCCCGCAAAAGTCAGCATGGCCCGGTAATTCCCTATTTCTGGGACACGGACCCGGTACCCGGTTTGGGGTAAGCCATGCCGCTAAAAACAGCATGGCTACCTCCAAACTCGTAATGAGGCCCATTGTCTTAACACTTATTCTGTATCTGTACATATTGCTCCGTATCAAATGCGGCTACACATTAAGAAGCATGTTTGACAAGATTTGGTTACAGAAAACGGAATGTGGAGTAATGTGATTTTTACCTTTTACGGTTTTTGTTGCTGTTATTGTGCTTATTAAGCAAGAAATTAGTTTTAACTAAGAAACCAATTGTAATGATTCTTAGGTAGCGGAATTGTCATTTAAATATGTGTGTAATGTGTGCTATTCTTACGTTTAATGTTGTGATTAACTAAATAATGTAATGGGTTCATGGGTGCCAACTTTTGATTTTCACTACAAGGGCAGAAATGCCCCCACCTCCGCCGTGAATATAAGCAAGCAACCAGCCCAACCGATGCCCTGGCCAAACACATTTTATAGCAATTGTTTTTTGTAAGGAATTGCAAAAAGTCATATGATTATCACCCAGTTTTTAATATATTACTTCTCAGCAAAGGTCTCTCAACCTGCTGAGCTACCCTGTTAGCCTTGTACTGTAGAGCATGTCTATGGATCCCTTAATGTACTAAAAGTCACTGCAAAACCAACAGTATTTTGGGTGCACCACCGTTACTCCGTGCACCACTGCCATGTGAGTGATTTAAAGTGGAAATGATGTACAGTGTGGAGTTTGGAAATTAGCAGCATGAAAGAAATATCACCATTTTTAAACTATTATTTAGAAATGTTCCTTTGAGCAGAGTCCAACTGCCAGCTCTGCCCCCTCAGAACTCTGTCCCCCTCCTCCAAACTCTGTCCCCACTCTGGTTCTTCTGGGAACCCCTTTTAAATGTTTTCCATTCCACCACTGCCCACATGCAAACACACATGCAAACACACAGTTGGAAGAACTCAAAAAGACATATAGCAAATTAATTCATGTATCCATCGCAGAGCTCCCAAGTTTCCCATGAGCATCCTGAGAAGGCCAGCTAGTCATGTGTTTGCCCTTTGGATTCTTGGACTTGTTTTTTTTCTGACCCATTTGAAATGTAGGGAAACTACAATTCCCAGAATTCCGAGCAAAAGCAGGACTGGATTGCCTTCTCACGCACGGCTTCGGGAAACTTGAGAGAAAATTGTAACCACTGTATACAGATTACAAAGAAGAAACATGATTCGTTTTCTCTGCCGTCCGTAGTGCAGGTGGTATTTTGGAGGCATGCATTATTTAGACTACTCTACCATGTACAGACTTCCAAAAAGTTCATGTATAACCTAGACAGCACTGCAAAAAAAATCGTTATTTGGCTAAGAGGTTTTGAAAAGCCGTGGTGTACAAAAAAAGACGACCTACCTTTGCGTTGCGTATTTTGGACGGGATCACTTAAATGAGAAACAGGTGTCCTCCAGCTTTCCTGCAGGCGCACTGTTGGTCACGGACTATGAGGGTCCAGCACGGCTCAGCGCAGCTAGTTAAACCCTCGTTATACGTCCGCCCTCCTTAAAGAATGGACACTTTCGTGTTAGGCTTCAAATTAAATGTATGTGTAAAAAATATCCCTAGCTAAAGTTTTAAAAAAAAACTAAAAAGTCTGGGTTATTGAAGAAACACGGGGCATTTGGATGAGGAAATGCTGATAAAATCGGCTGTCTCGGAAGCTGCCGGAGTGAACCCTACTGCCCATCAGCAGTGGGGGGCGCAAGAAGACAGCATTTGCTCAGGACGGCGGATCAATTGGTTCCTGGGCGCCGAGGTGTGGCGGGCCTGTAAACAATGCGGCGCGGGGGAGGAGAGGAGAGGGGAGGGGAAGGGAGGGGAGCGGGCCGCCCAGATGGAAGGCGCCATTCGTGGCGTGGGTTGCGGCCCAGCGTCTGCAGGGCACTGCAGTGGCGTTCGTGAAAGCTTCCTGCTGCGCAGCCGGCGGGCACCCCCTCTTGCGCCTACAGTGCGGTTTCTGTCATGTGGAGGCCAGGTGCCCGAGCACCTTCTATGCGGTCTGAAGGCTCCCATACCAAGATGCCCTCGTGTTGTTCGTCCCAGTCCGACTACAGCATAGCGATGCGTTAGATAGCACACTGTTTTAGAACGTAGCCAATGTTGCTTTCTACGAATGTTTCACTTATTTTAGCCGATATTATTGAGTCATAGTGCACACCTTACTCCTTATGTACTTTTCAATTATTGAAGCGTGTCATGTTTTGTTTATATGAGGTATAAAAAAGCAGAAATAAAAGATAATACGCGTGTTATGATCTAATGACACTGTATCTGCCTCATAGTGTTTTTGCCATCAGAATTATTATGATTACTATAACATTAACTATACGATAATTGTTCTTGTGTCTGTGTGTGTGGGCACATTGCATTCTTCCTAGAAGTTCACCATACCCACCACCGCGTGATGCTCTATACACGGGGGCAAATTCAGTGGTTAGAAGCAGCTTGTTTTCCGCCTGGACGCGCAGGAACCGTTATTTCGTGTGGCCAATCCTTGCGCCGTCGGACATCGTTTGCAGACGTCTGTTCATGATGGGCAAAACAATTTCCCTAGAGTTTTATTTCCTTACAGCTGTGATAATATAGAGAAATTAAAAATTCCTGATATTTTTATTTACATTTTTTTAAAATGGTGTGTTACAAACCTTTAAAAAGAAACAAACATTTTTTTTGAGGTTATTTCATCAAATTAAAACATTATCTCATCAAACTACAATTTACATAAAAGTCAAAGAAAACCAAACTTAAGCAAAGTAACATCAAAAGAAACAGACATATAAACGACTTTTGCATATCAACAGTTAATTTTGATTGCTATCGTACTCTTCTGCTAGTTATGTTGTCATGTCTTCCAAAAAAAAAAGTTAAAGCAATTATTCATTTTCTATTAGATTCATCCAAGAGCGCTTGCCACCAGTCCTCAGCATTTAATGTCTGTTTCTCTGCAATTATGCGCCCAAAGTGCTTTGACCTTTCCGGCCGAAGGGTCGTGCAGAATAATGTAAGATGTTTCACAGTCTCGTCTTTTTGATAGCAAAGCCTACACACGCGTTTAATATGTGTGTGGTTTGACCATAAACCTACGGTCTCCTTGGTCTTAAACAAGTTGGAGGCGCAATTTCATATATAACAATCTATGTTGTGGATCAGGAAATTTCACCAAATATGTTTGTGTTTCGTTCAAGGATTTTGCTTCACTCAGTACAAACTTCATTATCTTGTGCTTCTATCTCTGTTCTCCTGTTGCTATCCAATCTTGCATCCAAAGTTTTTTTTTTTGGCTAGGTTTGCATTGGTCTGAAGAACATTTATGTCAATGTTGAGATCTTTCATTATTTCTTTACAACGGTCTGCCAACAACATCAACACACATTGTTTCACTCCGCTGTTTGGATCTTGCAACATTTTGAATTGTGCTAAGACTTCCTCCATAGTCATTTTTCGATAAGTGTGAGCATATTCCAACAAATGCTCGTATTTATTGATAAAACATTTAGTTCATAACAAATACATGCAGTCGGTGTGCAGTCGGTGTGCCCCTCGGGAGCCATAAACTGTTTTCTAACGTGGGCCATAGTGAAAAAGAACAACATATAGCACACTATGCTCCATGGATCATAGCAGGGGCGGCTTTTTGTTTGTAAAAGTCAATCACAGGTTTTAATGAGAACTTGCTGTATTTCGTATTCAACATAGCAGCTTGAATTGCTAATTGTCGGGATTTGACTTTCACATTTTCGACCCAGGGTGCATTGTTCAAGCTTCAGCTGATCGTCATGGCCAAGTATCTAGTATGTGGCGCAATCTCCAAGTTCTCTTTTCCTAGATGCCATTGAAATTTCATATTTGAGCGTGCGTTGTTCTTCCTTAGATCTTGCAACATCAAGATTTCAGATTTATTGGTGTTCATGCACATCCCATTTATGTTAACATATTGTTCAAGGGCATAAAGCTTATGTTGCAGCCCTATTGGGGTCACGTCGAGCAGAACTAAGTCATCCGCATAAAGGATCCAGTTTACGTGAGACCCGTGAATTTTTGGCGGGAATGATGGAATGCTTTCGATGGTATCACCAATGTCTGACAAGAAAAGATTGAACATAACTGAGGCCCATGGGCACTCCTGCTTTACACCACAGAACTTTCTTATTGCGGCTGCGAGGGTTCCTGCTCAATCAAATCTGATTCCGACTTCAGTGTCGGTGTGTGGTTCTTTAATGGCCAATAGCAAACTCAAAGGTCAATTCCACTTTTTTAGTTTCGACCAAAGGATTTCACGATCTATGCTATCGAAAGCATGAGAAAGATCTAGTATGAAGGCAAGAAAGCTCTTACTTCCTGCTCTTATAGCCTGCATTTTCATCAGGTTTAATAATAGAAGGTTCAAACCACACCCCACTCCTTTGACAAAACCTGATTTGCCTATGATCAACATGCTGGCTGGAATGTATCTATTCTAATAGCTGGTTTTGGAGATGGGTTGCATAGATCTTTCCCAATACGTCCAAAAGTGCAATTGGACGATAGTCCTTAGGGTTTGCTCTGTTACTTTTTTTGAATATTAGCATGATGATTGCGCTCTTCCAAGATTTAGGTGTTGCACATTCTGTTGTGATTTTCAAAAACAGTAATATGTGAAAATCAGCCGATTTTTCCGGACTCATCTTCAGTGTGTAGTTAGTGAGACCGTCAGGGCCAGGGGCCCGTGATGTACTTATATTTTTGATAATGTTCAAGACTTCATTGTTGTCACATTTGAGGTCCCAACAATCTACTTTCGGAAGCAACGGATCTTTGCTATTCCCCTTTTTGCTGTATAGCTGGCTGTAATGTAGTACCCATTTGCTTTCAGCCACCATGTTATTTTGGATTGCTTGCTGCGAGCTGCTTTCTTCATTAATGGCCTTCCAAAATTCACTGGAGTTTTTGTTTGTTAATTTGGATATCATTGTTTCGGCAACTTGCTGTTAAATAATGGCTTTGTGTGAAAATCAGCCAATTGTTCCTTTTTTTTCGGCAAGATATGAAGTTTTATTTATTTTTATGCATTGCCTGATGTCTGTTCACATTTGTCGTTTTCTGCTTATACTCTGAATGTCAAATGTGTGTTTGTGCTTAAATCTACGATTCCGGAGCCCCAGTTTTTCTTCTACGTACTGGGTCAGTAAATGTTGGCATTCAATTTTGTTCGGGATCCTCACGATAAGCATTGGTGATCGTGTACACGTCATTGTCATTCAGCCGAGTCCCTACTAGATTCCACTACCACGTTGTTTCCAAGTGCGAGTGAGTACCCTCTCCGGAGCCGTGATTACTAGTTTCACCAAATTATGATCGCTCTGCACTTTAGGAATTACATGTAAGGAAACGGCACGTTGGGCCACATTATCAGACACAAAGGAATAATCCAAAAAGGATTTCTGGCAATATCTTCTCCATGTTGGTTGTGCTGGGATATCCCCCCGGTTATGTTTCCGTTCAGCATTGACATATTTCTTAATGCCATTTTGTTGCACCATTGGACCACCACATGTTCTGTGCTAATCTTTTCGTGTGTGCCCCCTTGTTTAGGATTTAGGCCGTTGATATTCAAATCTCCACACAGAATTATATTTGATAAACGTTCTTCTTCGTTAATCTCATCAATTAATTCAGTTACTTGATCAATGTATGTGGCCGTCCCCACAGCTTTATGTTGCCAGTATAAATTGATGATGTAAACAAGACACTTTTCGGTCTCGAGTTGCCTTTTTGAGCCAATGACTGTTATTTGAATATACGGGGACTGTTATTTGAATATACGGGGAAGTATTCCTGGAACTGATAATTCGATAGCCTGAACTTTTCCTTACAAGAGTCAATAGACCTGCTACTGGTCTGCCTTTTTGTTTCTTTATTGTCGGGTTTATGGCAATCTCAAACTCCTCAGTAGTTGGGCGATCTAAAAGCCAAGTTTCTTGTAAGCATACTATGTCCAGGCCATCCAGCCAATTACATTGAAAGAGGTGGGCAAAGCCTCTAGTTTTCCAGGATCCAAAGGCGTTTGTGATATTTCCTCAAGTCTTGAGATTAACTTTGGTTATAATCTCCTAATGCTTTGGCCAGCCAGTTCCAATTGTTTGGTTCAGTGCTCCTTTATTGCTTGAGTTTCCATAATTGAACGTGATTTTAATACGTTCGACTACTTGAGCCTCTTGGAGGGGATTATCAACTCCATTGAACGTATGTGTTCAGGAGGGGAAGAAGTTACTGACGGGCCCATAGGTCAGCACTCACCCTCCAGAACTCGTAAGACAAGATAGCTGCACCATGTGAGGACAGGGGGTGCAGGATTCACTTACTCCAACACGACTCAATAATGAGGACTCAGTAAGTTGACAAAGGGAAGTCCGTTTAATGACAATTACATCAAACAGAGAAACAAATGGAAATCAGCAGCATTGCGTTTACCTGTCTCGTTCCCACTTCCTCGAACCTCAGTCGAACAGCAATTCTTATAGGCAAAATCATCATCACTGACGTCTAATTCTACAAAAAATCATCATGAATATAATTGGTTAGGAAAGGTAACTTAAGTATAGGTGTTATATATGTATATGATAATGGGGCGTGTGGATTGGATAACTCTTATCGGGTGGGCGTCTGCACCCATCCCTCTACATCACGCGTGATAGACGTCACTACATTTACAACGTCCTATTGGTTACGATATCTATAGGACTCCAGATAACTTAGTCCATTGTGATTGGGCAGGTTACACCCCTAGACATACATTTCCACTTTTAATTAGCAGCATGCAGAATGGACACCCCTGTGCCTGGTGTCCCAAGTTTCAACCTGCCTCCCTTCCATCAATCAGTGCTTTAGGGCGATGTGTCAATTAGTTGGCTAAGGATGACCTCAAAACTGTAGTCTCTTATCGGGAAAAGTTATGGCATCCTCACGTCCAGGATGACTTTAGGCAATGGTACTTCTTCGCGCCTGGCTGGTCACGTGTTAGTTCACCATGAATCTGCTTCAGTTTCCAGCTTTTAGTGCATTTAATTCTGTTTCAGCCTCGCCACCTACATGGGGCCCCCCTTATCTTGACCTTCATGAGGCAGGCTGGTATGCTCTGAAGTTGGAGTCTTGTGAGCTGACGCTCTCCTCCCCTTCTCTGGTTGACCTCGATTTCCTAGGCCTTGGCCGCTCTTTGTTGAGTTTCGATTCCGCTCCTTCACTTGCTTTTGCCTGGGTTTCGAAACTTGGCCTGTCAGGCCTCTGGCAGCCTGGCTACATTTCTGTCTTTACAAAATGGAGTCGCACTTGTATAATGCCTCATTGAGGTAGATATATGATTGGCGCTTGCCACTCTTATCTTCTACTAAGCATTGCAAGCAGTATCGATTTCTTAGTGTCTTGCGTTTGAAGCCTATTTACACACATTAACAGGACGGTTGCTTCCATCTTGTCTCGTAGCACTGTTTCCTCACGTTGTAACATTGCCTCCTCTCTGTATTTACTCCATTCAGTTTCGTAGTTACTCACACTGGAGTGTTATCTTCGATAGCTGCTTTTATTCATTCACCGGTCTGTTCAGGCCCTTGTGTCATTCCCACTGGCCTTCCAATAAGGCTTTTGGGGTCTCTTCGTAGACCTTGTGTAGGTACTCCCCATTTTGCATCAGCGGCTGGTATGGCTGTCTAATAGGGTACCATGCTGCCCAGGGTTGTCTGGTTATGGGTGCTTCAACCGGTATGGATCTTCTGATGTATGCTGGGCAGAGTCCCAGTGCAGCTCTTTGTAGGTTCATTTGCTCTTCATACGTCACATACCTTGGCGAGTACGCTCCTGGTACCTCGAAATGAGGGGAAGGGGTGCAGGCCATGTCTGGGACCTCCTCTACACCCCCACCCCTCTGGTCGGTTCATCGACCACTTCTGCAACCTCCTTTGCATTTATTTCTTTTAGTTCTTCAGGTGTCATGTTCATCGTCTTCAGGGTTTGTACATGTGAATGTGTGAGCCTTTGGAGTCCATATTTTTATCACTCGTTCAAACTCCCTGCTGTTTTGACATGTTCGTCTTTGTTCCATGTCATTAGCTGACATTGTCCATTTGGGCTGCAGTAGATCCATTTTCTTTCATACCTTCTTCGTTTCTTAGGTTTGTTCCCTCTGGCGCAAATTTGATAGCTTTCACAAAGTCTCTTATTTCTTCATCAGTCAGGTCTCCGGGCTTCCATCCTGGCTCGACATCAACCATTATTTTCATCCCTATAGCTTTCTTCGCAGTTTTATGGCACTGTGTAAGGATTATCTTGATAACACAGAATCCTAGCAATACCATGGCTAGTAGAGCTCCCAGAAATTTGAATATATCTGCCATCCATTGTGGGACCCACGAGAATAGGTCTCCAAACCAGCTGTCATCATCCACTTCATCACTTTCATCGATCATCTGATTTTTCAGGCTTGTCAACATGCTTATGGCCTCTGTTAGGGTTCCGTTTTCTTCATCGTGTGATGGTACAAATGTGCAACATGATTCTTTGATTTTTACACAAACGCCTCCATCCATTGCAGTGATCATGTCAAGCACATATCTGTTCTGGAGGCTCATCAGTCTGATTGCTCTGTTATTCTTTAATCGCATTGAATCCTTTTATAGTGGTATTACGGTCTGCAATAACTCCCATCTGGTTATCTGCAACCATTTAGTATTCACTCCAACTTGGATGTGGGGCAGGAGTAGTGTGGTGAATACTGTTGAGGTGAGGCTGAACAGCCTGTGTTCATACGGGATTGCGTGGAATGCCTCTTCTGATTTGGGAGAAAAGTAATTTTCCCTCTTCATCCGGGATACCAGTTCCACAGATCTTCTTCTTAGATGAGCATCTGCTTTCGGGAAACTGTCCAACTTCAGGTCATTCTTAGGGATCACTAGCGCGGGAACGTGGACTTTCACTAGTGTACCTATGCCTCCCCAGTTCTTCGGCAACCTTATGTACGCCTTGGATCCACACGCCCAGTAATGGTCCATAATAACTGCGGTTCCTTGTGTCATTCCTGGAGCTTCAAAGATCTGCAGTTTTGATTCTCTCCCATCTTCTTCTTCCTTGTGTAATTGTTTCTGAAGCATAGTTTCGGGCTCTCCAGGGCACTATCTACAGGGGTCCCCCTCTATCTTCGACCCATGTTAGTAACTTTACTAGCTTTGGTCACAGAGGTTTGCATAACCTCTGCAAATTCTCTATTGCTTCCTTTTGGGCTCCAAGGACCATCCATGCTTGGCAGATTACTACTCTGTCCTCCCATACATCTGGGGAGACCACTGACCCCATATCTGCATTTGGCGTCTGTTCTTCCAGATTTGAGCCTCTCCTGCAGTCTTTCCTCGAACGTTCAGTCTCGGGTTAACTTCCCATTTTATCCCTGATCCTTTGATGCCAGGGTTCTCGTACCTGATCACATGATTTCTGGTGTGCACTTGGTTTCTTGTTTTAATGTCCTGGACGTAGCCATCTTCATCCGGGTAATCTTTTTTGTTGGCCCACATCAACGAGGCGTCTCTTCCCATAAATTGTCCTCTGGTGTTGCACGTTGCCACATGTGACATACAGTGTGCTGTAGGGACATCAATTTCTACAGCCACGAAGATCTTGGATTTTCCCATGCTGTATGGTAGGAGAGCACAGACAAAGCATTCTCCTTCCGACTGCCTTCGTCCTACTTCCTTCATGTGCTGGTACCATATGTTGTTTCGTGTGGGCTTCTCTTGATTCTCAGCGTTCTTCTGTAGTTTGCTATGGCTATGTTCCTAAATGCGTCTGTGCTGCTTTTCCTCTCTGGGTGTCTCGGTGGAGCAGGCTGCCTCGACTGCATCACTGTGGTAGAAGGTTTTGTGTTTTTCTTTCTCTCCTCTTGTTGGTTTTCATTGTGGTTCTCTGGCCGCCATTGGCTCACCATCTCCTCAGCGTGAGGCTGAGTTATAGATCTGGTGCTTGTTTACAGTGCTCAAGCTGGTGTGTTTGTCGTTATAGTCTATGCAGTTCTATGTTCGAGCTCCTCGTGCAGTTTCTTTGCTCTGACTATTAATGGGAACAAATAGTCTATCAGCATTTGTGTTTTGTCTGTGAATTCCTTTATGGCTACTTTGGTTCTTTTGAGGAATTTTGCTATGCCCTCTCTCTCTCTAGTGGTTCACCTGGCTCCTCTTGAGTTCTTCCACTGTTTTCTGGAATAGATTGTTCGGCATGCAGTCTCCTCTGCTGCTTTCGTTGGAGGCCCTGTAGCCATTGACACTTGCCCTTGTCTGTGTGCATCCTGTGTGTGGGTACATGCAGTGTCAGTGCAGCATTTTCATTCATTCCGTGCTGACCCAGTCTCCAGCTTTTCTCTTCATTTGTTACCTCAAATGTGTCTAAATCATTGCTCATTACATTTAAATTGAGTTTGTTACTTTTATCATCAGATGTTCTTGGGACTGGGATGACTATATAGGGGCTGGGTGCTTTCGTAGGCCCCAGATGTTCATTATCTGGTGGGTGTACTGAGATCAGGACACTTTGTGCACCAATAAAGAAAGCAGTTCTGATTGTTAATGACAGAAAAACAATAATAATAACTATACATATACACACAATCGTTCTGAACGACAATTTGCAGCATTTTCTTCCAGGAAAGTGGGAGCGCCCTTCTGTTGGGGGTAAAACCAAGTTACTGTTCTGGGCCCCAATTTCGAATGAGTTCATAGTCAGTGATGTATTCCTTCTTTTGCTCTTGTCTCGTATTTCGAGAGTTTGTTACTATTAGAGGGACAAGTGCTTCTCCAAATGTCCCCCCTCACGTGAGTGACAACGGTAATCTCTGGGTACTCAGTACCGGTCCTGTGCTAAACTATGGAAAAGGGTTAGGCTAACACCTTTGGCACATCACATTCATTATACATGTCGATAATAGGTGAGGTTCCAATTCACGCCTCGACTTTGCCTTGGTCCTGAGGACATGCTGGAATTTGCTCAATGCGAAGGAAGGAGAAGATGTATAAAATGTTGTAAAAATAAAAACAAAAATAAAAGTGAAAATATGAAAAAAATGCAGGAAAAATAAGATGGTGAAGTTCTTGTGTCCGCTCCTTTCACTCGGGCTTTCTTTAAAGCCTGAAGCAAGGGCTTGGTATACGAGCTGTAGTCAAAGACCCATGCTCTGACAAAATTGCACAGGCCTAAGAAGCTCTGCATTTGTTTTAACGTGCGCGGTTTGGCCGTGTTCATGATGGCTTCAGCCCTTTCTGGGGTTACTTTATTCCCCTCATGAGAGATCAGTTGCCCTATGTACAACACCCCCTGTTGGCAGTACTGCAACTTTTCCTTATCAACCTTGTATCCCTTTTCCGCCAATATCTTCGCATCTACCTTTGCCACTCTCCTCCCCTGTTGATCGGACTTCTCTTCTCAGCACTGCATCACCTGCCAACGGGGCCCCCCTGACTCAGCTACCTGCCCTCCTGGGCATCCTCCGGCACTGCCCCTTGGCCACCCTTGCACTGGGACCTGTTATATTTACCCTTACAGGTCCCCCCACTCCTCTCCTGCACTTATCAGATGTTATCCTATCTGCACTTATCAGATGTTATCCTATCTGACTTGCACTGCACTTCTCCCCTCACTGGCTGCACCTATCGCTGCTCTTATCACCTTATTTATTCACTTATTTTATCCACTAACTTATATTTTTCCTATGCCTTGCACTTCTTTGCCCCCTCCTTTTTTCCTTTGCACTTTTTCCCCCTTTCCCTTCCCATGCACTTGCGCTGTCTCAATGTCACTGGGCCTAGTAAGATCGTTTTTGTTTTTGTTTTGCTCCCCTGCTCCCCCTCCCTTTGCCTGGTCGCGCTCTGAAACACCTGTGTATGGGTGCGATATAAATAAAATATCATATCAATATAGTCAATAGCTGGACAGAGTCACGCCTGCATTTGTTCTTCAGTGGTGCTGCAGATCAGAATGTCATCTACGTACTGCAAAACATCACTGTCCACTGCAATATTGCTTAGGTCCATTTGCAGGACTCTGTTGAAAATAGACAGGGACTCGCAGTACCCCTGTGGCAACCTCGTGGTTTTCAGGTGCATTTGTCTGAAAGTGAATGACGTCAGGTCTTGTGATTCACGGTGCAACGGAATCGAGGAAAAACACATTTTTCAAATCGATCACCGTGAAATATTTGGCCTCAGTGGGTATGTTACACAGTATTGTGGATGGATTAGGGACTAGAGGGAATTCGGCTTCAACTATATTGTTCAGTGCTTGTAAATCTTGGATTAAACCCCAAGATCCTCCTTTTGATTTCTTGACAGGATAAATCACTGTGTTGCAAGGTGATTCTGATGTCACTAGGATACCCTGCTCCATCATGGCAGAAATTGTCTTCGCGATCCCTTCATCTGCCTCTCTGGACATGGGGTATTGTCGTGCTCATGGCAAAATCGCTCCTGGTTTCAATTTAATCTTCACTTCACCTGCCCCCTTCAGGAGACCTACAGTTACGCTCACCTAATTCCCACGGGGGCGTCGATCTGGACTGGCCCGCTGTTGCTTCCACCAGAGTAACACGTAGAGCCGAGATGACAGACTGGACAGACCCACTTAGCTTCGTTTGTTGGGCTTGTACGAATATCTTTCTGCAATGGAGAAAGGGAATTAACCTCCCGTAATCTGAGCGTTAACCCGCCTTCCCACTCCCCTTGTCTGCCCACAGAACACTCCTGAAGTTCCCTCTTAATCTCACCTGAAGATTTGGAAAGATGAGCTTTCCATCCTGCGTCAGGCGCAGGGGCGCGTAGACGACCAGTTACTTCACTGGCGTGGAGGAATTGGTGAGTTCCAGTATTGACTCTAAGTCCAATTGTTCGTAAGAGTTCAAAAGTCTGATCTTCACTCTGCCAGATTCCTTGCAGGTTGTGGATTTAAACCACCAGAAGAGTTCCAAGTGGCAATTGGTAAGATCCTGGTAGGTCTATTGTGGTTCTCCCCTTTGGGGCCGGGGTACAGCGATGATGCAGAGCTAACTGCGCTGACCCGAAATGAGGTGAGTACCCCCCTGTGGTAAATCAGATAAGTCTTTGGGATTAGGTTGTATTGTCCTTGTTTTTTCCCTTTAGGGGCCGGGGTGCGGCAGTGATGCAGAATTGACTACGCCGACCCGAGATGAGGTGAGTACCCCCCTGTGGTAAATCAGGTAAGTCTTTGGGGGTGGTTTGTATTGCCCTTGCTCACCTATCTGTTCTTGTCTCCCCCAGGTGTTGAAGAATGGCCTGGAGATGCTGGATTCGCAATGGAGTAAAGGAATGCAGCCTCGGTTGGTGAGTTCAGCGCGGCGCTGCGAGGTGCGTGGCAATGCACCTGAGAAGGCTTCTCTCTTCCAGATCGACGATGTGCTGGATCAAGGATTCAGGTAAGGGTTTTGTTCTGACCTCTTCTCCTTTTCTTGTTCCAGGACTGAAGCGGGCATGGCTGAAGACTGGAGCTGCTGAAGACACGGTGAGCATTACGCTGCAGAAAGCAGAATAACGCGAAGCACGTGTGGCTGTCCGGGTGTGGCTTAAATAGCCTTGGAAGAAGTCCCAGGTAAGTATTCTTCCACAGCCCCACCCGAGAGGAAAGAGTCCCTGAGGTAAAGTAGTCCCTTTAAGTCTCATTTGGCTTGTGGCTTCGTGCAGCATGGTCTGCATCAGGTAGGTATGCAGCATGGTCTGCAACAGGTAAGATTTCTGTAATGAGCCTGGCGCCCATGGCGCCAGGACTGTAGCCAAAGAGCCCCTAACTGGGGTTTTTGGGCATGCTTCAAGTGGCATGATGCCTGCTTCCGGGGTTGCTGGGCCTGGTCTGGATTTCCGGGAGCAGGCATCATGACACCTACATCATAGGGCCCTGTAGTCAATACTGCAGCAGGCACTTGGGCCATGTCATCATCAAAGTACTCTGGACGTATCAGTGCCAACATCATTCTCTGCGGCACCACCCTTTGGATCATTTTGACCCAAAATATGAGACTCACTTTTACCCTTGTCTCCTCTAGGTCAGGGTGCTCTTCGAACAGATCATCATCGGTGACGTCAGTCACTCGATACCCTTCTTCAATGGCGATAATCGCACACCATTGTCTGCCTTCATCGTCCTATCCTTCGACCAATACCACTTTTCCTCGCACTGCAGCCGATTGTATCTTTAAGGGAAATACTTGTCCCTCCTCTTCGTGCATGGGTATTCTTGGTCTGAATAGAAATTCATCAGGGGTTCTCATAGTTTTGTCTGCGAGGCCTGGCAATCCCACCATAAGCACCCGCACGCCATATGCAAAGACTTCTGGTTCTAACGGTATAGCTCTTATAGCTATACGTCCTGAGTATGCTCTGATCATTTCGCACACGTTTATATAATGCATTCCTGGAGTGAAGCACACTATACCATTCTCGGTAAATGAGATGGTCATGTTTAATTTAGTCATCGGGTCTTGGCCCAGAATATTTACTGGGGTCTGACGCGAATATAACAGAGGTACATTCATTTCGCGCTCTCCCACTGAGACTGGGAGTACGTCTGTAAAGGGAACTCTACTATGAGCTCCAGTGAAACTCTGAGTATCTATAGCCTCGCCGGACAAGGAAAACTTGCCTTCTCGAATGCACAAACACGTTGCACCCGTGTCAACTAAGAAGGAATATTCTTTCCCCCCTATGGTGACATTCACCCTTGGTTCCTTATTGGGGTCTGGTGTCACTGATAGGATAGAGCACATCAGAGTCCCCCGTGAGCTGTCCTATTTCATATACAAGTTCGGCCCACTGTATACTTGTTGATTTCCCCCAGCCCCAGGGTTAACTTCTCCTCCGGAGCTAGTGCCCTGTGACATTTGCAGTGGTGCTTGCTGGGATTGTCCCGCCAACAAGTTTCCCATGTTCGGTGGTTGAACCACTTGCTGTGCACCTGGCTGCACGCCAGAGGCCTGCGGCTGCACTGTGTAATTTTGTGCACCGCCCTGTTGCGGGACGGCAGACTGATTCACCATGCCTGCCCCCATCCCTTGGCTGTTTTGCCACATGCCTTGGCTTTTGCACATGCGCACCACATGTCCTGACATTCCACACAGGCAACACACTGGTGGTGGTCGGGCCATCTGTCTATCTGGCATAGCTGGACCGCCCATCTGCGCATTCGGAAAGCCATTTTGATTATTCTGAAATCCTCCCTGGTTACCTCAAAACCCTCCTTTATCAATCTGCCATCCTCTTCCTCCAAAACCCCTTCCTCTTAGGTAAAATCCTGTGTTAACCTGATTATTCTGCGATGGGTTGGTCGCTTGTTGTGCACTTGCTTCGGCTGGGCTGGTGAGCCTGGCTCCCTCAAGAGCATACTTCGAGAGCTTCTTTTGCACCAGCTTTGCCTCCTCGCCCTTACGAGTTGCCTCCTTTTTCCGATTCTTTTCTTGCAACAATCTACACTAGTGTACAATTGTCAACTGTATTTCAGCCCATGGCTTTGCTTCTACTCCTACCAATTTTTTGAGCTGCTTCTGCACTGGTTCAGGCAACCCTTTGCATAACATGTGGTAGAATACAGGGATAGATTTCGTCCAAGACTCGTGCGTTTCGAGCACCCACGCGTCCTGAAAATTCTGGATATAAATCAACGGGTCCTATGACTCTCTCATTTTTTTGAGTCATGATAGCCCCCATATCAGAAGTGTCTGGATATAGCGTTCGCAGTGCTTTCCACACTGCTGCCCTACAGTTATTAAATGGCGCTCCGTCATGGGAGGTGTTAGTTAGGGTTACCCTAGGATAGCCTGCCCGTTTCCATAAATCATCTGCTCTTTCACCAAGTATGGCAAATAGGAGGCCCTTAATGTCCCCTATAGCTAAGGTGACACCCCCCGTCATTTTCTCTAACTCGTGTATCAGCTTTCCGGCTCCCGATGTCGGCATTGGAAGCTTATTTTTAAGGTTCTCTCGGTCCATATGTGGCCATGGAATATACTGTGGTCTGGCTCCCCCCTTTCCTAGCAATGGGAATTGGAATGCACAGTCCTCCTTCTCTTTCCCCATAGCTCTCCGGTCTGTCGCCGGGGTGGCATTCCCACCTTGCCGTCTACCTGGCAATGCCCTTAATCTGTCTGCATAGGCAGGTGCTGAGGCCCCCCTCTGAACGTGGGGTGTTCCTTCATGACGGCCAGACTGCGCGGCAGACTTTGGTGCCCTACTTGTGGACCCGCTAGCGTCTGACCATCGTACCCCTCGGTCCCCTGTGAGCCGTTTTTCACACCGACTCCCTTCTTCATGTGCCACATCCTCCGTTTCCCCACCAGAGTCAGATTCCGAATACTCCCAGTTTACACAACTCCTAGCATCTTCTTCGTTTTGCCCAATCTCCAGCCTGTCTAGGGACAGTCCCCTGCTCCCACTACTTCGGGTGACATCCTCAGTGTCATATAGCTGAGTGCTCTCTAAGCACTCATCTTCCCTTCCCCCATCGGATATCTGCTCTAGCCCCATCTCGTCGTATATTTTATCGATCGTTTCCCCGATGCTTCTGGTGTCAAAGTCATCTTCAATATTTGTCCACTTGTACCTGGTACCGCATCGTTTGCAGGGAAGAATTCTTCTATGTCTTCCCATTCTATTGTAGGATTGGGTCTACTCACTTCCCGCTCCCAAATATTCAAGATCCTGTGCCCTCTGTCTGTGCTTACGTTCTGTTTCCTCGTCTATTTCCTTTCGCTTCTTTGCCTCTTCCCTAGCCTTATCTACTTCCCTCATCCGTTCATTTCTATTTTCTTTTGCCCTTCTACTTTTCTCATCTTCCCGCTTTTTTCCTTTCCTTTCGTGAACTCTCCTTTCTTCCTTCAACCTTAACATGTTCTGCCTGTACTTTTTATAGGCTGCGTACTGTATGCGGCTGAGCGGTATTCCTTGCTCTTCGCGATATAGTTGTTCTCGCCTTAGCCTATCTTTCTTTCTAGTCCTTTCATCTCTTTCTTCCATCCCTTTCTCTCTCTCTCCTTTGCGTCTCATCAGACTTCTCCCTTGGCCTCAAATCATCACTTTTTCCATCTAACTTCAGTAGTATTTGATCTCCCATCCATTCTTTCGCGATTGCTATCTCATCACCTCTACCTTCATTTCCTTTATGTTTATTTCCCTCTATCTCCTTATCTGGAGGTGCACAACTCTGTGCCCAATCTTTCCCTTTATCTTCGCATCTTTATTTGTCCCTTGAGACTGCAGAGGTGATATTGTTTTCCTGTTCTTTTCCCTTATTATCTTCACTACTGTACGTAGGCGACTCATATGCGGGGTTGCTATACCCCGTGGCTGCTTAAGTTCTCTTAGTGGGTAAAGACCCTCTGACCTGCTTCCTTCAATGACTGGCTCAGGCAGGGCTGGTGGTGCGGTAGGCGTCTCACCCCCCTCTGTACATACATTTAGTATCCAGTCTGTGGGTGGTTCTTCCACCTTCGTTTCTTCAAACATTTTCCACAACTCTAGAACAGCAAGATGTTTCTCTAACTTCTTGCCCGAATATGTGGCATGTAGGAAGGTAGTCATGTGCTGTAAAACAGCCTTAAAGAGTGACCCGTTCTGGGGCCACGGCATAAACATCTTATTGGCGGTACCCGTAACCCACTCCTGGCTGTATTTCTTTAGTTTGGGTGCATGCTTGGGCAGTTGCATGCACAAATGCGCAAGCGGGGCAACTTCCTCCATTTTTAATTTCGTCACTAACAGTATTTACACAGTTCTTTAACCCTCCAATGGTATGAGCGAGCACCACATAGGCAAGCTCCAATCCAATCTTTTCCCACCAAAATGTATACCAACAATTTACTCAAAACCCATCAATTCAAAGGCGATTCCCTCTTCATTACAGAATCGCGTAAAGCCAAAATGCATTTTAACCAATCATTAATACAATTATTTTACATTTGAGATACAACAAGACACATATGACAGGCACTTGACAGACTAGACGGACACCAGCTGGTCATACATATACCTGCCTTCTAATCAATACCCCGTCATGGGATGTGAACAAACCCCTTTGATGCCATCTTTAATCGTCACCGTAGCCTAAATTGTCCCCCCACTGTGGGCTATGGGTTCACATTCCTTCTGACCACTCTTTAAAGCGCAGGAATAAGGCAAATCCTTACGTTTTGTCTCTTGGGTGCCTCCCTGGTAATCCTTACGTTTTGTCTCAGGTGCCCCCCTGGTAATCCTCTCTTTATGTCTTATGCTCGAGTCATTACCATATATATATATACGCACAGGCCCCTGCACGGTTGTAACACTTCAAAAAACCGCCCAGGCAGGCAAATGCAAAAAATATTCCAGCACACAAGAATTTAGCTATTCTAAAATGTTATTTTATTTAGGCATAATACAGCTCTTTACAAAAACAAGGATAAATAATGCACCCCTGTGACAGACGCAAGGTATCACAAAGCACTCACCCCACGGGTGGATGAAAAGTCACGCGTTCCGCCTGAATGCTCAGGCTTCCTCAGACCTTCTAAAATCCAAATGCGGCTAACACATCATGGAATATAAAACCAAAAAGCAATTACAGAGCGCCTCCGTGCGTTACACATCACGTGCGTGTTGCGGTCATGTGACTGCTACTAATGTAAAAGTTAAAGTCTCTCCAACACAATGACCTCCATATTGGAATGGTCAAGTGTCTATAGAATAGATATACATGAAAGCATAATTGCAAGAGCATATCTAGCTAGACACACTAAGACTATTTATAGGCTAACGCAATGAAAACTGCATGGAGGAAAAGCTTGAAACTGCTTATTTTTAAAAAAATGTCATAATTATTTAATGTGTAACATCTGCGCACAAGTGTGCTCATATATCATCAAGATGACTAACAATGGCTCAAATGGCCACTACTAGGCATCCGCCCCCCCCCCATTTGGGGTAAGTGCTCCTAAGCCAAGAGACTACAAGCTGAGCAACAGCAACCTGATAATGAGAGGGCAAATGCCCTATTTTGTTCCAACTTAAATACATAAAAGAAGTGGATATCCAGTAATGTGTATGTGGAAAATAATCATAGTATTCCAGGCAAGTGCCTCTACTCAAATCCATGTATAAACAGAGTATAAAAGGAGACCAGCTATGTGTTAATAAGACATGTAATCACTTCTTACAATGTGCAAATGACAAATAGCATTTCCTATGTCAGTACCTCAGTGCAAATCAATAGCATCTCAATTTAGATGAATTATCATAAAGTGGAAAATGTAGATGTTCCTATTTATGTCCATTCCAACATGTAAATGACAATTCCTCTATTTAACAACAGTTAGATAAAGTGCAGTGCAAAAATGTGTAACCATTACTCTTCACAATGTGAAGACCGCAAATCCTATGTTAATATCACAGTACTTCTGCAAAAAATGTAACCGGACTCTAAAATATAAGAATGTATAAAGGTGTAAAATATCATCTCATTCCTAGCCGGCTCACGATTGCAAAAACACATACAATTCAGCGTCTATATCCAGGCCTTTAGGTTTCAAGGTGTTAAATTTACATATGAGTGTAACTTCCAACTGTCTCAATTTCAGTTCACGGTTACCCAGTCTTTTGTTAGGTGGTACATGGGCCAACCTCATGAAAGATAAGAATTGGACATCACCATTATGCTTGTCCTGAAAATGACTCGTCAGAGGGTATGTTAGATCACCATTTTTTATGGCTCTATAATGTTGAAGGATCCGCATCTTAAGGGGACCAATTGTTGAGCCTACATAGTGGAGACCACAGGCACAGGCGATGGCATATACGACATATTTGGTGATACAAGAAATTCTATGTTTGTATTTCCAACATTGGCCATTTGCACTCCTAAAAGGAACCATCAATACATGCTTACACAGTTTACAATGGGCACATTTTAAAAAACCAAAACTATTCCTTTGAATCATCCGTATATTTACTGCTGGCCTAGTCTTGACCATACTGGGAGATAACATAGTTTTGAGAGTGGGAGCCTTTCGATAAGTAACCTGTGGAAAGTCATCCAACACTGACCTAAGATGAGGATCAGTGAGCAACACCTTCCAGTGTTTATTCATAATCAATTTATTAATAATCATAATGAATTGCTTTTTGGTTTTATATTCCATGATGTGTTAGCCGCATTTGGATTTCTGAAGGTCTGAGGAAGCCTGAGCATTCAGTCGGAATGCGTGACTTTTCATCCACCCGTGGGGTGAGTGCTTTGTGATACCTTGCGTCTGTCACAGGGGTGCATTATTTATCCCTGTTTTTTGTAAAGAGCTGTATTATGCCTAAATAAAATAACATTGTAGAATAGCTGAAGTCTTGTGTGTTGGAATATTTTTTGCATTTGCCTGCCTGGGCGGTTTTTTGAAGTGTTACAACCGTGCAGAGGCCTGTGCGTTTTCTTTACATATACGGATTTGGCTAAATTCGTTTTCCTAGCACCAGCCACTGAATGAGGGAGAGCGCCATTTTTTAGCCAAATTGGTTCATATATATATATATATATCCTCTACTTTATTTCTTCTCCGCCACCCTCCGTTACCTTTCCCTTACTTACTGTAATGCCTACAAGACATTTGCCAAAGTAACGAGTTTGTTGTTTCACTCACCGATCGCATCTTTTCCTCTCTGGAACTTTGGGATCACTGCCCCTTCCTCTTCCCGCTTTTAAGATTTTCGTCCCATCCGCTGCCCGTGGGAATGAGAAGGGTTATGCTTGGAAAGGTGGGTTCCTTCAGACCACTGCAGATTTTTGAAGTTTTACTCTATCATTGTCCACGGGGCGCTTCTCAGTCTACTCAGCCGGAATGGCGAAAGGACTAGTGATCTTACCGAAGGCCTAGAGTTACTTCGTGCCATCGGTCTAAAGGTGTCTTATAACTATATCAATCAATAATTCATGGCCGAAACCATCCTCCTGCTACCAAGTGTTCAGGAGGGGAATAAGTTACTGACGGGCCCATAGGTCAGCGCTCACCCTCCAGAACTTGTAAAACAAGATAGCTGCACCATGTGAGGAAAGGGGGTGCAGGATTCACTTACTCCAACACGACTCAATAATGAGGACTCAGTAAGTTGGCAAAGGGAAGTCTGTTTAATGAAAATTACATCAAACAGAGAAACAAATGGAAATCAGCAGCATTGCGATCACCTGTCTCGTTCCGACTTCCTCAAACCGCAATTCTTATAGGCAAAAATCATCATCACTGACGTCTAAATCTACAAAAAATCATCATGCAATATAATTGGTTAGAAAAGGTAAATTAAGTATAGGTGTTATATCTGTATATGATAATAGGGCATGTGGATTGGATAACTCTTATCGGGTGGCCGTCTACGCCCATCCCTCTACATCATGCGTGATAGGCGTCACTACATCTACGACGTCCTATTGGTTACAATATCTATAGGACTCCAGATAACTTAGTCCATTGTGATTGGGCAGGTTACACCCCTAGACATAAATTTCCACTTTTAATTAGCAGCATGCAGAAAGGACACCCCTGTGCCTGGTGTCCCAAGTTTCACCCTGCCTCCCTTCCATCAATCAGTGCTTTAGGGCGATGTGTCAATTAGTTGGCTAAGGATGGACTGTAGTCTCTTATCGGGAAAAGTTATGGCATCCTCGAGTCCTGGATGACATCAGGCGATGGTACTTCTTCGCACCTGGCTGGTCACGTGTTAGTTCATCATGAATCTGCTTCAGTTTCCAGCTTTTAGTGCATTTAATTCTGTTTCAGCCTCGCCACCTACATGGGGGCCCCCCTTATCTTGACCTTCATGAGGCAGGCTGGTATGCTCTGAAGTTGGAGTCTTGTGAGCTGACGCTCTCCTTCCCTTCTCTGGTTGACCTCGATTTCCTAGGCCTGAGCTGCTCTTTGTTGAGTTTCGATTCCGCTCCTTCACTTGCCTTTGGCTGGGTTTCGAAACTTGGTCTGTCAGGCCTCTGGCAGCCTGGGTACATTTCTGCCTTTACAAAATGGAGTCGCACTTGTATAATGCCTCATTGAGGTAGATATATGGTTGGCGCTTGCCGCTCTTATCTTCTACTAAGCATTGCAAGCAGTATCGTTTTCGTAGCGTCTTGCGTTTCAAGCCTATTTACACACGTTAACAGGACGGTTGCTTCAATCTTGTCTTGTAGCAGTGTTTCCTCACGTTGTTACATTGTCTCCTCTCTGTATTTACTCCATTAATTTTCGTAGTTACTCACACTGGCGTGTTATCTTCGATAGCTGCTTTTATTCATTCACAGGTCTGTTCAGGCCTTTGTGTCATTTCCACTGGCCTTCCAATAAGGCTTTTGGGGTCTCTTCATGGACCGTGTGTAGGTACTCCTCATTTTGTATCAGCGACTGGTATGGCTGTCTAATAGGGTACCGTACTGCCCAGGGTTGTCTGGTTATGAGTGCTTCAACCGGTATGGATCTTTTGATGTATACTGGGCAGAGTCCCAGTGCAGCTCTTTGTAGGTTCATTTGCTCTTCATACGTCACATGCCTTGGTGAGTACACTCCTGGTACCTCGAAATGAGGGGAAGGGGTGCATGCCATGTCTGGGACCTCCTCTACATATGCTCTGCCTTTTTGTGTAATCTTGGCATGTCATCCATATACGGACCCCTTTGGTATGTACGACTTTCTTCCAGCAAGTTATTTTGAGGCAGGGGGCAGGACACCTTTACACATCTCCACACCCGTTGGCATCCTCGTCTTTACATCTGAGATATCAAAGCCCACAGTAGCACTGGTAGCGCCTCTAACAAAATGTTGCATATTAGCCATCTAACTTTGTCGTTCTGCGGTTCATCAATGAACTCCACTGTTTTTATGTTATTTGATTCTACTGTCCTGAGAGATGGCACCTGAAGTAGGAGATGTAAAACATTGTTCCTATTCAAAATAAGGCTGTCCTTAATTGATAAGTTTCATTCCAGAACCAGACAGTAAGTTGAATATGTTTTTTTTCTATTTTTAGTTTTGTTTGACATTCTTGACCGGGTTAGTCCTTTGCGCTGGTTCGACTTCTTTTTCTTGAGCACTATGTGCACCACCTAGATTTAGGGAGGACCCTGAGGGCCATAGATTGTAGGACATCCCACAGTCTTACCCTCTGAATCATTTATGATTTTGTTATTGTTTGACAACCTTGGAACTGTCCACTCTTTATTAATTGATTCTGTCTGCTAGGCTTCAGCAAGTTTTTTTCCATTTGTATCCAAATGTGAGGAAGCGTGGGCAACTGTTTTTGATGGCATTGATTGTTGAGATTAATTTGGTAGAAGCAAGGTACAAACTCTCAAAGGCCTTGAGTCACTCGAGATCTTGGATCTATTAAGGTGTTCCTCGTCGGGTGTCCCACAAGTGCCAATCTGCTCAAACTCTACAGTGTGTGATTGCTTGACCTCAAAGTCTTCATCATTTTCATTTGTGGACAGGTTCAATAATTCAATCATAATTTCTTGTTCACTTGGAATTTCGGCCACAGATTTCCCCACAAGTTTGTTGTATCTAAAACTGCAGCTTTTTTAGATTTTTCCATTAAGCCACCACTTGTCTGCATTTACGGTAACGTTTACTGTTTTTAATGTTCCGTAAACAATTTCTTGAGTTGTTCATAATGCAGGTCTTTATTTTGATTTTGTTTTTTTATTCTTTTTTTATTTGCAAGGGTTTAGGAACAGGTTTCCTGTTGTCAATCCTGTTCTTGGCATTAAAGATAGCAAACATCCCATCTTTATTTCCATTAGAGTTGGCGATGTCAGACGTATCCAAATCGGGATTTCTAATTAAGCCCTCGCCATCCGCTGAAGTAGATGGTTTTTGCAGATCTGAACAAACAGCACTTATACCTCGAATGGTACAGCTCCTGGTTTACTGATGTTTCATTTAACTCAGAATTAGCTGAACTAGGGATATAAACTGTATAAACTTCCACATTCCCTCCATCTTCATAGCAGCAGTCGGTGTTTGTGTCTTTATTGCATACATTTTGTATATCTAGACACGTTACTCGCTGAGTGCTTTGTCTAGATTCCTTATTCAATTTCTCCGGCTCCCATAAGGGACTGCGCTGTTTGCTTTTCAAGAATCTCTACGCTTCTTTGGCAACTCCTGCAAGTAGTTTTTTGTCTTTGCTATTGTTGCGCTTTTGTTCTGCCAGGACATTAAGAGAACGGTCAATTCTTTTATTTTCATCAAGGGTCTTCAGTTTAAAGAAAGTATTGTCACGTACATGTTTATTAACTTAGAATTCATTAAAGCAGCCAAAGTGATCAGATCCTTGACATTCTCATTCATTTGTTCATACATTTTTAAGAATGGTGTGATTACGTTGACAGAGCCAACGTCAAGTTTGGCTGTAGTTCTTGAAGTAATTTCTTAACAATCAACTCTTATTTCCAATCCACTCCCCTCCGTACTTTTATTAGTCTTTGCCAAAGTACGTCTAATTTTTGGAAAATCACGTTCCATAAAAGAGGAATTTGTTGAAAAATCATCAGAGTCATTTTGATTTTGCTCCACACCACCTATGTCAAGCTTGGCAGGTTTGAATGTGTTGGTATTCTGACCCTGCCATACAGCATGCTTGAATTCCCTTATTTGGTTTGGATATTATTTAGTTCTGTGCTATGAACAATGTACCTTAGGTGAAGAGCTCTCATCAATCCTTCTTTGTTTTAGCGTCCCATTTTGCCACTTGTGCACTGGAGACCCTACTGAAGTTGAAGATCCACAGGTGCCACTTTGCTACTCTAGATTTCTGTTTTCAGAGGACTCTTCTCTGTTTTTGCAGCTTATGGCAGAGTTTAGTCACGTAAAAGTTTGTTAACTTCTATCAAATTTTTTCTTTCGTTCATTCGCGTGCTCACACACTCTAATTCCTTGTTTGTAGTCACTGGGAGTTTACTCATTTTTGACCCATTCTCTGGTACTTGAAAAACCTTGTTCAAATCGAGCAGAACAGGCAAAGAACTCTTTTGGTGACTCGGTTCATTTAGCGTTTTTCCTCATCCAGATTTGTTTTTGAAATGTTATTTATGACCTCCTTTTGTGTGCTAGAAACTTTACTTTGAAGACATCATCCTCAAAGATTGATTTCCCCTCAGAAGTGTCGGCCAAATCAAGCCACTTTGAGTCGCCAACATAAGTACTTCTGGTTGGATCTGTTCGACTCAGACTCAGCGCGTTCACGTTCAAGTCCAATAGCTCCCTCCCCTTGTCAACTAGTTCTTGTTTTCTTATTGCTTCAGAGTTCAAAACAGTGCTTACAGACAACTTTGACTTCCGTACAAACAAATCAAGTTTACTTGTGTGGAACGTGTTATCAATGACTACTAAGTCCATCTCACAACTCAAGTCTTGGCGAGCGCCCTTACAAGTGCTGTGATTTACACACCATGCAAGCGCTCGTAATTGAGGACTTTACAACGGGGATAGGGTCATAGGCTTCTACCATCGTGACACGCCTCGTCTTCGTCCCCAACACTGGCGCCATTAACAAAGTTTACATTGCTGTTGTTCAAGTCTTCAAAACCATTAAGTTTGTCGGTGTTGCAGATTTTTGCTACTGCTGCTGTTTTTAGATCTGAACACCGACAAATAGAATGTTCAAGAGTATGCAGAAGTGTGCACTGTTGCACGGTTACACTGTCACAGGATTCTCGGCATTCAATACTTTCTGTGAATTCAATACTGTCTGTGTTATTAGACCTTGTTGTCACTTGACGTGGTGTAGGTAAGAAGTGATTTACTTGGCGCGCCAGTTCCAATTCAGATACCCCTCGCAGCAACTGAGATCTTGTCAAAGGTTGCTGGGTGGGTCTACTCTTCTCTCTCGCGTGCACTGGCAATTTACCACCAAGGTCCGTTTTTCAACATCGCTATTCGAACAGGATACGATCAACTGGTATTTAATGTTTGATCTAGCCGGCCTCACACAGAGCTCGCAAGAGCTCCATGACTCAGCTGGACTCCGCAACCACTACGCATTGAGTTTGGGTATTTGAAGGTGAGCTCCGCTCTCACAATGGAAACAAAGAAAATACTCTGAACTCCACACTGTCTCTGTGTCCACACTAGCAAGACTCAGCTGGACTCTGATATATAGAATAATCCATTTGAGCAAAGCCACACATGTCACAAGTCCACCTAGTAGCCATCGCTGGAAGTTCCTCTCCACGTCACAGCCACATCAGCAAGGCATTGTGGGTATGCAAATTTGTCCAAATGAAGCCTTTTGCTCCATGAAATTGTCATTGCCTTAGTGGGCGGTGTTACTTTATACATACCTTGTCAAACGGACTGACATTTCTCAAGGCTCCAGACAATTTACATGCTTGACTTCACCCCTAATTAGGCATCATCAGTGACAAAGACAATTTCATGGAGCAAAAGGCTTGCAATTGGGCTGATTTGCATACCCATAATGCCTTAATAATGTGGCTCTGAACTGGAAGTGAGTTTCCAGCAATGGCTACCAGGTGGCATTGTGAGATGTGTGACTTGGCTCAAATGGATTATGCTACTTAGAGTTCAGATGAAAGATTTGGTTTTTGGCAAGCCTTTTTTTTATCATGTCTGATACCCCCACACCATTTGCAGCACGTGTGATATTCCAGAAAAACAGTTGCAAATGGTTTGTCCTGAAACCAGTCATGGGACATAGGTTTTTAGACATGTGGGATTGATATATGTTGGCCCAGCAGAAAAGGAAAGGAAAATCTACTAGTTAAATACTAATATACCAATAGACACTGTTAGAACACAATATGCGGTCCCGAGAGGAATGCCAAATCCACTTGAATGTTCTCCATAGCAGTTCTGGGGAAGGCCAAAACCCACTTGCCTGAAATTTGATCTAGTAGAAGCCACTTGCAAGTGGTCAATTGGAATGTTCACAAGGACATGGCTCGGCAGTACTCTATATTCCCACCGAACAATGTGCACCAAGGCCCAGGTGGGCAGAAAGGCCCAGTCTGTGCCTGAACACCTCTCCATTTGTAGGCTAACCATGAACGGTTTCCTTGCAGTAAACAAAACTCGAGCCAACACATGCTGAATGAGCAGGAATGGCGCGAAACATGCATCACAGAGGAACCCAATGTGGCTGTGTTCCTGTAATAATGTCACATATAATGCATAATCCAGTCCACCTGATTCTATCCTTGAAATAGAAGCAACAGTTAAATTACTGTTATAGTAGTGTGATGCCCTTTTACATGTTTTCAAGTAAAGAAAATGGTTCAGGAAACTGGTGGGAGTCACAAAATAGAATGTACATGAACAGGGACAACTACCGAGTGGGGGGAGTTAATATTGGGCCTCGTTCTAAGTTTTCCGGTCCAGAAACAAGCTCACAGGTGCCCTTGTTTCCATACTGGCAAACTATGTGTTTGCCTGCTGTGGCGGCTGTGCCCGAGAGGTGTGACCCTGCCAGGCGCAGTGGGTATGGTAGGCAACCATTTCACGGAAGTGCCAGCACTGGTAGCAACTGTGCTGGCGCTTCTGTGTCCCCACTCCTGTAGAGTTCTATGGGACTGGCGACTTAAAATTTACAGCTGCCTGACTACCCAGGCCGCCGGACTTGCAATGAGCTGGTGGCACCAGGAAGTCAGGCAACATTAAATTAATATGAGTCCGGCAGCAACCCGCGGGTACCACCGGACTCGTAATGAAGCCCATTGTTTACATTCCCCTTTACCAATTTGCTGTGCATTATTATTATTATCATTGTTTCTGGGGTTTTACATACTCTGAAGAGATTCTTATTTAACTAAGTTGAGAGAAGGGTTCTACTAACAAGGACATCTCTCCTCAAGATGACACAGCAGATAACTTAATCAACTGAAATATACCCCTTTCTCCAGTGGCCTTCAAGGCACCAGTGAATGGCCAGAGGACTGGCTTTCAGGTGGACTGGGAGAGTGGCATGTTTGCGTCCTACCTCCACATAGGTATCTGGAGCTGTAGGGACCTGGTCTGATGGATCCAAGGTAAATGTTCTAGAAACTGGAAGGGGCCTCATAGAGTACCAGATATTAAGGGAAACGAGATCCACAATCTCTGAAAACTGTGTCCCTGCTGATGTACCCTCCCCTCAGAAAGGTAAATATGAATGTCCAGTTTTTTTGATACACCGATATATATGACTTAAGCTGTAGTTCACCCCTCAAAACTGGTCTGCCAAGAGGTCAAGTCGCCTGGTTTGAGCCTTAGTTTTATGCATGGTTGCTAGTGATATTGGACCAACAAAATATGAGTAAGTGGGACTCGGTGGCATTGGGCCTGTGTGGTCTGCTAATGCCCTGGCCATCTCTGCATCATTATTATCATTCATGTAGCAGGTATCGCCAGCAGCAGCAAAATCATGGGCCTGTTTTTCTATGTAGAAGCTGCTAAGGCAACTGGCTCCTGACTGGTAATCCCAGTGCACTATGGAGGATAGGGGCACTCACACAGGACTACCTGGGTAGCTGGGATTGTCCCTGGGGTGGTCCTGAGTACTGGGTTGTGGGGTAGGCTTAGTCCCAAGACAAAAGGAAACAACATTTGGCTGACTGAGGCCTAAAAGCGCAGAACATAGAACAATCACTGTGGGCTGGCAAAGAAAAGGCCAGCATGTACATTTTAACACTGCCAAATACCCCAACAGCGTTGTCAGAAGAACTGAAAACAAAATGAAATGCGGCCTGTGCTAAAATAAGGCCCAAAACCAGAGGCCTACTTTACATTAAATGTGACTGATGCCTACAGTGTAACTGTGCAAAATCACAATGGGAAGTGTGTGAATTTTGGAGCTAGGAATAATGAACACATGGAAAATGAATCTGTATTGCCAGAGTAATATGAATATATATCGGGATGTAAAGTTGGACATTGATGGCACGGTGCAAGATATTAAAGTAGAACACATGTGTAAAAGGAATTGCAACATTCAAAAATACCAGTTTCTTTGCTTGAAGAAATGCTAGTTTTAGCCCATGAAGACATTTTTCTCAGGAGATTTACAGGCCCAGGACTGCTCACCATCCCCCCATAAGAGGCCAAGCTAAAGCGCAGTGTTTCTATTTATCTAAAACCTCTTTTTGAAGCTCAAAGGGACCAGGCTTGTGGTGGACTAAAAGGTTGATGAGGTCAACAGATGGCCTGTTAAACAAAAGGCAGCCCTTAATGGGTTGTATTCTGAATAATCCTTGAAAATAAAATCCAAATTTGTGGTCTCTGCTCAGTGATGGCCAAATCACATGTGAGGTTTGTTGTATTATTCTGTGGATAATATGTATAATGAAGAGCTTGCCATAGGTTTAGATGGACAATCATATTTTGTTCCTTATCACAGGAACCATAAACCACACAGTAATGGTTCAAGTATCATTAACAAGCCTATAAATAGCCCTATTTGTAGTGACAACTCTCATAGCAATTCGACCTTGGGAACAAGAGTTGCAACTTGAAATGTGATTATGGCTTCTCAGAAAATTACATGAAGCAGAGATATTGGGAGATTGTAGCTTAGTGAATCTAACTGTGTGTAACATTTTGTGACACTGACTTTTATCATTTTGAGTAGTTCACAGAAAACTATCATTCAAACTTACAACCTTGTGCCATGATGGGAATAGGGACCACGGAAGCACCGGCACCCTTGTTAACAGTGCTGGTGCTTCCATGAAAGTCTGCCTACCGTGAACGCTGTGCCCGACGGGGTCAGACCTGTCAGGCACAGCAGCTCCGGCAGGCAGACTTGTACTTTGCCAGCACCATTGTTTCCGGACCGGCAATGTTGTAATGAGGCCCATAGTCTTTTAAAGTAATTGGGTACTTCTATTTCGGGATCTAGCTTTCTGTTTTTGATTCATAGGAAGTGCATTGTTAGCAGGCTAGTCCCTTTAAAGCAATGTCTGTAAGGTGCATGGCAGGATGTCAAAATACCACTGTTGGCTTGATCCCTGAGCATCAAGGAGGTGTTCAGAGGAATAAGGGTGTGCAGAGTAAAGCATAAGTAATCCGATTTCATTTGGCATTGATCATTTAAATCTAGCAGGAATAAAGTGCAAGGTTTTTGTTCCTGTGTAGGAAGAGTTTATAAAGTTGCAAAAAGCCACTTTTAAAATGAGGGCCATTGAAATGAAAACAGCCAGAAAACCTCTCCTATGTTTCACAAAAGTGTGAACAGCATTTTAGCTTAGATTTCAATGTGTATCCATTTCTGTTGCAATGAATGCCAAGGCATTTTTCCGGACTAAATGCTATCAACCAATTTATCAACTTTATTTATATCATTTTTTTGGTATTGGGTTTTGCTGTTTTTGCATCAATTATTTAGTGCAAGCAATATGTTCCTCATATCATTTTCAAAACGCGTGCATTTTCATTCAGAGTAACTCAGATGAATGTAGCATCTTTCTTGTCATGCTTATATAGTCACTCATCATTTTTCAAACATCCTACTGTGCAATCAATTTATATAATGCATAAAATGAACATTACATTCTCATAACCACCACGTGCTGTGATATTCAGAATGCACACAAATTAACACTATTTGACATTTGTTTTCAAACAAAGGATACGTCTTAAGGTATATGAAATAATTTCTCCTATTGATGTTTTGTGCAGAGGTGCAGTGTATCCCCTACTATAAACTGGCCGTATTGTAATTGGACCACCTTCCTCTGGACCTTGTATTGTTTTCTGACCCTGGGAAAAAAAATTGTGCATAAGCTATGCACACTAATATTTAAAAAGGTATTCATAAAATGTTTTTGATAAAAAAAGTCTATCTGAAGTAGCTGTATTTCTGTGAATTTATCACACATTTACTGACCTTGTACTGTGCTTCAATTTTCACTTTCTCCCACTCTTTACATTCTAGTTTGTCTGCTGATTGTAGTTATGGTGTCTGCCATTTGCTGTTTTGGAATAACCGAAAGTGTATTCTTGTATGGTTTAATTTATGGTTTAATTTGTGTATCTGTTACATTAGTGAAACATGGAATTTGCATTTATTTACCCTAACTTTGGCTGTTTGTTCTGGCTGGCTGTTCATAGACTCGCAGTTGGCTCAGGCAAGGGTCTGTAGAGTGCCGTTCTTTCCTATTTGCTCCCCTGTGCATGGTTCTTTTGCTGCTACCAATCTGTGGGTGCTGTGGTCTATCAAGGTATATAGGGAAATCTAAATCAAATGTTTTCACAAGTACAGCGTGCAGGTATTGACATTATACTGATTGCTTGGTACAGTATTCCCCCCGTTAACGGACCTATCCAACTTTGAATGTCTCATTTTGTACAGTCCGCTGTGGAGCGCACACATCTTTCTCCCTTCTCTCATGAGCGTGTGCTTACATAACTTTGAGGTTGGCGCCTGTGAGGAGATAATGTATTTGTGATCAGGACTTAGTTTTGCACCTATGCTCATCCCGCTTTAATTAGTGTTTGTGGTGCCTGTGTATTACCAACTACTTACAGTATAGTTTGTTTTCTGTTCCCTCAAGCTGGCGGCATGTAGTTTCCTAGGCAACACTTGGTTCTAGGTGACATTTGTTTGCAAATTCATTTTGGTAACTCTGGTGTCAGCCTTTCAATTCCCGGACTCCTGGTACCCATGATCGCTGTGAACAGAGATTTTGTTTGAGTATGACGCTCTAATGCAGTTACCTTGCCATCGCACTTTCAGGTCTGCCACCAATATCTATCGAGCTGCTTACTTGATTTTCGCTTTTGTTAGTGGACCTCCGCTCTGGTCACCAACCCATGGTTGCCTAGGAGTTTGTGGGGTGTGCAAGCATTCCTTTACGTGGGACGCTGTGTGTTGCTGGGACACTGAGTGATCAGCATTCCCACTCTCCTTGTTGAGCCATGTTGTGCCACGTTGCTAGGTTACCAGTGCACTCTAAAGATTTTCTTGTTTATTGTTGCGCCACAATAATGACGTCTCTCTGGCTTTTCTGTGTTATTGGTTCTGGTCCATTGTGTAACGGCAATGATTGTCATGCCAAGTGCTTCAATCCTCTTAAGTTTCACCTGTGGGCATCCACTTTACTCATTGCCCTGTGGTCGCCTAGGCAATTGTGTGGCGTGCATGCATTTCTATTATGTTGGACATTACCTTATCCTGGCTGATATATTCTGTGCTCAGCCGCATGCACACCTTGAGGAGCAAGGGTCTGTCATGTTGCTAGGTTACTAATGCAATCTAGACATTTTGTTATCGCTTTCTTCTCCGTATTACTGAAGGCTCTCTTGCTCTTCTGTATTGCTGATTCTGGCACTTGTGGAGTAATACTGAAAATAGCATTCAAATTGCTACAATCCTCTTGAGTCTCAGTTCCTGCAATGTTTATTATTTCTATTGATTGCAATAAGGGGAGGCTTGCTTGCTCCTCAATGTTAGTGACTCTGGCATTTAGAGAGCCACCAAAAGGCTGCCATACATGCTGCTCCAATCACCTTGAACCTTGCTGTATATATTGTTCCTATGAGTCTATTCATTATGACTGGAAGGCATTGTTTTGGGTTGGGGTCTCAATGTTTCTGAACATGACTGTGCATTGTTCTGTGTTCATCTAAATGCTGAGCTATGGGAACAATGGAACCTCATTTAGTCCTGTTAGCTTGGAACACAATTTATGGATCCACCAGGACTCTATGTAAGAGCGCAATGGTGCTGTTAGAAGAATTCTTGATATTGTCCACAACCCACCATATTAAGTCATCTGGTGTGTTGGTCTGAAATTAAGTGTTCTACCATGGGTGCTCTTTGGGTCCTGCATATTATTTGAGATCAATGCTCTCTGATTCTCTTATGTACAAGTCTGGTTGTATGGCCAATGTAATTTTTGCCTCATGGTCATTGTATGCTGTAGATTGCAGTTGTTGTCTTGCAGTTGATAAACTGTTTGAGTTTCCATGGACGTCCTTCTGCTCTGAATAATGTAATTTTGCCGGTAAACCTATACACTGTGCAGGTTCAGCAAGGGTAGTCGCCCGTAATTTGTTTAAGGTTCCAGAGTATCGTTTTCAAGATTGATTTTGAAAATGCGTGTGAGTGAGATATTCCTTGCAATTTGTAGACCTTTTTAGTGCCATCCTCGGCACCGGTTTGCCTTGTAATGCTAATTTTACCAATGGACAACATTATTAGATGAATGACCTGAACTTGGGGGTATTTTGGCAGTAAATTGTCACACAAGTCATTTTTGGTTTGTTGTTCTCCATTGATCTTGCCTTTGGTACCATGAGTACTAGTCAAGTTATTTGTTTAAGGTGAGGGACCAGGGATGGAGGCTAGGTGCTGGCAGGCCAGCATGGTGCAAGAAAATACATCAGTAGGCACTGACATTTGGCTTGAAGGTGGGATTTTACACAAAGCTCAAGAGGAGTTTTACATTACTGAAAATGTGCATGAGGAGTAGACTAAAATGGCCTAACTCCCTGCTCTGTTATATTTCCGTTTGAAAATAATTGAAGAGAGATTGCAGAATAAAGAGGTGAGGCCAGTATGCTGAGTCAGAATGGAGACCTGGAAAAGGCCCAGCAATCACTCATGCAATTGGAAGCTAAAGTACAACAAAGCCATATTTTACAATTAAAACATGAAAACTTCATTGAGCAACTTGAAGATGAGGTAAAAGCCTACCTACAGGCCAGCACAGAATGAGAAATGGAGTTTGCTGCACTGCAGGACACACATAAAGAGTGAATCTAAGCCACCTTCAACACCAGTTGAATGTCTAGGCTAGTCAGAATAATGTTGTTGAATGAAATTATGGCCTTTTAAACAGTGCATAAAGGAGTTAAGCAAGAAAATTATCAGTTAATTATAAAAGGGGTTGACTGCGAAAACACCTTTGATCAGATGCACCAAGATTTAAATATTTTGAAACAGAAAATGCAACTGATTACTGAAAAGACTTCTTAAACTAGGATAAAAGTATCCTATTAGCAAAAGTGAATCCGTTGAAAATGGATGCAGAAAGGGCCAGTCAGGTTCTCAGGAACTGACCAGAATCAAGGAAGAAAATATAGATTTTAGGGAGCATTTGAGAAAAGCAGAAGCTGTCCTATTACAGGCAGTGCACAGTAGATATGCTCAAGATAGAGAACATGTCAGTTTAAAAGAAATGCATTGTGTACATGTGTGCATAACACAAGAATCTCAGCGGGAATATGAATTCCTTCAGGAAGAGGTTCAGACAGTGAGGGGTTGATTGATGGCTTCAGGCCAGGCCAGCCAAACCTTAATGTTGGAGTTAAAATCTCAACTCTTTAAATATGAGCAGGAAATCCTGGCAAAGAGAAACATGTGTGAAAAATTAAATACTGAAATTTGAAAATATAAACAGGCATTGCGACACCCTGACCCATCAGGGCCTGGGATAGGGCTCTATGATCCAGGAGAGATGCCCCTCCCATCAAGGACCTCATACCCATTAGCTACAAACTCCCAGGTTCAGACAAAAACTGACCTCTTGCATACCACTCCTAGAGAACAGGGAAACATGAGGCAGGTTGCCTCGATTATTCCTAGCCAACCTGGTCACGAAGGCCAGTCCTCATCCAACATTGATCCCCTACCAAACAGAAGAAAAGGCAGCCAGACCAGTGTGTCATGGGAGACACAAAAATAGTCCTGTGAGTATTTCTGACCCTGAAAACTCATGTGATGAGATAATCAGAAAGGGTAGATTTACAGAATATGATATGTCAAAGAGAACACCTAGCCTGCTTAGCTGAAAGAGAAAAGCCACACCTTCAGCCCTGGCAGGGTATTTTAAAAACCTTCTCATATTCAGGTGAATTGGTGGGTTCCCCAAGACTACCGGGAAGTAGGGATAGTACACATTGGCAACGTCTGAACAAGAGACTCTGTTCTATCCTGTGCCAAAAAGTAACAACAGGGAAAGTGACCATGAGAGCTCACAGTGGGACACACGAATGGAGGAGCTCAGATCCCATGATTCTGTGAGTTATTCCCATCTTAGAGATAGGGAGTGTGTAGGAGACAGGGACTGGAGTGCTAATAGCAGCACTGATTCTGACGGTGAATGGCCTCAGGTTCTGAGGCGAAAAAGAGATTGAAAACAGAGAAGGGGTTGTGTTAAAGATCCAAACGGGCACATTAAAGACATAAAGAGCGTCATGACCCTATACCACAAGAACGCCAATTATTAGATGTGGGAACATTTGGAAATGTTTGAACAAATGATGTGGTCATTTGAAATTAAACATGATGTCAATTGCATGGAGTTTGTGAAAGTCTACAAGTTTCCTTGTGGGACGTGAAGACCAGGATCATTGCAAATGGTCCACCTATAAGGTAACCATTTTAAAACACTTCTCCACTCACAGGAACCCCCAAGAAGCATGCAAGTCTGCATATGACTTACTATATGGGGAGGATCAGGCACCTAGGGAGTTTGCACATGAATTAAAACTTATGTTTGCGCAGACTTTCAGGTGGGTGAATACAAATAGCAGGGAATGTGACCACATACTTCACGCTCTTCCCAAATATTTAATTAACCAACTAGTTTGTGATTTCCCTGTGCACAGGAAACTGGATTGGGCAATAGAGCAAGCCACCAGGATATGAGGTTCAGAAACCCACTGACAATAAAAACAACCCTAAAACCACTAAGCCAACTACCACACCTGTCGCTGTGAAGGTGGCAGAGGTGAAAACTACCCCTCCTTTGGACCTGTAGATCGGGGGGGCTAAGTATACTCCTCCAGCTAAGCAGAATGAAAGGCAGAGGAGGCCCTCTACCCAGGCCCAATCGAATGGTAGCCAGGCAAGGTATTGGTGAAATGGCACCTCTGACCCTGCCACCTAAGTAGGTCCTTGATGTAAGGGTACAGAAAGGTCCTCGAAAGGGTACAGAACCAATCCTGGGATGGGATATGTGTACACTCCCTGGCACAAAGGGGCGGGTCAAATCAGGTAGGAACTCGCCCCCCCACCCCCCCACCCAGGAAAATTCCCTCCAAATTTCTTATAGGAGAGACGTACCACTCCACATTCCAACCTACATTTTTCAAATGGCTACCCTCAAAATACTAACTTCCAAAACAATACTCCTCCTTCTCCCCAGTTCCAGGACAATCGATCCCCGATCCAAGGAGAAGGGAGAATGAGGACTGAAAATTACAGGGGAAATTTCCAATATCTGAGCTACTTCACTGGAAAGGGCAGTTACCCTTTTAGGGAGCAGCAGAGGTATAAGCAGAGACCTTCCTACAACCAAGGGAAAGTTATCGAACTGGAGAGACATGTCCAACAATTGACAGACAACCTGGGGTGCATGCTGAGGGCTCAGTCAACCACGCAACCAAACCCTGCTTCCCAGAATGCCCCAACACCTGTCTATGAATCCCCAGGGAGAAATGACTGAAGGAAAATTCAGACAATCAACGGGTTCCTGAGGATGGGGCCCTGGTTAAAGGGAGATACCAAGCCTTTGAGGAAGCTTCCTTTCTTACCAGAACCGAACCCCTGGAAACCTCTCAGCCTGATTGTGTTCTAGCTTCCAAGCGGTAGAAGATTCACTAAGGACAGAGGGTAAGTATTAGAGGTGGAGAACAAATACAAGATCACACACTTTGAAGAGAAATATTCCAGGAGCATTTAGGTAAGGAAATCGTCATTCAGGAATGGGGGGATCCTTTCCAAAGATAAATGGGTCCCAAGAGACCCTGAATCCGAGTAGGCATGGAGACTGACCTAGATGGAGAGATTCCTAGACCCCAATCATGCCAGATCATACAGCGACTATATATGTATCTTGACCATAAACCAGTTCTGAGAATTGTCTTCAGACCAACAGGGACAGCAAAGAATCTAGGGAGAAAGTATCAACAACGTCTGACGCTGTGGGTGTATCAGCAGGGTTGTCCGTGATGTGGTCCACCCCACTCAAACCCTGAGAGTCTTTTAATTCCCCTTCCTCCTCACCTGATGAAGACGAGAAGTCCAACTTCCTTCCACGAGGTCGACGAGTAAAAGTCCTCCTCTCCTTGTGTAGATAGGGTCTGCCTCGGGAGGAAGCCACCGCGACCCTTTGGGAATGAATTCGCGGGGACTCCCCCCCGCGATAGACAAGTGCGGCAAGGGGAAAAGCCTAACGGCACAAAACCCCCTTTTGAGTGTTGGTATCCGATGGTGCGGAACGAGAGGGATTTCCAAAGCCAGCTGGAATGCAGGATACCGGCAAGACTGATGGTAGGGAGAGGCAATGAAGGTAGAGCAGGGGGGGGGAGGCCAGAGGGAGAAACTATAACAAGTAAGGTAAGAGGAAAAGAAGGGAGGAGAGCAACCGTGCCCGAGTACAAGTAGGAGCACCGGTATGAGAGAGAGAGGACAACGGGAGGAAAATAGGATAGGAGCGGAACACCGCTAAGCGAGAGAACTGTGGAGCGCACGCAACGAAGAGAAATTCAGAAGTTGCAACGCGCCGAACCGCCGAGCGTGAACAGAGAAGTACACACAGCGGCGGCCATGTTGGAAAGGACTAGAACGTAAACAGCGCTAGTGAGCACAACGTGGCGGCACGGTCTGACGACCACCATGTTTCCACCTCTTCCATAACCGCCAGAACCCAGCGGTTGTGACAGTATGCCCCCCTCGAAGTCGGGTTCCCCCCGGCTTGCCGGGATGTAATCTGTGAAACTGACGTAGCAAGAGGGGAGCATGTACATGGATCCTAGGTTCCCAGGTATCTTCCGAGGAAGGATACCCCTTCCAATGAATAAGATATTCAAGGCGACCTCTGCGATAACGTGAATCCTGGATATGGGAGACCTTGTATTCTTCAGAGATGGGAGCAGGCAAAGTAGGGAGACTGGGGGTATTCTGTTTCCTGTTCCCTGATTGGAAGGGACGTAATTGAGAGGCATGAAAGGTCGGATGTATGCGACTAAGACTGTTAGGCAGTTTGAGGCGATAAGCCACCGGATTGATCCTGGATAGAACATCGAAGGGACCAATAAATCGGGGGGATAGTTTAGAAGGGCGTACCCAGCGGGGTAAAAACTTAGTGGATAGCATGACTTTAGATCCTCTTTTCCACTCCTGTACAGGTCTCCGGTGTTTATCCGCTTGTAGTTTGTTATGGGTATTGGCCTTTAGAAGACTTTGGTTGGCGGTGTTATGGGCTTCCTTTAATCTAGACAAAGAGAGTTCCAAGGATGGTATGGGAGTCTCAGTCCAGAAGGTAGGTACTATGGATTTAGGATGGTACCCATACGTACAAAAGAAAGGGCTGATTCCCAGTGCGCTGTGTACTGAATTGTTATAAGAAAACTCAGCTCTTGGTAAGAGGGACACCCAGTTGTCCTGTTGTTGGTTGATGAAACACCTCAAATACTGCTCAAGAGTACCGTTTAGCCTTTCTGTCTGTCCGTTGGTCTGTGGGTGAAACCCAGAAGATAGATCCCTTTCGATACCCAGCAGTCTGCACAAGGCTGTCCAGAACTTTGAGGTGTATTGGCTCCCACGGTCAGACACAATCTTTTTGGGGAGACCATGTAATCTGAAGATATCTTTCATGAAGACTTCCGCCATAAGGGAGGCCGAAGGTATTCTGGGTAGGGGGGAAAAATGAGCCAACTTCGAGAAGGAGTCCACAGTTACCATAATACAGGTACAGCCCTTGGAATTAGGTAGGTCTACGATGAAATCTGTAGATATGTGCTTCCAGGGGCCTGGAGGAATCGGGTCTTGTTGAAGCAGGCCAAGGGGACTTTGTGTGGAATGCTTGTTTTGCATACAGATAAGACAGGTCTGGATGTATGCCTGAGTGTCGGCTCGCATACCGGGCCAGTAAAAAGATCTTTGCAGTAATTCCAGGGTCCCTCGTAAACCTCTATGCCCGGCTACCCTTGAGTCGTGGCACCACTGGAGAGCTTGTATTCTGAGGTCCTGTGAAGGAAGGATAAGCCTTCCTCGAGAGAAGTACAGACCGTCCCTCAGATCCACCGGAGTCCCCCCCCCACTTGCCGGAGTGTTTCTTCAGGGGAAAGAGAACTTTCTCTCACTCTTTCCAGGAAAGACGATACGGCGGAAATGATCTTGATATGGGGAAACATGAGTTCTTTCTCGTATCCCAGAGAGGCCTCATCTCTGCGAGATAATGCGTCCGCAACCTGGTTTTGGGTTCCAGGTATGTATGTTATGAGAAAATGGAATTGTGCAAAAAAATGTGCCCATCGGGCTTGTCTGGTGTTATAGCACTCTTGTTGGCGTAGGATCTGTAGGTTCTTGTGATCAGTCCGTATCAGGAACGGGTGTAAGCTTCCTTGGAGAAGATGTCTCCATTCAAGACAAGCCAGTTTCATGGCTAAAAGTTCTTTTTCTATCACGGAGTAGTTCTGTTGGCTAGGGTTGAGGGTCTTAGAGTAATAGGCGATGGGATGTTCTCGACCCTGATTTGTTTGTAGAAGAACGGCGCCAACCGCACCCGCAGAGGCATCAGTCTCAAGAATAAAGGGGAGCAGTTGGTCCGGCTGTCTCAGTATAGGGGCTGAACAGAACCTTTTCTTCAGGCAGATGAAACTCTCTTCGGCTTCCCTGGACCATTGAAATGGCCTGGAGGCTTTCTTCAGTAAGGAGGTGATGGGCAGGGTGAGTCGGGAGAATTCGGGAATAAACTTCCGGTAAAAGTTGGCCAGACCCAAAAATCTCTGGATCTCTTTAACCGATGAAGGGGAGGGCCAGTCTAGTATAGCTTCTACCTTCTTAGGATCCATGGCGATTCCCTCGCTGGACAAGATGAAGCCCAAATAGGAGACAGAGGACTTAGCGAAAGCACACTTTTCTGGCTTGACTAGTAAATGATGATGTTGCAGCCTGCGTAATACTTCCTTCACATGACGGGTATGTTCTTCGGGTTGACGGGAGTAAACCAGAATATCGTCTAAATAGACAACGGTATTTTGACCCAAGAGATCCGAAAATATATGGTCCATAAACCTTTGAAAGATTGAGGGAGCGTTGACCAATCCGAACGGCATTACTTGATATTCGAACAGTCCATAGGGAGTGCGGAAAGCCGTTTTCCATTCGTCACCAATTCTTATGCGGAGCAAATGATAGGCATTCCGTAGGTCAAGTTTGGAAAACACTACCGAACCTTGGACGGCCTCTAGGATCTCAGCGATGATGGGCATAGGGTACCGGTCCTTGATGGTAAGTTGGTTAAGCCCTCGGTAATCGATACAAGGTCTTAGGTCTTTGGAGTCCCTTTTTGGAATGAAGAATAAAGATGCTCCTGCTGGTGATCTGGACGGTCGGATAAGCCCATTTGCTAAGTTGTCATCTAAGTAACGTCTAAGGACTTCTTTTTCCGACAAAGAAAGGGGATACATCCTACAAAACGGCACCAAAGCCTGAGGGACTAAGTCTATCCTACAGTCCTCCGGTCTGTGAGGAGGAAGTTCCATAGGTTGTTGGTCTTGGAACACCGTGGCGTACTCCTGGAAACTGTTTGGGATACAGTGGATCGTGCTCCTCTCTGGGGCACACCCCATCTTGACACTTTCGAACAAGGGTCCTGGAAGACACTTCTCCTGGCAGAAGGCCGAATGAAAACTTAGGAGATTAGCCGACCAATCGATGGTAGGGTTGTGTCGTCGGAGCCATCCAATCCCCAAAATGACTGGGAAATGAGCTGCTCGGATTATGTCAAAGTTCAGTACTTCAGTGTGTTGTTGAATGGATACTCGTACTTCCTCTGTAGTATGGGTAATGAGGCCGGAGCACAGAGGGGTACCATCTACACCCTCTACCTTCTGGTCGACCTTCTTGGCTATCCTACGAAGGCCTATCTTGTCGGCCCATAAAGTGTCCAGGAAGTTACCGGCTGCTCCACAATCCAGCAGGGCCAGGGTCTCTATTTCCTTTCCTCTGAGCTGAAGCTGGACGGATAACACCATAAGACGTTGGTCCTCCGAGGATCGAGCAGAAGTAACGGAAAGTGTTACATAGGAACTGAGAAAAGCCCCTCGGTAGTCCGTCCTACCAACTACCGAGGGCGTTTGTTTCCCGAACGTCTGGGAGGTACATCTGGGCAGTCTCAAGAGATGAGTGGAGGAGCCACAGTATAGACACAGGTTGCCTTCTCTTCTCCTTTTCTTTTCTTCAGCAATCAAGGGCGATCTGGTTGTTCCTATCTGCATAGGTTCTTCCCTGGTGGATGGACGAGCGGCAGGTAAGGAGGTCGATGGGTGAGTCTCGGGGTAGGAACTGACGTTACGGTTCTTTCTCTTTTCACTTCTCCTTTCAGACAAGCGAAAGTCTATTCGTACCACTGCTTTTATGAGATCGGAGAAAGAATCAGGGCGAGGGATTCTAGCGAGCTCGTCCTTTAGCTCTTCGCGCAAACCTCTCCTGAAGATGGTATATTGAGCCTCTTCTTGCCAGCCGGCTTCAGCAGCTAGTCTTTTGAAGGAGGATATGTAAGTGAGTAGGTCAGAACCACCCTGACGTACATCCAACAGGTCTTCACTAGCCTGGTGAGCGCTTTCAGTGCGAAGAAATGCCTGCTTGAGAAGATCTTTGAATGCTACGTAGTCCTGTAATACTGGGTCGGACCGGGACACCAGAGGGGTAGCCCAAGCTAGGGCGTTTCCAGTCATGTGAGTGATCATAAACCCCACTTTGGCATGATCAGAGGAAAAGGTGTTCTGTCTGAATGTAAAATGAATATTACAAGCCTCCAAGAATTCTTTGACTTTTTTCTCAGATCCGTCAAATTTTCCCGACACCAGAGGCAAAGGCGGTAAATCAGTGACTTGCTGTTCTCTGGCGGTGACTCTCTGTTGGAGAGCGGTATTAGCAGTTTGAAGTGCTTGAACTTCCAGGTTTAAGTTTTGTACCGCCGGGACCAATTCTTGAAGTTGCTGGGGAGTTGCCATGTCTGTATCTAGGCGTTGCAAGCTATCAACAACGTCTGACGCTGTGGGTGTATCAGCAGGGTTGTCCGTGATGTGGTCCACCCCACTCAAACCCTGAGAGTCTTTTAATTCCCCTTCCTCCTCACCTGATGAAGACGAGAAGTCCAACTTCCTTCCACGAGGTCGACGAGTAAAAGTCCTCCTCTCCTTGTGTAGATAGGGTCTGCCTCGGGAGGAAGCCACCGCGACCCTTTGGGAATTAATTCGCGGGGACTCCCCTCCGCGATAGACAAGTGCGGCAAGGGGAAAAGCCTAACGGCACAAAAACCCCTTTTGAGTGTTGGTATCCGATGGTGCGGAACGAGAGGGATTTCCAAAGCCAGCTGGAATGCAGGATACCGGCAAGACTGATGGTAGGGAGAGGCAATGAAGGTAGAGCAGGGGGGGGAGGCCAGAGGGAGAAACTATAACAAGTAAGGTAAGAGGAAAAGAAGGGAGGAGAGCAACCGTGCCCGAGTACAAGTAGGAGCACCGGTATGAGAGAGAGAGGACAACGGGAGGAAAATAGGATAGGAGCGGAACACCGCTAAGCGAGAGAACTGTGGAGCGCACGCAACGAAGAGAAATTCAGAAGTTGCAACGCGCCGAACCGCCGAGCGTGAACAGAGAAGTACACACAGCGGCGGCCATGTTGGAAAGGACTAGAACGTAAACAGCGCTAGTGAGCACAACCTGGCGGCACGGTCTGACGACTGCCATGTTTCCACCTCTTCCATAACCGCCAGAACCCAGCGGTTGTGACAGAAAGAGGATCCCCCAGCTATGCAATTTGCCAGATGTACATTTCATCCTACAGGATCCAAATCTCTGACACAGAATAATCGGCCAAGTTTGCATTGTGACAGAGCTCAATATTAAGAAAATGATCACCTGGCTGGCAAATAACTCAGACTTTCTTTGTACTCTTGAGGAAGAAGACGGCAGCTTTTATGCACTGGTCAAGTTACAGGGTCAGTGTGAATCGGCTCTGGTAGATAGTGGATCCCAAGCTACTCTCCTGTCCAAAAAGGCTTTCACCATCTGAATTAAAGAAGTCCTCATATTCACCTTATACCACTTCCTGGCAACTCCAACATTTTGATGCAAATCATATTTCTGCCAAAGGGACTGCGGATCTAGAAATACAAATTGGGGCACATTGTTTAAATAATCCGATGATTGTCGTGACTCTAGAGGGCACTCCTTGTTTACTGCTAAATGATTTCCTTCAGAGGTTATCACCTCCGATTGACTGCGTGAGCTAGGTCCTCTGGACCCAGACTAAAAGGCCCATCAAACTAAAGAGCAGTGCAGATTGTGAGTCTGCATGGCACCTGCCATCTTATTGACCAGCATACCGATAAATTGGAATTTCACTTTCAGAACAATCAAGTCCCAGAAATCACCATCATTTCTGTAAAGGAACCAACTGGTGATGGGGACTCTTCTCAACTCTTGAAAATCAACCTTCATCCCAGTGGCAAGTGGCATTCCACACTGGAAAGAAACAGTCTGAAATGTTATACCAGTCATGGTGAAAATGAAAAACAGCTCAAAGTCTGACTGACATTCAGAAAAAGGGCACATTCTTGTATTTCCCCATTTAGACGAATAAGGGGGGGAGCCAGTACTCTCCAGAGTGTGCCCGAATAATGGAAACCTCTTCATCAGCGAAGGATTATTCAGGCGACTCCAAAAAGACCAGCCATTCCCACCTTTAAGTTGACTGATAAATGGGAAGTGGATCTGGATTTCCATTGGCAACAAAATTATAGTTGGGTAATTAGAAATGTCCCTTCTGACTTTTATTTGGGAGTAACATTCTAAATCGATTCACACTTATTCTAGGTTTGATCAAAAACAAAGTATGGTCGAGATATGGGATATGACAACACTGAAAGAGCATTTCGGTCAGCTCAATTGCTGCCTTGTGCAGTTGAGGTTCAGGTGGGAGAAGAGGTCACCATCCCAGGATAGGTGCAACAATTCACTGTTCCTCTCAAAATTAAGTGAGGACTGAACCTCAAATATAAGGACACCTGTATAAACCTGAACTCTTACCTCCAACAACAAGGTTTATATTTACATACAACACCTTTAGTGGATCTAGACACAACATAATTTGAATATTGGTGGGTAACAGTATCACTTTGGGCACGGAGAACTCTATTGAAATAGCGGTTGATGCCCAACACTATTCTATTGATTTCCAGAATTAACTCATAGGACCATCCCAAACAACTATTTTGACATCATTGACAGTATTCCTACAGAAAAGATCATTACCTGCCATGGGGAGAATTTCTCAGTGTACTCATCATGCCCATATGGGGTGGAAGAAGTAACCTGTGACATCAGGAAGGACAAGGTGCTATTAAGAGTTAACGGCAACTACCTTGAATCCCCGGAACCTCATGTCCATGTAAACGCCATCAAAAGATATCTTTCCACACAACTGGAGGATACCGCTGAAATTGCCAAGCCTGAGGTCTTTCTAGGTTTCAGGCAGATGGTTAAGGAACGGCTCAATCTCACTGATGCCTGTGAGACTGAGGAGCAAAGGCATAAGCTGAAACCAGCATTCCTGGACTTCCAGGCTATCTTTTCAGTAGATTCATATGACTGTGGATGTTCATCTATGCATTCAACCACCATACCCATGGATCCTGAGATGGCTCCGGCATTCGTTAAACAATACCTCTGGCATCCATGGAGTTACTCACAGAGATTATTAAGAACTTGGAATACCGTGGGATAAATCGTCCAATCCACAGTACCTTTAACGGCCTAGTACTGGGGAAACTAAAACCAATTGGACAATGGAGACTATATGCAGGCCTGAGGGAGTTAAATAAACAGTTCTACATGTCAAAATGGCCACTTCCCTACATCGATCAAGGCCTGGCACAGATCTAAGGGTCAAAAGTGTATACAGCCATTTATTTGACCAACAGTTACTGGATGGTACCTGAAGACCAACAAAAGCTTGCTTTTACCTTTGGGCTGCAGCAATATAAGTGGACCTGAACAACCTTTTGGATATTTTAAACTCTAGAAATGAGTTAAATATCTTCCTGCATAAGGCCATCCTCGACTTGGGCAAAAGGGGAAACCTGGCCTATGTAGATGATGCATTGATGAAAAGCTCAACTCTAGAAGAGCACATTGCTGTGATTCACTATGTTCTTGCCCAGTTGAAAAAGGTCCGAGCAAAACTGTCACAGTGGTGTAAGAGCAGGGTGAACTTGCTAGTGCACAAAATCACCCCTGAGGGTCTCAACCCCCAGGCGAAGAAAGTGGCAGCCTTATTGAAATTACAAGACCCTACTACTCTGCGAGAATTGAAAAGCCTTTTTGGAATCTCGATGAAAGTTAATTGAAGACTCTCTGGAGGTCACCCGACCCGTGGTATATTTATTAAAGGCAGGTGTGAATGGGGTCTGGAACAATTTCACGCTGTTAAAAAACTGGAAGAAGTCTTTCCCAAGCTCCTTGTTTCACTTATTCCATTAAGAATGAGGAGTTCTTCTTGGAGACAGGGTTTTCAGATACTTGCCTTACAGCAGTATTCTACCAAAAGCATGACAAGATCAACAAAGTTATCTCTTACGCAATCAAAACTTTGTCCTCCTGGAGGAAAAATTCAATGACTGTAAAAGGCACTCCCGCAACGGTATGGACATTGAAAAATGACTGCCTGTTTATCCCGGGAGAGCACATCTTTGTAGAGGCTCCTTACCAACCCTTGAAAAATATTCAAAGTGACAGGATACAGTCGGGAATGTAAGTAATTCCAGAATTACTTCCTGGATCCTGTCCATGTAAGGCTTTTCTCTGGAGGTCAGATATGGCCAAAACAAGATAGTCCTCTAGCGCGCAAGGATTGGCTGACTTGTATTTGTATTTATTTATTTATAAAGCGCAGCCAGGCCCAGGGGTATACGGGCGCATAAGTTAGATCTGGTTACAGTTGCAATTGAAAGCAGTCAATAAGGGTTACGTTACATTGCAGTTACAGGTGGGTACAAACTTAGTCATGCAAATGCATATATACATAGTCTAGTATAAGTACATTAATTACAAAAGTGTGCCAGTGACAGTCGATCATGCTGGGATCAGGTGGTTAGGGTGTCATAAAGTCCATGTTGTGAAGCCAACACTTCGTGTTATGTTTAAATAGGGTAAATGAAGGTTCTGCTCGCAAAAGCGCAGGTATTGTGTTCCATAATTTAGAAGCTTGTACAGGGAAGCTAGCACCACCCGAGTTATGAAGTTTAAATCTCGGTATGGACATAGTGTTAGCTTGTGCTGCTCTAAGTGGTCTTGAATAAGTGTGAGGTGTAAGTTGGTTGGTGAGGTAGGCTGGTGCAAGGATGGCCCTGGCTTTATGTGTAAGGGCCAGAGTTTTAAGGGATATTCTGTGCTTGAATGGAAGCCAACGTAGTTTGCGTCTGGTCTCCGAGATGTGCATCTTTTTGGGGATGTGGAGGGCAGCTCTGATGGCATTATTTTGAATTACTTGCAGTTTGTTGATATTTTTGTAGCTAGTGCCTAAGTAAAGGGCATTACAATAGTCTATCTTGGATAGGACTAATGCTCTAGCAAGAGTAATGCAATTGGGTGAGGAGATGAACGGCCTACATGCAGTGATCAGCTTGCAGGTGTAAGCGGCTGATGATGCTACTGCATTAGTTTGTTTGGAGAAGGATAAGGTGGCATCGATGTAAACCCCAAGGGTTTTGGTGTTATTTGACACGTGGATGAGATTGCCATCTATGGTGAAGGATTTAAATGCGGGATTGAGATTTTTGAGTTTGGCGTGAGTGCCAAGGCTGATCAACTCGGTTTTTTCGTCATTGAGACAGAGTCCATGATGTGCCATCCATGCTTGAATTACTGAGTAGATTTCATTAAGGGTTTTGCTGTCTGTTTCATAGTTCCCCGAGATAGGAATGAGTATCTGGGTGTCGTCCGCGTAATTGGTATACGTGACACCCAGATAGTCAAGGATATCAAAGAGGGGTTTTGTGAATATATTATATAGTGTCGGGGACACGCAGGAGCCTTGCGGGACTCCACAGGGTACTGGTGAAGGTTCAGCAGAATCAGTGGGAGAGAAGACCCTCATGGTTCTGTTCTCCAAGAAGGAACTGATCCAGGCTGTGGCTGCGTCTGAGAAGTGTGCTGCAGTTTTCAAGTGGTGACAGAGTGTTTGATGGTTGACCAGGTCAAAAGCTGCTGACAGATCAAGCAATAAGAGGAGTGCAAGTTTACCATTGTCTTTCAGGATTTGGATCTGGGTAGTGAGATCTATTAATGCAGTTTCCGTACCGTGTCTCGGTCGGAAACCTGACTGCCTAAGTCCTAGGAGATTGTTTGATTCTAAGTAGGCCTGTATTTGTAAATAGGCTGCTCTTTCCAGTATTTTTAATAAGAAAGGTACAGTTGTTATCGGTCTATAGTTAGACGGGTTGGATGGATCAAGAGTAGGTTTTTTAAGGAGTGGGATGACCCACGCATCTTCTAGGTTATCAGGCACTACTCCAGTTTTGAAGGAGGCATTGATGAGGTTGGTTATGAATGGTGCTAGGTCGTGCGCAGCAGCTTTGATGATCGGGGCAGGGCAGGCATCACCTTGGCAATTTGAAGGTTTAAGTTTCCTGATGATGTTTTCTACTTCCCAAATTGAGAGGGGTGAGAAGCTGAAAGGTTTACAAGTTGACTTAAAGGTAGGGGATTTGTTAGGTAATTGTTTGTAGTCCGGGTCAGCAAGTAGCAGGGATTTTTTTGCGTTGATTTTAGATTGTAGGCGAGCTATTTTATCTAATAAGGCCTTCTGAATATTACTACACCATAGTGCATCTGTAACACATTTGTCTATGGGGGCAATGGGGGATTCTAGTTCTTTCAAAATCTTAAAGAGTTCCTTTGTGTTGGATTCCGCTTGTGTAATCCTTTTGTTATGTGTCCTTTTTAGCAATAAAGATGGCTTCTTTGTAACTAGAGGAGGCTAGGGTTAGCTCAGTCTTATTGGATGCTGTGGGATGTTTTTTCCAATGTGACTCTGCGGTTCTCTTAGCTTTGCGTAATTCTCTTAGCTGCGGCGTGAACCAAGTGTTAAGGTGACGCTGTGGTTTGGGTTTCTGCAATTTTAGGGGGGCAATGGTGTTCAGTGCTTTAAGTATAGCCTGGTTGTAGATATGCACTGAGGCTGTGGGGTCAGCCTCTGAGTCAATATTGTTCAGGATGGGGAGTAGTATGGGTAAGAGTTTGTCAGGTGTAATATCTTTCTTATTTCTCATGCTGGTAGCTGGGGCGATGATAGGCGCCAGGTGAGGTGTTTTGGCTTTGATAGAGAAGGTATTATGTGGTGATCCGACCAAATGCATGGGTCATTGGATAGAAGGTCAATAGAGCAATTGAGGTGAGTGATCCAGTCCAGTGTTCTGCCTTTGATATGAGTGGGCTTGTGAATAATGTGCGTGTGACCCAAATCCAATAAGGTGTTAGCTAGGTCATGGGCGTTAGTCTTCTTAGGGTCGTTAAAACCAAGATTAAAGTCCCCAAGTAAGATCATTTGAGAGTTGGGTTTGGTATCTGTGGTTATGAGTGATGCAATGTCCTCTATAAAGGAGGAGATGGGACCTGGTGGTCGGTAAATAAGGTGCAAAGATGTCGTATGGTTAGGTGATAGAGGTAGCTTAATAGATAAGGATTCAGCAGAGGGGATTTGAGCATCCTGGATGACTTTGATGTCGAATGTATTTTTGAATATGATGGCGAGTCCACCTCCCTTCGTTTGAGTGGTGTTTCTGTCGCATCTAATAATAGCATAATCATTAGGTATAGCAAGGGCCAGAGATGGACCGGAGGCAGCATGAAAGATTGTGCTCAAGAAAACTGTGCCAAGGATGAAAGGAGCAGTGCAATACCCTGCTCGGCGACCTGTGAAATCATGCACCGATTTGTCTGCACCTGTCTTGCTGCTAGGCCATCTGGTTCATTGTGCTTTGTGCATTTTATCCTTCTCTCTCTCTCTCTGCCTCCCATCCCACTGCCCTCTCCCTCCATGGTGCTCTCCATTACCCCTATTTACTCTAACTGCTACTCTATCTCCTATCCTACTTCTCTTTCAAAGCCTGTAAGGAAAAAGTTCAAAAAAGATTTCCTGGTCTCCAAACCAGGCCTGACCATCACTGACACCTACATCAACGCTTCTTCCAGGCAGACTGGCACAGGCATCCTTTTTGTCGCTCCCTCCTCGGACCTATTGACTCCCCACATGGTCTCTCCCTTTGTCACCCATTAATGGTGGTACCAGATGGGAAGTACTTTTGGCATGCTTCTCGTCTTATAGGTGCATCTTTAATGTCTATTAGAATGGCACAGTCATGGCCCAGGGCTCTCAGCCCAAGCACCTCCTTCTTGATAGGCGTCTTACATCTCTTATCAACGTCCTCCCTTCACCTGCCACTCTTCTGTCTTATCAACCTCCTTGCCCCTTCCCCATCACCGACCGATATACCACATCCCTGTACCCCACCTCAGAAGACCTTCATAGATGGCAACCAGATTCACCTGGCTACCCTCAACTCTTGCTGTGCTGTTATACACTCCTGAAATCGGTCCCCTTCTTGAAAACTTTGGCCTTGATGTTGTCACACTCACTGAGACGTGGTAATTTGCCAGCTCTGTGACTGCTTTCGACACACTCCTCTCTGAGGGTTACAGGATACTCTCTAAGCCCAGGCCCAGCAGGTCTGGAGGTGAAGTGTCCTGGATCTTCCCTGAATGGGTCCCTTCTACTATCATTCCCTCTGAAACCTACTCTTCCTGCGAATGCCTCATCTGCATGCTTGGTGTCTTGCCCAACCCTCTCATTGACTCTCGTCACCATCCATAGGACCCCTGGTCCGGTCTCCCTCTTCCCCTCAGAGTGGTCTGACCTCTTCTCTTCTCTTCATGTTTCCACCTCCAAGCTTCTCCTCCTCTGAGACTTCAATATTCACCTTGACTCTCCTGAATAAGCCTCTGTGACTTTCTTCCCCTCATCATTCATCCCTCTGGTCCAATGCACTCATCCAGACATACCTTGGATGGTCTCATTTCAGCAGACATCCCCATCTCCAAAACTCTCACTAAACCTCTCTCCTGGTTTGACCATGGTCTCCTGTCCTCTAACCCGAACCTCTTAGGTGCCATGCTTTGACCTTGGAAGAAGTGGCAGCAATGGCGGTTCCTCTGAAGGCAGTCATGCTGGTCACGCATCTCTAGACTTAGTCTAGTTATTTTCTCCAAGATGGCTGCCGCCGTATGACTTCCAGCACGCATTTAGGGCAGTGCGTTGCAACCTCAACGTTTCCTTGCTTTGGTTAGACGCTCACCCTTGTCCAGAGTTATTCCCTCTCTCTTGCCTTGCTTACCCCTGTCCCATGCCGTTTGTCCTGTCATCACGAACGGGTGCATGTTTTTTCTCTTTCTGTATTCTCTCTCCTTGTGTTGGAAGCTCCCCAGCCTTACCCTTCTCTGCTTCCTGGTCTGCTGTTCTGTTCCCTGCCTTCGGCTCCAGCTCCGATTCTTTGTATTCCCTTATGGGAGGCAGCTACTCTCTCTTCTTCCACGGTGCAGCCCCATACAAGCAGACTCCTCCTCCTTCTGATCTGCTTCGCGAAGACCAGATCTACGGACACTGCAGACTCTTGCTCAGGCTGCTCTGTGCCTTTCGCTGCGCTAACAGAATCCTCAGAAACAGCTGCTCTGCTATGCCCCGGAGGACACAGCATTTCCAGCTCAACGGCTACAAACTACTTAGCTGCCCTAGTCTCTTCACTTACCGGCTACGGCTGCTTTTGGAACCAACGGTGGAACTCACCATCATAGGTTTTTTTTCAAGCCAAGAGGCTTTTTTCCCTAAAAGGGGCGTGCTCTCTGGAGTTCCCCTTGCCTGGGGATCTGCCATCCGGTCAAGGTGGCCTCAGGGGGAGCACGGCCTTACCTCTTCGAAAAGAAGGACCACAAGGATGAGAAACCAAAGAAGACCAGCAAGAAAAAGTCAAAGGCAAAAGCACCACCGAGGACTCAGGTGAGGAGAAGGAGTGTGGGGTGGACACCCAATTTCATGAGATTAGGTCCCCCGGCTACGCCTCTGCCTCCACTGCCAGTCTCCTTCTGCATAATTTGACTGTTGAAGTGAGTGGTAGTTGCTGCTTTTGCTGCCACGTTCATTCTCCCTCCACTCTTGCCTCGGACACCCGCACTGATTCTGCCCTTGCAAATTGTCACCACTCTATCACCAACACCCTGGACATCCTTTCCCCTGTCATGAGGATCCACATAAAGCCTGCCTCCAAGCACAACACCTGGTATTAATTCCGACCTAACCTTTCTGAAATGTAAGTGTAGATGTGCTGAGCGGAAGTGGTGGGCATCAGACACATCCTCTGACAGACTGGCCTGGCGCCTGCTCCAAAGGCAATACAGACTCTCCATCTGCTCAAAGAGGAGGGCCCATATCCAGGTACACATCTCTGGGGCCACTAACAATATGGGCAAACTGTTTCAAATCTGCAAGGAACTTGCCAATCCTTCTGCAGTCTCCACTTTTCCCATGTCATCCCTGACCAACTGTACTTCACTGGCCTCCCACTTCTTAACCAAAACTCAGGACATCTTTTCCTCACCCTTCTCCACTCCTCTATCTCCTCCCTCTGCAGCTCTCAGCCCGTCCTTGGCCCCCTCTCCCCTTCCGTCCTACTATCTCTCTCCCACCCAAGCACCGGATGAGGTCCCGAGACAAGTCCTCTCTATGAAAGTCTCATCCGAACAGGTGCTCCCCTGCTCGTACAGAACCATCCAGGACATTATATTTGCATCTTGTACTCATGTTGGCCCTGAATCATGTTGTTCCCATCTTCATCTTGTATGCTGGCTTGCAACATTATGTATTGCTACTGACTTCTACAATTGTATTCACTCTCCCCTCTTGCTTCTCCACTCTTTTTGATGTCTTACCCTCTGTTCTCTCCTCCTCTCCCTTTCCTATCTCCTCCTCTTACATTTTTCTATGCACTTACTCTATCAGAATTGTCCCTGGACCTAATCTGATATCAATCTCGTCTGTCTCCTACCCCCTCCCCTTAGTTGTCCCCCCCGACCCCTCCAGCAGTATCTGAAATGTCGTCAGGCCTAGTACGATAATCACCTGCCTGTTTTCATTTCCTTCCCACTCTCCCCTTCCCTTCGCTATCTATTTCTTAGCTCTTGCACTGTCTGAAATGTTGTCAGGCCAAATACTATAATTAATTTCACATCCTTACTAATCATGGCCTGTAAGAGTGTCATTGTATTTTCCCTTGTTCCCTCCCTTGCCTGGAAGCACTTTGAAACACATAGTACACAATCATATAACACTGCTAGCATTGACAATTGTGCACAGAGATTAAATAAGAGTGCTGCACCTGTCAACATTTATTTTACCATTGCAAGGTCCTGCATGCGATTTAAGTTAAACCCTGTGGAAACGATTGCCAAGATTATGACCTTGTCACTTTTAAGGTGCTGCATCATTGTTGGCATTAAGGGATTTCTGTGTGTGAAAGGACGGAACTGTGGTTTATTTACTTGAGACCTAAAATTGAAAAAGCACATGTGTTGTAATCTTAGATCTTTACTTAATGTTTTGCAAAAGTACATTCGTTCTGTATGATGTTGTTGGCCTAAGCATAGACACTGAATCATGCAATAGCGCCATCCGAACTCCATCTTGGTAATTCTGCTCACTTTACGGGTTTTCACTCTACATACGGTGAAGGTTCACAGCTTTGAAAAATCTTAATATTTCTTTGCTCGGAAATGCGAGAACTGCTGAGCACGTTGTTTGTCTTTAGCTTAGGGCCTTGAAGAGCTGGCACAAACACAGATAATTAGTAGTTTACTATGCCTTCCTGTCTTCCTGACTTGCGCCAGCCTTGGCTGATTTCTTTAATCACTCATTTGCCACTGACTACTTCCTGCTACCTCTCAAGCACTCCCTTGTGCATCCTCTCCTCAAAAAGACCTCTGCCGACCCGTCATGCCCTGCTAACTACCACCCTATCTCAATTACCCCCTTCCTGGGAAAACTCCTGGAGAAACTGATCCTCTTCCAACTGATCCAACACACTGAATCTGTTAGTTGTCTCCACGACCACCAGTCTGGCTTCAGAGCACCCAGAGGCACTGAAACTGCTTTACTGACCACCTATGAAGACTTGCTCTCAAATCTCGGTTCATTATCTTAGGAACCATGAATCGGACATTAATGGGTTCAAGTGTCATTAAAAAGCTTATGAACAAACTTGTCTGTAGTGCCAACTTTTCTTGGTGACAAGAGTTACAACCGGAAATGTGATTATGACTTCCCAGCAAATGTCATGAAGCAGAGATTTGGGGAGATAGTATTTTAGTGGATTATTTACTGTATGCCAAATTTTGCAAGTCCGGAAATAAGGGTGCCGGTAAGCTCATCGGCCCCCTTGTTTCCAAACTGGCAAACTCCTGTGCCCGATAGGTCTGACCCTGCCGGGCACAGCGGTCATGGTAGGCAAAGCCATCACTGAAGCGTGCCGGTGCTTCTGTGTCCCCACTCCCTGTTGGACTCTATGGGAATGGGGATTAACAAAATTACCAGCGCCTGACTTCCCGGCCGCCAGACTTGTAATAGCACAGCGGTACCGGGAAGTCGGGCACCAGTAATTATTTACGGGTCCGGTGGCAACCCACCAGTAGCACTGGCAGGGTTACCGCCGGACCCGTAATGAGGCCCACTGACTTATCATTTTTATGTAATTCGCAAAAAATGTAATTCGTACCTGCAATCTTGTGCAGCTATGGGACTCGTCATTAAATCTGGCATGATAAGACTAATATATATATATATATATATATATATATATATATATATATATATATATATATATATATATATATATATATATATATTTAGGTTTAGTTAGAAATTAGAGAAATTCTGCACGTTGTAGTTTTTTTAAGTGCAAAACTGAAATGTGTGAAAATGCTATCCTAGATGGGTGGAGTCATAAATTCACAGGGATGATGCCTTGTAACTTCAGGAACCAATAATGGCAATGGGAGTCATAATAGAGCTTCAATCCAAATCAAGAGCAAATAAGCTGGCACATCCTAATTTTAATAATTTGGAGTGTGATTATTGGTTTATAAGGGGATGCTCAATGGGAATAGAGGAAAGCTGTCTGAAGTCATCTGAGTTGGAACTGCTGACCACATTGCTGGAGGAAGCCACGGAAAGCTAAAAGCTGTCTGGGACACATAATAGGAGAAGCAAATCAAATGGGTTTGATGCTGGAAGTATCCATGACTGAACCTGGAGAGGCCATCTGACCAGATACCTGTACTTTCCCTATGAGATGGAGCCCAGAGACATTCTATGTAAGTAAATCTGTCTAACAAAACCAAGTCTTGTCGGGATCTGTTGGATTTATATCTTCCCTTATTGTTTTATTGTTTGGATGGGTAGGATAAGTAGATCCTTAGCATTTTTACTAAATAATAATTATAGTACCTCCCCCTATAGCCAACGAGTATGGGGTGAGTTTGTTGAAATTCGAAATAAACATTGCTTCCAGTGTGAATAGAAAATGTAGGGCCTCATTCAGAGTATGGAGGTAGCGATCAGGTAGCCATCCCGCTTATAGCGGGATGGCTAACCCCGTACCGGGTACTGGGTCTGGGTTCCTTGAATGGGGAAATACCGGGCCATTCCGACCTTGGAGGGCCTGGTATTTCCCCATTCAAGGAACCCGGACCCGGTACATCCCGATTCCCATTAAGCCCCCATAGGGCTCAATGGGAATGGGGAGGATGCTAACAACGGGCCCGTTGATAACAGGCCCGTTGTTAGCATCCTGGTCTGCTCGCGGGACCCGCTAAGGACACCTGGTTTTACCAGACTTCCTTAGCGGGTCCCGCGAGCAGACCTCATAATGAGGCGGTAGAGGGTTAACGGGGCCAGCAGCTCTACCGGTGCCGTTAGCCCTCTACCGCCAGGGTTGTAATGAGGCCCATAATCTAGTAAAAGTAATTGGGTACAACTATTTTTCATTGGCAACCCCAGAATTCCCTCAAGGGAAGGGTTGCACTTGACACACCGTTTTACCATTCCTCAGACCCTGCCTTAAAGCAGAGGGGTGCTGAATGTAAACTGAATATCTAGTTTTTTGCCAAAGACAAACAGAGTGAAGTCACTGGCTTAAAGGCGCATCCCTGCAGAAAGTGACAACGTGACTCCTGAGGAAAGGAAATTATTAATTGCATTGTGGTGAAGGAAGAAAGGTTCTGTATATTTAAGTGCTTTGTTTTAAAAGGTTTGCTTGCTGGGCGGATCGGGAGCAGGTGCAAGTGGATCTAGGTCACCTGCCCAAAGTCCGGCCCACCTGGGGCCTTCCTAGTTGCCGCTCTTTTCCCCTACTTAAGGATCCCTCCAGCCTCTTTTCCTTTGCAGATGGGGTGCAGGTGCAAGCCGATCAAGGTCATATGGCCTAAGCCCCGCCGCTCTTTTCCCCTACTTAAGGATCCCTCCAGCCTCTTTTCCTTTGCAGATGGGGTGCAGGTGCAAGCCGATCAAGGTCACATGGCCTAAGCTCCACCCACCTGGCGCCTTCCAGGTTACCACTCTTTTTCCTCACTTTTCAAGCCCCGCCTACCTGGTGGCTACCTAGTTGCTGCTCTTCTTCCCCACATAAGGAGCTCTCCAGCCTTTTTTCCTTTGCAGATGAGGAGCAGGTGCAAGTGGATCTAGGTCACCTGACCTAAGCACCACCCACCTTCTTAGCCCTGCCTCTTCCTTCCTGCTCTTAACTCTTAGATCAAGGGCATCTCTCGCCCAGGCGTCCGAAGCGAAGGGCTGATGAAGAAAAGGGCAATTCCTGTTTGGACCTGTTCAGACCAGGAGTATCCAGGGCCCGACCCCTGCTCACACAGCAGGTAAGCATGCACCAACATGTGTTACTCCCTCTGTCCCCACAGGCCATCCCCACCCCACTGGTCCCCCTGTGATGTTCCCTTGTGCCCCCTCCCTTATCGCACACAGGTGTTGCCTGTTTACTTGATTCTTCTATCCTGCTCCCCGCATACCCCCATCCACCCTAATTCTGCAGAAGTCTATCCTGATACATTCCGGTTTCACCATCACTGTCTTGTGGCCAATGCTGCATTGGACTTTTATGGACTTCATGGATTCACAGTGTGTCACCCTTTTTCAACTCTCATGCTGAACTTCCTTTGCATCTTGTACTCATGTTGGCCCTGAATCATGTTGTTCCCATCTTCATCTTGTATGCTGGCTTGCAACATTATGTATTGCTACTGACTTCTACAATTGTATTCACTCTCCCCTCTTGCTTCTCCACTCTTTTTGATGTCTTACCCTCTGTTCTCTCCTCCTCTCCCTTTCCTATCTCCTCCTCTTACATTTTTCTATGCACTTACTCTATCAGAATTGTCCCTGGACCTAATCTGATATCAATCTCGTCTGTCTCCTACCCCCTCCCCTTAGTTGTCCCCACCGACCCCTCCAGCAGTATCTGAAATGTCGTCAGGCCTAGTACGATAATCACCTGCCTGTTTTCATTTCCTTCCCACTCTCCCCTTCCCTTCGCTATCTATTTCTTAGCTCTTGCACTGTCTGAAATGTTGTCAGGCCAAATACTATAATTAATTTCACATCCTTACTAATCATGGCCTGTAAGAGTGTCATTGTATTTTCCCTTGTTCCCTCCCTTGCCTGGAAGCACTTTGAAACACATAGTACACAATCATATAACACTGCTAGCATTGACAATTGTGCACAGAGATTAAATAAGAGTGCTGCACCTGTCAACATTTATTTTACCATTGCAAGGTCCTGCATGCGATTTAAGTTAAACCCTATGGAAACGATTGCCAAGATTATGACCTTGTCACTTTTAAGGTGCTGCATCATTGTTGGCATTAAGGGATTTCTGTGTGTGAAAGGACGGAACTGTGGTTTATTTACTTGAGACCTAAAATTGAAAAAGCACATGTGTTGTAATCTTAGATCTTTACTTAATGTTTTGCAAAAGTACATTCGTTCTGTATGATGTTGTTGGCCTAAGCATAGACACTGAATCATGCAATAGCGCCATCCGAACTCCATCTTGGTAATTCTGCTCACTTTACGGGTTTTCACTCTACATACGGTGAAGGTTCACAGCTTTGAAAAATCTTAATATTTCTTTGCTCGGAAATGCGAGAACTGCTGAGCACGTTGTTTGTCTTTAGCTTAGGGCCTTGAAGAGCTGGCACAAACACAGATAATTAGTAGTTTACTATGCCTTCCTGTCTTCCTGACTTGCGCCAGCCTTGGCTGATTTCTTTAATCACTCATTTGCCACTGACTACTTCCTGCTACCTCTCAAGCACTCCCTTGTGCATCCTCTCCTCAAAAAGACCTCTGCCGACCCGTCATGCCCTGCTAACTACCACCCTATCTCAATTACCCCCTTCCTGGGAAAACTCCTGGAGAAACTGATCCTCTTCCAACTGATCCAACACACTGAATCTGTTAGTTGTCTCCACGACCACCAGTCTGGCTTCAGAGCACCCAGAGGCACTGAAACTGCTTTACTGACCACCTATGAAGACTTGCTCTCAAATCTCGGTTCATTATCTTAGGAACCATGAATCGGACATTAATGGGTTCAAGTGTCATTAAAAAGCTTATGAACAAACTTGTCTGTAGTGCCAACTTTTCTTGGTGACAAGAGTTACAACCGGAAATGTGATTATGACTTCCCAGCAAATGTCATGAAGCAGAGATTTGGGGAGATAGTATTTTAGTGGATTATTTACTGTATGCCAAATTTTGCAAGTCCGGAAATAAGGGTGCCGGTAAGCTCATCGGCCCCCTTGTTTCCAAACTGGCAAACTCCTGTGCCCGATAGGTCTGACCCTGCCGGGCACAGCGGTCATGGTAGGCAAAGCCATCACTGAAGCGTGCCGGTGCTTCTGTGTCCCCACTCCCTGTTGGACTCTATGGGAATGGGGATTAACAAAATTACCAGCGCCTGACTTCCCGGCCGCCAGACTTGTAATAGCACAGCGGTACCGGGAAGTCGGGCACCAGTAATTATTTACGGGTCCGGTGGCAACCCACCAGTAGCACTGGCAGGGTTACCGCCGGACCCGTAATGAGGCCCACTGACTTATCATTTTTATGTAATTCGCAAAAAATGTAATTCGTACCTGCAATCTTGTGCAGCTATGGGACTCGTCATTAAATCTGGCATGATAAGACTAACATATATATATATATATATATATATATATATATATATATATATATATATATATATATATATATATATATATATATATATATATATATATATATATATATATATATATATATTTAGGTTTAGTTAGAAATTAGAGAAATTCTGCACGTTGTAGTTTTTTTAAGTGCAAAACTGAAATGTGTGAAAATGCTATCCTAGATGGGTGGAGTCATAAATTCACAGGGATGATGCCTTGTAACTTCAGGAACCAATAATGGCAATGGGAGTCATAATAGAGCTTCAATCCAAATCAAGAGCAAATAAGCTGGCACATCCTAATTTTAATAATTTGGAGTGTGATTATTGGTTTATAAGGGGATGCTCAATGGGAATAGAGGAAAGCTGTCTGAAGTCATCTGAGTTGGAACTGCTGACCACATTGCTGGAGGAAGCCACGGAAAGCTAAAAGCTGTCTGGGACACATAATAGGAGAAGCAAATCAAATGGGTTTGATGCTGGAAGTATCCATGACTGAACCTGGAGAGGCCATCTGACCAGATACCTGTACTTTCCCTATGAGATGGAGCCCAGAGACATTCTATGTAAGTAAATCTGTCTAACAAAACCAAGTCTTGTCGGGATCTGTTGGATTTATATCTTCCCTTATTGTTTTATTGTTTGGATGGGTAGGATAAGTAGATCCTTAGCATTTTTACTAAATAATAATTATAGTACCTCCCCCTATAGCCAACGAGTATGGGGTGAGTTTGTTGAAATTCGAAATAAACATTGCTTCCAGTGTGAATAGAAAATGTAGGGCCTCATTCAGAGTATGGAGGTAGCGATCAGGTAGCCATCCCGCTTATAGCGGGATGGCTAACCCCGTACCGGGTACTGGGTCTGGGTTCCTTGAATGGGGAAATACCGGGCCATTCCGACCTTGGAGGGCCTGGTATTTCCCCATTCAAGGAACCCGGACCCGGTACATCCCGATTCCCATTAAGCCCCCATAGGGCTCAATGGGAATGGGGAGGATGCTAACAACGGGCCCGTTGATAACAGGCCCGTTGTTAGCATCCTGGTCTGCTCGCGGGACCCGCTAAGGACACCTGGTTTTACCAGACTTCCTTAGCGGGTCCCGCGAGCAGACCTCATAATGAGGCGGTAGAGGGTTAACGGGGCCAGCAGCTCTACCGGTGCCGTTAGCCCTCTACCGCCAGGGTTGTAATGAGGCCCATAATCTAGTAAAAGTAATTGGGTACAACTATTTTTCATTGGCAACCCCAGAATTCCCTCAAGGGAAGGGTTGCACTTGACACACCGTTTTACCATTCCTCAGACCCTGCCTTAAAGCAGAGGGGTGCTGAATGTAAACTGAATATCTAGTTTTTTGCCAAAGACAAACAGAGTGAAGTCACTGGCTTAAAGGCGCATCCCTGCAGAAAGTGACAACGTGACTCCTGAGGAAAGGAAATTATTCATTGCATTGTGGTGAAGGAAGAAAGGTTCTGTATATTTAAGTGCTTTGTTTTAAAAGGTTTGCTTGCTGGGCGGATCGGGAGCAGGTGCAAGTGGATCTAGGTCACCTGCCCAAAGTCCGGCCCACCTGGGGCCTTCCTAGTTGCCGCTCTTTTCCCCTACTTAAGGATCCCTCCAGCCTCTTTTCCTTTGCAGATGGGGTGCAGGTGCAAGCCGATCAAGGTCATATGGCCTAAGCCCCGCCGCTCTTTTCCCCTACTTAAGGATCCCTCCAGCCTCTTTTCCTTTGCAGATGGGGTGCAGGTGCAAGCCGATCAAGGTCACATGGCCTAAGCCCCACCCACCTGGCGCCTTCCAGGTTACCACTCTTTTTCCTCACTTTTCAAGCCCCGCCTACCTGGTGGCTACCTAGTTGCTGCTCTTCTTCCCCACATAAGGAGCTCTCCAGCCTTTTTTCCTTTGCAGATGAGGAGCAGGTGCAAGTGGATCTAGGTCACCTGACCTAAGCACCACCCACCTTCTTAGCCCTGCCTCTTCCTTCCTGCTCTTAACTCTTAGATCAAGGGCATCTCTCGCCCAGGCGTCCGAAGCGAAGGGCTGATGAAGAAAAGGGCAATTCCTGTTTGGACCTGTTCAGACCAGGAGTATCCAGGGCCCGACCCCTGCTCACACAGCAGGTAAGCATGCACCAACATGTGTTACTCCCTCTGTCCCCACAGGCCAGCCCCACCCCACTGGTCCCCCTGTGATGTTCCCTTGTGCCCCCTCCCTTATCGCACACAGGTGTTGCCTGTTTACTTGATTCTTCTACCCTGCTCCCCGCATACCCCCATCCACCCTAATTCTGCAGAAGTCTATCCTGATACATTCCGGTTTCACCATCACTGTCTTGTGGCCAATGCTGCATTGGACTTTTATGGACTTCATGGATTCACAGTGTGTCACCCTTTTTCAACTCTCATGCTGAACTTCCTTTGCATCTTGTACTCATGTTGGCCCTGAATCATGTTGTTCCCATCTTCATCTTGTATGCTGGCTTGCAACATTATGTATTGCTACTGACTTCTACAATTGTATTCACTCTCCCCTCTTGCTTCTCCACTCTTTTTGATGTCTTACCCTCTGTTCTCTCCTCCTCTCCCTTTCCTATCTCCTCCTCTTACATTTTTCTATGCACTTACTCTATCAGAATTGTCCCTGGACCTAATCTGATATCAATCTCGTCTGTCTCCTACCCCCTCCCCTTAGTTGTCCCCCCCGACCCCTCCAGCAGTATCTGAAATGTCGTCAGGCCTAGTACGATAATCACCTGCCTGTTTTCATTTCCTTCCCACTCTCCCCTTCCCTTCGCTATCTATTTCTTAGCTCTTGCACTGTCTGAAATGTTGTCAGGCCAAATACTATAATTAATTTCACATCCTTACTAATCATGGCCTGTAAGAGTGTCATTGTATTTTCCCTTGTTCCCTCCCTTGCCTGGAAGCACTTTGAAACACATAGTACACAATCATATAACACTGCTAGCATTGACAATTGTGCACAGAGATTAAATAAGAGTGCTGCACCTGTCAACATTTATTTTACCATTGCAAGGTCCTGCATGCGATTTAAGTTAAACCCTATGGAAACGATTGCCAAGATTATGACCTTGTCACTTTTAAGGTGCTGCATCATTGTTGGCATTAAGGGATTTCTGTGTGTGATAGGACGGAACTGTGGTTTATTTACTTGAGACCTAAAATTGAAAAAGCACATGTGTTGTAATCTTAGATCTTTACTTAATGTTTTGCAAAAGTACATTCGTTCTGTATGATGTTGTTGGCCTAAGCATAGACACTGAATCATGCAATAGCGCCATCCGAACTCCATCTTGGTAATTCTGCTCACTTTACGGGTTTTCACTCTACATACGGTGAAGGTTCACAGCTTCGAAAAATCTTAATATTTCTTTGCTCGGAAATGCGAGAACTGCTGAGCACGTTGTTTGTCTTTAGCTTAGGGCCTTGAAGAGCTGGCACAAACACAGATAATTAGTAGTTTACTATGCCTTCCTGTCTTCCTGACTTTCCAAGGCTAATTGTGGGACTAGAGGATTATAAGGAGCCCAATTCATGCCATTTGTATTTTTGAAAGCCTGAGCTACCGAGTCCAAATGCAGACTGACCTTTTAGTCAAGAAACAACATAGATAATGGAGTGCAAGGAATGTTACCTTGTGTTAGGAACAAGATATACTCCTACACCGCTCTTCTCTGTTCCCAGACAGTAAATTGCCTGAGGGATGACAGAGAGCACTGTAGCATATGTTACCATAGCAAAATACCCACGTTTCATGGGTCATGAACTATACGCACACAACGGACTGGGACAAATTTGAGGTATTTTGCAAATGTATAAAATATGTGTGCTCCCCCATACCTGGGTTTATCTTCTCTACGGCTGTACCCGGACATGGATGAATCTGGGTCCGCTTAAGCGATAATAAACTGTTGTTATATATTAGTTTGTGATTGGTGTGTCTTCATTTATTTGCAGTCGTTCAATGTTTGGGACCAACAGATGGCGCCCGTAATGTGGGCATCTCCCGATAATGTCCCATCGCGATTTGTAAGGATGGAGTGAACGAACCGAGACCAGTGAGTATCGGGGGGCCCCTGCACCTAGAGACACGTTTCCTTGCAGACTGCTATTTACGGTCTCCATTTGCCACGCTTCGCCTAGAGGTCGTTACGCGAGCGCTACTAACCATATGTAACAACTAAGTTTCATTTTTATGGAGACCGCCAGCCACGAAGGCGGTTCGTTCCATTTGATGGGCGATATTTGAATTTGGATCAGGTGAGCCTGACAGTACTTGATATTTGTTTTGGACACCAAAATATCCTGCGCACAGACTATTGGCCAGGTAATAACTGTTTTTTCAGCATGCCTGGTTGTAGTAAGTTGTCATCTTGTTGGGCAACGCTTTGTTGCAGGAGAAGACAACTGAATGGTTTGGAACATAGTCAACCGGCACCCCCGGAAGCGTCGCCGGCATATGACATGTATTTGAAGTTTGGCTAAGGAGCCATAGTATTTAATAGTATTTGGCATCGGCAAACCACACATGAAGCAGAACTTCAATGGCCAGAGTTGGGAAGTTTTTAAATGGATAAGATACAGCACCTATAGTCTGTATTGTTGAGCAAGAAAGCGAGGCCTGCTGCCTTTGACACCGTTAGGGATTGGCGGACGGAAGACACCCAACGACTCAAAAGCAGAGAGAAATACACACATACACACATTACTCTAGCTGGGAAAGCATTAGCACATGACCAGCAGAAACAAGCAGCTATCAGGAGTATGATTCCAATTAGAAGTGCAGAAAATATACCCTTCACAAGAATTGCGTGCCTCTGATGAATTGATAAAGTTACTGAATGAAAGACAAACATCCTCTACCGCACCGCCTCCATATGTGCCACCATAAATGCAAGCACATCTACCATTACCTATGCCAGCCTCACACTTTTGTTACCAACTACTTCTACTACTCCATTTTTGACACCTGTAAATATCCTGAGCAATCAGAGAATTGTAACACGTAGCACAATACCTCCTGCACGTAAGAAAGAGTTGCGGAAATTGGCAGAAACCTACATAGAAGAGAGCGATGAAGTAGCCACTTCGGGCTCTCTAGCAGACCATGAGGTTATCCCTGAACAGAAGGTTTTACTATAGCAAATGGGAATATACCTAGCAGAGATCTGGGGAGATCTAACTGACTCTGCTGCTCCACAGGAATTGCAGGATTTGAAATTCTTGCCTTGTACTAGGGATACCACATTGCAAGTACGAGAACACGTGTTGAAATTATTTTTCCTTAAACAAGAACTAGATTGCCTGCATCAAATAAAATTGGACAAAGGTGCACAACAAACATTGTATGTGCAGAAAAGTTGTTTTCCTGCACCAAAAACTGTTAGTGAGGAAATGTGAATAGGCACGAGAGACGCTCTTAGATGGATCTCAGATGCCTCCATTTCACCTATCGATAGCCATGAAAGGTTTAGTCAATATTCTCCACCTATGTAAAGAACAGTATTACAGTATTACATCCTGTATATCTACAGGATGAATGCTTAAAAAAGAAATGGTGTTGTCATGGCAATATTATGGTCATTTATAAGCATGTGTTTTCTGCTGCCACTGCAGCAATCTCATTGTCCCTCGATTTGGCTTTACTCCTTAATAAACAATCAGATTTTCCCAAAGGTTCCTCTGACTCTTGTGCCAAAGGTAGAGATATTTGGTGCTGACAGAGCAGTTACCGTGACTATTCCTGCACATTATATTTTGCAATTTTTTTCATGTTCCATTCTCGCGGCAAGAAGTGAATACTCTTAAGCAGTCTACCCAGACATCAAGAAGAATCCTACAGGATTCTAAAGAGAAATTGAATCTCTTTTAAATTAGTTGGTTTTCACTTTGTGACATCGACTTATTGTTCCCTGTGATTTTGCCGGCAGATTTATGGAAGCAGATTAGGACTGTAGACTATCAACCTGCCATGGGTGATACATGGGCTGCACTGGAACTAGTTGACAGGTCTAGAAAAGCTGGGGAAAATCCTCCTCAGAGCATAATCATGTTACAAAACCACATTGTGACTAAACTCAAGACTCTGGTGCCTGAAAAGCGAATTATTTGGGATAAATTAACTTCATGCATGCAAAGGAAGACCGAGGGAGCAACTGAGCATCAGGTTTCAGCAGGTATTTTTGGATTTCAGTGGCCAGGATTTGAGTACGAAACCAGGAAAGAGATTGTTTATTGACGGGTTTGTACGAGGGTTATTGCCTGACATTCAGTCGCATATTACTGCCTCTGAGAGTGCATGGAAGGATAAGTCACAATCTGAAGTCCTCCATATGGCTCAGTATTATGAGAACAGGGTTAACAATGAGAAGGAGAAAATATTGTCGAAGAAGATGGACACCTTCGGACAATAAATATCCGGGCTATACCAACCCTGAAAAAGTTGCCAAACCCGCTAATCATTAGACCTGAACTAGACCTGCCGAGACGCTTTGCACTAGCACAAATGATGTAACCCTTACTTTCAATTTTAAATCTGTTAATGCGACATCACCATCCCAAGTTCACCTAACTAAGGCGGAAAGGTGGCCAAGCCGAAAAGAATGTACCGGGGGCCGGAGGGGGGGGTTACTGTACTGTTGTTTTATGCATTGTTTAAAATAAATACCAATAAAAAGAAGTTTAGAAAAACAATGAGAAGGAGATTGAAAAGAAAAAGGTTGACTTACAAACTAGGGTGCTTTCGCAGCAGATTGCACGAGGACCACAAGGTGGGAATACGCATCCAAGAGGACAGTTTATCCCGCACATATGGCCTGTTAATATGAACCAATGTGGCCTATTATTATGAACCAATGAACCTATTGTAAGCAAGGGGGCCACTGGAGGGCACCGTGTCGGATCCTCAAGCAGAGAGCGAATGGTATGTCCAGTAGAAGACCGAGAGCATGCAATGGCGTGCAAGGACCTAATAAGAATCCGTTTGCTCAGAACCAACCACATGATAATAATACAGGTAATCCGGGGGGGAAAGCCACAGAACACTGGAAATACTAACAGTTTGGACAACGCTACACATACTTATTTTACAGAAGATTTCACATCCAACAATGTTTTATTTCTCTAGGACAGCCCGAAGCAGGATCTGAAACCTACTTCTATCCCCGTAACTCAGAAAGGACCCTACGTAGAAATGAAAGATGGGAATAGAGCGCACACTTTACTGGTGGACACAGGAGCCCAGAAGTGCTCCATTGACCATCTGCGGGTTCCAGATATTCCCCTGTCAGGGCAAACGATGTATCAGTAGGGTTTTCTGGTACTCCAGTAGTGAGTCCAGTTTCTCGACCGGTGCTAATAGCTTTGGGTCCATTCACTGACTCATGTCCATTTTTATTGACTGCGAATTGTGGTGAAAATTTGCTGGGATTAAATTTGTTGAAGCAATTGCACGCACTAATTTACTGCTCCCAGATGGAGTATACCTGACTATTTCACCCCAGCTGAATTCCACCTCACAGTTTTTATCTTTGCCTTTACCAAGAAAATTACATCAGGTTCCCACACATTTATGGGCAGTAGATGACAAGAATGTAGGGATGCTAGATGTCGAACCAGTTTGCATAGTGTTAAAATCAGGTATTCCATTACCTTGCATTCCGCAGTATAAGGTCTCTGTTGAGGGTGAACAAGCTCTTAAAAGTATTGTTTCTTATTGAATACATCAAGGAGTTATTGCAGGGATTTCTGGTAGTACATGCAATAGTCCTGTTTGGTTGTTTACAAGAAAGGTGACAATGCATTACCCTATCGTATTTTGTTATTGATCTTCACACGATTAGCAGAGTAGCAGCACCAAAGTTTACCATTGTCCCTGACATCACCACCATTTTGACTATGATTCCTGCTATGCATTTTTCTGTTGTCGAATTGAGAATGCATTTTTTAGCATACCCATTCACCCAGACAGTAGATATTTGTTTGCATCCTCCCTAGGTGGACTCTATTTTACTTTCACATGAATACTGCAAGGGTACACTGAGAGTCCTAGCATTTATAGCAGGGCCCTCAAGGAATAACTTGATTTGCTTGATTTGCCTTCCACTTGCACACTAATACAGTACATTGATGACCTGCTTATCGCTGCAGATACAGAGAGCGCTTGCAAGGGGGGGCACTGTTCTATTATTGAAGCATCTAGCTGAACATGGCCATAAGGCATCTTTGAAAAAGTTCCGATATTGTATTTAGGCTATCTCCTGTCAAAGGAGGGAAGGTGCATTGCACCTGAATGCGTACAAAGCATCTCTGCATGATTGTACCAAATACGCAGATTGAGGTTGTGGCTTTTATCGGAATGGCTTCATATTGTAGGCAATGGATTCCACATTTTTCACTTTTGATTAAGCCAATGTTGGCATTGACAAGGAAGGATGTAGCTTTACCGCTGCTTGGGATATGGATTGTCAGGATGCTTTTAATCTGCTCAAAACTGCATTATGTTCTGCGCCAGTATCGGGCACATCAAATTATAACAAGGAGATTCCTTGCAACTCTGCCCGGGCTGCAGAGATAGTAGGCTTGACTAGGGCTTGTGAAATATCCCAAGGGCTTAGTGTGAATGTTTATATTGATAGACAGTATGCCTTTGTAGTAGCTCACAACTTTGGGAGATTATGGACTGAAAGGGGATTTTTAACGTTTCATGGTACGGAGATTCAGCATGGTCCCTTAATTGTGCAGCTGTTCTCCGCACTGGCTCTTCCTAAACGACTAGCAATAATGAAATGTGCAGCACACCAGAGGGTGACTGAGGACACTGGGAAAGGAAATGAATTTGCAGTGAAAATAGCAAAACAAGCTGCCACTGACCCACAATCTAAAATGTATGCGTTGGATTAAGCTAGCTGAGTTACTGAAACTGGGATGAGGGAGTAGGGCATTGGCAGTGTAAAGGAAATTCAGGCTGAAGCTACAAAAGAGGAAATAGAATTTTGGGGTTCTGGATCTGCAGGGTTGGATAATGAGGGTTGTTGGGTTGCCCATGAGAAAAAGAGGTGGATGCCAACACATATGTAACAGCTGTAGTTACTATGGCACATGGGCCAACCCACATCGGTGCAAAAAGTATTTCTAAACATTAAGACCGAGGATGGAATGATGACAACATTCCCAAAGTCGCAGAACGACTAGTACAGAACTGTATGATTTGTTTACGACACAACATTGGTAAGGGAACTCCAGCACCTAAGGGTCGTTTTGGACCTCCCTCCATGTCGTTTGAAGTGGTTCACTTTGACTTCATTGAGATGGAGCGATGCCAGAACTACACATATGTGTTGGTAGTAATGTGTGCATTCAGTATATGGGTTGAGGCTTTCCCTTTGAAGGATAACGCTGCCATATCCACTGCAAATGTCCTGCTGAAAGAATATTTCCCTAGGTTCAGATTGCCCAGAGTAATTTGGTCCGACAACAGACTTCACTTTATAGCGGCCATTATACTACAGGTATGCGAGGTGCTAAAGATTGATTCAATTATTTCATTCTGCAAGACATCCTCAGAGTGCCGGTTTGGTGCAGCACCATAGCGGTATCCTTAAGAACAAACTAGAAAAAGTGTGTGCACACAGTAAACTGATATTGCCTGACACCTTACTATTAGTATTACTGTCTACGAGAACTGCGGCCCAGACAAGAACGGGGCTTTCTCTCTATGAAATAGTAATGGGGAGACCTGCTAATATATGGAATGCACCTAGACCTAAGAAACTGTCTGATATAGAGTACCCGTTATTAACTGATGATTGTGACCAATTGACTCAAAACCTGCATTTGATTCACCAACAGGTTTGAGCAGCTTTGCCTCAAAAATACAAGGGACCTGGTCACCGCATTCAACTTGGTGACTTCGTACTGACAGGAAATCGAGTCTTGCAGCTCGCTGCAAGGGTCCCTATCATGTCCTGCTGGCTAGTCAGATGGCTGTTTGAGTCAAAAGCAAGAAACATTGGATCCATGAGGCGCACCTGAAATGAATGCCCTTGCCTTAGACCTATGACAAGTGGGTTAAGGAGGGGGTGGATGATCCTGAAACCAAGTGTGTGCCTTTCAGTGAGGGCACCCATTCTGAAGTTGAGCATAAATTTGAGCCCAAACAACTTGAGAATTCATCACTTTCTTCAGAAATTGATCCTTTGTTCACGCACCACTCTGTGCCTGGAGCAACAAGGTACAATTGTTGACCACGGAAATAGCTAGGGAATGACATTTTGTAGGGTGGGAATGTGTGGTATGATTACTCCACTCACAAGAAACCAACCGACTTCCCTCCAATTCCCCTAAAGATGTTTCAAGGAGTTGCAAGGGGGGCAGGGTAAGCAGAAGACTACAAGCAAGATCGGCCATGTGGTCAAGTGCCACTTTTAAAGCCTGGTTCATTGAGGCTTCTTAACGGATACTGAAAACGATGCCCATATTTTGAGCATGTACAAATGAGAACATGAAAAGCATTACCATGGGAGAGCCCATATCTAGAGGGCTATAGTCCATGAGGGACACGTTTATAATGATAGCAATTGTAGCATGTGTTGTAATCACGTTAATACCTGTGTTATGGTATTTGGAGAGTTCACATCCACTTAGCATATTACTGCCAACCGTCAGTACAACCACTTTGTCTCCTTTCTATGTACACTTTCATACTCTTCGTCCACTTGATCTCAAACATATAAAAGTATATCATAATAACATACTCCTACAGATCATGAATGCTACTCATGCGATTCTGAACAAAACTAACTGCTGGGTATGTTCTCATCTACCACAACATGGCGCGAAAGTTTTAGGATGATACATATATCCACTTCCACTTACAACTTCTTGCTATGCACCGTTTAGAGCTCTGTTTTTCCGAAAATTGAATGATAGTGCCACTGGTAACTTTGATTGGGACAAACATGACCGACTAGTTCTGTTAGCTCTAGGATTTTCTGTTTTTGCAAATAAACGTACGACCAATACTGCCTCCACTAAAAATATTGATAGGAATTCTAGACCCTATCAATCTATGATCTAATTTAGAATGTCACCATTAGGAAATAGGGAAGTTATTCCATCTTCCTACACTATTAATCATGATCCGGACACAGTACCATTCTGTTTACGTAAAGAACGTTCCCGGTATATGGGCACATCTGATAAATGTGTGAACAATGAGAATAGGCCTTTATACATTGGGGATCCATTTACTTTGTCTGTGGCAAAGAAGCTTTTCCATGGTTACCTAAAGATTGGAAAGGAACTTGTAATCTGGGGATATCATTGCCAGGGGTTTATGTCACGTCAACTGCAGACATACTGAAACATCCCCCTAGGAGGGGAATACATGATGACACCCCTCTCCCAGTATTATGAGACATAGCAAAAGCCATCGTTCCTTTTTGGGGGTCAAATAATAAACTCTTGAGATATTAGACTAGAGTGTTAGATAACACTATCAATGAAACAACTGACAAACTGTTCAAAAAGACATTAGAACAAAGAGTCGTTAGGTTAGTTGCTCTTCAGAATAGAATGGTTTTAGACGTCGTGTTAGCTGAGCATGGTGGTGTATGCAAAATGGTTGGATCTGCGTGTTGCGTGTATGCACCTGACTCCTCCCCTACTGTGTTTTAAATTATCAAAAGGTTACATATGCTGAGCTCTGAAGTTCACATTCCCGAAGGGGATTGGGACATTGGAACATGGGCTTGGAACATGCTTAGAACTTTGGGTTGCAAAATATTCTCAGCACTGACTATTATCATCGGGGCACTCCTGTTCTGCTGTTGCTGTATACAATGCTTACCCATTCTAGGTTCCACAATAGATCATTGCTGTTCTACATCTCTGATGAAATTTAAGCCTGGTCCCCATCCTCCTGTCAATATGACTAATGCCTTGATCATGCAGGAGGTTGCAATCATTTATGGCCATCAATGTATATGACTCTGATGACTCTGATAATTGTTCTGATGATGATGTATGATCTCAATATGTTGGCAATGTGTTGGCTTAGGCCAAAAGGAGGGTATGTATGATGTTGTGTTGGCCTAAGCACACACATTGAATCGTGCCATCCGAACTCCATCTTGGTCATTTTGCTCACATTTTGGGATTTCACTCTACATACGGTGAAGGTTCACAGCTTGGAAAGCTCTTAACGTGTCTTTGTTCGGAAAAGTGAGAATTGCTGAGCACATTGTCTTTCGCTTAGAGCCTTGAAGAGCTGGCCCAAATGTAATTAATCAGTAGTTTACCGTGCCTTCCTATCTTCCTGACTCCTGACTTTCCGGGGCTAATTGTGCGACAGGATGATTAAAAGGAGCACAATTCATGCCATGTGTATTTCTGAAACCCTGAGCTACCGAGTCCAAATGCAGACTGGCCTTTTAGTCAAGAAACAACATAGATCATGGAGTGCGAGGAATGTTACCTTGTGTTAGGAACATGATATACACCTACAACCCGCTCTTCTCTGTTCCCAGACAGTAAATTGTCTGTGGGATGATGCAGAGTACTGTAGCATGTGTTAACATAGCAAAATACCCACGTTACATAGGTCATGAACTATGGGCACACAATATACTGGGATGATTTGTAGTGTTTTACAAATGTATAAAATATGTGTGCTCCCCCAAACCTGGGCTTATCTTCACTATGGCCTTACTTAGACATTGATGAATCTGGGTCTGCTTAAGCAATAATAAACTGTTGTTGTACATCTGTTCATGACTGGTGTGTCTTCATTTATTCAATATTTGGGACTAATAGTCTGTTCCCAAAAATAAAGTTGTTAGTATTGAAGCTTTGTTTTGGTGCCACAAAGAAGTGGTGTATGTAGGTGTATTTAGTGTATACATATTAATTTTCCTGATGATATGTGTGTGTGTGTGTGTATGTATGTATGTATGTATGTATGTATGTGTGTGTGTGTGTGTGTGTGTATATGTATATATATATATATATATTCATTCAGTGAAAAAGCTTTGTTAAAGGGACGTTCTGGTTAAGTTGCGCTACTAAAAACCTATGAAATTCAGTGAAAAAACTTTGTTAAAGGGACGTTTTGGTTCCAAGTAAAACCGAAAAACCCTTGAAATTCACCAGTTATGGTAAGCGAAGCAACCATAACTCACACCACCGCCGTGCACTGCTAAGACTAACACCCACGACATCAAAGATGACATCACAATTAATGCAACGTCACCATAACATCCTTTTCAATAGATGAAGACCACTAGCATCTTAGGTCCTCAAAGTGGGAACCCCGGGTGGTTAAAAAAAAAAAGATTTTTTTTCTCCCGGTGTAGGAAGGAAAATCTTTTACCAAGATGGGCACCATGGAAAGAGAAGGTGGGGTGTATAAAGAGAACACAACAGGGCAACAGCAGGGGGTGGGGAAAGGAGGGAGACACGGGGCATGAGCGGGGGGTGGGGGGAACCAAGAGGGAGACACGGGGCATGAGCGGGGGGTGGGTGGAAACACGAGGGAGACACGGGGCATGAGCGTGGGGTGGGGGGCAACAGGAGACACACGGGGCATGAGCGGGGGTGGGGGGCATGAGCGGGGGTGGGGGGCAACAGGAGACACACAGGGCATGAGCGGGGGATGGGGGAACAGGGGAGACATGGAGCATGAGCAGGGTTGGGAGGAAAAGGAGGGAGACACGGGGCATGAGCGGGGGTGGGGGGGAACAGGGCACACACGGGAAATGAGCGGGGGTGGGGGAACAGGGAACACACGGGGCATGAGCGGGGGTGGGGGGAACAGGGGAGACACGGGGCATGAGCGAGGGGTGGGGGAACAGGGCACACGGGGCATGAGCAGGGGGTGGGGGAACAGAGGGGAGACACGGGGCATGAGCGGGGGTGGGGTGGAACAGGGGAGACACGGGGCATGAGCGGGGGGTGGGGGGAACGGGGAAAACACGGGGCATGAGCAGGGGGTGGGGGGAACAGGGAAAACACGGGGCATGGGTGGGGCGAACGGGAAGGAGACACGGGGCATGAGCAGGGGGTGGGGGGGAACAGGGCACACACAGGGCATGAGCAGGGGGTGGTGGGAACAGGGGAGACATGGAGCATGAGCAGGGGGTGGGGGGGAACAGGAGGGAGACACGGGCATGAGCGGGGGTGGGGGGAACAGAAGGTAGACACGAGGCATGAGCGGGGGGTGGGGAGGGCAGGGGAGACACAGGGCATGAGCGGGGGGTGGGGGGAACACGAGGGAGACATGGGGCATGAGCGGGGGGTGGGGGAACAAGAGAGACACAGGGCATGAGTGGGGGTGGGGGAAACACGAGGGAGACACAGGGCATGAGCGGGGGGTGGGGGCCACAGGAGACACATGGGGCATGAGCAGGGCCTGGGGGGGTGCACGGGGGAGACACGGGGCATGAGCGGGGGGTGGGGAGAACATGAGGGAGACACGGGGCATTTGCGGGGCTGGGGGGAACACGAGGGAGACACGGGGCATGAGCGGGGGTGGGAGGGTATACGAGGAAGACACAGGGCATGAGCGGGGGGTGGGGGGAACATGAGGGAGACACGGGGCATGAGCGGGGATGGGGAACAGTGGGTGTCAGTCTACAAAAATGGATACCTCTACTTTGTGACACCGCAAACGTATTTTGATGGCCGTGAGCCAACCGTCTCATGCACGATATGACAGAATATAGGTTTTCGAGTTTGCCAATGAACGGCCATTTTGATGTAACAAGAATCGCCATTTTGTTTTGTATCCATTGCTCATTGCTTTCTGTTCTTATTGCTTTGCAGTACATGTTCTGCTTACACTGCTCGACTGTAAAACATTGTTTTCTGCACATAAAAGGACAAGGCCGCAGGACCGCGATGATAACAAGAGTTCGTTGAAGCACAACGCAGGCAGCGCCAGCAATAATGCCCGGCTCCCACCCGAAGGTAGCCTTGAAGCAGAGCTGCAGGGCATTTAATCATTTCGCAGCTGTCAGCCAGTCTCGTTATATGGTAGAATATGTTAGAATAAAGCAGCTAAAGTCTTGGATTATGCTCTTCTTACGGCCCCCCTTTGCTGAGCCCCATTAGAGCGTGTCGGCTCCCAGGACACGAATAGCACCTCATAGATAGCAAGGTCTGGAATGCAACTCTCCCCCCGTATGTAGCTCGCTTCCAAGAACAGAAGCGCTGTGTTCTGTTCAACAACTGAAAGATGCCTCCGCACTCACAAATTGCAAATTGTTACTAGACTAGATGTTTGAAGGTGTCATAGTTGTCGAAAATGTCCATCATCACACCAAGTTCAAAGAAACCCAATAAAGGGGGGTGTTAAACATGTCATAGCTGATTGTTTGATATGCATTTTGTATATATGTAATTGATGTACGTAATTCACTCTCTTGCGTCCCTCGAGGTCTAGAGATACACGTCGCGGGGCATGAGACCGAGTTGGCCAACTGAGATTTTTGCTTTGCAATAAACCCTAGCTTTGGGAATACAACCTCCTGTCTGGCGTATCTATCGTGTGTGGTGACTTGCCTTATTTCCATAGATGTTGGGGACCCCTAGGGGCCCCTTTCAAGATGGCGCCTGAATAGGGACCCTCCCCCACTTGTTCCATAGCATAACGTTGTAATTGAGTAAGGCGGAGAACGACGAGGACGGGACGATTGAGCCAGGATCAAGAGGTGTTCGGGGCGCCCTGTAGAAGTGATGAGAGACTCCTTTGCAGATCTGCACACATCTGATCCCTGATCGACTTGCCTGGCTAGAGAACAAGGAGGCGAGGGTCCCGAAATGAGGCGGAAGCCAAGAAACGCAGACACAACGTCACTTGGTGCGTCAGTATACAGACGACTTGATTTATCAGGTGAGTCATTCCCCCGATTCAAAGTAATCCTGATATTGGTTGAGAGTTGACTTTTCAAAATCAAACGCCCAGGTAAGGTTGAAACATGCCTGGGGTATTGTCCACCCTAGCAGGGTTTTTCCGCTGTGGTAGACAATCTTTCGAAGATGGCCAAATTGTACCACCTGGGGGAACGCTGGCATATGAGATGTATATGAAGTATGGAGTGGGTGCGATAATATTCTGTGAGACTTGAAAGCAACAAGACCATCAGTGGCCGATTAATGGTAGTTTTGAGATAGCGGGAATAGATAACTTGGAAAGGGTGTTGATAAGAAAGAAAGCGCGTCCTGCAGCATTTGAGACTATTAAAGACTGGAGAAGGGAAGCAATGCTCCGATTTAGAAGTAGAGCGAAGCATGCGCACAGGCATAAATCGAAAGGTGAAGTAGCGGAAGAGAAAGAAGGGGAGGAGTGGACTGAGAGTCTAAGAAGGGCAGGTAGGCGTGACCAGTTGAATATAGAAAAAATATATCCACAACGAGAATTACACATAGCAGATGAATTGATAGAAAACATATTGACCCATACAAAACAAGGCCCAAGATCAGAAGTGAGGCCAGACACGTCAGTAGCTATTGCCCAAACCCCGCCCATAGCCCAAGCTCTCCCTCCGGTAGCTCAAGCCCTCCCACGGCCACAGACCGCACACGTAACTCTGCCTATTAGCCAACCAGGCCCACAACAGACACTCCCTGTTCCCATTGTCCCATCCGCACCTCCCGCCTCAGACACAGACTTGGTACCGTCCATTCCTCCCGGGGTTGAAGTTGAAACCACGGGGGCAAGAGGTGGGACTGAACAACGGGGATGCACGAGGGTAAATCGCAGCACAATCAGCAAAGAAAGGAAGGTGGAATTGCATCAACAGGCAGAGATGTATATAGACGGGAATGATGGGACTGCAGCATTGGCCTCGATGTATGACTTCCGAAGAAGCAACGAAAGACACGTAGTGTTGGAATGCATGGGTGAATATTTGGTGGAGAAATGGAAACAGTTAATTGGGAAATTACCACTGCAGCGATTGTTAGATTTGAATGCATTAGCACGCTGTAGGGAGAGGGATGAAGAAGTGAGAGAACATGTATATGGACTTTTTGAACTTAAAGATGAATTAGATAATGATTATACCGAAAATGTTTACTACACCTGGGTACAGTGGTAAGGATATCGGGAGACATCGGAAGGGGAAAAAGGGGTCACATAATAAACGGCAGCAGTTACCATCACCGGGCAGAAGGAAATGGTGGATGAATTATCATTGATAAAACAGATGGGGGCAGACTTGAAAGTATGCCTATTGAAAACGCAGGTACTACTACAGCAAGTAGGTGGACACAATAGAGGGAGAGGGAACGCACAAGGAAGGAGTAATTCGAATATGCATGGGGGAACAATGGGACCAAATCAGTGTGCGTATTGTAAGGAGGATGGACATTGGCGAGCGCAATGTCCGCATCTGCAGAATAGAGCTGGGTCTGGTCAGAGGAGACAGCATAGAGGACACCAAGGAGCGAATGGACCATATAGGAATAGTATAATAGTATGCAGCAGCACCACAATAACGGAGGTAATCAAAACCAAAGCCAAAACCAAAATGCCCCTAACCAGAGCCAGGGACAGCAAAACCAACAGTATGGAAACCAGAGTGGGGGAAATGGAGGAAAGAGTGGGAACGTTTTCAATACACAGCCAAACACGTACTACAGTAACAGCAATGATTACACATCAGAAGATGTGTTATTTCCCCAATAGGATAGCCCAGGACAGGGGTCGGGACCAGTGTCTATTCCCGTGAATCAGAGAGGTCCCTACGTAGAAATGAGAGTCGGGAATGAGGAGCACCGCTTTCTTGTAGACACAGGAGCGCAGAAGTGTTCAATGGACCACCACTTGGTTCGGGATATACCACTGTTAGGGAAAAAGAATGTTTCCGTAGGGTTCGCAGGTCCACCAGTCATAAACACAGAGTCCAAACCAGTCCCAGTTACTATAGGACCATTCACTGAACATAGTCCTTTCCTTTTAACAGTAAATTGTGGGGAGAACCTGTTGGGATTAAATTTGTTGAAAAAATTAGGTTCCTTTAAACATTGCATAGCAGACGGGGTGTTCCTGACGATTTGGCCACTCGATGCCCCTGTGTCAGAATTCATGTCCAAAACTTTACCAGGAGAACTAAGTAAAGTGCCAACCTGCATATGGGCAATGCATAACAATGATGTAGGATGCTTGAAAATAGAGCCAGTAAAGATCATTTTGAAAGAAGGTGTTACCCTACCGCGAATTCCCCAATACAGAATTCCGGCTGAAGGTGAGAAAGGATTGAAGAGTATTGTTACAGATTTGGTGAAATTAGGGGTAATTGTAGAAATTACAGGCAGTACCTGCAACAGCCCGATTCTTCCAGTTTATAAAAAAGGAGGCAATGAAGTACCATACCGTTTTTATAATTGATTTGCGCGCATTAAACAAGGTAGTAGATCCACAATTTCCTTTAGTGCCAGATGTCACTACAATATTGACAATGATACCTGTTTCAGCAGAATATTCTAGTGTAGTGGATTTGAAAAACGCGTTCTCCAGCATTCCAGTGGACAAGGACAGCAGATATTTGTTCGCGTTCACATTAGGAGGACGATCATTTACATACATTCACGCGGATTCCGCAAGGTTACACGGAAAGTCCAAGTATTTACAGTAGAGCATTAAAAGAGCAGCTAGACATGCTAGAATTACCAGTGGGTTGTGTACTCTTGCAATACATAGACAATCTATTGTTAGCTGCAGACACAGAAGAGATTTGTAAAGACAGCACTGTATTACTACTGTCACACCTAGCAGCACATGGCCATAAAGCTATTTTGAAGAAATTTCAATATAATCGAAAGGAGGTGGCCTATTTGGGCTACCTACTTTAAAAAGAAGGGAGAAGGCTAAGGCCTGAACGCATAGAAAGTATTTCTTGTATGCCTATTCCAAAGACACAGAGTCAGAGCCATAATAGGCATGGCTTCATATTGCCGACAATGGATTGGTAATTTTGCGTTAATTGTGAAACCTATGGTGAATTTGACTAAAAAAGATGTGGTTATGCCGTTAGAGTGGGATGAGGAAAGTCGGAAAGCAATTGATCAATTGAAAACTGCATTATGCTCGGCTCCAGTTTTGGGCACGCCGAATTATCAGAAGGTTTTTAGACTGTGTGTGAAAGTGAAGGATGTGGATTGGCCGTTTTGACACAGGAACAAGGTGGAAGAAATAGGCCATGCAGCTATTTTTCTTCTGCGCTGGACCCTGTAGCACACGCACTACCACGATGTTTGCGATCTGTCGCAGCGGCGGCTGCTGCGTCAGTGAAACAAACGGACGGGATGGTATTGGGGCCCACTTTAATTCTGATGGTGCCACATGCCATAGACGTTCTATTAAATAGGACACAGACGCAACACCTCACCTCTGCTAGATTGACAAGATATGAGATTATCTTGTTCGCGCCCCATATCCAAATTATGAGGTGTCGCGCTTTGGATCCTGCAGAATTAATGCCACTACCCATAAAAGAAATTGGGGAGGATGAATCACCCCCCCCCCACGATTGCTTAATGTTCACTGAGGAAGAAACCAAGGGGAGAGTTGATTTAAGTGATACCCCACAGAAAGAGCCAGATGGAGAGTTATTGTGTGACGGCTCAAGTTTTAAATTCCCAGATGGCACGACAACTGCTGCATATGCTATCACTACCCTAGAGAGCGTTGTAGAAAGCAAAAGATTCCCCTACAATTCGGCACAAGCCGCAGAGATAATAGTATTAACCAGAGCCTGCGAGATTTCTGAAAATTTGAATGTGAATATATATACTGATAGCCAGTATGCTTTTGGGGTGGTTCATAACTTTGGTCGACTCTGGGCTGAGAGAGGTTTCTTGACATCACATGGTGCCAGAATTCAACATGGCCCTTTGATTGTACGATTACTGTCTGCACTCACGCTTCCAAAACGCCTAGCAATAGTGAAATGCGAGGCACACAAAAAGGTAACATGCTAAGTAGGAGAGGGAAACGCGTTTGCAGACAGAATTGCGAATCAAACTGCCACTGATTTAAATACCAAAATGATGACTGTTCAGACTGAGGAAGTACCATGTATGAAAGAAAATGGAGTTGCCACTGTCAAAGAAATGCAGGCCGAAGCTACGGCCGATGAAATACAAGGGTGGGCAGAGGGCTCTGCTGAGTTAGATCTGGAAGGTTGTTGGGTGGACAAGGGAACTAGAAACTGGATGTTGCCAAATTCCTATGTGACTGCAATGGTCACAATGGCCCACAGCCCTACCCACATCTGTGCGAAAAAGATAATACAGCACCTATCTACAGTATGGCAGAATGTGAACATAAAGAAGAATGCAGAGAGGTTGGTGCAGAACTGTATCACGTGTTTGCAACACAATGTAGGAAAGGGAACAGTGACTCCAATAGGCAGTTTTGGCCCGCCCTCTATGCCATTTGAGGTTATCCATTTTGATTTCATAGAGATGGAGAGATGCCAAAACTTAAAATATGTCTTAATGGTGATCTGTGCATTCAGTAAGTGGGTGGAGGCATATCCCTTGAAGGACCGCACAGCAATGAGCACGGCAAAAGTAATGCTTAAGGAATACTTTTCCAGATTTGGCTTGCCCCGTGTCTTATGGTCCGATAATGGACCACATTTTGTGGGCGCAGTGGTGTTACAGATGTGTGGGCCTTCAGATCGATAAGAGATTCCATAGTTCAAGGCATCCGAGTTCAGCTGGTCTTGTGGAGAGGCACAATGGGATTCTCACGAGCTCCAGAAGTGGCGCGGGCAGGAGCCCCCACCAGCAGCCACCCACGCGCTCCAACTCCTGGAGGCAGCGACCGCAACTCTACCGCGACCGCAACGGGCCATCCCTCCCACCCAGGCTCGGAGGTGCAACGGCCAGCCCTGTCAGGGCCCCCCCATCTGCCCACACTGCCTCCACATGAAGTCAAGCACCGGTGACCCATCGGGGCACGCACCGCACCGCGCCGACATTCCCTTCCTGAAACAAAATGTCGGGCGCGATGCGGCATGAAAGCGAGGCTCGGCTTCCCCCGGTCGCCTAGCAACGAGTTGTTTTAAACTCGCACTTCCGCCGGCAGGCGGAATAGCCGGCGGCCACTCGAAGGCCAGTACAAGGCCCTGTTTTGCCCCTGTAGGAGCCACACGAGCTCCAGAAGTGGCGCGGGCAGGAGCCCCCACCAGCAGCCACCCACGCGCTCCAACTCCTGGAGGCAGCGACCGCAACTCTACCGCGACCGCAACGGGCCATCCTTCCCACCCAGGCTCGGAGGTGCAACGGCCAGCCCTGTCAGGGCCCCCCCATCTGCCCACACTGCCCCCACATGAAGTCAAGCACCGGTGACCCATCGGGGCACGCACCGCACCGCGCTGACATTCCCTTCCTGAAACAATATGTCGGGCGCGATGCGGCATGAAAGCGAGGCTCGGCTTCCCCCGGTCTCCTAGCAACGAGTTGTTTTAAACTCGCACTTCCGCCGGCAGGCGGAATAGCCGGCGGCCACTCGAAGGCCAGTACAAGGCCCTGTTTTGCCCCTGTTTAGCGCATGTGAGCGCAACACCCAATCTACATTCCCTCCAAAAGATTCTGCTGCATTGGAGAATCCAGTACAGAGCCTAGACTGTTCCTTGAAGGAGATAGAAGGTCTCCTGACGGACCCTATAGAAAGAGACTATTCTAACCGTGGGACAGCCTCCGCTATGCCGAGGAGGAAGCAGTACTCTCTACTTGCACTGTCTGGACTCAACCCATTGTGAGTAAAGCATGACACCCTTAGTTGCTTAGTCTACCCTACGATCCACATGTGAATGTCTACTGATTACTGCTAGTATATACACACAAACTTGGTGAATTTACTCTTGCTAACTATTTGTTAATCATGTGCATCAGGCTATTGCTACTATTCTCATGCAACATATCGCGCCACGCCTACTAGTGTCGCTGCAATCATGTTGTGCCCTTTGGTCGCTCATTGACCACAGTAATTGCGTTGTGCCCTTTGGTCGCTCATTGACCACAGTAATTGTGTTGTGCCCTTTGGTCGCTCATTGACCACACTAATTGTGTTGTGCCCTTTGGTCGCTCATTGACCACAGTAATTGTGTTGTGCCCTTTGGTCGCTCATTGACCACAGTAATTGTGTTGTGCCCTTTGGTCGCTCACTGACCACAGTAATTGCGTTGTGCCCTTTGGTCGCTCATTGACCACACTAATTGTGTTGTGCCCTTTGGTCGCTCATTGACCACAGTAATTGTGTTGTGCCCTTTGGTCGCTCATTGACCACAGTAATTGTGTTGTGCCCTTTGGTCGCTCATTGACCACAGTAATTATGTTATGCCCTTTTGGTCGCTCATTGACCACAGTAATTGTGCTGTGCCCTTTGGTCGCTCATTGACCACAGTAATTGTGTTGTGCCCTTTGGTCGCTCATTGACCACAGTAATTGTGTTGTGCCCTTTGGTCGCTCATAGACTATAGCAATTGTGTTGCCCATGGCCATATATTCACCACACTGCTATCTGTACGAGCCCTATGATTACTGCAACTTAACACTATGTGCCTGACCTCATTCTCTAGATAACAACATAGCAGACTTAGCAGTTACTCTGCCTGCACTATACCATAACTAAAACTCTAGCCACCTATCCAGATACAGGACGCTTACACATTACACAATGCTCCTTATACTATCCTATCTAGTATACCTGGCCTCCTCACTTGCCTCACTCGCCCCATGGGAACATCTCACTATGTCGCCTCTTATAGCAACTACAATACAGCAATCCACTACACAATATAACATAGCTGACAGAAACCTAAGATTACGAGCAAGACTACCCAGAATCTTTGATCCGCTCATCAAATACGAAACTAACACCACTCGAGAACCTACTCGCAAACCATTCACCCATAACCACGTTAAGCACAATAACTACCAAACTAACAAAGAAACATTTGCCACTCCCAATGCTACAAAAATACTACTACACATCTTAACCGCACACCTAAACTCAAAGGAGCCTTAATAAACGCTAGATCCTTAGTCGCCCACGCCATAGAAATATCTGAAGTTATCCTGACAGAAGACTACGATTTCCTAGCCATTACAGAAACTTGGCTGCATGAGGCATCAGGCCCAGCACTATCCCTAGCTGTGCCCAATAATTATACTATCCTCAGATCGGATAGGTGCGGAGCTCGAGGTGGAGGACTAGCCATCATCGTCAAAACTAAACTCCAGATGAGACTCACCCCCTCACCAACCATTGAATCTTGTGAGATAATGTCCACCAAGACACCTACAGCTAACTCACAAACCCTTAACCTTCACTTGATATACAGACCTCCAGGTCCAATCAAGAATTTCATAGAAGACTTAACTACCATCCTATCAGAAAACCTTAAAGATACTACTCAATCAATATTACTAGGCGACCTCAATATTGGCTTTAATGATATCAACGACTTACAAGCCACAGCAGCCTCCAACACCCTAACAGAACTGGGTTACACACAAAGAGTGCTTGAGCCCACCCATATCAAAGGGAGAACCCTTGATTGGATTGCTGACCACAACTGCATTATAGCCACTCTCACCATCTCACCCCAAATCTGGTCAGATCACCATCTAATCTCAGTCTCCTTGGACACTGCCACCCCCAAACTGCAACAACCGTGTGCACCTCCTGCACTTACCAGAAACAAAAAAAACATGACACTAGACAAACTACTCCCCGGCATCATGCCCACTTTGGACGCTCTACCTGACAACCTTAACCCTAACAGCCTAGTGGAAGAATTTAACAATATCATGAACAAAACTCTTGACAACATCGCACCACTCAAGCTCAGAAACAGCAAGCCAAAGAACCACCTGAACAACTGGTTCACCCCTCTCTTAAAAAATCTGAGATTAGAAAAAAGGAAATGGGAAAATACATGGAAAATTAACCCCAGCCCAGAAAATAAACTGAAATTAGCTAAAATCTCTTCTCATTACAAAAAAGAAATCATCTTAGCTAAACAAGAGACCTACAATAACAGAATCACACAAGCCAAATCAAGTACTAAAGAACTGTTCACCATACTCAGAGAACTGGAAAACCCAATAACACCTCAAGACAACTGTCTTAAAGATAAAAAGTGGTGCTCCGAAATCCAGCAAGCCCTCTCTAACAAAGTCCGAAACCTCCAAAAGAAAATAGAACTAAAACATGAGACCCTAGCACCCAATATATTACCGCCTATCAAGACACTTCCTAACTCCAAACCCACTACGCAATTCCACTTCTCCAAAGTCTCCATACTAGAAGTAGAGAAAGTAATACTCGGTCTAAAACCGTCCAACTGCAAAGGAGACTTATGTCCAGCACAACTCATCAAAGATGCCGCACGAGATCTAGCACCATTTATCACCAAGTTAATTAATGCCTCCTTTACCACAGGCATTATCCCCAGTAACTTAAAAGAGTCCTGGGTGCTCCCACTCTTAAAAAAGGCTACTCTAGACCCCACTATACCCACTAACTATAGACCTATTACTACGGTACCGTTCCTTCTGAAGATACTGGACAAGGTGGCATATATACAAATCCAGAGCTTCCTGGAACAAAACCAACTACTAGGCTCCCGACAATCTGGCTTCCGCCCTCTTCACGGTACAGAAACTGCATTGATTGACCTGAAAGCCCAAATAGACAAAGTAAGAGATTCTGGAAAACCAGTACTCCTCCTGCTTCTAGACCTATCGGCCGCTTTTGATTTAGTGGACCATAAAGTCCTATGTAACCACCTAGATTCAGCAGCACACTTCTCCACTGAGGCTATAGCATGGATACAATCCTTCCTCAGTGACCGCACCATGAGGGTTTTCTCACCTATAGCAGCTGCAGACCCCATCCCTATTACCTGCGGTGTGCCACAGGGATCATGCGTTTCACCAACGCTATATAACATATTCACTAAGCCCCTGTTTGATGATTTGGACCATCTGGGTATCAGGTATACCAACTACGCTGACGATACCCAGATCCTCCTCCCACTCACAGGGGTTTACGAAAAAGATCTAGCAATGGTGAACAAAATATACAGCATCGTTCAGGCATGGATGGCAACCCATGGCCTATGCCTGAACGATGATAAAACTGAGCTTCTTATCCTAGGCACCGCACCCCTCATCAAAAAACTAAGCTCAAACTACTCTTCCTTCATCATAGATGGGAACTGCATACAAGTTGCCAAAGAAGTTAAAACATTAGGCATCTACCTTGATTCTACCCTATCATTCTCCAAACAGGTAAACTCCCTAGCTTCCTCGACAGCCTACACATGTAAGCTCATTAGAGCAGGAAAACAATTCCTTTCCCAGCACAGTTGTCTAACATTAGCCAGAGCCCTTATCATCTCTAAACTAGATTATTGTAACGCACTGTACATAGGAGCCACTAAATCTATCATAAACAAAATCCAGATACAGCAAAACAAGGCCCTCCGAGCGGCATTGAACATCCCCAGGAGAGAACACATTACAGTAATAAGAAGGAAACACAAATGGCTCTCCACCCATGAGAAAATCAGACTCAAAACTGCATCTCTCACATACAAATCCCTACACAACAAAGCCCCCCAATATCTTAAGGACAGATTCACCAGAACACACCCCACAAGACAAACCAGACTTGCTTACACCAATCGCTTACAAGTACCACGCTTTAAACTGACCACCATAGGCGGAGCTAGCTTCCCAGTCAAAGCTGCTCAATTGTGGAACGAATTACCCACTACTGCGAGGCTAGAACACTCCTTTTCCAAATTCAGGCAAATTGTAATCAACTGGCTAACGACAGCAACTGCTAATTGAACCCATGATAATGCTCACGCCTGTTTGCTACACAGTATCTGCACCATACGATTGTAAACTTGTATTGTAAACTTGCACCTGTAACTGGTAATGTCTGTAACTGGTAATGTCTGTAACTTGTAACTGTAACCTGTAACTTATGCTCCAAGCTGTACATATTCTTACTTTCTGCGCCCTTATACCCCAGGGTCCGGTGCGCACAATAAATTCTAAACAAACAAACAAACAAAGATGAGTACAATATGTGCGGGAAGCAAGTTGAGTTGGATGGATGCATTAGCAATAGCACTATTATGCATGCGTACGTCCGTACAGGCTAAAACTGGGCTTTCCCTGTACGAGATCGTAATGGGGAGGCCGGCAAATGTATGGTGCGCACCACAGCCAAAACGACTTAGTGAGGTAGAACATCCTGTGCTTAGTACTTATTGTGACCTTTTAATGCAGAAATTGCGTTTGATTCATCAGCAGGTGCAGGAGGCATTACCAGTGAGATACATCGGTCCGGGGCACGCGCTGGAGCCAGGAGACTGGGTTCTGCTAAAGAATTTTGAAAGAAAATTAGCACCCAGGTGGCATGGGCCCTATCAAGTACTCTTGGCAACGCAGACGGCGATATGGATGGACGGAAGTCGTGGATCCATGCCACCCATGCCAAAAAGATTCCAACTTCACTGAAAGACTTGCCTGACCCAGATGACCGGAAGGAGACAGCGGTCCCAGAAAGGGAAGAAACTGTTGCCAGTAGCCAGCCACCAAATCTGCCAAAACGAGAAGTGAAACTCGAAACAAAGCCAAAGACGATTGCCAAAAAGGGGGATGGGCAAAGAGTGCCGCAACGTTGCCCAGCAGAATCGACATCACTGTTGGCCTTGCAAATACCAGCAGAAACAAACTGTGTACCCCTTTGGCGCCCCTCAGCACTTGCCAGCATGCCAAAGACCGAAACTGCATCACTGGCGCGGCGCACACCAGCACCTGCAGTAGCGCCACAGGCTGACTTTGAGCCTGAACCTGGAAGTGCACCGGCACTGTTCATGGATCACACGATACCAGGGGTGAGGCGATACAACTTGCGGCCTCGAAAGACAAAGTGATCCACAGTTCTTTGGTGTTTATGTCAACCTCTGGTTCTGCTCATGGACGGAGAAGGAACTATAGGTGTAGAGGAGAGAAGCGTGAGAATTGTGCAAGTTGGACAATTCAAGACTTGCGGCTCCTCGGTGCGATCATAAAAAGTACATGTGTCAGGAACCAGAGCGGACAAGCTGGGCGCACATGGTACTAAGGCAATAAGATAACTGATCAAAGGTCCTCTGAGCAGTATGAGAAAGGACAAATGATCTTGTCTAAAAATAAATAAGCAAATCCAGGCTATAAAGGACTGGCAGAACTGAACTGTGACAATTCCGTTGAACTTATTGACATCAGAGTAAGCGCGACAAAGAGAGATATCCACGATGAACTGTAATAAGGAAGAAGAAGGACGATGAGAAACATGTCAGGACCGGCTCCAGCCTCCTCCTGCACCACTGCTGAGAATGAGTCAATTATAAAGACTGTAATCTTAAGAAAAACGCATGGTAAAACAAATTGTATGCTGGCACTGACAATAATTATGTGCTTTATGAGCATGGTAGCACCAATAACGACAGCCCTAATATTATGGTATGTGGAATCGATACACCCATTAGAAATGTTTTTACCAATAGTTAATATATCCACTACTGAAAGCCCCGTTCAGGTGATTACTTATACCCTGCCCCCAATGGAAGAAAGACACAGGGAAGGGTTTGGGAACAACACATTGTTATTAATAAGGAACATGACACATGCAATTCTGAAGAAAACAAATTGCTGGGTATGTGCCCATTTACCACAGCATGCTAGGAAAGGAATAGGGTGGTATGTACAGCCATTACCATTACGTTCTGCATGTAGTGCATCTTTAGGTGCAATGTTCTATGGGAAATGGAATGAGAGTAGTACGGGTCAATTAGACAGAACCAACATGAATGAGTTTGAGGAAATAATAATGAAACCTGTGGGTTGTGCCATATTCCATAAAGCACAAGTAATGGCCCCAGAGACCACGAGGAAAAGTATGCGAAAGATAACACGACAAAATAGACAAGATAGATTGTCCCCACCAGAAAAAACATCTGTAATGACGTTTCGTGTAAGAACAGAAGAGGACAAAGATGCAATCCCCCCATCTTACACAGTGAATTAAAGCCCAAGAACTGTCCCTTTTTCTCTAAAAAAGAAAGGCTGTTTTTCAGTCGGAACATATACTGGGTGCATGAATACAGTGGTATTGAAATGGGAAATAGAACCAGTATATGTGGGAGATCCAGTTTATTTTATATGTGGAGAGAAAGCATATCCTTGGTTGCCCAGAAACTGCAGAGGTACATGTTACCTAGGTCTACTGTTCCCAGGAGTATTCCTCTTAGAAACAGCAGACATGGCCAGACTATCCAGAACTAGAGTCAAAATGACTGACAAGGGTGTTTTGATAGCAACTGATGTAGCAAAATCATTCATTCCATTCTTAGGGCAGATAGTGAACTCCTATAATATAAGGCAGCTGTCCAGAATACTAAAAAATACCATAAACACGACGACAGATATACTATTTAACATGACGTTGGAAGAAAGAGGAATCAGGTTAATGACGCTGCAAAATAGAATGGCTCTCGATGTAATCCTGGTTGATCGTGGGGGAATTTGCAAAATAGTGAGATCAGCGTGTTGTGTATATGTCGATGACTATTCCCCTACAATCTTTGAAGCGATAAAGAAAATGCATGTCCTAAGCTCCGAACTCCCTACTGAAGAAGGAAGCTGGGGAATAGGGTCTTGGATTTGGGGAATACTGCGTTCTTGGGGATGGAAGCTGATTTCGATATTAGTAGTGGTGTTTGGAATATTCCTAACGTGCTGTTGTTGCATACATTGCCTAGCAATAGTTTGCGCTGAGGTAACTGAAGGATGTACGGAGGGATGTATGCATATGATGACAAAGAAAAAACAACCTCATGGTCGAGCTGACCAAGACACAAATGAGATGAGAACAGTAAAAGAGTTGATGGCTATAGATATTGATGAAGATGATGATGTTTACGATAGCATGCAAAATTCAGACATAAGTACTTCAGACTCATCATCACTAGAGGAGGTTTTAATAAATAGATGAGACTATTGGCATACGGCCAAAGGAGGGTTTGACAGTCTAGAAAAATGGATACCTTTACTTTGTGACCGCAAATGTATTTTGATGGCTGTGGGCCAACCGTCTCATGCCCGATATGACAGATTATAGGTTTTCGAGTTTTCCAATGAACGGCCATTTTGATGTAACAAGAATCGCCGTTTTGTTTTGTATCCATTGCTCATTGCTTTCTGTTCTTATTGCTTCGCAGTACATTTTCTGCTTACACTGCTTGACTGTAAAACATTGTTGTCTGCACGTAAAAGGACAAGGCCGCAGGGCCGCGAGGATAACGAGAGTTTGTTGAAACACAACGTAGGCAGCGCCAGGAAGAATGCCCGGCTCCCTTCCGAATGTAGCCTTGAAGCAGAGCTGCAGGGCATTTAATCATTTCGCAGCTGCCAGCCAGTCTTGTTATATGGTAGAACATGTTAGAATAAAGCAGCTAAAGGCTTGAATTATGCTCTTCTTACGGCCCCCCTTTGCTGAGCCCCGTTAGAGCGTGTCGGCTCCCAGGACACGAATAGCACCTCATAGTTAGCGAGGTCTGGAATGCAACTCTCCCCCCCTCGTATGTAGCTCGCTTCCAAGAACAGAAGCGCTGTGTTCTGTTCAACAACTGAAAGATGCCTCCGCACTCAAAAATTGCAAATTGTTACTAGAATAGATGTTTGAAGGTGTCATAGTTGTCGAAAATGTCCATCATCACACCAAGTTCAAAGAAACCCAATGAAGGGGGGTGTTAAACATGTCATAGCTGATTGTTTGATATGCATTTTGTATATATGTAACTGATGTACGTAATTCACTCTCTTGCGTCCCTCGAGGTCTAGAGATACACTTCGCGGGGCGTGAGACCGAGTTGGCCAACTGAGACTTTTGCTTTGCAATAAACCCTAGCTTTGCGAATACAACCTTGTGTCTGGCGTATCTCTCGTGTGTGGTGACTCGCCTTGTTTCCATAGAGGTCAAAGGGAGACATGGGGCATGAGTGGGGGGTGGGGGGAACAGGGGAGACACAGGGCATGAGCAGGGGGTGGGGGGTAACACAAGGGAGACACGGGGCATGAGCGGGGGGTGGGGCGCACAGGGAAGATACTGGGCATGAGTGGGGGTGGGGGGTACAGGAGGGAGACATGGGGCATGAGCAGGGGGTGGGGGTACAGGAGGGAGACACAGAGCTTCAGTGGGGGTGGGGGAACATGAGGGAGACAATGGGCATGAGTGGGGGGTGGGGGGAACAGGGCAGACACGGGGCATGAGCGGGGGAGAACAGGGAAAACATGGGGCATGGGTGGGGGGGAACGGGAGGGAGACACCGGGCATGGGCAGGGGGTGGTGGGGTACAGGAGGGAGACACGGACCATGAGCGGAGCGTGGGGGCACAGTAGGGAGACACGGGGCATGAAAGGGGGGTGGGGGGAACAGGGGAGACGCAGGGCATGAGTGGGGGGTGGGGTAACACAAGGGAGACACGGGGCATGAGTGGGGGGTGGGGGGATCAGGGCAGATACTGGGCATGAGCTGGGGGTGGGGGGTACAGGAGGGAGACACGGGGCATGAGGGGGGGTTGGGGGGTACAGGAGGGAGACACGGGGCATCAGTGGGAGTGGGGGGAACACGAAAAGACACAGGGCATGAGCGGGGTGTGGGGGGAACAGTGGAGACACAGGCATCAGCGGAGGGTGGGGAGGAAACAAGGGAGACACGGGGCATGAGCGGGGGGTGGGGGGAACAGGAGGGAGACACGGGGCATGAGCGGGGGGGGTGGGGGAGAAGAGGGGAGACACGGGGCATGAGCGGGGAGTGGGGGGGAATGGGAGGGAGACACGAGGCATGAGCGGGAATTGGGGGAGAACAGGGGAAACACGGGGCATGAGCAGGGGGTGGGGGGAATGGGAGGAACACACGGAGCTTACTGTGAAACGCTACATGAACCGATGAACAAAGATGGCGGGTGTCTCTCACAATAGACGCACTGCACGCTTCACGGCAGCCAATCGGAGCACACGTCAGATGTCTGCGGACATCACGCAAGTGCTTACCCAATCCCCGTCCTGTCCGCGGAGCGAACAGGGAAGTGTGTCCACGAAGCAGACACAGATATCACTAATTTTTTGTGCTTACATTTTTGTCCTTTTAAAAAAAAACCACTGGACGGATTTACACCAAATAAAACACAAAGACACTTTCGGGACCAAGCTCCCGCCGCAAATTTGGTGTAAATCCGTCCAGCGGTTTGGGCTGTAGGCGTGAGCAAAGTTTTTTACCATTATGTCTATGGGACCCCCCCTATAACTTTGCCCCCCATGGACCAAACCTCACCAAACTTTGCAAAATAATTCTGAGTGAGCCATATATTTTTTTTTTTGCAAAGTTTGGTGAGGATTCGTCCAGGGGGAGCGAAGTTATAAGCCGCCCAAAAAGTGCTCTTCCTATGGAAACAGCAACTTAACAATAACTACATGGCCACTACCGTGGCCATGTAATATATATTTTGCCATCGGAGGGTGGAGGTGCATCCAACCACAGTGGTAGGTCTAACACTGTTTTTTCTCGTTTCCTGTATTTTCTATCAAAGTAAGCTTCACTCAAACTGGGCTGACGTTTAAAAGGATTGTTCTCTAAGCATTAAGGCTTATTGAGAATTCAGCAAGGGAAGTGAGAATCATTTCTCTGGTGAGGCAGTTCGCCATCGTCAGTCATTCTACCCGATAATATGTCTACACAAAAGGACAGAGAAAACGCACGTAAAGAGCAAGCAGTGTTTTTATTCTGTGAGAAGCAAATCTGAACTGCTGCAAGCATGCCAAACAATAAACCACCAGATACCCAGTGTAATGAAGAAGTGAGACTCCTCAGAGAATTGGAAAAGCTCCAGAGAAGGGAGATCAGCAAATGGTGGGAAGAGTATTCATTGCAGAATTACATTAACGTGGGACGGATCCCGAGAGGATTATGAATATTAACTACACCGAGTTTTGAAGAGCATGTTGGAAGAATGGGTGAATCTAGCAACAGGTGCTCAGTGACATTCCTTAACATTCTTATAAAATATGCAAAGGTTGATCGCCAAAATGCATTGATTAAAATACAAGAGATTGAGGAGCAACTCAAAAAGACCAACCAAAGTGAAGAAGGTAAAGCCATTCGAGCAAATATGGAAAAGGGACTGAAAACATTTGAGGAAGAAATAAAGCTGCGGAAACAACGTAAATTTCTCCGAGATAAGGAGGATTATGAGAAGGGAAGGGTCCTCACATTTGCAAAAAGGTTTGACACCCTGAGGAAAACATTCCCAACAACAACATCTAATGTGGAGAACGCAGCATCCAGTATACCATCATCCTCTGATGTAGACTCAACGGAAAGAGAAAATGTTCAGCCCCAAAGAAAATTGCAGTTTTTAGAAGAAATTAGACTCTTAGGGATGGATGGCAGAAGCAGAAACAACAAAAAACAAGAGGACGAGGACGGGGAAAATCGACCAAGTCTCGAGGCACAAGAAAACAAGGAGGAGTAACCACCTCAGACACCGCAGCAGCGGACAAATCGGACAGATTGACACGTTTTGGAACAAAAAATTGATGGGAACACAAAGCCAACTACCAGACATGTCTATTGTCAATTTAACATCACGTATTTTCTCAATAGAAGAACTAGAGGTGCTTAAACTTGGCCTGAATTTCTGCCCCTCCTCTCCATATAACTACGCCGAGACAAGAATAGACTTTGACAATTATATGTGTAAGATCCACTTGAAAGAATTCTTTGCAGTCAATTCTCCCAAAGCTAAAGATGACGAATCACGATTGGGATACACCCCATTGGTCATCGAAGACATGAATGTATTACGAGATCTCATACATCTTGAAACCAAATGGCAAGAAAATGAAGACATAAGTGATCCCCAGAGGGAACTTATGAATATCTGCTCTGACTGGCCTTGCAAGAGTAATCTCAAACTCAAATCACGTTTTAACCCCATGTTCAACCCGGGTGGCAACATAGAGGCCTTCCAAGATCTGGTTATAAATGATCTCAAAAAGTTTAGGAAAACTAAAATCAACATTTCTAACAATTTAACACGACGAGAGCAGGAGATCCTATCCAACATGCGAACATTGGAAGATTACATCATTAAACCCTCTGACAAAGGTACTAACATTGTCATAATGAACAGGTCTGACTACATCACTGAAGCCAACAGACAGTTAAGGGATCATAAATGTTATAAATTGGTGGATATGGTCCCAACAGTAGAAATGAACGATAAACTTTTTGAGTTACTAATGAAATGGAAGGAGAAAGGCTTATTGGAGGAAGACATGTGTAAATATCTGCATCCCAACTTTCCTACGATTGTCATGACCGCAGCCTCCAAGGAGTCAGGTTTAGCCCAACTGCCTCGGAAGCCGGGTCACAACTTCATTTCCAGGCTCCCATCGGCTCCCATAGGGGCCTTATGGACCTTGTCCTGGCGCCAGTGGCGCCAGGCTCATAAGGGGACCCAGTCCCGGCACAGGACGTGCCGGGCTCATGATGCAAGGAAGGGTGCTTGGGTGGACCTACCTGCTGCAGACCATGCTGCTCACTCACCTGCAGGATGAAATCCTCATCCATCCATGGCTGGAACTACTTTACCTTCTGGGTGTGGCCAGCACCACTCCCTGGGACTGGATACTGGAACTATTCTGGAAGCTGGGACTTCTTTCCTGGGCGAGGCTGCTGTGGAAGGAGACATCTAAGCACTCCAGTAGGCTATTTAAACCACGCCCGATCAGAGCAACGTGCTTCGCGTTATTCTGCAATAGCAGCAGGACGCTCACCGTGTCAGCTCCAGAGAATCTGCAACTTCTGCATCTAGGGAAGAGAAATCCGTAATTTTACCTTCTGAAATACCATCTTTGTCTTCAGCAGCATCTGAGAAGGGAAAAGAACACCAGGTTAGCACGAGATAAAACCAGCGCAGCACTTACCCAATCCATCGGTGCATCTCAAGCCACGGGCTGCAGCTCTCCATTTTTTGGCACCCTGTGGAAGCAAGGACATTGGTTAGTAACCTTCGTGAACCTTTTCCTACCTGCGCTGCATTCTTCTCGCCTCCGCCGACGCTGCTACTCGCATCTGCAAAACAAAAGGACATCATTAAGAAATACAAAACTCCATCCATACGCACGTGTTTTGGGCAGCTCTCATCTTTCTCACTCCTCGGCGCATTCCTCGACATCTATTTTTCTACCCAGCTGCTTCTGCAACCTGAAAAAGGAAAAGAGACATTAAGAAGTGCTTTAAACTTCGAATTGACATTTCTTACTTACTTGCCTGCAATACCTTCGCATTTCCATCGCTCTCCATTCAAGCAACCGCCGTTCGTGCTGCTAACGACGGCCTAGCTCCAAATCTTCATCCTCTGCAACCAAGAGGCTGGACAATCAACCAGTGAAGTAACTGGCTTCGGCGCCCCTGCACAGACGCAGGATGGAGAGCTCCGCTTTCACCTATATAAGGTGAGCACATTTAGCCTACGAACTACGTGGGGATTACCAGGAAGGGGAGTCAGCTTGCCTGTCAGGCTTATATATCCTATTAACCCCTTGCTCTCACAATTGCAGACACCTCACCCTTCAGATCAAGATCTCAGTGAGGAGAGGGCCTTTCCAGGGTGGCATTCGAGGCCTGCGCGTGACCCTAGAAGACTCCGAGAACCCCCAGCCCAGACCTGCGCCTCCGAGGGATTCAGGTGAGCGTTACAGAACGCGACGCCTACCGCAATATTCCCACCCAGGCGCAATGGAAACCTCGGACACAGATCAACTGGCTCAAATGCTTGGGGAACTAAGGGCAGAAGTACACGCATCTCGCCAAGAAACAAACGCTTTACGAAGGGAGTTGATCATGGCCAAGGAACGGACTGATGATCTGGCCAGACAGTTGCTACAGGCTCAAGCGGGACAGACGCCACTGCCTCTCTATGGAGGGGGCGGCACGCCTACAACTTCAAGTAATCCGGTGCAAATTAATCTGCCAGGGAATGTGCCTTTGGCCCCGCCCTAACGTTTTTCCGGAGATCCAAAGCGATATGCAGTATTCATCAATCAATGCCGCTTGCACTTTCTGTGTAGACCCGCCGCATTCCCAACGGACCAAGCCAAGGTAGCGTTTGTACTCTCCTATCTTAGCGGTAGTGCTGCAGATTGGTCCATTCCTCTCGTGACACAGGATGACCCGCTCCTCTATCACTTTCAAGACTTTCAGACCAGTATGGAAAAGTTGTTCGCAAGACATTCACAGGGGCAGGCCTTGGACAATGAACTCCTGTCACTCAGACAAGGTAATCAGGATCTCCTGGCTTACATAGCGTCCTTTAATAGACTGGTGGTTGAGACCAGGTGGCCTGAAGATAAGAGAATCACGCTCTTCTACAGAGGCCTACGTGGGGAACTTAAAGACGTTTTAGCACAGGTGGTTAATCCGCCGCAAGACTGTTCAGATTATATCGACCTAGTGGTCCAATTAGATCATCGGCTACAGAACAGGAAGTCCGATCGATCCAGATTTGAAACCCGGGTACTTTCAAGACCTCAGAGCTCCGCTAAAGGGAATGACTCTGTGGAACCAATGCAAATAGGAGTAGTAAAAGGACCATTAACTCAGAAAGAACGGGAAAGAAGAAGGCAATTACAGCTGTGCCTATACTGTGGGAATTCTGGACATTTCCTTCGTGATTGCTCAGTGAAACCGGTCAAGAAGACCGTAGGAGCTTCTGATAAAAATGCTGAGAAACTGGAATCGGGAAACGACCTCGCCCGACAAGCGTAGAGGTCCGCTTGCCGAGCGTTAAAACCAGTTCCTTGACCTCGCATTTGGTTATGCCTATGGTCCTCATAAGTCCCAATAGACCAGATCGCATGCATGCTATCAAAGTATACATTGATAGCGGAGCAATCGGTAATTATGTGGACCACGACTTGGCTACCAGGATGGATCTTCCCCTATGTCCCAAGATGGTAAAGGACGTAATCACTACAGTGGATGGTACTGAAATAGCTTCCGGACCAGTTTCTCATACCACCATGGAGGTAACGTTGCTATGTCAAGGCGGACATCGGGAGAAGATCGTGTTTGATGTAATCAAGGCCCCGCAGTTTCAGGTGATTCTGGGAATGCCTTGGTTGGAAAAGCACAATCCTCAGATAAACTGGCGAGCCAAGGTAATTCGGTTTCCAGAATGCGCTTCAACCTGTTATCCTCAGTCCGAAATCAAGCTAGCAGCCATCACTTCCGAGGACCCCCGATTACCTCTGGAATACCAAGAGTTCAGCGATGTCTTTCAGAAAGATCAAGCCAACACCCTGCCACCGCATCGGTCATACGACTGCCAGATAGACCTGATACCTGGGTCCACCCCTCCGTGCAGCAGAATATATGCCCTCACTGAACCAGAAAACCTCCATCTCAGGCAATACTTGGACCAGTACTTGGCTAACGGATTCATCCGCCCCTCGAAATCCCCGGCTTCCTCAGCTTTGTTCTTCGTCCCGAAAAAGGAAGGTGACCTAAGAACGTGTATCGATTATCGCGCCCTGAACCAGATTACAGTAAAAAACCGATACCCTTTGCCATTGATTCCTGAATTATTGGACCAGGTAAAAGGCGCCTGCATATACACAAAGTTAGACCTCAGAGGAGCTTACCATTTGGTACGCATTAAGGAGGGCGACGAGTGGAAGACGGCCTTTCGCACTAAATATGGATTATTTGAGTATCAAGTAATGCCCTTCGGACTATGTAACGCACCGGCCGCTTTCCAGTATTTCATGAATGATGTCCTCAGAGAACTTATTGATGTGTGCGTAGTCGTTTATATTGACGACATCCTGGTATACTCAGCCTCAGAAACTGATCATCGTAGACACGTCACAGCGGTTTTACAGAGACTTCGCCAACACCGCTTGTTTGCTAAACTGGAGAAGTGCACCTTTCACGCAAAGGAAGTGGAATTTTTAGGGTTCATCTTATCACCCAACGGAGTTCACATGGACTCAAGAAAAGTGGATGCTATCACCAAATGGCCTTCCCCAACTTCCGTTAAAGGTGTGCAGAGCATGCTGGGCTTCGCTAATTTTTACCGAAGGTTCATTCCTGAATTCTCTCGGGTAGTCCAACCTATCACGGCTCTTCTGAAAAAGAATAAAACATTCGAGTGGACTCCAGAAGCCGAACAAGCCTTCCAAGAATTAAAAGCCAAATTTATCTCTGCTCCAGTCTTAAGGCATCCCCGTCCAGAACTTCCCTACATCGTTGAGACAGACGCTTCCAGTCTTGCAATGGGGGCGGTGCTGTCACAAAGAGACCCCGAAACGCACCAGTTACACCCTGTAGCCTTTTGGTCTCGCAAATTTTCGGCTCCTGAAATCAACTACACAATTACGGACAAAGAACTCTTGGCAATTAAGTCCGCCTTTAAGGCCTGGCGGCATTATCTTTTGGGAGCCCGGCACACAGTAACTGTAATCACGGATCACCGTAATCTCCAGTACCTGAAGTCAGCTAAAGCTCAATCTTCGAGGCAACTACGCTGGGTTTTATTCTTCGCAGAATTCGATTTTGTAATCACATTTCGACCAGGCGTTAGGAACGGAAAAGCAGACGCCCTTTCCCGGATAGGGGTAGACGAACTTACAGCTAATCCGGAGCCGGTGCCAATAATTCCTGAACAAAAGATACTAGGAGTAATCAACACATTATCCCTCGAAGAGATTAAAGCAAGGGTCAATAAGCTCATAACTCCCGAAGATTCATCGAATTGGCAATTGAAAGGAAAGGACTTTACAATAGATCAGAACCTATTGTATTTCCAAGGAAGACTATTCTTACCCTGCGCGGACTTACAAAAACAGGTCATCACCTGCTACCATGATTCTCTAATGGAAGGACATCCTGGAGTTGCCAAAACCTCAGAGAAAATTAAAAGGCATTTTTGGTGGCCATCTTGGAGGAAAGACGTTAAGGAGTTTGTGGCTTCTTGTGGTATCTGCGCACAAAACAAGAGTCAGAAGGAAAAACCAGCAGGATTATTACGTCCAATAGACATTCCACCAGGCCCTTGGCACACGCTCTCGATGGATTTTATCACGGATTTACCCCCTTGCTCCGGATACAACACAATTCTAGTGATCGTAGACCTTTTTTCAAAAATGGCTCATTTTATCCCACTGAAGGGTTTACCTACAGCTTCCATTCTAGCCCGAGAATTTCTTGAAAACATTGTCCGGTTACACGGTTTCCCTTCAGTACTAATCTCTGACCGAGGGAGCCAATTTATTTCCCATTTTTGGCGGAGTTGTTGTCGTTTAGCACAAATTGATGTACGACTTTCCACCAGCCATCATCCTCAAACCGATGGGCAGACTGAGAGAACTAACCAAACTCTAGAACAATATCTGCGCTGCATGTTGCATCAATCCGAGGGTACTTGGAAGGATGTCCTTTGGATTGCTGAATACGCTTACAATAATTCAATCCATTCTGGGACGGGAAAAACCCCTTTTTTCCTGCTGTATGGAAGTCATCCTCGAACCTCAAATCTGGACCCACCTCAAGTTCTCGGAACACCTGCTGTTGACCATCTGCATTCGACAATAACTCAAGCATTTAAAGAAGCCACAGCTCATCTTCAACGAGCTAAAGAGTCATACAAAAAAGGAGCAGACCAACATCGAAAAGAGGCTCCTCAATATCAAAAAGGAGATCAAGTCTGGCTGTCCACTAAACATTTATCTTTAAAAGGGCCACGCACCTTCAACCCAAGATATTTAGGGCCCTACTCAATCACGGCCGTGATTAACCCAGTGGCTGTCAAACTAGAATTACCTACTCGAATGAAGATACATCCTGTCTTCCATGTTTCTCTCCTGAAACCTGTGCAACCCGGAACCCGTTTGACTAAACCTCCTGAGCCAATCCAAGTTGACGGAGAATCCGAATTTGAAATTCGAGACATCTTGGACTCCAAAATTTCCAAATCAAAACTATACTACCTGATTGATTGGAAGGGATATGGACCCCAGGAGAGATCTTGGGAACCCTCAGAATATGTACATGCACCTCGTCTAGTCCGAAAATTTCATCGGGCTTTTCCCAACAAGCCAAAACCTCCGGAAAAGACAAGCTTGGGAGGGGCCTTGAGGGGGGATGCTGTCATGACCGCAGCCTCCAAGGAGTCAGGTTTAGCCCAACTGCCTCGGAAGCCGGGTCACAACTTCATTTCCAGGCTCCCATCGGCTCCCATAGGGGCCTTATGGACCTTGTCCTGGCGCCAGTGGCGCCAGGCTCATAAGGGGACCCAGTCCCGGCACAGGACGTGCCGGGCTCATGATGCAAGGAAGGGTGCTTGGGTGGACCTACCTGCTGCAGACCATGCTGCTCACTCACCTGCAGGATGAAATCCTCATCCATCCATGGCTGGAACTACTTTACCTTCTGGGTGTGGCCAGCACCACTCCCTGGGACTGGATACTGGAACTATTCTGGAAGCTGGGACTTCTTTCCTGGGCGAGGCTGCTGTGGAAGGAGACACCTAAGCACTCCAGTAGGCTATTTAAACCACGCCCGATCAGAGCAACGTGCTTCGCGTTATTCTGCAATAGCAGCAGGACGCTCACCGTGTCAGCTCCAGAGAATCTGCAACTTCTGCATCTAGGGAAGAGAAATCCGTAATCTTACCTTCTGAAATACCATCTTTGTCTTCAGCAGCATCTGAGAAGGGAAAAGAACACCAGGTTAGCACGAGATAAAACCAGCGCAGCACTTACCCAATCCATCGGTGCATCTCAAGCCACGGGCTGCAGCTCTCCATTTTTTGGCACCCTGTGGAAGCAAGGACATTGGTTAGTAACCTTCGTGAACCTTTTCCTACCTGCGCTGCATTCTTCTCGCCTCCGCCGACGCTGCTACTCGCATCTGCAAAACAAAAGGACATCATTAAGAAATACAAAACTCCATCCATACGCACGTGTTTTGGGCAGCTCTCATCTTTCTCACTCCTCGGCGCATTCCTCAACATCTATTTTTCTACCCAGCTGCTTCTGCAACCTGAAAAAGGAAAAGAGACATTAAGAAGTGCTTTAAACTTCGAATTGACATTTCTTACTTACTTGCCTGCAATACCTTCGCATTTCCATCGCTCTCCATTCAAGCAACCGCCGTTCGTGCTGCTAACGACGGCCTAGCTCCAAATCTTCATCCTCTGCAACCAAGAGGCTGGACAATCAACCAGTGAAGTAACTGGCTTCGGCGCCCCTGCACAGACGCAGGATGGAGAGCTCCGCTTTCACCTATATAAGGTGAGCACATTTAGCCTACGAACTACGTGGGGATTACCAGGAAGGGGAGTCAGCTTGCCTGTCAGGCTTATATATCCTATTAACCCCTTGCTCTCACAATTGCAGACACCTCACCCTTCAGATCAAGATCTCAGTGAGGAGAGGGCCTTTCCAGGGTGGCATTCGAGGCCTGCGCGTGACCCAAGAAGACTCCGAGAACCCCCAGCCCAGACCTGCGCCTCCGAGGGATTCAGGTGAGCGTTACAATGATGCCCACTATTTACTTCTTGCCAAAAGTCCACAAGAATAAAACAAGACCACCAGGGAGACCTATCGTAACTTTATGTGGGGCACTACTTGAAAATGTGTCAAAATTAGTAGATGAAACATTGATAAAATTTGTCACCAGCCTGCCGTCATATTTTCAAGACACAAAGGATTTCCTGAATAAAATTGACGGCATACCTTGGGAAAAGACATACCTACTAGCCACATTAGACGTTGTCTTTTTATATACTTCAATTAAACATAAAGATGGACTGCAGTCTTGTGAGTACTTCCTGAAAACCAGATCGTTGAATTACCTCGAGCATGGTAAGATGATTTTAGAGATGATCAACCTTTGCCTAACAAATAACATTTTCTTATTTGACAACAAGTTCTATACCCAGCTGCAAGGAACAGCCATGGGGACAAAGTTTGCTCCCCTATATACAAATTTAACAATGGGCTGGTGGGAGAAATTCGCAGTGTGGGTCCCCTCAAACAGCCACCAAACAGACAAAGTAGTCCTGTGACTGCGCTACATAGACGATCTAGTTGTAATTTGGGATGGCGCCACTGTCGAATGGTTGGATTTTGTCAAGTCACTAAACATAAATGAATATAATCTACAGTTTACCGAGTGCCACAGTAAGACCACTATTGTCTATTTAGACATACTTGTAACTGTGGCTCAGGATAGTTTAGTGACAGAATTGTATCGAAAACCTACAAGCTCTAACACACCACTGCACGCCAAAAGCAACCACCCTACATCATTAAGTGGAGCATCCCCTACGGTGAATTTATCTGCATTAGACGGAACTGTTCTCAAGTGGAAACCTTTGATAAGGAATGTAGATCTATGGCCTTGAGGTTTCAACAAAAAGGCTATTCGAAAAAAGTGTTGGAGAGAGCTTATTTTAAAGCCCAACAAAAGGATTGATCGATTCTGTTGATGCCTAAGGTTCAAATTGAAAATGAAATAGAAGAAACGGACACACGACTCATCTTGACATTCAGCAAAGCCTCAAAGTACATTCGCCACATAATACATAAACATTGGCATGTACTTAAGCAAGATGAGCATTTGGGGCGAACCTTGGGGGCAAACATCAACATCACCTACAGACGTTCCACCTCCTTGAAAGATAGCCTAGTGTCCAGTTACATGAGTCCCAGAACTACATTAGCGGTCCCGAACTGGCTAGGTGCCAATCCAGAAGGTTTCCACAAATGCACAAAGTGTAAGACTTGCAAGTTTACAAAAAATATTTAAAATTACCAACATCCAGTACTAAAAAATAATGTGATCATTAAATCAAGGATCACGGAGTATGTTGTGTATGTCCTTACCTGCCCGTGCAATCAGTGGTATGTCGGGAGCACGATCGGAAAGCTAAAACTGAGAATTTTACAACACATAAGAGCGATCAAAAACATTGATCCGACATACCCTATGGCTCTACATTTTCAAGAGAAACATAGCGGGAAACTGGAAGGTTTTAGGTACTTTGGAATACATGCCATCCAAAAATCAGCAAGGGGTGGTAATCGGGAACTCCTTCTGAGACTGAAACCAAGAAACCACAGGGCCATTATCTAGATAAAAAACTATATACATTTCTAGGCACCTGATTTCTTACAGCAACTTTAAAGTAATTTCATGAATGAACTGCTTGAGAAGATCCCAGATTCCAGCTCGGCCCGCTAAGTTCTTGTCTCTTCAAAGAACATGTGTTTTTAAGATTTTTTACATGATGAACTTTATAACCAGCCTCGTGTCAATGTGAATGCAAATACCTTTTGTTGATTATTAGTTTGTTTTCAGCACAGTCAGAAAATAGGTTTCTCACTAGTATAAAGGTTTGAAGGTCTTTCAAACCAATATTTTTTCCATAATTGGAGGATTGAACATTCTTTAGACCTTCTCTTTCCTTTATTCTTTCCTTTTAATATTTTTTCACTTCTTCTTTTTGTCAGGGCGAGCAACTTATCTTATGTTGAAGTATTCATTAACACAAGAACATAACTATTTGCATGCACATTTTTTCCTTTCCTCTTTTTTGTTTTTTCTCCATTTTTGGTTGAAATAACTTTTGGGTTGGTAACACTATTCATGATTTACCCTTGCAATTGAGGTTTTACTACATGTGGCCAATTTATTTTATGGCTGTCTAGAACTTTCATTTTATGTGGTTATCAATGATACTCGTGTATTTTTAAAGTACAAAAAAAGCTTTTTATGCACTAAGCACTTTATTCTATTCTCATATTGAGAATTATAGTGAAAGGCTGCTGAATGCACGTAGCACTTTATGAATTAGGAGTTGTACTCCGTGGCTGCTGATTGCACATAGCACTTTAACAACAATTTGTTGTGTATGGCATATTTTGCACAATTAGTCTAAACAGACATTTGTACCAAAACAAGTAATTTAAATACACATGCGTTTTATAATGAACAGTTTATGTGCACTATGCACTAAATCTTAAATACTGCATTGTTCATATTAATAGACACCTTATAATAAGTGATTTCTACTTCATAATATGTCTTTGCCTGCATTTTATAATGCTCGATTCTAAAGCATGCTTTGTTTTACCATTACGTGTGGCTTAGCTTTTGAACCCAACCCAAGATGGTAGATCTGTGCAATAGACCAAAACCATAGAGTTTTAATTTGGATAAATAGTCCTTCCTTTGTGTTTCTCGCCCTTACTGTGAGCAAGCGGTTTGTTACCGTGAAACGCTTCGCTTTCGTGCTGTTTTCTTTTCTGTCCTGGACATTTAATTTATTAAAGAATATTTTTTGGCTTAAATGAATGGTTCGCTGCCTCAGTGTTTTGCCGCGATTCCTGCATGCAAGACTGCTTCCTGGAGTGCCTTCCGTTTTCCCTGCACTTTTGAATAGGGTCCACTACATATATATATATCATGAGAACATGGAGGAAGAAAACCGCACTCCAAGCGAGGTCGACAAGTCCCAGAAAAATAACAGCAAACTCGAATCCAAAACAGAGCGAGTGGCATAAAAATATAAAAAAAGCAAGAACACACAGCAAAGCATAACAGGACGCCAGAGCAGTGTCTTGAACGATGCGTTTTGCGCTCCTCCGCCTCTCTCTATATACCAGCCTGGTTCTTGTCTGACCTATTGCTAAAAAGGGGGGGGGGGTTATGTGGTTCTATGTGAATCACTTACAGGACTAGATTGAAATAAAAGGAATATTGGTGAGGCACCTTTCATTGGAGAGGGAAACAATCCCCTGCATTGATTGTTGCCGCATAAATATCTCCAACAGATGCCATTTAATGAAGGTGTCAGGCAGGTGTACACTCCAGGGTTCTGAACCAGTAAGGGCAGCAGGGGTGGGTGGAGTGGGATCAGGAGACAGTTGAGTCAGGTTTTGAGTTTCCTGCTATCACTCACGGACCATTGCCCAAACACAAACTAGATATGTGTAAAGGAATTGATGCATATAATGTCTGCTGAATTGAAATTGAACTTTCTGTGTGATGTGAATTTTACCTGTGGGATTTCTTATTTTTCCTGTTACATTTTGTTATTAAATGCGGCCCAGTTGAACTAAAAGACAGGTTAACTTGTGTCCTATGGGTGGGCTCTGACCCTACGCAGCCTGCAATTATCACTAGCATCAGTACCAACAAAAAACATGGGGCTGTTTTCTTTTGGATTTATATAGCCTTGATGTGCACAGCAATGACAGCTGCTAGGGCAACTTTAGGAATATTCAGATTTTAGGGGAGTGAGTGTACATGCTTAATCATTCCAGGTTCGCATACTCTCCATTTAAGAACATGCTCTGCTAACAAGCAGGGGCTATTCGGCACAGGCTTGTCTGGCTTCCTGAAACCAGCAACGAGAGAGTGTAGTTGAGCAAGCACCGAGCTAATTTTCCTGGTAGATTTAATGGTGCTCCTCGAACAAAAACAGGAGTTCCTGATATACTTGGTGTCGTCTGCGGGCTTGCTCTCTTCATTCATACCTGCCCAGCGTTTGAGGGCTGCACCTGCCTTTGGCCAGTCCGGCTCGCTTATTGGCTCGGCCAATGTAACAAGTCGTCTGTGGTTCCTGCCTGGAGCAGTCCTGCTTTACACGAGCCCCACCACTGCACAAAATAAGCTGAAAAGCACAGGCATCTTCCCTGACAGTCATTTAGGTATGCCTCGGTGGGTTCATGCATCTAGTGCAAACAAGTGTGTGCGACCTTCAGGTTAAAATATATTTCGCTACCATGACTTTGCGCTTATTTTATTTATTGGACTTTGTATGCGCCTATAAACGGGTGTTTCCACGTGCTGAATTCCTTCCACTGTACCAGGAAGGGAGGAAGGGCTGAGTCGGCCATGCCAGGATTCGAAATTGAAGTACAGGCTGACCATATGCCAGAGTACACCCACATGTTCAAGTGCCTACCTCCAAGATTTCGGTGCATGATTGGGTCACATTGAGTAAACAAAAAGTAAAGAACTGCATGGTTACGTGAAGGATGGACACACCAAATGTATGCATGAACGGGTGACTGCGGAAATGGGTGCACAAATGAATGAACGCATGACTTCTCGAGAGGTGAGCAGGTGAACACATGGTTGGTGGACTGAATTACTAAAGGAATGCATGGGTGCTGCATGTATAGATCCTAAATGCATGGGTGCTGCATGTATGGGTGTGAGGAATTCGACCATCCGCACGGTGGGTGAGCGCTCACCTGTATTAAAAAAAAATGTTATATGAAATTTAATGAGGGTAGGTCAACCTCTGGAAAATGTGTGCGGCCAATTTGCACACATTTTCCTACGCACTCCACGCGACAGACACATAGACCAGTGTACTCTGGGTGGACACAGTCTACAGGTGCATCCTTTCCTGTCACATTTAGTTGTAATGTGACACCCAGGAGTACATCAAGGCATCTCAAAAGGGGCAGGGCAAAACCTTCCCCATGCCATGGCCAGCCTAATTAAATAACAATGGCTCCATGGATCCGCCCTATTCTTTGGTGGCTTTACAGAATGGTGGCAGCAATTAAACATAATTAGCATACTAATAAAGTATACTTCAGACAGGCCCACGTGGGCCTAGCTGCAGAGGCTAACAAAAGACAAACACAAAAAACAACCTTTGATATGCACTGTCTCAACTTGAAGCCAGCTCCCGCCCCTCAGTATCAAGGGTAGTGAAGTGTCATGCCTGGTACATGTGTTTACAGTAGGCAACCACCCCCCACAAGAGGACCCCATTTAGAGGGTAGGAATACGTGATTTGATGGAGACAGAGTCAGTTCTTGCCACAACTTCAAGAGAGACCTGCCTTTAATCAGGAACCACAGAGAGCTCAATTTACCACAGAGACCCTTTGATCCACAACAGACAGAAAGATGGAACCTAGTAGTATGTTTTTACCCCTTTACCTTTCCTGTTGCAAAGTACTCTGGTTATGACCTCACTCATAACAGAAGATTGTTGGTGGGGACCCAGAATAGGATCATTGAGGTAGGCTTAGCCTACACCAATCACTGGGGCCCATTTGGCTTTAAAAGAGGCTTGAGCCTCTCTTTCGGCAGATCTGAAGACTTTGCAATGAGTAACAAGAAGAACTAATTTGGACCCTGGCGTGAGGTACAGTCTGCCTGACAGCTTCTGCCACTGAAGGAAGGCCAGAATTTCCAAAGAGGGAAGCAGGATCCCTCCCCTAAACATCTAACAAAGGAACACAGGGACATTCTAAATCCAGAGGACCTTACAGCTGCTCCAGAATTGGTACCCAGCCAGCACACAACGTGCCCTGCTAGGCTCTGCAAGCAAGATTCCTAGGTGGGAAGTGCCAGAGAGTCTCTGAACCAAACCAAGGACTCATAGCACACTCTATCTGCATTTTGTTATCACTTCTATTGGCGCAGTCCATACTGCCTCTGCTTTGCATCCCATTATTCCATCAATCCATCCCCCTTCCATTTGCAATTATGGTCCGTTGGCACAATAAGGAATCAAATTAAACTGGGCACCTTTTAAACCTTAATTTTTGATGATCCATTACTTCATCATCTCCTCTTTTTGGACCTGATAGTATGTACTTGATCACCTTTCTTCTAATTCTAATAGTGTGCTCTGGACTCGGGTACTTCTCGAGGTATAAATACTTGAGCGGCTGTCATGGCATAGGGGATAAGTGAGTAAACAAAGCAACTTTCCCTTGATCTCTCTGTCTCCCCAACTTCTGCAGTGACCTATACCATGAGTTTCGTTCAATATTTAAGGAATTGTCAAAATACCTTTTCATGTAATATTCATCATCTGCAATACTTCTCCTAGCCCTTACTGTACCCACAAATGGGCGGAATACAATGTCCTGCTCTACGGGAAATCTACTTGTTTTTTAACTTCTTCTCTAACATTATGCCATAGGGAAACTTACCACAGGGACACATTAATCTTATCATAATCAGTCAAATGCAGTGTGAGATCAAATAAGAAATATATACAAAAAAAGAGAAAGAAAAGCAGAAGGACCCCAATAGCCAGAATGTCAGTCATTTGTAGATGTGTCCTGCGGCATATTCATTGGGGTATTATGAAGAGATCAGGAACATAAGTATATAAAAACATTTGTACAGTTTACTTAGTTCCGGGCAATAGTAGGTTATTCTTTTTCAATGGTGAGTGAGGCGGGCTGTATATACCTTTTTCAAAACTTTTGCAACCAATGATAATGACAATAATAAAAGATTTGATAGATTTTTTGTGGGATTACCTTTCAAACCACTTCCACTATTACGTGGTTCATTGATAAAGAATGTAACAATATAAAAATAGTGCTGATAAAAAACATAAAAATGTGGAAGATTAAAAAATAGTCCCAATAAAAATGTAAAGATGGAAAAGTAGAAAAAATAGTCCGTTATAGATGCATGCTCTTGTGAAAAATTGTCCTTAATACTCTTCTGGTGATATATTCAAAAAGTCCTCCGCATCAACTCCTTTCTTACTGTTCCAGTGATAGTTCAGCATCAATGTTCCTCAAGTGGTGCAGCTACCTAATTTATATTTCTTGCATTCTCGAGTTTCTTTTTCTCATCAATTTCTTGTTCAGCACGCACTTGAGCTCTGGTCCTGGATCTGTTTTTATTCTTTTCTCCCTCAGGATCCTGCTAGTTGGGCAGGGAGGCGGCACCCTTGTATGGTTTTACTTTGGTAAGGTGGACCTACGCCTTCTTTACCTGCGACTTTACTGATGTAGGGGTACAATAAGTCACAATATGGGGACCCATGAACCTTGGGTGGTGCCACTTTTGCAAATGGTTGCGGAACAGCCCGAGCTCCCCAGGGAGTAGTTGGAGAGGTGGAATAACTGTGGCAGTGTCCAATTCTGTCTCGTCTTCTGTGCCTTTTGCGATACCTCTCTACCTTTCCTTTACCTGTCGAGAAATGAAAGAGAGATTTAGTCATAAACATCAAATAGGCATGTAACTCATTTCCTAACACAGTCGCAGTGTTTTGGGCATCTGTCTGCGCCCAGGAGATCAGACGATTCGTGGGGCACAATAAACAGTCTCTTTTCCTCCACAATTTCTGCTCTTCTGGTAAAGCTCTCCATTGTATCTCTATTAACTGTAGTATTTGCAGTACATTGTAAGTTTCAGTCACTGCCATCATTTTTGCATGTGATTTGCATGGACTTTGGTACCTCTACTATGTTTGGCAAATATGCCGCTCGTTTGGCCTCGGTATCTGCTGCTGCGTTTCCACAGGAAATTAAATCTGAGCCTCTGGTATGTGCTAAGCATTTTATCACGGCGACCTCGGATGGCTTGGATAATGCAGAAATAAATTTTTCTTAGAGAGCGGCATGCTGCACAGGTGTACTGTAAGCACGCTGGATACACCTCCTTGTCCAGTCCAGAACGCACTATGGACGTCACATAGGTGGAATAAAAGTACATTGTAACTCCCTCATCTTCATGTCTCTCTAGTGCCATAATCATTGCCACTAATTCTGCTGCTTGTGCTGAAAGATTTGCAGGAAGTCTTATGCTTTCAACAGTCTCAAACTCTTCATTTTCTTTTTCTCTTACTACTGCAACTCCCATCATTCTTGTTCCTGAACTTGTGTCTATTATTGCACTGCCATCAACAAACACTTTTACTCCTTTTTCTAAGGTCACCTCCTTGGCGCGAGGTATCTCATCATAATAATCTATGTATATTGTGCAGTCATGGACATAATCATCATCCTGCACTGGATCTGCTATATATTTTGCTGGATATACCACATGGCACCTAACAATCTTAATAGATGATTTGTTAGAATTACCTCATATCCTGAGGCCCTCTGGGTAGTCAATGTGCTTTTAGGCATCAAGTGAGCAGCCCATCGTCAGAGTGGACAATTTATCAACTGTGCATGCTGCTGCTGCCAAAGCTTGTCCACATTGGTAATGCCGTTTTATTACTGGGTCTATCAACCTGCTGTAATATGCCAAAGGTTTATGTCCTAATTGGACAGTCTTTTGGATGGAGACAGCCGTCATCACTACTCCAATGCAATGGGACAAAATAAAGAACCCTACTTTGTAATCTGGGATTCCTAACACATGTGCTGTACTTATGGCCTTTTTTAGTTCATCAAATACGCTGCTCGTTTCTCTTGTCCGTTATATGGGATCTTTGTTTTTCTGTGCTTCCTTTAACCCTTCTAACAGTGGTGGGATGTATGAGCTGTAGTCAAATACCCATACTGTGCAATAATTGCATAATCCCAAGAACTGTTGCAACTCCTTCACTGTGTTTGGATGAGTTGCATTATTGATTTCCTCTGCTCTTTTGGGTGTCATCCTCCTCCCTTCTCTGGAGATTATTTGGCCCAAATAAATAAGTTCTTCCTGACAATATTGCAATTTCTGTTTGTCAACTTTGTATCCTTTCTCATCTAGCAATGTCAGTAGCTGCACTCTGTCATTTCTGCACTGTTCCTGACAGTCGCTGCATACAAGCAAGTCATCTATATACTGTATGATGGCACTGGGAGTTTGTATGTTTCCCAAATCCATCTGCAGCACCCTGTTAAAGACACTGGGGGATTCACAGTACCCCTGTGTGAGACAACAATGTTCCAGTCTTACTCCTCTATAGGTGAATGCAGTTAAATGCCACAAATCTTCATGAAGGTGTATACTGAAAAATGCATTTTTCAGATAAATCACTGTGATATGTATGGCTGTGGGGGTGTATTACACAATACCGTGGCAGGATTAGGTACCACTGGAAAGTCAGACTCAACAATGTTATTCAAGGGGAGTACATCTTGCATGAATCTCCAGGACCCTCCCTGAGATTTTTTCACTGGGTATACAGCAGTGTTGCAAGGAGACTCTGGTGGCATTATCATTCCCTGCTTCATGAGCACATTTATTGTTACATAAATACCCTCATCTGCTTATTTGGACATTGGATACTGTTTCACTTGAGGTAAAATTGCCCCTTTCTTTAATTTTATTTTATTTTTACTGCTCCAACCCCTTTTAACAACCCCACATCATATGGACTGGTTGCCCATAATGTGCCAGGTGCCCTTGTCAAATCTTCTTCCATAAATGATGGTACTTTTTTAGCTAGCATTATTTGTTTTGGCACTTCTGTATAATCTATTCTCAATTTACATGGTACATGTATCTCAAACAATACCTCATCATCAGAGTCACTGTAGTCAAACAACTCATCTGTCAACTGGGTCTGACTGGGTGATGCGTCAAGTGCTATTACTGGGTGCCAACTCACCCTTTCCTCATCAGTGCTGTGTAAAATCACTCTATCCTCCCTCATTACAGCCATCTCTAGTTCAATTTTAACCCATTCCCCTTCAGTTACATCTGTAGGTACCTGTGTTCTGAATAGAAATTCTGTGGGGTAGTCTCAATAACTGTACCTCAATGCGGTGAAGCCATGCTAACATCACATGTACTGCATAGAAAAATACTTCAGGATCGACTGGTATTGCCCTCTGTTCTTTCTACCCATGAAAAGATTGCATGTATTTATTTTCTGTCTGGAAATATATGCCTGGTGTGGAGCATATTATGCTGTCATCTGTGAATGATATTGACATACTGAGTTTGGCCATCAGATACTCTTCCCAATATGTTAACAGGTGTCTTCCTGGAATACAGGAATGGAATAGCTACCGTCTGCTCTCCTAATGTCACAGGCAAACTGTCAGTGAAAGGAATCATATTTGTAGCCCGAGAAAAGCATTGTGTGTCCATGAATATTCCTGACATCGGAAATCTGCCCTCTCTGACACAGGACTTTGTTGCCCAGCGTCAACTAAGAAAGAGAGTCTGGTGGACTATAGATACCTGCACCCACGGTTCCTGTTCAGGGTCAGCAGTTACTGATAGGATAGGGCACATCAAGCTATTCTGTGGGCTGTCCTATTGGGGATACATATTCAGTCCTATCCCTGTAAAGTGCCCCCCAACTGTTGTCACTCCTCCTATTTGGTGTGTCTGTGGCAAAATGTGTGTATCTCACTGTGTCACTGCTTGTTGTGATTGCGCTGCATTCTGTGGTTGCTGTTTCAATGTCTTCTGTGGTTGTTGTGGCACTGTCTGTGGCTGTATCTGTGCCCCCCTTGTGGTTGCTAACCCTGCTGTGTTTGTGTCTGACCTGGTGAACATTAGTCATATTAACCATAGTCTTGCTGTGGTGCACAATATGGTCCTGGATATGATATCCCCCCTCTTGGCCCATACTGCATTGCACCTTGCTGCATTGCTCCTCTACTTCTACACACTCGTGAAATGTGTCCAATTTTCCCACACGTCCAACATACTGCTCCGGTGCCCTCAGGTCCTCCCAAGAGGGGCTGTCCCCCACCAAACACTCCTTGTGGCACTTCAAACCCAAATACTCTCCCTCTGTAAACAAATCCTCTTCCTCCACTGGGGTCAAATCTACTCTCCCCTCTTCCTGCAAAATAACCACCCATGCCCTGCTGTGGCATGACCACACCCTGTCCATTATTCCTGTCTCCTGTATTTATCAATACCGCTTCTTCTACCATCATTTTGGATAAATTCTTCTGCACCAATTTTGCCTCAAATTTTGTCATTTCTGTATTTTCTTTTGATCCTTCTCCTGCTTTAACCTACAGTGATGGACAATAGTCATTTGTATCTCTTACCAGGATCTCATTTCAATTCCCATAATCTTTTTTAACTGTCTCTGTACTTCTGCAGGTAGGCCCTGACATAAAATATGATAAAACATTGGTATATATTTGTCCCAATGGTCTTTAGTTTCCAAACACCAATGTTCTTTAATGTCCTGACTATAGGCAGCAGGGTCCTCAATAGGCCCCATCTTCCCAGTCATTATGGCGCTCATATCAGATTGGTCTGGAAATAGCACCCTCAATGCCTTCCATACATTAGCTCTACAATTATTAAATGGTGACCTGTCATATTTAGTGGTATTATGTTTTGTCACTACAAAATAGCCTGCTCACTTCCACACGTCCTCTGCCTGGTCACCCAATATTGATACAACTAGGCTTTTCATGTCACCTATAGCTGATGCTATCCCAGCTGTCTCTCGCTGTGAGTGATGGCAGCTCATCCATCAAGTTATTTTTGTCTGTCTGATTACATGGAATATAGTGGGGCTACCCTAATCCCCTGTGGAGCAGTGGAAATTGTGTTATCCCTTTCTTGCGCAAAGGTGATGCTGCACACGTTCTCCTTTTCAATGTCTCAGCTACATAGTGTCACTGGCGTTCTGGCAGGTTTCTTAAGAAATATGGCCATCTATGGTCTTCATTTACGGGGAGTACTAATGTGAGGGGTGGATATAGGCTTAATTTTGCCCCCAGCAAATCTGCTATCTCTCCTATGCCTGGTCCTGTGGTATCCATTTGTGGGGCTTGCGCCACCTCCTCTCCCCCCTCTTCATCATCAATGTCTACCCAAGCTGTCTCTCTGTTACTTTCTCCACTATCGTCATCCTCAAGTATGAGATCAATACTCACCCCCTTAACAGGTTCCCTTACATATGTTCCACTCATTATCTCTGGTAACACATCTCTGCTCCCGGTCTCTGGGGTTATTGTCCCACTCCTTTCTCCCCGCATCTCTGGCATCATACTTCTGCTCACCTTTTGGCTCATCTCCTTCCTAATTTTTTCAAGTTCTTCCTTTTCTCTTTCCATTCTCCTGTTCTTCTCATGTATCCTCTTTACATACTATCCCTTTCTCCAACCTCCCTTTTCCTCTTTGTCTTTCCTGTTCCTGTCTCTGCATCTTCTCTGCTGCTTCTCTCCGTTCCCTCTCTTTCTCCCTCTGTGCATTTTGGTAAATCTCTTTCTGTGTCTCCCTCCTGAATTCCTCCCTGGCTGCTTCCTTCATTTCTTCATGCTCCACTACCTTCACACAATTATTTTCTGTGCCTTTCCCATCAAGTGTCAAGAATATATTTCCTCCTACCCATTTCTCTGATTCCATCATAATCTCTCCACTATTTCCATTACCTATGGGTACGTTTCTCACCCTGTGACCATGTATCTGCATGCCTCTCATTCTCCGGAGTTCTTCCTTAGCTGCTGCTTTTAGCTGCTTTTCTAAGCTATATAGCCCTCTATACTCTTCCTCATCTCTTAACTATGTCTCTGAGCTGCGCCATGCTTCATTCTCCATTGGCACTAATGGCGCCTTTCCTTTTACCAATTTTGCCCTCCTCCTCCTATCAACATTTCCTTATCAGGGGATTCATATCTGGGAATACTATACCCTACAGCTGCTGCTTGTTGCAAGTATATTTCTGGGATGGCCGGGGCTGGGGTGCTCTCTGCATACAGAGGCGGTACTGTCAATTGTGTGTGGACGCCTGCCTTAGCTGGTAATGGCGGGGCTGTTGGCTGTATGTGAGCGTTCTCCTCAGAGGGAGGAGGAGGCGGCGCTGTGGGCTGCTTGCGCTCCCCCTCACACATATTAAGCATTCATTTCTTCATAGGCCTCTGTCTCTTCCTCAGAGGCCTTCCAGAGATCTAATATACCTAGCCTGTTCTTAAGCTTCCCGCCCTTGTGTATGATGTGTGTATATGCACATATGTTGGAGTACATCTTTAGAGTGAGTGCCTTATTGTGGCCATGACATGTACATCTTTCCAGCCATACCTTTCACCCACTCAACATGATACATAATGGTTTTAGTACTATATATACGGAACGCTTTGCATAGGTGAATTATTGGGTTATCTGACATGGTGACAACTTTTAAGCAGCGCGCAGCTTGGCACTTACACAGAATAAACAATACAAATAGTGTTTCATCTTACCAATAATCAGAACAAATATATTCTTCACAATTCTCTCACACTTTTGTAGAGGAGGTCCCAGATATAGCCTGCACTCCAGCCACCCATTTTGAAATACCAGGAACATATTCGCCGAGATATGTGACGTATGATGAGCAAATAAACCAGCAGAGAGCTGCGCTAGGGCTCTGCCCAGTGCCCATCAGAAGAGCAATACCTGTTAAAGTGCCTATAACCAGACAACCATGGGCGGCACGGTACCCATTGAGAAAACCGTACCAACAGCTGACACGACATAAAGACTACTTTCAGACTGTCCCAGAAGAGACCCAAAGAGCCTTAATGGAAGGCGAATGGTGACATCATGAAGGCCCGGACAGACGTATAGATGAACGAACAACAAACAAAAGATAACACACTAAGACGAAACACTATGGATAAAGATATCACAGACATAGAAGAAGAGACAATGTCAAAATATAAAGAAACATAACCATAAAGCAAGATGAAACTATGCATCAGTTAATGCCTGTACATAGCCTTGTAACACAAGAAGCTAAGAAAACAGTACGGCTTGCTATGCTTAGTAGAAGAATAGAGCGGCAGGCGCCAACTATATACATATATATATATATCTACCTCAATGAAGCACATTATATAAGTGCTGTCCACTTTACATGAAAACAGAATTAAGCTCAGGATGGTAGGGGCCAAACGGGCCAGGATTCATATACCAGCACAAAGCCAGACGAAAGAGCAGAATCGAAACTTAGCAAGAAGTAGCTCATGCCTAGGAATTCAAGGTCAACTCCAGGAAGGGAGGAGATCGGCAACTTTGAAGAATCGAAACTTAAGAGCGTAGCAGCCTGCCATGTGAAGGTCGAGATAAGGAGGCCCAGGCAGGTGGCAAGGCAGAAGGGGAATCAAATACACAAAAAGAAGGAAAATGAAGCAGATTCATGGTGAACTAACACCTGACCAGCCAAGCGCGAAGAGGTACCAATGTCTGGTGTCACCCAGGACCCGAGGATGCTATAACTTTTCCTGATAAGAAGCTACAGTTTTGAGGCCATCCTCAGCCAACTAATTGACACATAGCCCTAAAGTACTGATTGATGGAAGGAAGGCGGGGTGAATCTTGGGGCATGCCGCATCTGGGTAACCATTCTGCATGCTGCTAATTAAAGTGGAGATTTATGCCTAGGGGTGTAACCGACCCAATCACAATGGAACAAGTAATCTAGGGTCCTATAGCTAGTAGAACCAATGAGACGTTGTACTTGTAGTGACGTCTATCACGAGTGTTGTAGAGGGATGGGCGTAGACGCCCACCCGATAAGAGTTATCCAATCCTCGCACCCCATTACCATATAAATACAGTTATAGTACCTATACTTAAGTTACCTTTTCCAACCAATAGAATTGCATGACAAACTTTCGAGTGGTACACGTCAATGATGACGAATATTGCCTATAAAAATTGCTGTTTGAATGAAGATTGTGGGAGTAGAAGCAAGACGGGCAATCGCATCACTGATGATTTCCTAATGTTTCCCCATTTTTTGTACTTGTCATTAAACAGACTTCCCTTTGCTAAACCATTTGAGTTGTCTTTATTGATTGGCCTTGGAGTAAGAGAATCCTGCACCCCATCCTCCTCGAGGCTCGTCTTAAAGTACTTGAGGGTGCGCTCTGATCCCATGGGCCCGTCAGAGTTCGCTCCGCCCTCCTGTACACTTTTCCCTTACTCACATCTCCTCCGCACTTCAAATATACACCATCTATTAAATCAGTTTTCATTGTCTGGGGCCACGCCCCAATGTCCAAATCCTATCTCTGGGTCACAACAACAAAATTTGCTCACAATCTAAATGGTCATACTTACCCCATCAACCTCTATCAAACAATATGTAGAGGAGCAGTCACATGATTCTGCAGGAAGGCCCGCCCCCCCTGCTACGTGTATGCTGGAAACCTGAAATTGTGCCATGTTTGACACCGGCAGTTTGTAACCATTCCGCTGTGAATAGTCGAGAAAAGGTACCCATTAAGAAAGACATATCAAATGTACTCCCGAAGAGAAGATAATCTAATGGAGGAGCTCCCCGAAGGGAGATGAGAATGAGAAAAAGAGGAGCTGGTGACGTCATAAGAAATTAGCATGATGCACTGAGAAGATAGGCTGAAGAAGATGTATGGACCTTATAGAAACTGATGATGAAATAAAGAATTGAGTGAACATTCATATGCGAAAAGAAGATTGCACGTGTGAAGAGCACTGCAGAAAATGCAAGCTGTTCAATAACTTTACAGATGCAGTAACGCAAGTAGGCTAAGTGATCATAGAAGCTGGCTATACATAGTGAATAGACTGCAGGTGGGGCCGGCATTGTATAGAAGCTGGACATCGGTGTCACACATTTAGTAAGCTTAAACCCATGGAGGAAACCGCAGAAAGCTGTGACTCAGCAAAGAATAGCCAAGATCGTGGAAGAGGTTGGAAGGGATGTCTGGTGTGGTGTCAAGGCTGAAGCAGCCAAGACTGGTTATCTATTCTTGAAGCAAGTAACCGTGAGATGCGGAATCATCCCTTGCTAAGGTGCAAAGAAAGGACACCATGGGTGCCAGGTTTTATTCATTTAAGACAATTAAATGCTGAAAAAGAGACCAGATTGTGGTCTCCTGTCACATGAGCCAAGGATGAAAATAGAAGCGGGCAAGCCGTTCTAGAATAACAATAGTGCATGCTTGCACTCCCTTATAATTCCACAGGCAAGGATACTTTGCAAGGCAAAGACAATCTTCATGGCAGAAGGCATGGGTGATGAGAGATGTTGGGCCAATTGGTTGGGGAGGTACAGTCAAGTCCACCTTCTGGAACCTGGGGTATGAGTTTACGTGCTGCTAGTGAGCCAAATGTTCCAGACTGGCACGAGCATGCCTACCAATTGTAAAGGGCCATATAACGAAAGGCCTTATAGTTTGAGAGCCAATACTATACTGTGTATCTAATGATGATGAAGATGACTTTCACTAGAGGTGGGCATAAGGTGTCTCTGACAGTAGATGTCCAATCACAACCCAACCCCTTATAGAAAGTATAGTTAGATGTACCCCTTGAATGTATCACAACCCCCTGTTAGTTTTTCTTATTGGCCACATAGTGTGATGTCACGTACGATTACTTTTTGCCATAAAAGTGTAATTTTTTATTAATACTTTGAGGGGGCTTGTGCGACATCCGTTGATGTACGTTCAAACTCCCTGTTTGAGACAATTGATAATTAAACAGAAAACCTTTTGCCATCTTCCTGGGTTGGTTTCGTTATTTGGTGTAAGAGATATTTTGCAACCCATCCATTGCATGCGTGCTATCCAAAGGGCTCTAATGCTCAAATACTATCTGCTACGCTCACAACACACAAGGAAAGACACCTCTACAGGACCTACCTTACGACACAACACAATGCCGGCAATCAACAATTGAATCAATTGAAACACTGTACAACACAATAAAATACAGCTGCCTTCCATTTTTTTTCCTTTTGCCCCCCCGAGTATCCTCATCTCTCTCTCTTTTACTCTATCTTCAAAAGAAGGTTGGGCACTCAGGGCCCTACTGCGCAGACTTCCAAGACCTTATCAACTTCACTGTTTCTTAAATACCATACAATACATTTCCCAACCCCCCAAATGTTACCATGCACATAGCATACTCACTTCTGGGGACTTTTGAGGATTGTGGGCATTGTGGTCCCCTTGATTTGCCAGATCCTCCTCTACTTGCTTCCAGCAAGAGGTGGAAGACCAGGCAAGATTCCACTCCAAAGCCAGCTCCTGCTGAACTCCTGCTAAGTTGTGCACAAAACATACTGCTCTCCTGACCGATCGCTGTCCAAATAGGAGGGTGGTGGGGCCCCCCCAAAGTCCACAAACTCCAAACCGTACTCTGCTATCAGATGAAAATCAGAGGTCCAAAAACAGTACAGCCCCCTACCTGGTATTTGCCAATAAAAAGACAACACAGAGTGGATGGTGGTATGCCAAATGCAAGGTAGTCCAGCCTTATTGGAAGTATGCAAAACCAGAACAACAGCAAAGTTCTCTCTCTCAAATGCTTCTCTACTTTTGAACAGAAAGCACAGTTTATTTAATGCATATGAGTCACCCTGATGTCATCATAATCACTGAGCTATGAAAACCTATCTCTACTGCTCATTGGTTCTAATTGCTAAGCTGCATATAGTATCTATATTTCCTACCCTACTGATTTGTGTAACCATGTAAGGTCCCACCCATAAAACGTCCCATAAAAATGTACGACCTCATCATTCTTGAATATTATTGGTAAGCTCTAAATTATTTCCGCAGTGAAAAGGACATATGCTTATCAGTTAACATGCAGTCACACTCTCTGTGAACTGGCGCCATGAGGACACATGTATGTAGATGGGAGGAGAGAATAAGTGTATTTATTGCCTTTGTTCTTAATTAAATAAAACAGCCCATGTTATCTCCACCATGATGTCTGAGTTTCAAAGACTTTGTCCTTGCCCAAATTCCAGTTGTCCGGCCCTTCCTGTCTTGCAACAGTAAACATCTCATTCTGTCCTTGACACATTATAAATAACTGTTGTTATGAGTCATGCTGCTTTCAACATGTTTAGATTTCATTGCTGCAATTATTTGCTTCTCTGTCACGCCTATCCGATTGTTGAAACATTCATCTGTCAACTACTTATGGACATTTCCTAGTCTGCTGTGTTGTAACTGATTTAACTTAATGGTTGAATGCTCACAATGGTATCTTGTTCCTTTATGTAAACTTTCTCTCCAGTGTCCTCTGTTTTGACATTGTTTTGAGGCAGCTGTGACCAGCCACTGAAGCATTATTCCTAAATTCAATGTTTTTGTTTCAAATAGCGTGCTTAGGTGCGAGGCCTCTTCAATGTACAGGACTTTTATTCTCCACTGTGGTTGTGCAGTTACAATGGCAACTGCTTGTCACGTTTTTATACTCTGCAGGAGACATTTGCTTTGCTATCTACCAATTTCCTGATGCATGCCTCTCCCATTATTTCCCTTCCTATGGCTAGCAACAACCGTATCTACCTACAATTGTCTGCCCTACTTGTATAGTGAGTCCCTATCTTGTGTACACGCCTTCCTGTTACCTAATCTATTCGATTTTAAAACACACTAATTGTGGAAGCTCATGCCTTATCTGTTCCCTATTTGTGTAGCGCAAAATAACTATTCTTTGCACCAGCTGCATTTCCAGGAGGATTTAAAGTGTAGTTTCAAATGTGTCCTTTCTTATTTTATAATTTTGTTTCTTCTGAGGAAGGCAGGGGGCAGAGCCTGAACATGCTCTCTGGTCAATAACTGCCCCACTACAACTTCTTGAAACTGTCTGTCCTCTTCATTCCTTTATGGGTTGGGTTGTATTTTGTAGAGTGCTGGGACTGTATGTTGTGACATTAATAAAGTAGATATGTGTATACAACCTTGACTCAACAGTCCCTTTTATCATTCTGTAATAATTGTATTTCTGCTGTGTTGCAAATAACCAATGATCCACGTCCTTGCAGAGATAAGCCTGCAGTTCTGTCCACGTTACCAAAATTGGACAAGGAGGTTTATAATTGACTTGTGTTTCCAATCTGTTGTGATACCTTCTAGTTTACTAGAGGTGTGGGGCTGATTCATGGTTTAGAAACCGATATTCATCCCTGGACCACTGGTGCCCCGGAAGTTGATTCATCACAACGGGTGCAGAATGCTCAGGTGAATGGATGCCTGGTGCCATGGGCGTGGTTTGCATGGATGAATGACTGATGGACCGAATTACTCAAGGGGTGTATGAGTTAGAGCTGGGCGAGCCCAGCAGGGCTCAGGGCAGCCTGAGCCCCACTTAGGGTTCTGGCCTGAACCCTTGCCGACCAGTGCCTGCTCAAAGCAGGGGCCGGCCACGAGCCCCACTGGTGCTCGCCCCGCCTTAGATTAAATGGGGGGGAGACACGCTCCTGTGAATGTGCCCACAGCACTTGCAGGAGCTGTGTTTGCCTGTCTTTCCTCCCCAGCCACTCACTGACTGGCTGAGGCAGGACAGGAAGTCGGGCAGACATGCTCCTGTAAGTGCTTCCGGCACACCAGAAGCATGTCCTTTATTCTGTCCTGCCCAGTGGCTGTGGCATGACTAGAACACTTCCTGGTGGTGCTGTGAGGCTGTGGTGACTTCAAAAGGGTAAGTAAGCCCCTTTGTTTATCCTCCCAGTACACTTTATACCCCTTTGTAGCCCCAACCCCTTTATCTAACCGAGACCCATTGTGCCCCTTTTTCTTAAACCCCCAGTCCCATGTATCCCCCTCTGTTGCCTCTTAACTTCTTTAGCTGCCCCGGGCCTGTTTTTCCCATTTTCTTGACCCCCAGTCCCATTTAGCCTCTCTTGTTACCCATTATCCCTTCTAGCTGCCCCAAGGCCCGTTTTGACACTTTTCTTGACCCCCTTAGTCTCATTTAGCCCCTTGTGTTGCCCCTTAACCCTTTTAGCTGCCCCCAGACTCTTTGTTGCCCCTTAACCCTTTTAGCTGCCCTGAGGCTCATTTGCCTCTTTTCTTAACCCCCAGTCCTATTTAGCCCCTTTTGTTGCCCCTTAACCCTTGTAGCTGCCGCAGCCTTCTTTTGCCCCCTTTCTTGACCCTTTTCCAATGTAACTCCTTTTGTTACCCCTTAACCTGTTTAACTGCCCCCAGGCATGTGTTGCCCCTTTTCTTGACCCTCATTCGTATGTAGCCCCTTTTAGCTGCCCCCATACTTTTTGGTGTCACTTATCCCTTGTAGCTGCCCTGGCCCCATTTAACCCCTTTTGTTGTCCCTTAACGCTTTTAGCTGCCCCAAACTCTTTAGTGCCCCTTAAACCTTTTCGCTGCTCCCAGACCCGTTTTGCCCCTTGTATTGAACCCCAAGTCCCCTTCAGCCCCTTTTGGTTGCCCCTAGCCCCTGTTCTTGTCCCATTTAATCCCTTTTCTTACCCCTTTATCCCCATGTTGTTTCCCTAGATCCTTTTGTTGCCCCATCCCTCTTTAGCCATTTGTTACCCACCAGTCCCGTTTAGGCCTTTTTTGTTGCCCTGCCACCTGTTCTTGCCCTTTATGGCCCTGTTTTCTTGTCTTTCATCCCCCTTAGCCAATTGTGTTTCCCCCAGTACTGTTTATCCTCTTTTCTTGCTCCCTTTGGCCCCTTTTCTCACCCAACTCCCTTGTGTTGCCCACAAACCTCTTTAACCTCTTTTATTGCCCCAATCCCTTTCCTTCCCCACAGCCCCTTGTTTGACCCTGACACAGCCCCCCCCCCATCCTCTCGTTTACCAGAGCCATTTCCGGGCTCGGCCCATGTTGGGCCCTAAGAGCCAGGCCAGACCCACAGTCGGCCCTGGCTCAGTCCTTCCCATGAAATCTCTGGCCTCGCCAGGACTAGTATGAGTGCTGTATGCGGAGGTGAATGGATGATTACATGAATGAATGAATGAATGAATGAATGAATGAATGAATGAATGAATGAATGAATGAATGTTCAAGACATGAACAAGCGAATGAATGCGTTGTTCGCTGAATGTGGTGTGGTGTGTAAATGAATGATTGCATGGAGAGATTAATGCATTAATGTTCAAGGGACGAGAAAGTGAATGAATGCTTAATGAACTGAATTACTGGAGGAATCCATGGTGTTATGTGCACGGTTGAATGAATGCTTGATGGGGTAACTTAGGCTAGGAATGTATGTATGGGTGGTGTATGCGTGCGTGAATGATTGCATGAACGAATGTTCAAGGGGTGAGAAAGTGAATGAATGATTGATGGACTGAACTACCAAGGGAATGTACGGGAACTGTATCCGCGCATGAATGAATGATTGCATGAAGCAATGCTTGTTCAATCGGTGAGCGCGTAAAGAATTCTTGAATTAATGAATTGCGGAATTTAATGCATGAACACATGACTGTAAGAATGAATAATTGTTAGCGAGGCGACCAAATGAACGCACACTTTGATTAATTAGCTACGTACACATAAAGCATGATTGAATGCATTCGAACATTTTTAAAATAAAATGCAGGTTTACCGCGCACACTTTCTAGAGGAGCTCGTGAAAAGAAAAGGACCAGAAAATGTTTTTTTTAAAAAAATATATTATTACAGCACCACCGTACAGGTTTCAATATAGTAAATCGGTAAATAAGTCGCAAGGGTTCTGTGGGCTAGGCTCGGTGGGCCTGATTTACCGATGCGAGCTTTGTTCTCGTTGAGGAACACTTTGTAAATCAAGCCCTGCGTGAGGCTTGACGCAAAGATCAGGTTATGTTGGAGAGGTGACCTTGCTTGATCTCGGGGTGCAAGCTGTGAGACCGAGGTTCCTGTCTGATGGTTAGAATTAAGGGCAGATAGTGGGCAGAGGGTAACGCAGCACCTGGCCCACCGGCTGCCGGTAGATGACGTCCACGCATGCGCGAGGCCGACATCTTACGCCTGGCGCATAGAGCACGGTGCTGGCCTGGCGTCGCCCATCCCCAGAGCACGCCTCTAATGAAATGGAGGATGTGCAGAGAGACACCGCAGCCCAATCCCCCAGGTGTGATGTGAAAGAAAAACTCATTTTGGCATTAGGCCTTGTAGAGTTTGTGGAAACCGGCATTTTCTATTGATCTGCGGCTTTCAGAGCTCGCAGTAAAAAGCTCGCCGTTGTCTGAGTTTATTGCACGCGGCCTTCTCTGGGAGTGGGAGGGATCCCGAGGCTCGCAGAACTAGGTGCGAAAACATTGACTGGATGTATAACAGGTTTAAGTAATGCCTGTAAATGGCCGAGGCCACGTGCACAGAAAAGTGGCGCGTCACAACGTAGGAACACACACATGTATTCTTTAAAAATTAATGCCCGGGCGGATTGCCCTTTCAATGATAAAATGATAAAAGGAAAAAAGTAAAGGCGTTGAATACTCTGAAATAATTCGCAATCGTGTTTTGCCAATGTCTGCATAGCATATGATTTCGTTACTGAGCTCTAATTCCACGGTTAATCTATATTTTCTAAGTGCGTACTGATCTCCCTTCACAGGTATATTGACGCGGAACAGAGGGCCTAGTTCCGGGATGGTCCAGGCAAAACCGGGGCGTCTGGTCACCCTCACAGACACCCACAAGTGGGATATGAAATCAAAAGGGAAGCACTGGAGAGGGGGCGTGGCCAAATTGTACTGGGCGTAACCTAAAAGAGGGTCAAGAGAATTGTATGTGTGGCATACGCTATGTGTGGCAAGTGTGTACACACAAACATGCATGATGTACACACACTGCCTTCTGTGTGTAAACAGGTGCTTGTTACAGCGCGATTTGGCATAGGTGGTGCTGAGGTTGATAAATAGGTGTATTACCCACGTGTGTGGGTTCAGGAAATATAGACCTTCACACACACAGATGCACACGGACATGTTTTACAGGCAACCCAGGACAAAAAGAGGAAGGCCAGCAGGGCAATCGGTATCCCCCGATTGCAGTGCTTGGGGCCCCCTGTGTTATGAGACCGGCCCCTCCTTAAAGATGCACCTGCTATCACGGAGACCGAATGAGTCCCATTTTGCAATTCATTAAAGGAATTGAAGCGCAGACGGTGAGTTATCAAGACACACTGCAACTCTTTCCATCTACTCCTTAGCACCCCCTCCTCCCCCCAATCCGTGGCATGGCACTGGGGGTGGTTTATAGAGCGATTTCAACCACTCACCCTTCCCTCAAACACACATATGTGGGCTGTCCTGTTTTTAACAGGCACACAGATGCTTCCATGCACACGTGTCTGTCTGCTGCACGGCGGGTGCGCCAGGGAAGGTATTTGGAGACTGCCAGGGCTCGTCCCGGCTAGCCCCGCCCAATTAAACCCCTACTTCCACCCACACCTATTTGCACACACCCACACAACACTGAAACGCCAACAAGCAACCAACGTCAAACACACAGGGCCTTGATTCACTGCGTGTTTTCAGTGGGGTCGGCGCACTAGAAGCATGCAGTTTGCCCATTGACCAAATCGACGCATGCGTCGTTAAACGTCCTTTGTATACTGTGTATGCGAGCCTCAGGCGGTAGTTTGATGCTATGAAATCGAACACTGTCCTCTGTCGTCGTGTCACATAGTCCTCGGAAATGAAACACATTAACATATATAACAGCGGGGGCTTTGACAGGTTAGGGAGGCCAATTTGTGTGTTCTGCTGGCATACTTGTCAGCCATTCAACCTTCTGAAGCATCGTGTGGCCGGTGCCTGCTCTTTGCCGTCCTCGCATCTCTCGCCACGCCTGTGTAAAATGTCCAGCTTTGACAAGCTCGTGCATTAAAAATCCGAATTCGACAGTGGCATTGTGCACGCATCCTGACGCACCCCCTTCCTTTGTTTAATACCCTCTGAGGTTTCGTTGTTTTGGTTGTTTGTAGACGCCACAACCTGTCCCCCAGGCCGAATAAAACCGCACACGTGGAAGTTGACCCGGCAAAGTTATATAAACGCGATTTAAAGACGCATTTAAATTGTCAGCGCTCTTGTTTTTACGATCGAAGTCATAACATGTTCACACGTAAAAATAGTTTTTTATTAAAAATGTTTGCGTTCCAGCGATGATTTTTTCACAATGCACCTCTATATTCCTGCTAACACGCAATTAAAAACGACGGTATCATACCATATGCTAATTTCGTATCACCCACGCCCCAATCGCGTGCACATTGGACGGGCAGTTGTCAACATGCTGTGAGCTAACAGTAGTCGAGGGAAGTAATCCTCGTGCCGCTGTCCATGCCGGGTAGTGATAGAAATGGAGGGAATATCTGAATATTAAAAACGTCATCCATCCAAAAGGCATGAGATTGTGTGCCTATGTGGGAAGCTGGTCTCCCGCGTGCCGGCAGGCGCATGAGCGCCAGCAGAACCGCGTGACTGCCCGGCTGACGCTGACCCAATGTCATGAGCACAGCCAGAAAATACAAAATAAGTAACCCGGTATAGGCGACACTCTTCAGGGCCGGGAGGCATCATGCATCTGCTTGGCGCCCAGGTGATGTAGTTCGTGTGTGCTGTGGGGCGCATGTGTGATGTGTGATATGGGATTTTAGCGGCGCGCGGCGTGGCATAAATGTTGTTTTTTATATGGATGTCTGGCTGTAGTGTGTGTGATTTAGTGGCATGTGTGCTATGTTGTATACGTGTTGTGGTGTGGGCAGGTGTCAACTAGGGGACTGTGGGATATGCATGCGAAGTGATGTCGTGGGAACTGCAGCACGGTGCAGTTCAATACGCACAGTTCTTTCAGTTTGTCATTCCCACCTGAAGAAAGTGCACAGCGCAAATAGGCATTTGCCAAGAAAAGGGGTATTACTGTACTATCGCGGGCTAAGTATAAACGGTGCGCACCTTTTATGTCTAAGAATCTGGATCAAAACATTGCATGTAATGATGTGTTATTTATATAGCGCCTTTACCCAAACCGCTTTACAGAGCACATATTTACCTACAATATCACCCAATCGAAATTGGTACTCGACCTCAGAAGGATGAAAGGCTGAATTGGCCTTAGTGAGTGCTCAACCCGGTGAGCTAGTTTACCGGCTGCAGAATATGACTTTAAGACATTTTACAGAGTGTGATAAGCAATCCAAGTGGTCTTGTGGTTAAGATTTGCCTGATTTGCATAAAGGTTTTCAATGGGACGTTCCCATGTTATACCATTGCTGTAAATCAGACCCTAAATGTCTGGACTCACCGGAACCCGAGTTCTCATCCTGGTCACGGCCCTTTTTAATTTGGGGCAGTTTTGTTTATTACATGAAAACACAAAGGGCCTGATTTACAAACACTGCTTTGTAGATGGGTGGACGAGGTCCACCCACGTGGTCCCTAGAGACGTGTGCGCTGGGAAGGTGTGTGATCTTTGATGCTTTTGGATGGTGGGCTATCTCTGCGTGTGCATTGTCATCAAACCATGGTGTGTGTCGTGTGTGACATGAGTGAGGTCTGTATGATCTCTGGTGCATGCACATTGCATGTTGCATTTGTGATGTGAGTTATTAGGTTGTGGAGTTTTATATCACCTTAGCTGCCATGTGCATTGTGCTATTTTGTGGCTCTGAAAAAGGGCGCACAGGGGTGTTGAGTGTGGTTAGTGGGGGGGGGGGGGGAGAGAAAATGCAGCGTAGCTTTGCTGTTGTGGTGATGCGTGCAGTTTGTTAGTACCCTCTGTGCTGGAAATGGACATTCATTACGGGGTGGGGGATCCCACAGAGATGGGGAAGGCCATTTGGGAGGAGGGGGGCGATTTGTGACAACCACCTTCAACACAAATACAAATGTGCCTTTCAGGAGAGGTTAACCATTCAGAAACCCCTAAAAAATAGCCTAGAAGAGGGGTGTGTCATGTCCTATAATGTTGCAAGCAAAGTTTAAAGGGTGCACACCTTTTAAACCTAAAAAGAGTGTAGTTAAATAATGATAATGATGTGTTATTTATATAGCGCCTTAATCCAAAGCGCTGTACAGAGCACATATTTACATACAATATCACCCAACCGAAATTGGTACTCATTTATCGACCTCGGAAGAATGAAAGTCTGAGTCGAACCTGTGACCTGCAGATCACGCTCAGATCACAGCAGCGAGTGCTCAACCCGATGAGTTAGCAGAATAGCTTCTGCAGAGCACTATCCTAACAAGCCATTTCACACACCTCCTGGCTAGAGGTTAAAGTGGTCTTGAGGTTAAGTGTCTCGACCCTGGTTCTGATGTAGTTTTGAATCCCATCATGGCAGTGTTACAGGTCAAAAGCACCTACACTTGAAGGGAGCAAATAGATTTCCTGGGTCTGAGATTGAGGGAGACATTTTTCACCGGATCGCAGATTCGGAAAAATGTGTCTCAATAACCAGCACCGTGTACCCAGGTACGGTGTGTGGGTCTGTTTTCTATTTATTTATTTATTGGATATTTGTAAGGCACCTATAGAACAAATGGTGTTCAAGGCGCCACAAGACAAGATAACAATAACGGCCCTACTAGGCCTTGTAACTTTCGGATCATGCAAGCGCAGAAACAAGAAGTGCGAGGGGGCTGGGGGGTCTGCACGAAATGCAAAGTGCTAAGGTGGGAAGGGAAGTGTAGGGTAAAGAGGACGGGGCACAGGAGCTAGGCGGGTGCTGATGGGAGAGGCCAGGAGGGCAAGTGCCAGGGATTGCACTCAGTTCAGGGAGTGAGGGTCCACTTGCTTAGTGCGAGGATGGGGGTGGACAGAGTGGAGTGACTGGTGCCCTGTACATCTCAGAGAGAACCAGGCAGCCAGCCACAGCGGCAGGCAGGGGTGTTAGCAGCGGAGGGGGAGAGGAAATGAATTAGAGAAAAGGAACGTTTTGAGGAGCTTACGGAACCTAAGGAGATCCGACTCAAGCCTGAGAGGGGCAGGGAGGCCATGCCAGAGGGGGGCTCCTGCGGAGGTGAGAGATCTACGCCCCACTCTCTGCTTAGAGAAGCATCTGATCTGCAGAGAGTTGGAGCTAGAAGACCACAGGGCTCTAGCAAGGGGGTATTGAGGGAGCGAGAGTTGGATGCCGCAGGGTTCCAGGCCCCAGAAGTGGTCCTTTTCCAGAGCACTTGTGGTATTTGTGTCAAGAGGGCCGTCTTGTGCACCTATAATGAGAGGTGGTCTGGAGTATTATTAGTATTATTTTAAGAGCTGCAGTATGCTGATGTCTAATGAGGCTGGACAACCTGTTCCCCTTGGGAACAATACAATTCCAGGTCCGCACTTAGAAGCTGGGTGAGTCCAACATTAAGTGCGATATAAATAACCAATGATAAGAATGTCTGTTGTAAGGGGTGCTCAGTTCAGCTCAGACAGTGGGTGTCTTAGTTCAGGGAACAGTCAGAGGAGACCTTGGTGGGAATTTGGCACATCCACCAGGTGTGCCCATGCCAACAGCTTTGTAGTGGTGTACCTAGAATAGGGCAATTGTGAGGCGTAGCCAGGAGGCACCCTGGAATGTGATGCAGTAGACTTATAAACAGTAGCACGGAGTGACTGGTCATCCGTCGGTACGAAGACAGGTGATGCGGGAGGTACTTTGTTTGCGTAGTATATGGTTTGTGGAATCTATGGAGTCTGTATCTGATTCCCTAGCGTATGACTTGTAGTGTATGGTTGGTATGACTTGTAGTGTATGGTTGGCATGACTTGTAGTGTATGGTTGGTATGACTTTGGAGCAGGCGTTTGTTTGCTCTGTGAGTGTGTGGTTTTTGTAGACCAGTAAATTGTTTACATGATCTATAGCGTGTCATATGCACGTTTTCTTGTATTTTGTTTGTGTTTTTTTTAATAGGGTGGGTAAGTGCTAGTTTGTGGTGTGTGTGTGTGTAGCGTACGCGTGTAGCGTATGCTGTTGACTTCATATGGTGTGTAAAATGTTGATTCTCTTCTGTGTGATTGGTGGTGTGCTCTACCTGTGGTGTGTGAATTTTGTGATTTGAGGCATGCTGAGTGTGTCATCAGTGGTGGGTGACTTGTGCGGTGGTCTGCCTGTGGTTTATTTCTTGTGTTTGAACTTTGGTGTGCAGTACCCCTGCTCTGTGTCCCATGTTTGATAGGCGCTCATTGGCCAAAGTGTTCTGTGCCGTTATTATTGTGTGGTCTGTTTAATCTATGGAACGTAGATGACTCGTGGTGGATGTCGTGTGTGTGGGTGTGTGAGATTTGTGGTGTGTGGGTGGACTGTGTGATCGTTGTTGTGGGGGGAGTTGCGATCTGCTGTGTGTGTGTGTGTAGCAGTTGATCTTGTGTGCATGGTCCGTGGTGTGTGCGACTGGGTATGTGCGGCTTGTGTGGCATCTTTATTGTGTATTACAGTGGTGTCGGTGTGCTTGTTCTGCCGAGTGTTGCATCCGCGGTGTGTGCTATCTGCGGCTTGCACAGGGTGGAGAGAAAGTGGGCAGTCTGGGTGGGTTTACTGCTCCCAGCCTGCCGCAGTTAATGCACGGTGGTATTTGAAGTGCAAAAGGCAGCACATTAAACCTGTCAGTGCCTAGCTCAAGGTTTAACTTACAACCTCCTGCGCGCAGGAGCCCTCCTCGAATGCAGGCCCGCGTGTTTTTGATCAGGGCCCATGTAGTCACACATTCTTTGCTGGAGTTGCCACATTTCCAAGTGCTCGTTAGTGATGTGCCGCCGAAAGAGAACACAGCCTTGACGTTGTTTCCTTGCGCCAACAAAACATAGGACAATTTGAAACACAATGTCTCAGAGAAGAGGAAACCTTGGAACCGTAGATTTTGCAAATGGCAGCACGTTTTTGTAAGTGGTCTGACTTGCCTGCAGAGATCAGACAGTCACCTCTGGAGAGGGCACTGCAGACGTGCCGCCTTCCTGTGCCAGGGGCAGTTCTCGCTTGTTAAATGCAAATTAGACTATTGCTTTCCTAGGCAGAGTGGCCAGCGAGACTCCAAGTAAATCCATGCCCGCGTTTAAGTCAGTCCTCCGAAAGCATGCTAGCCACCACTGGGAGAAATAATACTAGCCACCTCTGGGAGAAAGCATACTAGCCACCTCTGGGAGAAATAATACTATTCGCCTCTGGGAGAAAGCATACTAGCCACCACTGGGTGAAATAATACTAGCCACTTCTGGGAGAAAGCATGCTAGCCCCCTCTGGGAGAAATAATACTAGCCACCTCTGGGAGAAAGCATACTAGCCACCTCTGGGAGAAAGCATACTAGCCACTCTGGGAGAAAGCATGCTAGCCACCTCTGGGAGAAAGCATACTAGCCACCTCTGGGAGAAATAATACTATTCGCCTCTGGGAGAAAGCATACTAGCCACCACTGGGTGAAATAATACTAGCCACCTCTGGGAGAAAGCATGCTAGCCCCCTCTGGGAGAAATAATACTATTCGCCTCTGGGAGAAAGCATACTAGCCACCTCTGGGAGAAAGCATATTAAACTAAACTAAACTAGCCATCTGTGGGACTACCCATTTCTGGGAGAAAGCATGCTAGCCATCTCTTGGTGAAAGCATACTAGCCACCTCTGGGAGAAAGCATACTAGCCACTTCTGGGAGAAAGCATACTCGTCACCTCCGGGAGAAAGCATACTAGCCACCTGTGGGAGAAATAATACTAGCCATCTCTGGGAGAAAGCATACTAGCCAGCTTTGGGCAAAAACATGCTAGTCATCTCTGGGAGAAAGCATACTCGCCAGCTATGGGAGAAAGCACACTAGTCATATCTGGGAGAAAGAATACGAGCCAGCTCTGGGAGAAAGCATACTAGCCATCTGTGGGTCTAGCCATCTCTGGGACAAAGCATGCTAGCCACCTCTGGGAGAAATAATACTAGCCGCCTCTGGGAGAAAGCATACTAGCCACCTCTGGGAGAAATAATACTATTCGCCTCTGGGAGAAAGCATACTAGCCACCACTGGGAGAAATAATACTAGCCACCTCTGGGAGAAATCATACTAGCCACCTCTGGGAGAAATAATACTATTCGCCTCTGGGAGAAAGCATACTAGCCACCACTGGGTGAAATAATACTAGCCACCTCTGGGAGAAAGCATGCTAGCCCCCTCTGGGAGAAATAATACTAGCCACCTCTGGGAGAAAGCATACTAGCCACCTCTGGGAGAAAGCATACTAGCCACCTCTGGGAGAAGTAATACTATTCGCCTCTGGGAGAAAGCATACTAGCCACCACTGGGTGAAATAATACTAGCCACCTCTGGGAGAAAGCATGCTAGCCCCCTCTGGGAGAAATAATACTAGCCACCTCTGGGAGAAAGCATACTAGCCACCTCTGGGAGAAAGCATATTAAACTAAACTAAACTAGCCATCTGTGGGACTACCCATTTCTGGGAGAAAGCATGCTAGCCATCTCTTGGTGAAAGCATACTAGCCACCTCTGGGAGAAAGCATACTAGCCACTTCTGGGAGAAAGCATACTCGTCACCTCCGGGAGAAAGCATACTAGCCACCTGTGGGAGAAATAATACTAGCCATCTCTGGGAGAAAGCATACTAGCCAGCTTTGGGCAAAAACATGGTAGTCATCTCTGGGAGAAAGCATACTCGCCAGCTATGGGAGAAAGCACACTCGCCAGCTATGGGAGAAAGAATACGAGCCAGCTCTGGGAGAAAGCATACTAGCCATCTGTAGGTCTAGCCATCTCTGGGACAAAGCATGCGGGCCATCTATGGGAGAAAGTATACTAGTCAGCCGTGTGTGGGAGAAAGCACACTAGTTGTCTCTGGGAGAAAGCGTACTAGCCAGCTCTGGGAGAAAACATGCTAGCCATGTGTCAGACTAGCCATCTCTGGGACAAAGCATGCTAGTCATCTTTGGGAGAAAGCATAATAACCATTTCTGGGAGAAAGCATTCTAGCCATCTCTGGGAGAAAGCACACTAGTCATATGTGGGACTGGCCATCTCTGGGACAAAGCATGCTAGCCATCTATGGTAGAAAGTATACTAGCCATCCCTGGGAGAAAGCATACTAGCCATGTGTGGGGCTAGTCATCTCGGGGTGAGAGCATGCTAGCCATCTCTGGGACTAGCCTTCTATGGGAGAAAGCATACTTGCCATCTCTGGGAGCCAGTCTGAGCAACTGGACGGAGTGCTCAGACAGATTGCACCTATGATACACAGCGCTCGGGGCGTGTGACAAGTTAGAATGGTCGAACCTGGTTATTAAGGGGTGCTCACAGTTTAACATTCACATTCACTTCAGAAAATGTCTTTTTGCTTGGTTGTACACCCCTAACACCAGAGTAAGAGCAGTGAAAACCGAAGCACGTGCATTTTCATGTCTGTTGCAGCGAAGTCTTAAAAGTCTTGTCTCTCTCAGTAAACAGGACACTGTTTAGAGCGGTGGTCTTCAAACTGGAGGTCTGCCCTGCCTATGGAGGCACAAAGGAGTTCTGGGGGAGGATGGGCAGACTCTTTAAAAAGGCATTACGAGGAATGTTTTTAATACTGAAAGGGACCAAGGGGGCTGCTTTTAATAGAAAATATAAGCAATAGAAAATCTTAAAGAGCCTGGGGTCCCGGGGACATCCTTTGGGCCTAACTCGTAGGTGGCTGGTTGGGGCAGAAGCAATATTTGTGCTCAAGCAGGAGGCGGCGGGGGGTGGGGGGCAAGGGGGAGGGTTGTTTTGAGACAGTTTGAATGCGACTGGTGTAGAGGCAGAGAGACACATATGTCCGGTGATATATTCATTAGAGAGATGGAGGTAGATTAACAGAAAGATGGATAGATGGATAGAGAGATAGATGGACGGCTGATAGCAGCTAGCAGGGACTTGGCCACCCATACCTATATTCGTATTGGCTAAAATGCACACACACATTCTAAACTCCTCTGATGAATTTTCCCATATCTGGGACTTCGGTCCCATTCTAAACTCCTCTGATGAATTTTCCCATATCTGGGACTTCGGTCCTGGGGCGTTCACCTACAGCGCGTTGATGCCACAACAATGGGAATAGGCGCTTTACAAATGACAATTACATTACTTAGGTAGGTGGATAGAGAGACAGGGAGATGATAGATAGACAGGGAGATGAATAGATAGCTAGGCAGATCATGTACACTACAGGAAAATATCGGACGTGTTGATTGCCAAAATAAATCTTCAGCTTCTAGTGCGAGCGCTCATTCAGTCGCCCTCTGCTTGCTGGTAACCTTTGCCATGCTACACACACGCATATTCAGTGACATTCAGTCGCCCTGTGCTTGCTGGTAACCTTTGCCATGCTACACACACGCACATTCAGTGACACGCAGAACGCCCGGTGCCCGCTCACTGGCGGACGCGAGAATGCCCCGTCTCTCTCTCTCTCTCTCTCTCGGGGACACACTGACGCAGCAGGGCCCCGCACGCTAGCGGCCGCGGGCCAGTCTCCGCATCCGCGTCCCGCGGGCAGGGCCCCCGCCGTGTCAGCTCGAGGAGGCGGCCTGGGGAAAGCCTGGCTCGCCACCCGCTGCTTTCTCACGGAGAGCTCCGACATCCGCCGGACAGGGCCTCCCCCGGGACGCGGCATTTCATTTCCACTCAGCAGCCCCATAAAGCGGAGCTGCTTTTACGCCGCGGTGGCTGAAAAACGGCTTCCCCTCCATCAAAACAGCAAAAATAAATTTTTCTGTGCAAAGGAAAAAACGCTACAAAATGTATCGGAACCTGTGATGTTTCCGTTTATAAAAACAAACCACACATTTATTGAAATATGTATTTAAAATGTCCTGGATTTGCTAATTTCTTTCTATGCCCCCTTTGACTGAGTGCCTAGATTCGCGAACCCTTTATCGCGAATATATATGAATACAATAAACTATCATCATTTATTGAACAATGTTATTATATACGTCTGAAGTGCTTAAAAACGTAGCCCGTTCATTCCACTAAATATTGCAAGAACGTAGTGTCCACCAGGAATGCCACGTGACACCCTGACAGCCGGAATCAAAAATCCGGCTCACAGTGAGGCCTGCGCTGCTGGGGCATTGGAATGATGTATATTTCCCTCACCTTGCCGGTTCCATTTCCTCGTCCCCTGCAGCACTGACGCGGAAGGACGTCACGAGTCTTTGCAGTCAGCAAACCATTGCCCTGCACTTCTTGGAAAAGACACTGGCTGCTCAAGGAGCACCCCGCAGAACGCGCAGGCCAGCCGCAGGGGGAGACGATAACATGTGGGTTAAACGAGGTCCCAGTTACAAAACGAGTTCAATTCTGTCCCCGACACTGAGAACAGTGCCCCAGAACTACCCCCGGAGCAGGGCTCGCCCCGCGTGTGTAAAGGGCTGCCTGCCACTCTGCGCTGTGAGGGGTAGCGCGGGGAGTAGGGCGGGGGGGGGCCTCTTCACACCTCTACACAGGGGCCTGGCGCCCCCTCATCCATTTTACATCAAGGGCCGCCGGGAAAAGACAAATAAAAAGGGCACTTACTTCAAGTGACGTGCCCCAAGAGGGGAGGTGGGACCCCGCCAGTAGGTCACGAGGAGGCTATAATATCAGCCCGCTCCCAGGGAAGAGCTGCCTGTGTAGTGTCCAGCTTTACCACCCGCTCCCTGCTCACTGGCACCAGGAACAGCAGCACCGGGACCTTAGCCCTAAACAGCACCCTGAACCCCAAGCAGCACCCTGAACCCCAAGCAGCACCGGGCCGTTAACAGATCCCCTGCCAGTGTACACACACACGTCCCCTCATCAACGAGCAGCCGGGCAACACTATACGGTACTAGCAGAAGCCTGGCTTGTTGGCAGCACACTAGTCGCAATCACAGCAGCACCCCCAAACCACGGGCACAGCACATCACAGCAGCACCCTGCCCATTGGCATCAATCGAAGCAGGGCCGTGTTAAGCCCCACTGGACATTCTGGACCAATCAAAACTAAACTGCAGCGACAGCACAAGAGAACAAGCAGCCGCCACCGCAGTGCACTTGGACGTGGCAGCAGCCACATGTAGCAGCAGCAGCTGCAGCCCCTTAGGACTTAGAAGCAACCCCTTGGCACATTTGCAGCCGCAGCAACCGGAGCGGCTCCATTGGCAGTAACCAGCAGATGCATCACCATGCCTGCACCCTAAGCCACTAGCAGAAACCCCAGCAACACACTGGGCAGATGGCACCAGAGGCACGCCACCCTTGGAATGTGCAGCAGCCACAGGGACACCCTAAACTATTAGCAGCAACCACACCATCACCCGGGGCAGTAAGCAGCAGGTACACTGCCACCAGAATTACAAGCAGCCACAACCGCAACAGAAACCCATGACAGCCAACAGTGCAGCAACCTAGTCAGTTGGCAGAAAACTAGCAGCAGTTCCACTGTCACCATAAGCCACTAGCAGAAACCCCAGCAACACAGTGGGCAGTTAGCAGCACATACACTACCACCCTTGGAATTACAAGCAGCCACAACCGCACCCGAAACTCATAACAGCAAACACAGCAGCACCATAGTCAGTTGGCAGCCAATCAGCGGCAGTCCCACTTTCACCATAAGCCACTAGCAGAAACCCCAGCAACACACTGGGCAGTTGGGAGCACCCACACTGCCACCCTTGACATTATAAACAGCCACAACCGCACCCCAAACTCTTAACAGCAAAAACAGCAGCACCCTAGTCAGTTGGCAGCAAATTGCCAGCAGTCCTACGTTCAACATAAGCCACTAGCAGAAACCCCAGCAACACACTGGGCAGTTGGGACCAGATGCACGGGACTGTTGAAATTAGCAACAGCCACAGTAGCACCCTAAACCAGTATCAACAACCGCAGCAGCACCCTGGACAGTTAGCAGCAGATACATCGCCACCCTTGGAATTATAAGCAGCCACCCCTGCACCCCAAACCATTAGCAATTACCCTGGGACAGCAGCGCAATGGGTCATAGAAACAGCCGCAACAGAACCCTGAAAGCTGGCTGCGGCCACAACAGCACAGCGGGAATGAACAGCAGCCACAGCAAACCCGTGGGAAGCAGCAGCAGCCGCAGCAGCAGCACCCTGCGAGTTTAGCAGCAGCCGCAGCAGCAGCGGCACCCTGGGAATTAGCAGCAGCGCCGGGCCCATTAGCAGCTCGCGCTGCACGCCTTTCATCTTGCTGGGGGCAGCAGACGCTCCTATTTATCTGCCTGCGGATCAATGGCGTGGCGTCACCAGTGGCACTGGGAGGATGACGATTGCACCATTAAGGGATGACAGCTTAGAAAGAAGAGGGCAATGGTGAGATCCCTCCCAGAGCCAGCCCGGCACCGCGGAGAGCGCTCCTCGTAGGTCACCGCAGCCTTCCTGCCCCCCCACCGCTCCCGCACCGCTCCAGCACCGCGCCCGCACAGCCCGCCATGGACGGCCGGAAGGACATGCTGCGCTTCCTGGAAGGAGGCCAGTTCGGAGCCCTGGCGGGCAGGAGGGTGAACCCCCCGGGCCCGGAGGCTGGGGGCAGCCCGGGGCCCGAACCCCGGGACAAGCTGCTTGCCCGGGGCTGCTTGAGTCCCAGACCCGGCCCCCTGATGGCCCGGGATAGGGCCGCCGATGAGGATGGGGTGCCGGGCAGCGGCCCGGAGGGCGGACGGTCAGCTACAGCGCTCCACCCCCACACCCCGGCCTCGGAGCCCCTCGGGTCCGCCAAGGAACCGCAGAGCAGCTCTGACACTGAATCGGATTTCTATGAAGAGATCGAGGTGAGCTGCACCCCGGACTGCACCCCAGGAAGCGCCGACTACCAGCACAACAAAGGTACCAGAGAGAGAGAGCACCCCTCCACGACGCTGGCTGCAGGGCACCAGCTATCCGCTGTAATACTTTTCTGTGCACAGGGCACCGCGCAGCTAATGGCACCGGGCAGATAATGGCAATAATGCCCTACTGGGCACCGGGCAGCGAATTCCATTAATGCCCCTCGTTGCATGGGACGCTGGACAAATAATAACTGGAATGCCTCTCTGTGCCAGGGGTATCCGGCAGATAATGCCAATAACGCCCATTTCTGCGCGTGGTACTGGGCACCTAAGGCGGTTGATGTCATTTGTGTGTGTTGGGCACTGGGCATCTGATGGTAAAAGAGTGGCCCCTTTGCGCATGAGATGTTCGCCCGATAATACCATTAATGCCACCTCTGCATGGGGCATCAGGCAAATGTGCGTTAGGCCCGGGCATCCATTGCCAGCGATGAAAGGTCTCGTGGGTGGGACATACAATGGCAGCGAGGTACTCAGTTCATACCGCAAGGGAACCGGGCTGCTAATTCGATTAATGCCCGCTCGAGTTCCCAGTGCGCCGACAAGCCATTCCATTATTGGGAAGGATACTTGCAGGTGGGTGGGGGGCGGGCGGTGGGGTCATTGCCGCAAGGAAATACCCCCCTTAGTCGTAAGCAAGCGAACGATTCCCAAAGTGGTTAGTTTATTTTCCAGCCAACATTGGTTCGCTTTTTATTCAAAAACAATTATTTCTGGAAGTGTTAAAAAAAAGTGTCACTAATTGATGACATTATTGGATAGATGCGCGGGCGTGTGCGTGTCGCACACGCCCACGCATCTATCCAATAATGAATTAGTGACACTTTGTTTTAACATTTCCAAACATAATTGTATAATTTATATAATATACGCACAACATGTAACGTTTGTTAAGACTTATAAAATGCTCGTTGTGTAATTCAAAATCAATATCCCACATCAAAAAAAGCGTTCTGCTTCGTTTTCTGTTAAGTTCTCAATGTGCATTTACACTAACAGAAATATGCCGAGGAAAACGTGACGTGTCCGTTGTTATTTTTGTTGTATCTGTTCCTACACCCCCTGCGTGGTTGCTTGAGAATGTGGCGTCCTTTGTGATTCACGCTTCCCAGCGCCGGTCGGTGGGGGGCGAGGTCAGCGCCGGTGGCATCGGGGCTGCCCGCTCCTTGCGTTTCAGCGCTGGCAGTGGAAGATGCCCGTCCAGTGCCCGGGAGCCCCGGGGGACTGGGATGTCTGCCGGGTGGTCGGCAAGTGACGGGAGCACCCATTAGGAGCCTGCAACGCCCACCGCCCCCCGGCCTCCTGCCACCACCGTGGCTGGTTGGTGGCACCAGCTCGGGGCTGCACCCTGGAGTCTCCCATCTATATCCCTGGGTCTGTCCGGCAGCAAGACTCGAGGTCTTCTAAAATGATGTTCAACCCCCCCAACCCAATAACTTAAGCCCACCCTAGAACACGTCTTCCACCCTTTACAATGACGGCAAAAGGCATCAACCAAACTGCGGGCAGTAATCTGTGCTTGTGGCCCTGTAGTCGCGGGCCAGTAAATGTATCGCAAATGAGTTCCAGCGCCTCACGGTGTGAACTCATCCTAGGGCGGAGGGACGGCCGTGCCAGCTGAAAGCTACTTTGCCCTCCAGTTGTAGGCATAGCACACATGTATTGTCTTATCAGATTCCCACCGTATATATTAATGCAACATTTTAGACAACACAAGTCTTTGGTAGAGCTATGTAATATGGAGTCAATTAACATATAATCAGCGGCAATCGCTCACCTACATATATTAACAGATTAAAAGGGGCGTCTCTTTATCGCTGCCTATTCCACGAAAATAACCGTTTCTCCGAAATTAACATAAATGCAAAACGACAACAAATTAACATGAACCGCAAACAAGCGATTGGATATTAAACCGTCCCCAGGAAGGTGCAAACAGCCCCAAACATGACCTCCTGCAGAAATTCAAACAGGAATACACTACTAAAGAATTCCACGGAAACGGACCTGCAGTTTCCATGCTGCCGCCACAGGGCGCTCCGCGGAGAGAAGACGCCACCTTCGCCCCCGGGATGGCAAGAGGTGGACATACAGAGACAGGGCACGGCACGGCGTCGCAGGGAGGAGGGGGGGACAGTGCACTCCGGGTCAAGCGCTACCGTCGTGTGTCCCTGACAAGGGGTTGCAGGTGGCAGAGGTGCCGGTTTTTCAGGGTCTACGCAAGCGGACCTTTTTCTTTTGACCCTGGCGGCCTATATGACTTACGAGCACAGGATAAAGGGAGTGAGGGCTCCTGCCAAAAAATGAATGTTGTGCCAAAGGACATGTGCACAGTGTATTGGGCCTGGTTTACAAAACGGTTTTGAAATAGCGCAATCCCATTGGAAAAAGCTTTGTAAATCAAGCTATAGCTGCCATTTTGTCGGCCTCCAAGTGCTCCAGCGCGTGTTGACGTTTCTCCCCTGTTCGTCGTGAATCCATCTACACAACGTGTGTAAGCGTCCTAGTGACTAACACTCAGAGCACAACACAAAACAAAGATGGGAAAGCGGAGCCAGGGATGCGTGGAGTGGGTTAAGAGAAGAGGGATGAAGAAGAAAGGAGAGCAGATACAGGGAGGTAGGGAGATCGGATGGAAGGAAAGAATGGGAGGGGGGGCAATAGAGCATTCCCTGGGTGGGAGAAGCTTCCTTACACTCACTTCCATGCAACAAAAAAAAACAAACGTGCAAGGAGGGAGAAAGAGGGGGGTGAAGAGAAGGAGGGAAAGGATGAAGGGAGGAATGCAAGGAGGGAAAGGAGGAAGGGCAGGAGGAAGTGAGAATATAGTAAGGAAGGAAAGAGGTGGGAAGGGAGGGATGAAGGGAGGAAAGGTGGAAGGAAGGGAGTGAAGGAAGCATGGGAGGAAGGGAGGAAGGATAGGAAGGAGGGAAGGAAGGATGGAGGGTGGGGAAAGGGAGGGAGGAAGGAATGCAAGGAGGGAAGGGAGAGGGAGAGAGGGAAAGAGGAAGGGAGGAAGGATGGGAGGGAGAAAGGGCAGGCGGAAGTGAGAGGGTAGTAAGGAAGGGAAGAGGGAAGGACAGGAGAGAGTGAAGGAAGAAGGAGGAAAGGGAGGGATGAGGAAGTAAGGGAAGGGGGAAGGAAGGATGGAGGGAGGAGGGGAAGGGAGCGATAAAGGAAGTAAGAGGGGAGGGAGAAGGGGGCAGAGAAAGAGAAAAAGAAAGAAAGGAAGGAAGGAAGGAAGG